>NC_141833.1:3193750-3832500 GCF_982586985.1 Callionymus lyra
CATATCTATTAATACTTCTGCAATATGTGAGCTCGCTGCCTTCCTCATGAAAAGTCATTTTGGAAACATCACCCACTTGTACTCAGCTACAGTGATGATCTATGTTCAAATAAAAGATGTAAGTGATTTCACTACCAGAGGGCATGAAATATGATGACAGTCATCCTCATATACATGTATACTGTACATCCCACTAAATGGAACTCTTTGCTGTATTACCTTTGATTTTGAGCAACCATTTGAATAAAATCTCATATCATTTTAAGCCAAGAGCGCCATCTACTGAGCTCAGGAAAATACTGACGCTGCTTCATGAAGCTTCATCAGTCCAACATTAGCAGTGCCGCCTCATGTTCCATCATTAGTTTCACAGATATTCAACGTATTGAATGTCAACCTGAACAATATGTTAACACCTTAAGGCATGACTTTTCAGTAACCTTTAAAAGGCATTGATGGTAGATCACCTCAACACATAATTCACGCTGTAATGAGTTGCCATGTCACCCCCCTGCAGAGAGCCTCACTGGTTCTTGTACCATTCCACTTGCATGCTTCATACAGACACACTTCTTCCCACCAGGTGATGCACCATATAGCTTATGTCTATTGTTGTGTAAACCTTTACTAACCATAACTTAATTTAATGAGTTTAACTGATTTATCAAAATAATTGAATGGAAGTATGTCTATAAGCGTTATTCGACCCACCCCTGTAAAACAAAAATGTAAAACTTTTAATATAACAACATTATGTTATATAACTGAAATATAAAAGGATGAAAATGCTTCATGAAGCTTTGTCAACCCATCAAAAGGTATTTTCTTATTTGTGAATGAGCTATTGAAAACAGTGACTCTGTGAAGAGCAACTTTGGGGGCGTGTCTTTAGGGTTTAAACAACAGGGCTTAGACATTTTTATGTACATTATTTGATCCAGCCCACCTTTACCATGATCTCTCAAATCTATTCATCCATCCATCCAAATTATGTTTTTTCAGTTCGATGAATCACCACCTTCGTTATTCCATTTAATCCGTAGATTTCCTTCATTTTCAAGACTTGAAGAGCAAAGAGTTCTGGATGTCTTCAGAGGACATCCGGATCCTGGAGCACAGCAGCTTTAGCCAATCGTGCTGTGACATTGGAGCTCCCAGAGCCATTTGTGACATGGCAAGTCATCTCATCCACTACAAGCTTACCACAAGGACAGTCGAAGGATAGTCATCACAGATGAATCCTGGCTCGCCATCATCATGTTTGCAAACAGACCCGTTATTGAGTTCTCTAACTAGCGCGGGGCATTTCAGTAGTTGAACACTTTTCATTGGTATTAGTGGACAATATTTAAAGACATACAGAGAAAAGTGTGACAAGTGACACATGAACCTTATAGTCCTGTTTTAGTCCAATACTGGTAATTTCAGCTACATACAAAGGTGCTAGTTGAGGCAATAAAAAATAAGAAAGAGATTTAAAGTTTCACATTCTGCTACTGCCCTGTAACAGATTGACTCCGTCTCTTGCCCTATGAAGCTGGGATAGGCTTGAGCTAGAAGTAGTGATGTGATGATGAAGCTTTACGAACAGTTTCATAATTTTACGAGTTCAGTAGAATGCGCTATTTGCCTAAAAATAATGGAAGGTTTCATTAAAATAGTCGCAAAATGTTGTACAGCAAAGAGGGCCACCTAGTGGACAATGATCATAAAAGTTAACCAGCACATAACTACAAAACATGTTGAACATTTACATTTTCAATAACCAGCTTTTCCAACTTGACGTTTTGTTTCTGTAGGCAATGCTTCATGAAGCTTCATCAATACAAAATGAATGAATGAGCTCTGCTACATTTATAATTGAAGGTCTGATATGAATGAAAGATCACCAGATAATCTGCAAGAAGCATGAATTAAGAAGAGCTTCCCGATTGTGACTGGGTTATAAAATTCTAATATAAAAAAAAAAACTATGACCAGCACCAGGACAGCCTGGTACTTCCCTTCAGGAAAAATGTTAACAACTAACTCCTGTTCTTGCAGGGTGTATCTAACCGTACCGTGTGGATGGAAGCCCAGCCACCAGGCAGTTGCATCAGGTATTTTATGTCATGTGTTGGCCAAATGCCCTTCCCTGGAAAGTGTTCCATTTCTAAACTCTTTACACAGACTTGTGGAGACTAAAATAGATTCAGCAGTAACTACACTTCTGGCCGGGTAGTTATTTTTTAATGATGCAATTAGCTGTTTTTTTTTTTAAATAGATTTCAGCCAGCTTCCATACATTAAAAAGCCTAGTCTTCATAATTGCTGCTGAAGCTCATTGTGGCTAAAGTATGTCATTTATCTATGCTTTGATAAATTACATTTCAAGTGCTGCCTGAAACCAACTTGTTTCTTTGCATTCTACTGAACATTTTTTATTAAAAATCGGATACGTATATGCATGTACATGTAGGCATAGATGATAGGCCACCTTCACTGATTTGTTTTTTCGTTATTTTTCATCACACTGCCTTCCACCAAAGGCAAGCATCCAATTCTATCCACATATCTGCGTAGAATGCTGCATGAATACAATCCCGCACCTGACAGCCAGGCCATATATCTCAGTATCAAACATGTCTGCAAGGAGTGCGCCACAGAAATGGATGATGGATGGTCGCGGTGACAGCGGACGCACTTTTCCAGAGAGCATCTAAAAAAGCAAGATGGCAAATGATTTGACTTGATTAAACCTCTGAAGCAAACCATTAAAGAAAACCTCAATAAAAGAGATAAATAATTGAAACAATACACAAGCTAGTTACCCGTCTCTTAAGTAACAACTCATTGATATAACTTTTATCCAATTCGCACAGGATAAGTATTACCTGGGGACCTCTGGTAATTTGTTATAATTGCGAAGAAAGTATGAGTTTTAATCCAATGCCAATGCGGCATGTCTGTGATTTTTAATGTAAGATTTCCGCCGCAAATTACCTACTGTAGTTCACCAAACACAGACTTCGGGTGATAATACTAATCCTGTGTGAATCCGATTGTCTGTGTTTGTAATTATGAATGCCCCATATATGCCACTGTAACGGACTTCTAGGCACTCGCCATTGTGTTCATTTTTCCTTCCACTGTTTTATTTTGAAGGGGTTGAAAAGGAAGTAGATCGAGTTTGTTGTTGTTGGGGATGTGTTCCACGTGACGAAAGTAAAGAAGATGTGTGTGCTGTACAGATACAAACTAAGTTCCAGCCTCGATGTTTCCTACACGAATACACACGGTTACACTACTCTAGCACACTGTGTCTCCTCTGTAAGAATAATGTTGGGGCAAATTTATTTGCAGGGCAGTGCTCTCGCTCGAAAGAAAATAAACGGTTGTCTACTTGATCGTCTCAGAAAGAGGAACGCTTGGTTACACTAACTTTCTTTTTCAGTAATTGCGCTTGTTTTTAGATCTGTATCTCTAGGTCATGTCAGTAAAAATGACTATGGTAATACTTATCCCGTGCAAATAGGACTAATGAAGTACACAAATACTGAGCAATTAACCACGTATTGGTGATTTAGAAATCTCCAATGTTGTCATACTAGCATAGCAGTGTTGCAACACACCGCACTCCAGACCAGTACCAACGCCGGACAGAAGGTCATGATGTAATGTCTCGTCGGTGTGCTTTGAATGCAGGTCTATTAGTAGTCAGCGGTGTGTTTCAGACGTGCCAGATATTCTAAAGCCTACTTGGATTCAATGATAAGATGCAGTCAGATTTCATTCAGACAATTTGCATTTGTTGAAGAGGTTGAAAGTTCAGAGGATGCAGAACATTATTAAGTCTCCGATCTAAGATATGAAGACGGGTATTGTCAGAATACAATAGCAACATTACGTTGAAAAACTTTTAGAAATATGATGAAAAGGTGCTAACAAAGCCCTTTTAAGAAGTTTATGTGGAGGTTACGAATTGGCTTGGGATGAGCCTGGAGCTCTGATGGAAATGGTTCCTAGCCACGTCTTTCAACTAAATTACTAATAGACTTTAAATGAGGCCTGACATAATGGAAATTGGTTGACAAGTGCACAGAGCAGCAACACGTCTCGCTATCCGGCTGAAAACAAGCCACTTGACAGCTCCCTAGTGCACACTTGATGATAAACAACGCATAAACTGACACATACCTGTTATCTGCTCCCACCGCTGTCGAGTTGTTGTCCTCCTTACTTTCTTCTTTCAAATTGCCAAATTTCTTCCAAAGTGTCCCCTAGATGAGAAGTAGACAGCCCCTATTGCTGAGGGTTCTTTCTATGCTCCGTCGTAGCTGAAGAGTGGAGAAATCGTATATGTCTTTTGTTTTCTTCTGTTGTTGACGTCCACTTTTCAGGTTTGGCCATCAAGCTTCAAGCATGTGATGCAGCTGCCAAAGAACAAGACAAAATGTAAAACTTGTAAGAATTGTCAAAACATTGACACAAACTTTATAGAATTATCTGGATAAACATTAAATATAATGTGTTACTGTAATAATTCCATTAGAAGAGTCATGATGCGCGTGGATTAACTATATGATGTTCCAGTCCAGTCCACAAGACCACCAAACTGCTTCATACAATAATGGCGTTTGAGAAAGATTGAATAAAATAAAATAAAAAACCTTTATAAATCCATATTCTTCCCCATCTGATCTAAAGCCACATGTCGATAAGTCCTGTATGAGTCCAGCGATGCCTGAATTCCAGCTCCAGCCCAGTTAGTGTGTTTTGATATATGGATTTTTATCAACAATCGTATTAAGAAGGTTCTGTTTATAACACGTTTAGTCCTGGTTGACAGACTGCGGGTTGAAAAGGAAGGGGTTTTGATATTGCAGTTTTTTTTATTATATTCTCATTTCATTTTAATTTTGAAACAATCTTATTTAGTTATCCTTCTAATGACTACTATCTCTTTTTTTTGTTTTTGTTTTAATTTATTGTACTCCTTTTGTTTTTCATGTGTATGCCACACAAAAGGTTAATAATCATTTTCCTTACATAAAACAATACAAATATTTGAAATTAAAAAACTGACCTTTCAGGAGCCTTTACCTGCTTTTTTGTAATATTTTATTTTGATTTTCCAAAGAACAAGACAAAACACACACACAAAAAATACTGTGACAGTGGTGATGGATTTTTTGGGGGGGCATTTTTGGCTGATATTTCAGTTACAGCATTTGAGTTATCAACCAACTGAGCGCTTTTGCAAAAATGAAATGGGTTCTCATAGAAATATTTCACCAAATAAAAGCAACAAAAAAAATGTTGTTGATTTCCACTCATGTGTGGTTTGGTCAGTATCCATGTAATCTTCTGAGAGTCTCAAAACCTTGCTGTGTACGGTTACTTTCTGGTGTTTGAAAAGAGCCTCTTCTGTGAAAAGGTATCAGAGTTGTGATAATCTGAACTCACTAGTTATGTGACTCTAGGTAACTCAATTTCTCAAGTATAATTACTTATAGCGTTATTTTTTATTTTATTCAAAGAGTTTTCAAATAAAATTATGATTTTCTTTCCTGTAAAGTTTGTATAAAAAAGATTCAAGTAGCCCTTAAAAATACTCTGGTATCGACCCCCGCTTCACACACACACCTTGATCCCTGCATGAGACTGTATGCTTCACCAGACGAACTATCAAACTCATATTTTTTCTGATTTCCATGCACGCATCAAAGCTTGACGCAGTCATACATGTCTTGTGATTTATTTATGAGGTCTGATTAGGCTGCACAGCTAACACTAACGGCAACTGTTATTCCTTGTGTGTGCATTTGGAGCTGCTTACGAGATTTACAACTCCTTAGTGAGATGGAATTGGAAGAGCGATGGTGTACGCTAAAAGCGCTTAAAGAGCATCTTCTTAGGCACTGATGTATTTGGGCTTTGCCTGTAGTGGCAGACACTGTTGATGCATTGGTACCAGGGAGTAATGTACATAAACAATTACTTATTCTAGGAATGTTTCAGGGTTACTCAGGAGCCCTTTAAAGTATCCCGTCACTATCTTGATGCAGCAATAGATCAAATGAATAAATATAAAACGTTTATAAAACATGATTGGTCTGGAAAACTACAGATTTACTCTCACTAAAACACTGTTCTTCTATAAAAGCAGCATAAATACCTCGGTTAGTACTTGCTTCTGTTAATATGTAATGTATTTTCATATGTAGAATCTTTTTTTTGTTTTTTTTCTTGTTCTCATTTTTTTTATTTTATTCTTATTATTATACTTGTTCTTGCTCTTATTTTTATTATTATTGTGCTTTTATCGCCTTTTTTATTTCTTAGGCTTACATTTTTTTTTTCTCTTGCTCACCTGCGAGGATGCTGAAGAAGATGAAGTCTTAGTGTTGTTTTCTGCTTTCGTTTCCTCTCCTGTTACTTCCTGCTCTTCTTCTCCATGAGCTTCACAGGCTATGATACAACACTTCAAATGATCTGAAACCATACCTCCTGCCACCTGCTTATAAGCTTTGCCAATAATGTTGACGTCTACTTTGCTAACATTGGTCTCTCACTTCCCTTCTGTTATTTAACTTTATATTGATCTGCTTTTCTGGTGCCTGAGGATCAACATTTGTATTTCCATGTGACATATGACTTTCTCTTTGTTGTGTCCTTTATTTCTGGTATTTGCACCAAGCATGTGTTTTGACCATCCTTTGTCTTCTAATTCAGGTTTGCTTCCTTGTTTTCTCTTTGGTTGATCATCCCTGATCAGGTTATGTTATGACTATAAATTCTTCTGCTTTTTTCATTTTTACTTTATGAACTACTTTCATGTGATATTACATTTTTAAACGTTCCCTCCCCAAAATGATGAGAAGGTTCATAGATAAAATAGGTTAAATTGTTGCTCAAAGATAGAGATTATACAACCAAAGAATATCATCTAGTGGATTCTGAAAATTAGGGAAATTATTCATCAACTCATCATTTAAAAACTTCTATTTTCTTGGATATTTTATCCAGTTCTTGGGCCATTTGACCGTAGATGAAAAAAAAGAGTCTCTCAAGTGAATTATCAAGTATATTCTCAACTGGGTGATGCAAAAGGGATTTCCTGAAAAAATTCCAGACCACCTCAGCAGTGAATACATAGAAAATATTTGTTCTTATTATTTCATCCTTAAGGGATGGTTGGTGGCTGATTTGGGCTTAATGACTAAACACACATGGCAATAAATAACAATATCTTATTGTTTATTTTTGCATTAATTAATTGAATGATTAAAACTGACTCAAGCAGTGCTTGTAATCTCTGTATAAGAAGCATAACTGTCACAACATGATCTGGAGCTTATAATCCATGCGTTTGTGTCTTCTCGCCTGGACTATTGTAACAGTTTATTTTCATGTCTAAGAAGGAGCTGTCTCGCCTGCAGTTGATACAAAACTCTGCAGCAAGAATTCTGACCTGCTCAAGTAGAAGAACTCACATTTCTCCGATCCTTAAAACTCTTCACTGGCTTCAAGTTTCTTTCAGGATCAATTTTAAAATTCTGATTCTTATTCTCAGAGCTATTCATGGTCAGACTCCTCCTTACATCACTGATCTGATCCAGCCTTACACCCCAGCTCGGGCTCATAGGTCTGTGGATCAGAATCTACTGATGGTTCCTCACACACGGTTCAGGACCAGAGGAGAGAGATCCCTCCATGCTGTTGCGCTTGATGGAGTCTACTGACTGATGTTAAGAAACATATTAAGAAATGATTACTTGTGAAGGCTTTTCCTTGGACTCTTCTGTGTGTCTCTGTTATCTTGACCTTTTTAGTATATATTTTATTGAGTATTTTTCGATTGTTTAAGCGTTTTGTGACCCTGGCCTAAAAAATAACTTACTTACTTACCCTATTGGGTAATTGTCTTGCTTCCCTCACAAAAAAGGTTAAAACTATTAATCAGGCATTAGTATGGACAAACAGCTGGTGAGGTCAGCATCGCTGGACGTTCTAGGCTGAATTGGATTGTTGCTGGTCTACTTCCGTGCCTCATCACTTGCTGATAAAATGTGGAAACATGAACCCATTAATACCTTGGAGTTTATCTATTAGCGGCGAACAATCTCTGTGACCTTTTCTGTCTTTGCTAATTTCTCACAATGGCCTGACCTTTAAGCTAGCCTCTCACACGGAATGCGGCTAGTTAGAGATCTTTGCCTGACAATGCCGCTTTATTCTGCTTGACGATGACGGCCAAAGCTGTAATTATCCCGCCCTATATTATTAAGTCTCTCACGTTTTGCCCTTGTCTCCTGGAGGAAAGGTGGCATTAAAATGGTCCGTTTTCCATTCATTAACATTCCTAATAATACCCACTTGAAAGTAATCTTTGTCAAGGTCTTGGGTTATGAATAATAATGTATAGACTGTTGTGTGTTTGTGTGACGAAAGTGTTGATGTCTGACATCTCTTTGGGGTTCTTCTTATCTGGAGGAAAGCATGCCTAATGCTTCTGACTTATGCTCGACGACTCTGTACTTAGTGATTAAAAAGTATTTGGTTATTCACGGCTCTTGATATTTAGAATTTAGCTTGTAGATAAATTCACTTTCAACATAACTTTGATTTAAAAATGTCTTAAAATGTTTGATTTTTTTTAAAACTTTTCGCAAAATAAAACAAAAACAAAAACCAAACATAAATAAAACAGGTAAACTGTTAAACTGTAAAAATGATCATATTAATTATTACCATTATTATTATCACCATTTTAAAATTTGATTTGACACAAAACAAATGCAAGTTCACTAGATATGTGTAGGAACCTACAGATTAAACAATATAAGTCATAGATACAGTATGCAAATCGACCACATAACGAATCTATCAGAAAGAATGCTACAAGGTTGTCTGGCTTAATTAGAATCCTCTCAACAGAGACAAGTGGCATGACAGCATTTAAGGGACCGTCCTCTAATTAATGAAGTGTGAAAAGGGAGTAGAAATTGCTTTATGAACGTCTTAATTGTCCTTAAACACCAAAACTAATGGTCATTAAATCCATGTCACGTGAAAAGGTCAAACCCTCTAAGACGGCTTTCTCTATATTACTAATCTGAATAATATTCTTTTTCAATTTCCAAGCAATATTTCAATTTTACTTTTTATACCTAATAAAAAACTAACTACAAAAAAAAGGAAAGAAATTCCCCAATGGCTACCAGATTCTGATGCATATAATATCTTACTACAGTAATGCATTTTTAAACTTGCTTTTTGTATATTTAAACCAAACATTTTATGAAATATGTTGATGTTGCTTTTTTAAAAGCTTTATATCTACAAAACTGTTGGGAAAAGAATGTATTGAATGTAACTTTCATAATTTTTTTTAAACTTCAATGTATGCTTTACCCCTTGACCCGGAGGCCTGAAAACAAATGTGCAAATCTGGAAACCTGTGACACTTTGACCCAGAGAAAGAACAAGGGATACCACAAACACTCTTGTTTTTGGGCCTCTGGGTCACCTTGACCCTCGGATAACACAAAGGTTAATTTTCTTTTTTGTCTTATTTGTATGATTTACTATTCTTTAATGATATACTAATTGCAATAATGTCCACAACAACCAGAATATACTTTTTTTTTTAAATGATGACTTCATCATAATTGCTATTTTTGTTGTGCGCTGTTTCATTTTCAAAAATAACATTATTGAATGCTATCTGAGAATGTTAGATTTGAAAACAATTGCGATAAATCAGACTTTTTTTCCAATACAGTATGTGTTGATGAACATTTTCAAATATTCAGGCTACTAAAGCTTCACAAATCGATGGTCTTGTGTTTTCCAGACTCTTCAAAATGCCTTTTATTGGCCAAAAATAGGACTCAATTAGCAGTATGGATGATTTCAAGAGTTTTCTTTATCTCTTGCCTACAACTATTCGAAGAAATGAAAAGAAACCCAGACAGAAATAGCAACTCCACATGCCCTACAAAAAAACTCAGAGGTATTCAAATATAGCCTTCTCATCTTCAGCTGCTTATTAGATTTCGAGAAACTAGCTTAACCATTTCAACGGGGGCTTTCAAGCTTCAGTCTCCTAGGCAGTTACCAGAATGTTTTTGAGCCATATGAGTGTGTTATTAATCCTACTCTCCACTTGCCTGTAAAATCTGGTGCCCTTCTCACAAATCTGTACCATATTGCTAGTGAGAACTGAGACTCATTAGTTGAGAAAGAGATCAACTCCCATTCTTTATGCAACAGAACAATTAGATAATAATAACTCACAACCATGCAAAGTGCTCTCTTCAACAAAGCCCTAGTAGAGGAAAACTTTTTTGATTTAAAAAAGATTTTCTTCAATAACAAAAAACTTTGATGAACTGTAAATCCTCTTAAGCCTAAAAGAGCAAACCTTGGTCAAGGCCAGCGAAAACAGCCTCACTAAGGAGTTTGGACACTGCGTTTGTCCCAGACTTTTCCAAAATATTTGTTTAAATTAGGATTTTCACGCATAATCTTTTAAGCTGGAGAAAATGAAAGCTTAAGAATGAAGCAAAAACTGAGCATATTTGCCTCTACGGGTTCTTTTAATTGACTAATCTGCTGTGCCCTACCCATGAGCGCAGTAAGCAGTTGTCAACTTAAGGGGCCCCTCACTTCAAATGAATAGAAGCACACAGGAAAAAAAAAAGACTAAAGCCGGATTTAGCCTAAACACAGAGAGAAAGGAGAATTCTATTAGGATCAATGAAAGGACGGTTGCCAAAGACATTCTATATCATACTCGTGCTCTCGCTCCACTGATGTTTGCCTACAGGTAACACAGGACGAGGAGCTGATGAGTCACGAGGCAGCCAAAGCTGTAAGTGACAGAATAAAATCAGTCCTCCTCCTACAGTCTGCTCGGATAATAAGAAGAAGGAAAAAAGAATTGGAGCCCAGGTGAGAAAACAATGAGTCAACCACTTTACTTTTATTGCCAGCCCTTGATGTATGTGCCTACGCTGAGGAGGTGTTTGTGATGTTTGGCAGTAAATCCGGTCTCCCGACCCCTGTAGCATCTCTCTCACACTTATGTTGTCAATTACCGAGTGGCTTATTTTTTTTCCATCCATCTCTTTCAGCGTTTCTGACATAGCAGTGAATAAACAGTCGATGAAATGAAACCCAATTTTAACGTTGGGATACACACTCTCACTTATGGCTGCAGAGGAAAAACGATCGAACAAATGAAGTGTTTACACTTGTGTAAAGTTCTGTTGGTTCAGTTAAATAATTCCTGTGTCCCATAGGTTTACAAAAATGATTTCGGGGCGCGTGCATATTTAAATGGTAAAGAAAACGTTCTATTTTTCATTTTGTTATTTCAGGTTGTTGGTGCGTCTACATTAGGGTTGTCAAAAGAACCAATACTTCAGTACTAGTTTGGTACCAGCAGGCCAAAAATACAACGATACAAGCTTGTTTTGGTACCATAAGTATCAAATTCTTTGCAGAACCAAATGGGGGCTACTGAACTCACAACACAATTTGCCAATGTAGTCATGTCAAGTAACAATATGAGATGATTTGTGAGTGTTGCTGAGCTCGTGTTATTTGAAAGAGAACTTTATTTTCCCTTTTTCTTTGACACTATCAGTGGGATGACACTGACAAGAAGCAGGAGAGACAGCAGCAACAACTAACAGACATCTTTGACAGTGCTCTTTTTATACTTCAAGGCTGCTACACAGCATTGTTTGAATTCATTATAGTTAGGGTAGGTTAGTAGGTTTAGTTAATAATTTACACATTTATAAAATTCTAGTATTCATCTCTGCTCATCAGCACTCTTTGAGTCTATAATAGTTTATAGTTAAGTTTATTTTTGCATTTATATGGACACAGAATGTTACTATCACCACTCTTCGAATGTGACACGAACAATTGTTAGTTTTTTCTTTATTTGATAAAGTTGTAAGCAAAGCTTTTTTCTTTACCATAGTATCAAAGTATCAAAAAGGTTGTTTAGTTTCTGGTACCAACTACCAAAATGTTGGTATTGTGACAACCCTAGCCTGCCTTGATTTAAGATATAAACTCAAACTTGTAATGCATTTTTTTTTACATTTTTTGGACCAGGATTTTGGCATTGCTGTCATTAGCAAGCACATTCGACTGCGACACACACTAACTATTTTCAGAGATTATTTGTCAACCTGACCTATTTGAAATGAAAATAAATAAATAATAGTTTAGGTTTTAATTAACTTACTTAATGTAATGAAAGTGTGCTAATAGACCCCTTTTTAGTTTAGAGTTAAAGTGCTAGAGTGACCAGAGACTCACAACAGTTGTGTTCACTTAATCAGAAAGTTAAGTTTTGGTTTGTTTTGCTTATACATTAAACATTTACAACTTTATTGAGGCAGATGTGAAGTGTGTAAGTCCAGCGTGGATTGAACCAGCCGTCTACTAGTTAGAACAGGATTTTAAGTAGAGCAAATTTGGCGACTTTGGATACCAAAATGAAACTCTCTTCACCAATAGTGTCAGTGCTGATCTGGACTGTAGAAGACCCTGACACAGTTTGATTATTATGTATTCCTTCACATCTAAGAAAAAAAGAAAACACCAGAACATACTGCAAATTTGGGTTATGCTCAGGACATGAGTAATATATCAATATTAATCCACAGAAGATGAGAAATATAACATTATTCAACTCTACTGCAAACAAAGAGCATACAAATGAATGACAAAATATGTTTTATACAACACAGGAGATCATTGTCTGGGCACAGAAAAGCTTTTATACATGTACTCATTCATATTCTGGCACTTATCCTCAATCTGACAGGGTTGCGCGCTGCTCTCAAAACACAGACAGCAAAACGTCTTCTCTACTTAACATGATAATTCCTGACATCCGAGGACAGTCAACATCCCCACTGAGTTTTTGCGGCGTGGAATAAACATGACTGCAGTATCAGAGACGTGGCCGGGCTTAGCCATTCTTCTTTGAGTCTCGAGAGTGAAGACGTGTGTGCTGCTGTCATCGTCAATAACATCCAGATATTAATATGCAATAACTGTCAGGATATGAATTATAATATTAACAAGGGCTGCTTGTGGGTTGGGGTCCAAATGAGTTGAAGTGATGGAGATGGAACTATCCTCCGAAAGATTCCAAAAGGTGTGGCAACGTCGCAACGACGGAGTAATGACACGCCCACAGGCCACTGCATGCCCACGTTAAGACGGTGGGTTGGAGACCGAGGGGATGATGTTAGAGAGGGGGACGCAGAAGGATGACAGACGAGGAGCATCAGCGATATAGATGGTGCCAGCTGTGTGAAGGACTAGGTGAGATAATGAATGTGAAGAGAAATGGAACACTGCAGGCGTCTCCACAGGATGGACTGCATTATCACAGCTTTATTGCTCGTTTCTGGCAACACCACTTTTTTTTTTTTTAGTGTGCGGTGTGAATAAAAGAGTTGGCTATAGAGGAGGAGGTTATTCACAGAGAAAATGATTGTATATAATAATCATGTTAGGATTCATCACTGTATAGACTTGGGTGGTCAGATATTTTAATAAAGTGACTACATTTAGTTTTTTAAAGATTTAAAAGCAAATAGCCTTCTGAAAAATTGATTCCAATGGTTCTAGTTATTTAGGTTTAAATAAATCATACATTTACTATTATTTATTTATGTAAGTAATGCTAATTTTCTACAGCTCGACTATTACAGGATTTAAATACGATCATGACTAGGATTTAATTGTTCTTTCCTTTCATTGAAAAAGCCTACATACTCTGGTAAAAGAAAGGTTTATCACAAGTCTGTTTAAAGAAAATAATTTTGGAAGGTTTTAATTCAAAGTTTCATATAAAAGTATTGAGTTTTTAAAAAGATCTCGTGCTTGTAAGTTGTCCTATTTTCTATTCCATCATTACAAGCAGAAAGTCACTAATCAAAATCCACTTAGCTGCTCATGCAATTCCGTACCGTGACGGAACATATTACCTTGAAACGGCGACAACTAAACAAATAAGCCGGCATTAGAATTAGGTTGTTTACCAAAGCAGGGTGATAAATGATAAAGAATACACAATTCCCAGGCAGACTGTATGATTTCCACGGTGCTCCGCAGCCACCAAATTGCAGCGGTAATTGTGAGGCTATGGCTGTGGTGACAAGGACAATGAATGATAAATCCCTCCAGAGACGCATTTCTATGAGAGATGGGAATAAAATGTTTGACTAAAGTGTTGAATATTTGAACTTCTTGAACCGCCCGAGGTGCTCTTGATCTGTCTCATCAGCAGACAGTCTTGAAAGCGAACATGACGGAGGGTAAGAAAGTAGAAGCAGGAAAGTCTTGAACAGCCCTGCTGCTGCACATGAATTTTTATATAATTTCTCTGAATATAAAAAAAGGTCAGATCTAAAATAACATCTTTGTATGATTATATTTGAAAGATTTTGCAAACTCAGTTTCGGTTTGCACCTATTGGTCATCTTTACTCGAAAACATTTTTTGTACAATAATTCGATTTTTTTCTTTGTTATTGGTCATTGATATATAAATAATATATTCAAGGGGTATACTGCAATATTGTGACTATTCGCCTGCTGATTAACTTGTTTCTGCTTCAATTTAAATATAATTAAATAATATTGTATTTATATAAGTCAGGGGTTCCGAAACTTTTCACTGTGAGGGCCACATAACTTTTCCCTTCTATGGTTCATATTGAAATGTTGATATGTTCCAAACCAGACTTTCTTAGAGAGCAAAATAATGTATATTTGTGTAGAATATAACAACAAAAAAACATACAGTCTTGATTTTTTAAATTTAGGTACTCTAAAATTATTTACTCCGTAAAAATAGGGTTCATATATTTTTGCCTCCACCTGTACATTAAAAATAAAATGTGGCTAAACATGGAGGTGGGCCGTATCCAAGTACAAGCACTTATATAAGTACTGAATATAAGTTGGAGGAGAAAAAGGAGGTAAACAATAAAGCAACTTGAGGGCATCTGTCAATAAAATTCACATATGTCTAAATACAAGAACACCAGCTTCCTGGACACGTACTGTTGTCTGTGGTAATCGATCTTTCTGTTGCATTTGACATATACTGGTCTTAACCCTTCAACATCTGAGAAATGCAAGGCAAATTGAGGAGGATCTGTATCTAAAATGGCTCTTACACTGTCTTATTTCATTTACTCATGGTATACTGTTCATCCATTAACTTTCTTTTCACAGTTGTGCCAATTCTTTCCACAGCCATCTCTCCCAGAGAAAGACTGTGCCACAAGCAGTCACTCTTTTCTGTACAAACCTAAGGTTTGAGCAACTTTTTAAATAAAACTTATAATAATTCTTAAGCCCAGTACCATCCATTGCTTGGGAAAATGGTCACCGTTTCATGAAGCTTCATCAAGAGGGCACATTTTTGTCTAGGCCTTAAATAGTAAGAATAACTCAGTTGTACTTAACAAAGTTGTATACAACTTTGAAAACAAATGTAACTTGTTTTTGTAAGTTTTCACTTGAAGAAGGGTGTAGTTAATGCCGAGGCTCCTCTGAAGGTAACTTGGGGTTGGATAAAAGCTGCTCAAAGGTTGGCTTGTTTTCAAAAAACGATCTATTTGTCAGCAGTTTAGAGCTTTCTGAGAAGAAATCAAGGCTCATTGGCACAAGCAGATAAATGTGGAAGCTTTCCAACTTGATGGGCACTCAGACAAAAAAACTTGGAGACGACACAGCCAAAGACTGGTTTGTCTTTCTTGTTGATGCCTTGACTGCAAATCAATTCTAACGCTAAAAATTTAAGTTTAAATTACCAATCTACTTTTTAAACCTGCAAATAAACGGAGTAAAGTTCTTTAGAAAGTACTGATCTTATTTGTTTTCAACTTAAACACAGGAAAGACACTTTAATTGTTTGATTGGATTAATAAAAAAAACTATTGAACCTCTGGTGTTCCTAGATGGATAATTGTTCCCAAAGGGAGGCACTTTTTTCTACACTAAAACACCCCCATTTTCTGGAGAAAATAAAAATGCTAATTCCAGTAACGTGTCCCAGTTGGTAAGTGACTGAGAGTGGTTCTCTGCAAGAATGAATATTCCCCGCATCGATGTGCTTTAACACAATACTCAGACACTCCCATGGCGCATTTCCATTTGGGAAATATTAAAAGCTTCTCCGTAACGGCTTCTCAATGCTTCACCAACTGTTCCGGCTTACACAGACCAACCACAGCAGCTTAACATCACACAGGGGCTGAAGATTCCCTTCAGACCTGCCAGGAGAAGTCAAACACGGCGGCGCATTCTGTGACTTCACCACGAAGCTCTACACTTAATGCACAGGCGCAAGGAGAGCCGGTGATGGACAGGGGGGGGAGTTGAAGTTGACGACCTAGTGGCAGAATGCAAAGCCGTCAAAACAGACCCACCATGTGTGAGACACCTCTCGTGAAGGGAGACGGGGGAGAATCAAGTGGAGGACTGAGAAGTGTGAAGGTGAGTGAGGGAGAGTGGCGAGAAGGGCAAGTTTCTTTTTAATCGACTTTAAAAAAGGTAGGTTTCTTCCGGAAACTGGTGGTGGATTAGGCATTTCTTGGTTATAAGAGTCATGGACACACAACTGTGTTTAAGACCCTTCATTTTTCTGCTTGAAACTGGACTTAACTATTTACTAAGACTTGTACAGATTAAAACCATAAATAAAGTTTTATGGAGTCCTAAATTTCACCCCAGAATGATGATGACTTATACTCTTGCTGATTTAGTATTTTACCATTCCACTGAATTTGAGTATACAGTATACCTATCCTTTACCTGTTGGAGTAACAGTAAATTAGATTTTAATGGAACTGATAATTATGGTTTGATCGCGCTTCACAAAGCATTGTTCTGATGTTTTAGTCAACTAGATTTGTTTTCCCAACCCAAGGACCAGTCTGTGTCTGTGTAATTTCTGCTCTATTGATTATTTCTGTCTTAAATGTGTTTTGTTTTGACGGTATTTTCTCAAAAGTAAGATTAGCCTCTGACACTTACCGTGTCAATACCCAAGGTGTAGTCAATTTTACAAAGAAATAAACCTAAACTAAAACTAGAACTAAACTAGTGGATTTTTTTTTTAATATATACATAAAGGTCGGTCCATGAATATAATGTCCACATTAAAACTGCTTAAAACAGCCTGGAAATTGAAAAAAATGTTTCACTTCATCCGTCCATTACTAATTATATCTGTTTAGGGTCCAGAGTCAATGTATTGCATGTTCATGAAGTTTTTGGTAACTCAAGCTGTTATTTCAGAAAATGCCATCCTGCAGAAGAATATTTCCAATGGGTACCACAGCCTTTTTTTTCCGTGGATTTTATAGTTTACAAATGTTTATTTCATGATTATGCATTTATGTATAGAATCCCTAAACCTTGTGGCTAATATTAGAATCATACATCTGAAAACCTAAGCATTCATAATATGCAACGTTAGAGAAGCTAAGCAACTTAGTTAAAAATATATTTTACGATAAAAGTAATGAAGTGTAACTATTCTTTTCAAAATGTAAAAATATAAAATCTACATTTCCCTTTTACACATAGTTATAAGCATCCTTTTCAGAGCCTACTGGATGTCAATCTTTGCGGTATAAACTTTGTCTTTGTGCAACTACTTTAATAAAACCTCCCATTATTATAAGGTAAACAATGCCATCTACTGAGCTCTTAAAATGATGAGACTCTTTCATGAAGCTTCATCAGCCCAACATTAGTAACAGACTCTATCTGACGTAAAATAAAAATGAATACATTGAGTAAATGTGCGAATTGGCAGCTTGAGATCTTCACCCTCACAATATCTTGGTTTAAATGATAAAACAAAGTATGTTAACAAGGGACATATTTACTGATAACATTTTAAAAATCGTAAAATAAAACAGAAATGTGATTATTATTTTCTTATTATATGTGGAACTTTCCAAAAATAGTGAAACCTCCTTCCACAATGTCATTTTCCTATCATGACGTGTCGGGTATATCAAAGAAAAACATTCAGGAAGCAGCTCACATCTACTGCCGGCTTCAGCATTCAGAGCACAAACTGATAGTTGACAGAGGGCTGCGCATGTTCTCTGAGGTCCATTCATCACCAGTAATCACTATCATGTCGCCAACATGTTTCTCTAACAAGCAAGGGTCGACTCATTTTCCCAATAGATCAAAAGTGTTTACTGGGGAACTCGACTTCCTGCCTGGCAGGCTTATTATCCATCTTTTCGTAAAATATATTCCGAAATATAGGATGGCTGTCCTCACTGCTCTGGCAAGTTTCATTAAATAGAATGTAGCTGCTCGGGATGTGATGGAATACTTTCAGCGTGCAGCAGGTGTATTGAGGAATGGTGTAATCTGGCAGTCGGAACATGAAATTCTTGCACTCGAGAAAAAGTGCAACATTAAAAAGCATTACCGCTGCCGAAATATGAAACTCGGTTTCTTTCCTCGGCAGTTGATGTAAACAATAGTAACACAATTGTCTTGGGTAGGTAATGTAATACACAACTGATGATTGCAAGCAATGTAACTATTGAGTAGATCTGGTGTTGTTCTTTTTATTATTAAATTGTCTTGTTTTGTGACCTCAGGATCTAATAAGTGATGCATTCAGTTCTCACTGGAATATCAGGCATCCAAGATGGGGATTCGCCAAATCAGAAACAATGGTTCGCAGCGATGGGGAAATGAGGAAAATCATGAAGCATTTTCTTGTTAACTTTATAATCAATGCTATACAAAGGGTAATATAGTATGTGCTGAACTTGATCCTTAACCATTTGACTTGAAACAAAAAAGGAATCCCTCGCTCTGTCTGCACTAATCAAAACTTGGACAATAAATGGAGGGCCGTGGAAAATTCATGTCGAGCCGCAAAATTTAGAGCAACTGTTGAAACACTATTTTTAACAAAGAAAAAAACAAAATTTATAGAGCTTAAAAAATGACACTACTTCACATAACTTCTTCAGCCCATCACTACCATCATGAAAACTTCTCAGTCTTGGGGTTATGTGCTCCCCCAAAGGAGGGAGGATCCTTACCCACTTGTTGAACTTAAGCATCTTGGAATGGACAGCAATTACCTATATTGACATCAACTAGTCTGTTGTGTCGAAAAGGTCGCAGTTGTGAAGGTTGAGTGACTCTGAATAACGGACACAATGCCAACTTGAAACTAAGCTTGTCACAAGAATCGATACTTTGACACCAATTCGGTATCAGCACGCAAATAATACAACCATACCAGCTGTGTTTGGTACAGAAAATACCCAATATACGTGTGTTTGACGGAACTGACGGGGGCAGTAGACACATGAGCTCTCTTAGCACAGAAGAAGAACCTCATGTTATTTCATGTTATCTCTGCTCATCACCACTGTTTGGATGTATAATAGTTGTTGATTTTCCTTTTTTTTTTTTAAACATTTACAAGACAAATGGATCATTTTGTTATTATACTTGAAGGTTGCTCAACACTGTTTGAATGTATAATAGTTTTTGGTCAAGCAGATGTGCACAACAAGTCAGAGACATCCCAGCGAGAGCCGATCACAACCCCCAGCACAGACGGAACCTACTAAGGAAACACTGGAGACATGAAATAAAAACATAAAACCACTATAAAAGTAAGACATTGATTAAAAGATAAATTAAAAAGATGGGTCTTGAGCCTGCCTTTAAAAACATTAACATTCTCTGCGGCCCTCGAAGTATCAAATAAATGTCCTGGAATTGGTATTGACTATTGATATTTCGGTATTATTACAACCCTACTTAAAACCCATTAGGGAAAATGTCTATTAAAATCAATATTCCAGGAAAATCTATATTTAAAAAAAATGAGAATAAGCAATAATAATGTAGTGCAGTCCCTCACATAATATTGAATATTTGAGTTATGGCTTCAAGGATACGATACATGACAGATAATATAGATTTCCTTGGGCTCAAATACACAGTAGAGCAGCAGTGATGTAAGTTATTAATCTTGCCTGTATTACACTTGTTAATTGTACGTTTTTGGGAATATTTGTTCACTTTCTTCCAAGCCAAGAAAACCAACAATTAGAAATGTCAACTCCACTTTGGATTAGCAACACTGCCTGTAACCCAGAACACTTTAACAGTAATTAATCCCATTCAAGTATAGATGCATGGAAAACGCTTATACAACGCTCTCTTTCTGAATTCAGCTCATTTTGAAGTTCATCTATGAACATGTGGCGCTGGAATAGAATCTGAAAGATGCTGATTCGATTAGGATCGGATCAAACTGCGGCGCTGTTGTGGAGGTTCCTTCGGCGGGACCGAAGATCTTCGTTTACGTGCTGACTCGTGACATAAATATTCATGATAACCTGCTCAGCTGCCATTTCAATTGCGTCAATTGCTTTTTCAAGCCATTCAACGTCTTTAATTGCTCCATTTAAGAAGTTGATGCTGTGGCAGGAAGAACCATCAAATGTATCAAATTGGCCCCATATGCTGCCAGAATGAAGCGATGGAGAAAACAGGCTGATCCCGCATGAATGAAAGTAAGACGATTGACTGGCGGCCTCAGTATGTCATCAATTCCACAGATCAATAATTGGAAATGACTGGGTATCATTTTTATTTATTTTATTTTATTTTAGTCATAAATGAGCTGTTCTAAACCAGGTCATTATTATCAGATTTAAGTTAACAGTAGTAATGGAGCTTTATGAAGCATCGTCTTCTTTTTTTTGAGCCCACTAGATGGCACTCTTTGCTGTTTAATATTTTCAAGCAGCTATTTTATTGAAACTTTCATATAAAGTCAAGAGTGCCATCTGAAGGGCTATAAATAAATGGCAAAACTGATTCATGAATCTTCATCCCTGAATAGAAGACACATTCAAACTTATTGGAAGTAAGAAGTCAAAAATATTTCCAGCACGATAATGAAGTAAATCATTACTAAACATGTTACATTTTCTAATCTTACAGATTCTATCAAGGCCATCTCTTCAAAATCAACATCTGGTAATAAACCAGCAATAGCATATTTCTACATAATTAATTCAAAATGAAAAATCTGCAATGTTTGAATCAAGATGTACGTCTTAAACCCATCTCAAACATCATCATTGAACACATCAGCACCAGTGGATCCTTCACATCTCATCTCGTATGAATTCTTAATAGAACACAGCGTTGCTACACATTACATTAAAGAGAAAGGCCGATATTAAACATCATAATCTGTATCCACTCATTTGCATTGCAGATGAAAAACATTAAAATGAAAACATAATCCCTAAGAAGCATGATCAGCGCTTTCGAATTTATAACATGGAACCGAACATTTGCTCATTTGATGGAACAAATAAAAGCGGCAAATCATTATGTACCCAAGATCCTCTTTGTTTACCATTAAAACAGCTTTTAAAAAAGGCTTATTCTTTTACATCTTCATGAGGAAAAGCAATGTTTTTTGCATATGAAATCGGTAGAGTTAACATTCTTTGTTTAATCATTTAAACAAATATATTGCGAGGGTGAAGGTCTCAAGCTACCAATTCCCACATCAACTCAATTTATTCATTTGCAGACATCCTGTAGTTGCATTATTTATCTGCTGTTAGGCTTGACGTATCCTTTACAGGCTGCAGGAAAAATGTTTTGATCTCAAGTCCTGTCAATCTCTCAAAGCATGTCCTTGATTTTCCATAATCAATGTGGCCACTTGAGCAGCAACAGGGAGTGAAGTCATCATGGAAAGTAACTCTCAATCTTTCCATTGTGGGATAACTTACCTCAATACAAAACAAGAAACAGGTTCATGGTTGCACCAAAATATTTATGGAACTTCCTCCTCCATCCCTGCAGCTAAATTTCATTTTTAGTTAAGAATTCTGCTCTTTAGGTGTTCAGCTGAATCTCAGAATGTGTCAAAGAACCACACTTCCCAGAGTGCACCAGCAGCAGCAAACCAGCTGCTTCCGTCATTGGCACTAATGTGAAGCACCAGTGAACTGTGAAGTCATGGAGGTTCTCAGTCGGTCCGAGAGAGAAGACGCTCCAAGTGCACAGTGGGTTCAGTCGAAAGACGCCAATGGTCGATGAAATGTTTTATTTACTTTCATTGTGTTTGAAAGCATCTGAGATGTTCAAATTTATGTTTACTGCTGTGAATATTAGTTAAGGAACACATTGCAGCATTTACTATATTGATTTTGTGATGAATGAGTTTTGCTAAAATAACATTTCATTTGAGTTTGGAAAATGAAATGTAACAGATTCAAAAGAATAGTACAAAATTAAATATCAGCTTTACTAAAAAGTTTTGGAAAATTCATGAAATTAGATTTAGTGCTTATTAATTCATTTAAAATATTTGATTAAAATGTTTAAATGAATTTATAATATTTGAACATTTAAATACATTTAAAATGTTTGAATGTTTGAATGAATTCAAAATGTTTGAATGTTTAAGTTAATTTAAAATGAATTTAGACTGTTTAAATGTTTAAATTCATTAAAAATGTTTAATTTAAATGGATAGTTAAAATGTTTTTTGTTTGTCTGTCTTTAAAGGTTTAAGACCCAAATACTGAGAAGCCGAAAGAAAAAATAAGTGATTGAGTGGAACCTTTGAGGTATCCTTGTGTCCTTTGGAACCTGAACAAGAGGTGGACTTGACTAAGGTTCAACCATAAGGTCATACTTTCCTTTGCAAAATAATTGTTTAAGAAATAAATCAAAATTATGATTAATTATTTTATGTTGTGTCTTTCGTACATTCATGAAGTATTTTATATTTTACTTAATTTTACTTTTTTTTTTTTTTTTAGCAATTTTGAATATATATATTTTTAATCACAATATAAATTCATTGTAAGTGAATATTTGTGGTCCAACACATGTGAAGAGATATGTGTATATTATTAGTTTTTTCTATTTTACCTAAAAAAAGAAAGTGTATTCACATGGTTTTTAATTCTAGTGAAAGCAAATGTATTTACTTTAAGTGTGGATAAAAAGCAGCTACATTAGCGTATAGCTTTTTTTTTTTTTTACAAACAAAATTTCGAACTCTTTATTGTGTCTTTTATCTAAATACTTAATAGCTTCAAAGTTTGGGTTAATACACCTGTAGACTAGACAAGTGTATAGACAAGTGATGTAACTGCGTTGATGGTAAATCAAACGCATGACATGAATTACTGTATATGTTGTGTTTGAATAATAACACTTGTGTGTGCTTTTCTTTATCTTTGAAAATATCTGTGTATATTTGTTATCCTAATATTTTTGTGTTTTGGGTCAATGTATTGGTTAGATGGATAATGGGCTCAGGATGATTTTATTTTTGTTATGCCTTAATAAATATATGGCAGACCTCTTTTTTTTAGATATGGCTTTAATTGTAATATAATTTTTTTATGATATTATAATTAAATAAAGTTAAATATATTGACGAAAAAAAAGATGCTGCAATCAGTATGACATGACTCCAATCTACTGCTTTCATTTTTTTTTACCCTAAATGTTATTTTACCATTAATGTCTGCAAACTTCAGATACTTTAAAAAAAAAAATAAAAGTGGCTACTATATCGATTAAAGTGTCTCCTCAACTATACATTTTTTACTGTCTCTGCAGGCATCAGTCATATAAAAACTGTACATATTTATTGTATGTATTTACTGGTGAAAGGTTAAACATCTGACATGATTAATATAACTTCCTGGTCATCATATAGTTAACAGTGGTCTTGAAAATATTTACTCCAATGTTGGTATATGTTTTATTTAATCAAAAGATAATATTGACCCCCAAGCGTAGCAGAGGATTATAAAGTGTTGCTCGCATGCCTGGAATCCTTCAGCTTCACAATGCAACACCTCACTGATATGGCAAACAATTGTAAGCGTTTCTCATTACGAGGGTGAGGAGTGGAGATGTGAGTATCGATCAGGGCCCATTGAGAAAAGCCGCATCTCCTACCTGAAGCACTTAACTTCTCTATTCATTCAGCTCATCAGTCATTATTAACCATATTGTTCTCTGATTGATCGATCTGAACCATCCACTGACCCCAAAGGGATAAAATTACAGCCTAAACCGATGATAAGAGGAAAGACCTGACGCCAAGCATGAATCAAACACGACACATTCATTTCCCATCAATCAAACGGGGCTCATTAAAAAGCCTGTTGTTGGGCATGTGGGTGTATTAGTGTCCTCAGAGGCCCATTGTTCACACCACCGCTAAATTAACTTTCAGACTTGCAGTTGATTCAAGTCATCATGGTCCAAAAGACCATGTGAACAACCGCAGTTAAAGTGATTTCAGCCAAGAATGTAAGTCGATTTTTAACGTACCGACTGTAACTTGGTTGTCTTTGTTGTCATATTCGTCCAAAATGGCGCTCTTAAAAACATCCAAATACCTCCATGGTGCTTGTCTGTAACGTCCCTCTTGTATTAAAACCTCAAGATGAGAAATTAATCAAGAAAACGTATACAAGTCTCCATTGTAAGATTGATTTAAGTGGACAATGCTAGACTAGAAGCCTGGAGACAGGAAGTACTCCGTGTAAATATCGTGAGCACTTTGAGTTTACTGTCTACACTGAGAGGGCTCGCTGTAATGTTACTTCCTGTAATTGATTACTCTGAAAATATCAGATGAAAATGAGTTAATCTTGGGTGACCCTTAACAGCTTCATTACCAAAATGCTGCCATCTTTTCTGATCATCCACTCTCTTACTCTTACACACGTTTATCTTGCGGTCTGTGCACTGGCTGTGGCTGATATTCCATCCTTCATTCCGGGAAAGTCCAGCATAAAAGGTCACTGAACCTAA
This sequence comes from Callionymus lyra, assembly GCF_982586985.1. Taxonomy (NCBI): domain Eukaryota; kingdom Metazoa; phylum Chordata; class Actinopteri; order Syngnathiformes; family Callionymidae; genus Callionymus; species Callionymus lyra. Next base: position 3,218,665 of record NC_141833.1, read on the forward strand.
GCCAGGCAGCAGGAGCAGTCAGATAATGATACATAGCCATCCAGCTGGGTGAAATGAAGGCACATGGAAGCGGCAGGGTCTGTAATATGTGGTGGTGTCGTTTATGTCCAGACAGAAAAAACACCTTTATGCACTCAGTGTCATGTATTTTCGACATTATAATAACAACTATATATATTATATATATATATATATATACATATAAGAACTGTATGATTCAGCAGGTGATGTATATGAATTTTGGCTCATATTTTTGTCACTAAAGAAAATAACAGTGAGTGGGTGAATGCTGTCTCGCTGATGGAGAGATAGTAAAGTTTGATAACCCTAACTGGGTGATGGGATTTACATCATTCCTTATTTCAAAAGCAGTTAAATTATAGACGTGAAAAAGAACCGCAGCAGTAGACAAAAGACTTGCAGGTGGTAGCTAGTCCCACCCTCCAGGAGCTCCCTCCCCTCAGAGAAATCAGCCAAGCAGGTGTCAAGCAAGAGCGAGATAAAGGCCATTGCATCCAGGTGGAGTACCCTATTATTCTATGTCACATTCGCATCGCCTTTCCTACTAGTTGACCCCAAAGGAGAAGGCTGTACCGATGAATGTACTCTCGGCTATTCCAACATAATCAGACTCTGTTGCCCCCTCAAGTGAAGTCGACTATGTGGGCAAGGGTAGTACAGAGAAGACATGTGTCTCTGGAAGACCAAGAACTGTCAGAGCAATATCTTCAAGCTACGTAATTGTATATACACTCTGGTTCTGCTCATTCATCTGTGCCATGGCCAGACACACATGCCAGTGGCACACCTGTGCTACATTCTGGTTGTCATTGATTGATAACCTCCACCTGTTTTCCTAGTTGCTCCAAGATCCAGGATTCACTTCAAGCTTTTGGTAACACTAGAATGTACCTGTGTTAAATTCAGGTCCATCATGGTGTCCAGACAAACGCTGTTTTACACAAGAACTTGGAGGGTCTGCCTTCTGTATCCCGGTTAGCCAATTGTAAAGAGCAGGAAGTTGATCTCGATGTCAAGCTGCCACACCAAACCTGATTTAATCCAGCACTCTCCTGAAGTTCTAAGAGCCTTAAAGGTCAATCTGGATCCTACCTGTAGCACTGCCTGAAAGCCACACAACTCGGTCCAATCCTGGTTAGGGTTAGGGTCAGGATCAGGGTCAGAAAAAAAAGTAATTCAGTAACTGATGTCTACGAGCAGCATCCAGATTATATGCTCTTGATCACAACATTCAGATTAAACAATTTTTTTTTACAAGGGATACAATGGATCACTCTTGAGGGCTATTTTTTTTAGCACGCGGGCGTGGCTCGGTCATTGTCCATTCTTAATGCAGAAGTGGGGCATCTATTTTCTGTAAATCCATGGTGAGGCTCATGCGGCACTTGTCATAGACCTTGCAGTTGGTTTAATAGATATGAATTTTAGTTTAGACTTCAGTCAAAACCTTATTAATTATTCAAACTGAACGAGAAGACATACACATGAAGCATTTTATGTTCTTTTTTATGGTGACTAATGGTCACTAATAATTGGACCAATTCAGGTAATTTGTTTCAATTTAATTTGATATATTTTTTGAATGATCAGAAAAAAAATGTTACAATGTTTTTGTGGTGGTGGTGGTGGCCACATTTTCCACCAACACTCCTTTCTCTTTCACCCATCTAAGGGCTATTATCATCATCAGCAGCAGCTCTTCTCCTGTAGCCCCTGATTTTGTTTCACCATTAGTATTGTGGATTTTGTTTGAAAAGTGTTGACGTTCAACATGCTCACCATCTTGGCTAACCCTATACTGGCTGCAATCAGGAGGCTGACCTTTGGTGTGATTACGTGAGTGTCCTTAAACAAGAAAGAATGATTGAAAAATGAAGAATTGACCTGATTGCTCCTAATGATTTTACTGTTGTTCCACCCATCAGCTTAATGAGCACGCCATGAAAGAAAAGTGAAGTGGAAAGAAGTATTTGAAAAGTGTAAAGTTGATGGTAAAACTGTTTTTTTCTTTCATTTTGGTCACTACTTTTTTTTTAACTTGGTGATTATTATTGTGACGAATTGATTTTCAGTTAAACTACCTCGGTTTCTTTCTTTGTTAATTGTACCCAGGTTGATTGTTTAGACTTTGTAATATCAATTGCTAGTAAATGGCAAAACTTTATCTAAATTGTGTTGCACTAAAAACTTGTGTTTAATTGGTTTTGAAACTGAATAAAATACTTAGCAGGTCTGGCCTAAAGTTTTGAGGTATGTGCACAGATTTTTGAATATTTCTGCTTTTGTTCTTGATCAAAGATTTAACTCAAGCTAAAAGCTCAATTCTTTATTCAAAAATCTTTATATCGTGATACATATAGTCATTGAATGAGCAACAACAGCCTTTCAAAACAGACAACCAAGAGATCAGATTACATTTATTCATGACATGCGTTTCTAAAAGAACAACATTGTATAGAAAGTATACAATAGATAATATATTTTTTTAAAAGAATGATTAACCGAGTTCACCATATTGTGAAGGGTCAGAGATTATACATATTCAATGTGTCATAATAGTACAGATTTGTCTCTTGTGGCTGAAAGCTGCACTAATATTCTGCTGATTTATTCTGTGGTAAAAATGATCAATGCTTCGGAAAAGGAGAGGTCAGAATTTATGCATAAAGTCCAGTGAGAGGAAGACAATTAACTGCTGGATTGCTCCCACTTCCCAATTACATGTACGAAGCTCCATTACACATAGAAAACATCATGAGATGGTCACACCCGGCTTACCATTACAGCGAAAGCCGACGCAGCCAAGGATTTAATCTACAAGGAACATTTCAATTTTCCACCATTAGTTTTCCTGAGATTTCAATTAAACATAAGCTACAAATCTCCATTTTACTGCTGTCCTTTTTAACCAACTAAACCAGTGGCCTCATAGAGAAATATATTAATAAAAGATATGCCATGAAGTGCAAATTTCACAAAAAATATTTTAACGTTTGTGGATCATGTGCAAAGAATTTTTTTTTAAATATATTAATGAATTTTGTGACCATGTCATTTACATAAATCCTATAATTCCTCCAGGTTATTTGACAAGTCACATTGGTTAATGCATATGCATGTGCCTTCATCAACCTTACTTTCCCATTATGACAATATTCAGTTACACAAAACGTGTATCCTACTTCTCTGAACAATTATGAGCGTGCTATAAGTGATTTAAAATTTGAAGGGATTTTATCTTGTTCATTTGAGGAGATTTAAAAAATGATAGTGGCCCCTGCATGGAACATCATAGATTATTTAAGTAAAATAAATGTTTAATTTCAAATTATTCACACAAGGATATAGCTTTTTTCTCCACTCATTTATTTTGCATGATCAGGCCTGCTGTTAATATTTTTCTCAAGTTGTGTTGCTCAAAACTATTATAAGATTAAAACATATAAGATTGTTAAGGCTGATCACATGATGACCTTTGTTTAACTACTGTCATTTGGATCCAGTGGGGTTTATCTATTCACTTTGCACATCCTTTTCAATTCGGTAACATATTCAGTACTTGTGTCTCTCAGAAAATTGGCGCCAAAGGGCTGATAAAGCTTATTGAGACAGTGTCATAATTTTCTTCTCGCCGAGGCTTCAATAGAAGATGGACATTAAAGACGAGCAGTATGGAGGTATTTGGATGTGTCTTTTTGAAGGAAGTTTGTCCACTGTCTCCCAAAAAATTCACTAAAATACAGTTACATTTTTGCCTATAAATCTAAAAAGCAAGATTATCTGAAAATAATCCCAACCCTTAGTCGACATGAGTAGAAAATAATTGAAGTTTGAATTTGATATTCTGTTGTAGGAATGAGTGAGAGTGGGAGGGCAGCCAAGCAGTGCTTAAGCGGGACAGCAGAAACGGTATTCTGTGGCAGTTTGGCACTTTTACTTTAAAAGTAACCAGTCATTTTTAAAACGGTAGGAAGCTGATATACAGAGTATACAAGCAACAAGAGTTATGCAGTATTTTATTGAATTAAACTTCTCATGGTGCTCCACTTGGATCCATTGATTTTCTTACTCATGTACATCAGTGCGTTTATCGTTTAACTTCCATACTGCTTCATTTTATCTCATGTGATGGATATGTGGCTCTTCTCTATTTGAATGACATGTCAAATATGGAGGATTATATTTTGCATTATTTTGTTTTTCATTTACAATGGGATGATGCATTTCATCTAAAACATATCTTTGCTTCACATGCAGCTACTTTTCAGTTAACCATATCGATTCTATGTTAAAGCAATTCACTCAAAGGTCAGCGCTTATTTTTACAACCTCATCCCTCATCGTAACATAACCTGCCTCATGAATAATGCGTAGACTTTACCGACGGTCGAGCATTCATGTGGTGATGCTTTTCCAATTATCTCAGACGCTGTAACTCTCTGCTGCAATGGGAAGTTATTAAAGAAAGTAACATAGGAGCTTTTTTTTTTATTCTTCATGGCTAAACCACTGTGTGTACACTCCTTTATCTGCTCACTTTTGAGAGCAAATATCTTTAAATAATGAATTAGAAAAACAGCCAATACTTTTATTTTGACTGGTTTTTGTGGCCGTCTTTCCAAAGGTCGAGTTTACACACATCAAGAAGCAATTAAAACAAAAGTCATTCGTATTCAATAGGAGAATGTGATCTTGTTATTTTGTATTTGTCCAGATGGGAAACAAAGCTGCAAATAGAACCATATCTTAGCTATTATGCATCTTAAAACCATTGTTCTCTGCATCAGGAAGGTCATGGCAGGAAAAAGGATTGTAGCGTTGCTTCCCCGCAGGTCGTCTAAATGGTGAACTATGTAAGATGGAACACAAAAAAAACCACCCCAATTTAAAAATAAATAAATAAATAATGGTTTTAATATATAAAAAACTAGTCCAAAATAACTTGCCTTCTTGCCAATGTTTTGTGTATTTAAAAAAAATGATTTAAAATCTTTCCAGCTCACACTCTTGTGCAGAATAGTCTCCAATCTAAAGTCACAGCAGAAGAAATAATCATACACTCCACTTGGTCGTCTCCTCTGCGATGCAATCAGTGTTCTAGTGACCCTCCAACCCAGTTGACACTTCCTATCTGCTCTTAGAGTAATGGGATCCAGCCAGAGCTCTCCAGTGACCCGTGGGTTCCTCCTACATTCACTCACACACCTTTCCCCCTGACTGGCTGAGCAGCCAATTAGAAACGCCGCCACGACAGAGACAAAAAAGCAGCCTGTGCATGTGATTGGACCGGCGACCCCTAGTGTGGAATGTCTGTCTCTTTATGATTTCTGTGGACTGCCTGGTGTTCAATAAATCCCCGTCTCAGTGAGAGGGGACCTTATTTGACCAAGGCAATACGTTTTTTTCTTTTCTTCATCGGCAGGAAACACCAAAGCATCACTGTCTAAAACTGAAGAGTGATTTCGAGGTGACCTCCCGGTCGCCCCGTTGCCCGGCGAGCACAGTCAGTAATTCATCGTCCGTGCATGTCTGAATAAGAGAAATTCACAGTGCAGGACAATCAACGGGGGAAATCTAATTTACACTCTCGGGCTCACCTGCACAGCGAAAAAGTCATATTTGACACTCTCAGGGAAGTCTAGATTTACACCCTGACCTAATAAGTCACATCAGACAGTTTCAGCCAACTAGAGTCTGAGCTCCTGAGAAATACCATGTCAAACGCTAAAGCATTTGGGAGTTTCTTTGTCTTAGACTGAAAAAATGGCTTACCTTCACTTCTCCAAATGGGGAATTGTGGTTTCATTTACACTTATAACACCTTCATACTGTATGTAATAGATTTACTGCTTTTCTACATGTGTAAACAGTAGCTTCACTCATAAAAAATCAAAAACAATTCTACAAATCAATAACTGATAATCTGTTTATTTTTCTCTCCTCTGCATTCACTACTTTGAATAAATGTAGTGTGGCTTTGTAGTAATAATCCGCAAGACCTATTAGTATGAATTAATATTACTCACACATTAATACTATGGTAATCCGCCATTTTGGAAAACTTCATAGTTTTCCAACATTTTGACAGATTTTTGAGCTCTTTTCACCACATAAAATCTGTTTAAAGACTTTAAAGTGCACCTTATATTACGTGAAATATGTTAAATGAATAATCTGTTTTGTTGGCGACAAATTTGTACCAATTTGAAGTGGGTCTACAATAATAACTAATTGTTGTCTGATAACTACTGTAAATACCTTGCTTCAATGGGATAAGGAGGTGTCTGAATGGAGACAGAATGTTATTGTACAACAGCGTGTAACCGGTTTCACGACGGTTACAAGCCTCAACTACATGTGTAGAAAAGGTTAAAGACATTAACTTTACTATTGATTTTTTTTCATTCTTTATCATAATACTTACACTGAGTACAGTAAATACAATATTCTGAGTGTCTAACAAATATTGCAGAATTGATCCCAACACCCTTGACCCTGTATGTATTCAACCAAATACAATAGCAAAAAGGAAAATAAAAGCAGAGAGAGAAACGTTTCCTACTTGTTTGTGGAGGCTAAACTGTTATTTGGAAAACCAAAAACAACTTGAAAGCCTACACTGCTTATTTTCCACAATAAAAGTTCAATATGTTCAATCTTAATGGTGTGACAAAGCAAGCTTGGATCAAAAAAGGGTTCTTAATGTAATGTTCCTAATGAAATATCAGGTACCCAAAGTCTACTATACGATTAAAAAAAAAGAAGAAAAAAAAAAAAAGCATTCAAGGATTATTCCATGGACAAATGATATGTATACTTGTCCAGGTAAACTGTACAGCAGATGTCCAAGACTTTGTTTGAAGCATAGCAGACAAAATTAAAAAAAAACTGTAGGAAAAATAACTCTCAGCATTGGGCTTGGCTTGATGTCTCTGCAACAAGATGGTCCTGTATAGTGTTTGTGTTTTCCCATTTTTTAATAGTTTAAAGGCTTGTATGATAGTATACTTAAGTGAAACAAGCATCTTGTTGTGTCAAGAGTCACAGGCTTGAATAACCTCAAAGAAAATCAGGTCTTTTTTTCAATCAAGACAAAGGAAATTGGGAGCTTGCGTATGACATGCACAAGGAGAATCCGTGACAGTTGTCGGGTGTAGTTTTCATTGTAATCCCTTTACAAGATTCTAAACGCTTTGTGTCAGAGAGGAGCATAAGTCAAAGTGACCAGACCTCAGGGCTGCGTAACTGGTCTTGCTCCAAGCTCAAGATTTCCCAGAGATGACATTTTTCACTTCTACAGCGATGTGCTACACCTACGACAGCTGATCCCTGACAGTCAGAGATATTGGGCTGCTCCAGATAATCTGACACTTTCCCCGGGCACTGCTGTCATGTTTGCCATGCTGCGGGCCAGAGTTGTTATCCTGTGGGACATTGGGATTCTTTTTAGTGAAAATGAAGCTAAATGGGTTTTTAGATATCCTCTAGATATCCTGTGATAACATTAAACGTATAAAGGCTTGGGTCATACAGAGTGACCGTTGATGCTTAAAGAGCTTTTCTAATTTTTGATTTTTTTAATGATGATTAACGCCATTGAGTGCAAGGTCAGATTGTGTAGGATCATATCCCAGCTGCCTAGGGCGAGAAGCAAGGGACAGGCTGAAAAGGTCGCCATCTGGTTATGGGGTACACAGAGACACCAGTATATTTGTTACCTGGCTGCCAAAAAAAGAAAATAAATAAATGATCTGTTCTATTGACTATTACCACTACCACATTTTCTCTTAAATAACAATAGCATGTGTCTCTTGAATAAATAAATAAACAATTTTATCAATCAATCAATAAAGTTCAATAAAGTTCTACCTAATAGTGAAAATGACTAAAACACAAAATATTTAGAAACAAAACTTCTGTTTCATAGTCCTCATTCCATATAAGAAATGCTTAATCTGAAAGCTAGAAGACAGGCATACAGAACACCATCGTCAGCATACAATCAAACATGCATTGATGTAAACACATCTTGTTGTAACCAGTCCCGAGCTCTTGCTGATTCAGCGTTATGGTGAAATGTTTTTTTCATGTTTTTTTGCAGGTCATGCTTTTGTATTTTTAACGTGAATACAATCTTTTCATCCGTATGGACTGTGGAAGGGAACTAGAGTTAACGTCAACAAACTCCAAATAGAAAGAAAAATGTTCCCTCAAGTCAAAGTTGGACGTGCACCCATGCCTATCATTCAATTCTAAAGTAAGTGTGGTTTGTTGAGTCTGTGACTTCTTAACAATACAAGGCAGAAAAGCATCATCTCGACTAAACGCATCAACGCTCCTTGTTTTCATCACCTCATTGGGCAAGAAAGTCATGACCTTTATCTATCACACGCTCACTCCACACACTATTTACTTTGTGTTTACAGACGAGTGGACACACGCTTCCTCTTCCAAATCTGCCACACATGGCTGCTTGGTGTATTTACATTTGGTCCCGCACATGTCCGTGAATAAACCTCAATAAAACAGAAACGCTACAGTAGCAATGACTCATACCCCTCCGAGTCCACGGTGGCTCCCAGTCGGCAAAGCCAAAATCCCTCTTGGCAACCATCGGAGCATTTCTAATGACTGAGCTGGGAGAATATAGTCCTGATAATCTGTGAGAGGCCTCTAATTGAACCATATGTTGAATATGATGAAATACCTAATTAGCCGCTGATGTCTTTTTTTCACTGGATGTCATTTTTGATCGCTGAGTAACTCAATTGAGGCAAAAGTCCAACACTTTTGACAGTAATTTGTCTATGCAGTGACGTCGTCTGTTGGTCAATTTTAAATAAAGTCCATTTCTTTTTCCGCCAACTGTAGTATTCATTTCATGAAAGAGTTTTTGCTTCTTTCCAACCTTGTTTTTAGATTCAACAGGACAAAACAAGGGTCTCGAAATGTCTTCTCTGTCATCTCCATGTTAATTATACTGATAAATACAAATCCTTGAAAGTATAATTGTCTTTTTATTCAGACAAAAATCAATCCAACAGAAATGATATATCTATGTTTTCCTTCCTGTGCCGCCCAGTATTAAGTGCCTCATGGACCAGTTATGTTCTGTGGCCCACTGGTCAAAATAACCCACTCAATTTCATGAGTAACATTCAAGTGATTCTTGTTTCATGGGTTTCAAAACTCTTGACTAGAGTAGTTGTTTTTCTTTGCTTTTTGGAGAATTGAATGAACATTAACTACATCCGGTCCAAGGGACTTCAATCAGCTAAATATTTGTCATGTTGGGTTTTCAGATTTATTGTGATCAATGTATTATATCATCAAAAAACATAATTTGTCATCATAATTTAAGTTTTTTTTCTAATGACGTTAATCAAAAGACCTAATCTTTAACTGCTGTTATTTTTGAGCTGCTGTGGTGTCACACCCTGAGATTTTCTATTCATTGATCTTAATTTTATTAAATTGAATGTGTTAACTTGCATCACTTTATAAAGGCCTAATGTTTCATATTTATTTTCTAATGGTTAAGATAAAGGAATACAGCAATAGGACTCAAGCAGGGGGGCTGCTGGCAACAGCTCGGGACTGGCGGCTGAAGGTGGACAAAGGAAGACCGCCCAAGTTCCCAGATAACATCTCGGTGACCACACTCAGGCCAGACATAGTCCTGGTGTCTGAAACGACAAAGCAAGTGGTCCTGCTGGAGCTGAGGGCCAAGTATGAGGAGCTGGCAGGGGAATGCCGAAGCAGGTAGGGGAGGACCCGATGCAACCCAATCGTGGTCGGGTGCAGAGGGCTTGTTGGCCAGTCTCTTATCAGGGCACTCAAAATGTTGGGAATGAATGGACTGCAGATTAGGAAAAGCCAACAGAGACATCGCCGACGCAGCAGAAAAGGCGTCAAGGTGGCTGTGGATCAAGCGGGAGGATCCGAGGGCTACACAAGATACTTAGACACAAGCCGGGGGCCTGATCAACCCTGGCTGGGTCACCTGGGCGAGGGTGTCCGTTGTGAGACCGGGAACACACTATGATCCCAGGATACAACACTGATGTGTCCAAAGTGCACCAAGAGTGTTTGCTATAACAAGCTGACCTGGTGGAAACTAGGTTTCAGGCAACAGTCTCAAATACAGCAGAACTGCATCTGTTCAAAACAATACACGGCTTTATGAAGGCACTTTTCTCTTACATAACATTGTTTGTATCGACAATCATGAATTTAAATGAAATGAAATCAAGTTGTTGACCCTTCTCATCACATTTGAAAATAAATAGCATAAAATACTTACAGAACATGATCAAATCATCTCATGTTTAACCTTTTCTAGGAAGTACTGATCACCTTTATCTCACAATTTTTTTTTGAACTTGTTTATTGTTCACATCAAACATAGATGACATATCCATAATATGTAGTATACATACAACAAGGTACTCCTATTCAGGTCACCCATCAGTTAGATATATTTATCTCACAAATTTGTTTGTGGTGCGTCCACCTTTATTCAGAGATAACACAAGGGATACCACAAACACATTTGTTTTTTGGACCTTCGGGTCACCTTGGCCCAGAGCTAACACAAGGTTTAAGTAAAGAAGCATTAATTCTTATTAATTCTTGTGTCTTTAGTCGACGGGTTAGCTGTGCAGTTTTAAGAGCTGGAAAAGAAGTCACTGGTGAACTTGCTTTTCATTTGTCTCGCTCTGTGCATATGACCAAAAATTTGAAATGGAAAGGAAATATATCAGACGGTGGAAAAGCTTTGCATTCGGGTTTAGCCAAAAAGGGAATCTGTCTCTTCCACAGCTTACCATTGCAACACCTCACACGTCAGTGGGTCACTGCAGACTTGTTCCCAAACTTTGAGAGGAAATTTCATCAGTTTTCTGCAGAAAGTTGTGGGTTCAGCTTATCTTCTTATCTCCATTTAAACTTGGACTGGACCAAAACTTTTCTTCGTTTTTAAAAGTACACAGATGCTTATGTTTTTTTATTTAATATCAACAACGGTTTTGAAAAATAATAAAATTGCCAACAACTCCAAAATCCCCAGCATGTGTTTGCATGTCTTATTACATCTATAATTCATGAGTCATGGAGACAAATACCCACAACTCTCACTACAAACTCGTGTTTTCTAACTGAATAACACAAACAACCTTTGAATTTTCCTCCTGTGCTCTGTTATTGAGGGAAAGCTGCTCATCTCTGGTATATTATGTTTCAGATCTAACAGAGAAATGGTGAGGCATTTGCACGGTTGTTCACTTCTTTGTTCAAGTTCTGTCTTTTTTATCGTGATCAAAATTCATTCATAATTTAAGAGTCAGCTGGGAAAAGCTTGATCTAAGCTGTTGTACGAGCACCAAACATATCCTGATTGCAAGACTTAGTTGAATATTACGCAACATTTAGACTTTATTTAACACTCTGGTGAAGGAAGTGTGGATATTTGAGCAAATTTAAAAGCAGGGAAATGATACAGATATCTGGGTTATAAAGTAATGGGGAAAAAAAAAACTTTGCAAAGTCTGTTGAGAGATTGAATCCGCTAGACATTAAAATAATTTCTTTTAAAAAAGCTGTTTCATCATAAATCAGATTCATCAATCCACTACGTAGAAAAACGTTTTTTTCTTCTGAATCTTCTTTCACAAATGTTTAACTACATCAGTTTATTACATACACATTAAAAAGCCAATTTGATGAAAGTATTAATTAAGACTATCGTCCTTTAACTACTTCCAATGATGGACTGATGAAGCTCCATGAAGCATTGTCCCAATTTTCAAAGCCCACTAGATGGCCCTCTTTGCTGCTTTTTAATTGGAAAATCTCTGGTCTGACCTAGCTTGATTGACAGGTGAATGATGCTCTTTTCTTATCCAGCTGAGATAAAGTGGGATGGTGATGGGCCCCATGGGATTTAGTGAGACACAAACAAATGTGGGAGGCTGTTGGTCGACTGCCAATCATCTTAATGAAACAGACGTTTCTAGTTACATATTCCAGACAAGCAACTATTTCCTTTCAATTGAAGGCAAAAAAAACGAAATTACATTTTGGAGGGAATTATTACGAAGTTCTTTAAACCTTCTAAACAACAAGTCATAAAATGAAAGGAGTATGTCATTTAAATGCACTTAATATTATGTATGTATTTTTATTACATTGGGTTTTTCCATCTATCTGTATATGATTATAATGGTTGGTGTTATGGATTTAGTCATGGACTAAGGGAAGGAACATGTTTTCTGCAATACAAAGTTTAATATATTTTCAGGGTTTCTAGATCGCTAAAGTTTTTGACATCTTGGAAGTTGTTTTATTGCTGTGATCGCATTTTGAGTTTCATTAAATCAATATAAATCACATCATTGGTGGTGGCTTAATTCTCATAAGAGTTGTTTTGGAAATATTTTTTTTTAATCGTTGTCCAAGACTTATATATATATACATCATTTTGCACTCCTGGATAAAACAATTGTTGTGGTTCGGAGTCGAAAAATTACTTTTTCTTTTCATTTAAAGCCTCAATCCATGAGATTTATAAAATATTGATTCTGGCTTACCACAATGTTAGAACAGTGTAACTGCAATGCAAGGAGATAAAGATTTCATGTTGAGTTTTATCCTCCTTGTTAAACTTGAGCAAAAGTCTTACTGCGCAAAGGCCTGAACTGTTTCCATCATTAAGAATATATAACAAAATATTTGGAGTAATAAGCAGTTATTACTTTTTTATGTCATGTGATTATGGCCACCAAATGTCTAGAAAAAAACTTGCTCTTGCTAAAAATGTAAAAGATCACAACCAGATATTCAACATTTAAACATTTAAGAGCAATTTTTCTTGTTGTAATTTGACCTTTTTGTGTCTTTGCTTCATCACAGGAGATAATTTAAAAGATGTACGATTACATTTTAGCTCAGGTATCTAGATGAAGTTTGATGGACGCGGCTGTTTGAAAACTTTGGTAAAGCTATCTCGCTCATCTCCCCAGTTACAGAGGAAAGTCTGTAGATCTAATTTAGCTGTCTGATGGTTTTTTAATAAGAGCACTCTCATTCCACTTTAATTCAACCTGCATGGTCTGCCCAAATTCTGCCTCTCGCATCTACTGGGAAATGTATACCAAGTTAAATCTTTGCTGTTTGACATGGTTTCCACTTTACTCGGGGAGGAAATGTATTGTTTTATTGAGAGCAAACACTGAATATAAAGTGAAGCCATGGTAAAAACAACATGGCCACCTCTTTTGACTTCTGCTTACAGAACAAACCATGTAGCTTTATCTCCAGGCTGATGCAAGGATTGGGTCCGGGGAAGCTGCTAAGTAGGTCAGCGAGGTACCACTGGGGAAGCTTATTCAACAGCTAGACTTCAAATTCAATTTGAGAAGTTTCTCCGTTTGTGAAAATCTGATCTGAACACTAAGAAAATTGTTGTATTTATCTTACTGACTACAATAAAGTAGGATTAAAATTATGGATAAAGATCTGGTGTTCATAACTATATTGATAATGATTTCCCTGATAATTATTCACAACACAATTTAGGCGACCTCCCACGAACTAGCTTTCTTTTCAATCCTTTTTGTATTGAATGCTTTGTGTAGTTAGTAAATGGTCATCAACAGTTATCATTTCATTTGTAGAACTATTTACACTAATGAACTAACTTTGTGGATGCTGGTGTCTATGTGTTTTTTTATGATGAGTGGGTAGCTAGTGTCTATGATATCATAGTGTAGAGGACAGTTTTTCATGTTGAGTCTATGCCTCATCTAAGGTGGTTGTATAGCTCATTGTATACATTTTCTGGGCAACAAGCATAAGTAAGTGTGTTGAAATATGTCTTTTGTTGTTGTCTAGTCCTCTATATTTTTATTATTGCTGCTTTTGGATTGACTATCTGTTTTATTAGAGTACATTGAAATTTAGTTTGTAAATATGTTCCCTCCTGTAATGCTTCGTTGCCATCTATGGCCTGACTTACTGGTTCACTTATTTTCAAATGTATTTGCAGACCTGAGAGACCTCTTGGGAGCTGACAACTTGGCAGCAAAGACTTGACCTAAATATTAAGAGGAATTAATCATCAACATATTTGGCAGATCGGTAAACACATTTTTTTTAGAGCAATGTTGTAAGGTAAGGTGCATTGTATTTATTGAAATGGTCCTTTTGAAAATTTTTTTTTTTTTTTTTTTACTGACATTGAAAAATGGTTATGGTTAAAAAGGTTGTGTATAGGTTGAAAAGTCTTTTATAGTGAAATCTTTAATGATTAACTATATAATTTGATTCACATCAACCTACAGTATTTTTCACGAATCTAAGATGTTACACAAAATTGAAATGTATCGTAATCTTTTAAAATAATCATCATAACACTGACATTAATACCAGAAAACTGGAGAGATGAAAATTGATGAGAAGTTTAACAGATAAAAACTTATCAGATAATGTAGAGCAGAAACCTTTAATAATTCACTGTGTGCGATGTGTCCTCTATGACTTACTTCCTGCTGCAGCTTACGAGAGCTTTTAGATTTAGCATCACTTAAATATGAGTTTAAATAAACAATGCAAGATTTTTGAAAATTCCAGATGTATCATGTAAACAGTGTTGCAGAACGGAAAAGTTACTTAAAGCCAAAATTATGTCTGTTGCCTTTTTTTTGTTTGGAATCCAACCCACTTGAAAAATTAAATTTTAGAAGAGGTTTTTTACTTATCTTGAGATTGAACGAGATTCAAATGAATAAGGGTAGAAAACTCATTAACAAACAAATGCAGTATGACAGAAGCTCCTGTTTAAAAAAAAAAAAAAGTCTGCAATTGTGAAAATAGTTTCTAAGTGAACAAAGATATGTTTAGTGACACACTCTTTCCTCCAGCATGCTCATTAGTTAAATTGGGGAATACAGTTTCCTTCTAGCCACTTAGATCAGTGTTACTTCTGCCAGATGAATCAACATTTAGATTATCTGAGGCCCCAGTTTGCGTTTGCTAATGTGTGTGTGCGTCAGGATTTTGTGCAGGGGTTGAGTCACGGGGGATGAAAATGATCATTCCTGTGCTTCAACGTTTTATGCAACTTTCGAAAAAAGAATAGCCATCCATTCTTCCTCCCATGTAGCAATGTGTTCTCTATTATGCACATACATAACCTGAGACAGGCTTATTAAATATTCAGTTTCCGTTTTTGTTTTATTTTTGTTCTTGTTGTTGATAAATCAATAATAAATGATTTTGTGTTTTCTACCCTGCACACATAGAAATGCAAATCACATCTTCCAATAGCAGTGGTAGTGATGTGCTGATGAAGCTTCATGAAACAGTGGCATCAATTTTCACGCTCAGTAGATGGCGCTCTTCGTTTAAAAATGATGGGAGGTTTCATAAAAATAGTTGCTCAAAATCGTACAACAGGGCCATCTAGTGGGCTCTGAAAAAGTACAATGCTTCATGAAGCTTCATCCATACAAACATTATGAGGAGAACAACTGTAACTTTTGTTTTTTAAATCTCCTTTTCAAAATTGTTTGTTTTTTGGTATTTAGAAGTCAATCTTTTCTAAAGTTTCAACAGAGTCTCTGGTGGACGAATACAAAAGATGAATAAAACATACCGGAGAGTTGTTAGATTGTAATTTACATATTCCAATTAGAAAAAGAAAACCAGAAAATATTCAAAGAAGAAAAACCAACAGGCCTCTGCAAAGCCGCTTATTTCGACAGACATTTGTAATTTTGGAACATTTATTTCCTATATTTGATTTGATTTACTCTATATAATTACATACATTATTGTTATTATTGACATTGACTTCTGTTGTTGACCAGTATCACTTGGACATGTGTCCATAAGTAAGCTAAGGAAGAACCAAATCTTTAGATCCAGGTCTCTGGGCAAAAACTGTGCATAAAGAAGCTGTTTCCTTTCTTGCTATTGAAGCCGAAGATGGTCACTCAAATCTGACCGTGGGGCACTTAATATCTTTCCACTTCAACTTCAGCACAATTGAACAGGTTTTCTCTCTGCTGGATCTGTCACATCGACGTTCTCTTTCAAAAAACATGTATTTGTTATTTTTTTCATTTTATTATTTTAAAAGTACAATTTTAATTAAGTACTGTCATGAAAATTCATGATTTTATTATTATTTTAATAATTCTCTTCACTACATGTGATCACCAAACTGCTCTACAGCAATGGAAACTTCACACAACTGCTGGCTCAGGACCCAAAAGTGGATTTTCCTGGTAAAAAAAATACATCTGTTTTTATCAAGTATAACTACAATAAGACTGCAACATGCATTGCTGTGATATTTACACATTTAATTGAATACAGTTCCATTTTTTCCCTGATATAAGACAGACTAATTATTATAATGAATTTTTACAATTTTTTTAAATGAAATTTTGAACAAACTAAAGTCAAATACTGTAAGATGTGTTGTGCGTTTTATTGTTCCTTTAGGACTGAGACAGGTAAGGGAGGGCGAGCCTCAGCGACAGTGCAGTGTGAAGTCTTTTACCGTAACACTTTTGTTGTCAAATAAAAGGTGAATGAGAGGGCTGCTTTTTTCATGTATCATTGGAAAAAAACTATACGAAATGTTTATATTAAATATCACCACTTTACCAATACTTATTACCAAAAAATTGCTTGACACTAGAGGGAGCCACAAAAAAAATTAGTATATCTTAAATGTATATTAACATGAGAAGAACTTCAGACATTATTTTGGGGCTGTTTCTAGTTTCAGTGATATTTCATAATAGTTTTGATAGAAATTTTCTTTAAACAAATCCATTAAAAAGAAAGCTTAAGATTTAAATTGCTTACAGATTTAAAGATATAAAAGGCTTATGTAAATGTTCATATTCCTAACCATACTGTTCTGTAAATGCAGAAAAGGATTAATAGTGATGATCCCTAATGGGTTTCTTCACAACTTAAAACAAGAGTGAAAAAAGTGGGTTTGTTTTTTTAAGGATTTATTAAAAAACATTGAATCGTTTCGTTTAAATTTTTTTTTCGATTTATTCGGTTTAAGCATTTTTTAATACATCCTGCCTGCTAAACGTCTTGGGGATACAAATAAAACAAATATCATGTATTGAATCTGTTTCACGAGACTCACGGTACAGTTTTTTTAAGCCCACCACCACTATCCCGAAACATCGTCAGCCTCATTTGAGCGCACGGGCATATTGGGATGGAAGCACAGCTTTACAGAACGACAGCTGTGGATTAAATTGCATCTGAGAAACAATAAAGCATTCACACTCATCCCTTCCTACTCCTGCTGGAAAAGCCAACATTGTGCTTCTTCTTCAGAGAAGACATATACTTGGATATTCAGAATTATGGAAGAGCTGGCAGCAGAACCAAAGCTGTCTTTACATTGATGTTCCTTTTTTTTATTTTTTCCTTACCGCGGCGCTTTAACAAGGCACTGATGGTGAGCTCATCTCCAATGTTGGCAAAAAACCCAACTTTTTTCCCCCCTTGATGCTTGAAATAAATGTGTAATAGAAAAGGACGAATAGAAATCTAGATCTGATCTGAGGGTTCGCTGCAGCAGCAGCCTGTGGCAATGATTTATGGGTCACCTTTAGTAGGACTGCTGGAAAGAATTAACAGGTAGTAAGTCGGAACAGAAACGGGTTAATCCAAGTGACCGATCGACAGAGAGGCAAGTGTAAATGTTGGACTTAACAAAGTGATAGGAAGGAAAGAAAACGGTGACTAAACTCGATTCCTTTTTTAATGGCTAACTTTACAGTTTTTTCGGTTGTAAGACACTGTGTGACCACCCTTCACATACGAGTTGGTTTATTTCTGGCTTAAAGGGCTTCGACAATAGACATGTAGTTAGAGTACAGATGATATCACCACATCTGGTCCAGAGTCTGCCTAGTCAAAGAGCTAGGAAATAATTATAATTTTTTAATAATTATGGTAATAATTAATTCGATTTTAATTTTTTTTTATTAATGCCATTTTATTTTTTATGCAAGTTTCCTTTTCCCAAATTCTTTTTTGTGAGTGTTGGTCTAGATTTGAAAATAATGACAGTCAGTCACACCCTGAAGTCGACATTGATTCGTCTGGTGAAGAGTTTTATGCTGTTTTTTACGTGTAACTTTCATCAATTGATATAGACCTGATACTTATTTTATTAATTTTTTTCCCAGGGGTTTTGAAAAAAAGAACAACATTCAGCCCTGCTGGTGAAAACGAATGGGTAAAGTCTGTTTTAAACATTAAATTACTTATGGAGACAATTATGAATTCAATTTTTTACTCAAGTTGAATGGGTTTTCTTAATTTATTTTTACATTAAACTGTATTAATTAGATTAATACACACAGATTAATCATTCAGTAACTGTATCAATCTCTTGACACTGTTATTGATAGTAATACTACTAAAACTACAGAGTCAAACCTGGTAACCCTAACCCTTTATTGCCTGGTAGTAAAATCGTTTACTTAGATTAATTAATCACAGATTAATCAATCAGTAACTGTGTCAATCTCTTCACACTACTTACTTACTTACACCGTTATTGATAGTAATACTACTAACACTACACAGTCAAACCTGGTAACCCTAACCCTTTTTTACCTGGTAGAAAAATAGATTAATTAGTTAATCAATAACTGTGTTAATCTGTTGACACTATAGTTGATAGTATTGTTACTAACACTACACAGTCACACCTTGTAACCCTAACCCTTTTATATAACTAGTAGTAAAATAGATTAATTTGATAAATTAATCACAGATTAATTCATCAATAACTGTGATAATCTCTTGACACCGTAGTTAATAGTATTATTGCTAACACTTCACAGTCACACCTGGTAACCATAACCCTTTTTTACCTAGCAGTAAAATATATTTGTAATTATTCACAGATTAATTGATCAATAACTGTATCAATCTCTTGACACCTTTATTGATAGTAATATAACTTATAGTACACAAAAACATCTGCCAGCAGTTTTATCTCCACAGACGTCCAGACACCTTGATGAACAAAGCTTTATCCCCTGTTGAGTTGAGCCTCCACTATGAAACACCAGGAGGGCAACAACCGATCAGATAAAGCTGCCAATGAAACACTGGCTCTGAAGTGGCCAGCATTTCTTTTATAAAGCTTGTGGCCAAGACGCGTTTCATGTGTAATTAGTCAAATTTAAAGAAAAAAATCCCTTAAAAATGGAAATCACATTGAGTGAAGCTAAAAAAAAAAAGGAGTGAAATACTAACGTTCATTTGGTCCAGGTGATGAATTATAAATGTGATATAATGTTGATCTATGATTTATTTATTTATATAAACATATATATATATATATATTTATATATACATTTAAATCTGATGATTTTTTTGCTGACTGAACACATCACAAGTGATTGAATCCAGGGAGGGATCAATAAGTGGGATTTTATAGAGTGCATCAAAAGCTCAAAACAAACCACATGAATACATTTTGCGATAAAAGCATTTGACCTGCACGAATCAATAATCCATCACTGTGGTGTTGGGCTGCGTTGAGCTCTTATGGCGATACACACATGCTCAAATGTTTAACGATCCGCATCAATGATGTAGCAGCTCACACGAATATTCACCTGCTGTGTTTTTAATTAACTCACCACTGTTTAAAGGGTGGAAAATGAATTAAAGAAGATGCTATATAATCGGGAGTTTTTATATTTGTTTTCCTCATGGTTAACTTTAACGGGATTGATGTGGTAAATTGATTGGAATTTCTATTGGTTATTACATGACCCACAAAAGTGCTTTACTGTCTTTATTAACCTGCGTACATCTTTCATTGACCGTGGTATAAACAAAAGGACCCCCATTGAGATGATTGGTTTATATATGTTTCTTTTTTTAATTATTAACAGTAATCACGCAATGTAGTAGTTTTAATAAAGACCTATCAACCCATCATCAAAGCAGGATATTCAACATCGGTTCTTTAGATGCTAAATACAAATCTTTTGCACTGGAAATGCTTCATGAAGCTTCATCCATCTAAACACTATGAGGGACAATTGAACAACTGCAACTTTAGTTTAGTTTGTTTTTTGTTTTTTAAAAAGTCAATCTTTTCTAAAGTTTCAGCCGAGTCTCTGGTGGACCAATACAAAAAATGAATAAAACATACCTGAGGGTTGTTGGATTGTAATTTACATATTCCAATTAGACAAAGGAAAGTAGTAAATATTCAAATAAGAAAAACAAGTAGAATTTTAATTTTAGTACCATCATGAAAATTCATGATTTTCATTTCAATTTTCTTCACTACATAACTTCGCCTGATGACACTGAGTGTCATGTGACCACCAAACTGCTCCACAGCAATGGGTCAGGGACAACTTTTTTTATATAAATGTACTGAGTTGATACATTTTTTAAGAAGATAAAACCAGAAAAAGAGCCTTTGTCTTGTTTTGTACAAACGCATGTAATGAAATGAAATGATTGTTTTTTCTTTAAGAAAACAGCTTTGTGTTGAAAGCTGAAAAAAGATACTTACGATTTGTACTACTATGTATGTAAGGCCTTTTAATTTTTACAAGGATTTATCTTGTAAAAGTAGTATCAAAAAAAGTATCATTCAGGAATCAGTGTCCAAGTAAAGTTTTCTGTATCAGATAATTTGGATCGATAACCATCCCTACTCATCAGTTTTAATCTTAATGCAAATCTAAACTTGTTACTCCTTTTAAGTTCCAGATTTAATATTAGCAGATATTTGCTTTTTATTAGTGCTTTTTCTTTTATACTGGAATTGAGAAGCCTCATCTATAGTTGCCATGGTTGCATCTGGAATGTGGATTTTAATCCTCACAAACATTTTCACTATTCAATTCCTTATAAATCTTTAAAAAAAAGCAAAAAATTATATATTTATATAATTAAAATTATAACAATATAAAATGCCCTTGCTCTTTTTGAGTACCACCAGCAGTCTGTGAAAAGAATCCAGGCTACTAAGTACTTAAATTCATAAACAGGCACTCAGCTGATTCATTCTGTTGCTGAGTGACTCACAAGAGAAACAAAAGCCTGCAGTTTTAAGATCATTAATAAGAGTGAGCGAAGGTCAGAAATGGTCTGTTGTGCATATGCAGAGCCTAATGATGAGTCTGGAGCCAAGACAAGTGATACAAAAGATTGAGCTACATTCAAGAATTAATTATTGAGAACATCCTCTGTACTTCATTTGTGTGTGTAGGTGTGTGTGCGTGTGTTTGTTTAAAAGAAATGTTAAACTTGATTCCCTCATTCTGAAAAGATTCATCTTTTTGGGTGAATTCCAGATTGTGTGGGTTTTCTGTGTTGTCGTCTTTCTTAGCATAACAAAGAACACATTTTGACTAAGTGGGTGGATTACAAACAAGACAGTAAATACTTTTGTCAGTTTAACGCTGTCTTCGTTCAGTGATTGAAATGAATATTTCTTGACCTATGAGCAAAATTATATTTGTTTGCAGAGAAAATTCCCGAGTCGATCATGACTTCAAAGTGGTTATTTGATAACTCTCACTTCTAATATTTGATAAAAGTTTGATTGTATCAAGTGTGAAAAGCACTAGTCTGGCCATGGTTCAGGTCATAAAGTTTTATCAATCTAATGTTTCTGTGGTTAAAAGCTTCTTCATTTAAGTGTGTTACACTCAAGAGACACCGTCTTGCTGATTAAAAGTTACACACAGGCGCTCAAGAAGCTGCAGTTTTTAAAAAAAGAAGTTAGTTGAGGAGAAGAAAAGCTGGATCTTCGACATAATGAGGAGCATAAGGAAGGACATCTTGGTCTCAGCAGCATGATTTTTGATCATCCTCACATTTTGTCGCAGTCAACCACAAAACCCTTTTAGTTCTTGATCTTTCAGATCTGAGTACTCTCTTCCTAGCGATCCTCGTTCTCACCAGTTGGAAAATAAAGCTTGTTTTTCATCAGTTTAAGCTTTCATTCTCCAAACTCATCCACTTCTTCTTCCTCTTGACGGTCACTGTTCTTAAGAACTCACTTTTCCAATCGGGTCATGGATGTCAGGGCCGATGTGCCCTTTGACAGCTTGACAGCAGAACTTACAGCCTTATTGACAGAACATCAAAGAGACGTCATCGGTTGTGTTTGTTTTGTCATGATAATGACACAATAACCTCTTGTTATTTGACAACAAAAAACGTATTCATATATGCAAAAGAGAAAAAAAAAACAATAGAAAATGAGCGAGTGAGTTGGGGTTCAAGTGAGCAAAAATGCACACTGGGTAAAATACTATAAACTTAATAATTTCTAATGAACTTTACAGAGTACACATAATGAAAACTATTTGCTGCCAAATTATGAAATTAATAAAAAGCTGATTGTGTCATTAGATGACGCATAACCCTCGGAAATGATTCTATCTTTCTTATTTGTTCAGTCTCAAATGTACAGGACAATATGTTCGATGCTAAGTAGCTTTTTATATTCATCCATTTGAGCATTAACAAGTGATTTTCAGTTTGTTGAATTTATTATTGATATGACAATAACATCATGGCAGTTTGAACCAAGTCAATTCTAAATTCTGATGCCAAATTGTTGTTTTAACTAAAAAAAAAAAGGACAAAAACAATAGCAGTAAATGAAATTATTTGAAAAAAATGAATTTCCATAGCATCACATTGTTTTTTTCAAATGACTTGGTGTGACGTGTTGCATAATTGATTGATTTATTCTGACTTTTCTCTGCTGGCAGTAGGTGCTCAGTCCAGCAATGAGTTTCCCATTCTGTTCCACAACTGGTTAATATTTTAGCTGTTATGGCTCAAAAGATTTTAGGGGGAATAGCGTGATTTCAACAGACGATTGTGCAAAACATACGCACACACTCCCCTAAAGCCACACGCTTGACGAAAAGGTGACAGCTAGTGTAAAAGGCAGTAAAGGGACAGAGCAGCTGCTTAGACACTGGTTAAATGGGAATATTTTCGTATAAACAAAAAAAAAAACAATGAATTATAGTGTGTATTTTTAACTGCTGTGGCACCGAAGTACGCCATATATACACGAGCTATAGTGCAAAACACACGCAGTCCATATATATGCACATTGTCTACTTTTTAAATAACATTTTTCCAAAATATTTCAAATAACTGACACGCAAAAGACTCACCCACTTGCGTGGAGACGAGCTCGGGTCTCAGCCGATGTATCCGTTTAGAATCGAAGAGTCGTTAAAATACATGAAGTCGGGATCACGAAGTCCTTTTTTTTTTCTTTTTTCTCCCTGCTTCCGTCACTCTTGCGCTTTGGCTCCGGTCAGTCTTCAGGATCCTCCACAGTTCCCGACATCTCCCAACACTCTCAAACTATTCTCAAGCGTCCATTTATCCGCGCCATGACGCATCCAGGGAACTGTCCGATGTGATCTGTGAATTGGTAAAAAGGGAAAGTTTGGTAAGGGTGGATGGAGGAGATAATCCAAGGATGATTCCCCTTCTTTCCTCTCTCACTTTTTTTCCCCTCTATGATGCGCTCCTGTGGAATCGACGGAGGCGCGCGGTGGTCCCGAGTGCGCGCCCTCACGCTCTTTTTATTCCCAGTGTGTTGCGTCTCTCGGCGTCACAGTCGTCACTTGTCAAGACCCGCCGCTGCTTCTCCTGGTGACTCCAGGAAAACGTCTCTTTTTCAGTGGCGCCCCACCTCTCTCCATCTCTCCCTGTGTCTCTCGCCCTCCTGTTCTCAAGCCACACCTATCCGAGCGCTCATTGGCTGGAGAGGGGAAGGGAAGAAGAGGACCAGCAGAAAGGGGGAGAAAGGATGGAGAGATGGTGTGGATGGGAAGAAGAAGAAGATGGGGGGTGGGGGGGGGGAGAAAGTGCAGATGAAAGTGAAAGATGAAGGCTTGTGCAACAGGAAATAATGATGAAGGAGTCTGAGAGCGAGGAAGGTGCGGCGGAGGCCTTAAGGGACGGGCTGGCTAATGAAAGTAAAAACGAGTTCCTCTTTACCCATCTTATTCTCTCACGGCCACATTCTGGCCGCTGCAAATCTGCTCTGACTCCAGGCGAGAGTGGATCTGCACTGACAATGTCCCCCCATTAGTGAGCAGAGTCTTCTGTCTCCCTGCCCCTCTCCTCCTTGGTCTTTGGGAGGAGAAAAAAAAAAAGAAGGAGATTCTGGTGTCTGTCAGCAAAGAAGCCTCTCTGTGAGTTTATGATGAATAAGTAAGTGGAGAAGGGGAACTGTAGAGCGGAGCACATGTAGAAAATACTGCCCAGGGGTGTCAGGACGGAAATAAGTAACAGCCTGATCCGCCTCTGTAATGGGAGCAAATGAGGTGGGCCGGGTATTGAGATTGTTGCGGTGCTCGCACACAAGGAGAAAGACGGAAAAGCAAAATAGTGTGACAGCTCCTGAGAGAGACTTTGATTGATGGCAACGCTCCAGGGAGTGTTTCGATATGAAGTTGGTTAACTGGGAACCACATGAAGCATTCATCAAGAGCTGCCACACAAGAATGAGATGCTCACTGGAAGCCAAACACCTTCAGTAATTCCAACAAAAAAAAAAGAGAGAGAGAGAAATGCACCTGGGGAACATCTTCGCAGGGAAAGACGAACCCATTTGCAGCTAATTCAAGGTGCTCATCAATTAGGCTGAAACTTACACCCTAAATCAAAGCATCATAGGTGCGACAAGAAATGCTGAACTGGGTTCACGTGTTAAACCGTTAATTGAAGCAGGTTATTTGCAGAGCCTCTTATTAGACGCAGCAGCAACCTCAGCAGAACTAAACCCCGCTGTGTTTCCAAAGTGGAGCTCGCTTTGGCCTTCTTTGGAATAAAGTTGTTGATGGATGGGAAAGTTGTTGTTTCATATCCAAAACTCAAAGGACTTTCTAGACATGCTTAATTATGGGACTATTATTAATCTTGTTATGATGCAATTTGACAAAAAAACGGACGTTAAAAACTGTGAAGTAGCAGCTTAAGTTGGACAAAAGTTTGATGTTGTAGTCCTGACATGTTGCAATCGTGATCCATTTATTTCACACATTTTTGTTTCCTTTCATCGAGTAGATGTCACAGGCTTGGCTCATCATAGCCTTATTTTTCAAACACATTTGGTCAAAAGTAATAAAAAATAAGTCATTTTGCAGTCATGGTGTCATGTGAAAATGTTCTAAAATCTAAAACAACAGATATTGTGAGAGGACAAGAAAATAAAACAGTCAAAGTCAACGCTCCAGACTCACTCATGCAGTAAGTCTCTCATCATGATGGTGTTTTGAACGTATTACTTATAAGTTGTCCCTTGTCTGAAATCTTGACGAACAAAAGGTTACAAGAGTGGAGTCCATTATGATGGAATAATGGCTTCACTCCTGCTTCAGCCAGCTGTAATCACGCCCGGCTTTGTTTATACAACGAGTCCCTTGGAGGAGGAGACTTCTGAGATTGATAATGCTCGGTCAAAAACCTTGATGTTTGACCAATCACAAAAGAGTGGGTGTGGTTATGGTCAACAAGATTGCATATCCAGAAAAAGGAAGCATTTTCATTGGGCGGGGCTTAAGCACATTTTCAAATGTGAATAATTCAATGACAAGACAATTTTGTACAAACAGGCACACACTGATGACTACAATAGAGGTCCAAGATCCAATTAAGAGACACTTGAATCAACAAGAAAAAAAAAAAAAGTGTTTTGAATCCAGATTTCAGACACACACTTCCTTACAGTGCTTCCCTCCGTAAAATTCTGGCTGTGTGAGTCTTAGTGGTGCCTCAAGGTATTCTAGCACAAACAGGAAAATGGTGTCTGATGCTCCGACTCTTATATTCCACCCCCACAATTCAAACCAGTTGTTGTCTCAGCAGACGCTGACTCATGAGGCAACACTCGACAATTTGAGATTCATCACATTTTCTGAAGCTCCCCTGTGGTGTCGAAGAGGTCTTCCATGCATGCAGGATTTTCTGGTACCTGTAGACACTTTTCCTTTAGTGCAGTATTCCTAACTTCAAAGAAATGCTCAATGGACACAGCATGAACTGCTGAACATGAACCACATGATAATCCCATAAATATATTATTCATCATTTTTTAATCCCTGATACCCATCACTCATTATGAAAGAATCATATAACCAACATAGACATTTCCCAATCTCGGGCATAATACTGATAAATATCATAACCATCAGGGTTTTTTCTTACTAAATTTGGAGATTTGCAAAATTGTAATTTAAATCTTCAAAATAAACGTAATTGGTGGTAAATGTACCTCAAAACAAATGCAGTTGTTGATCAGCTTAGCTAGCATGTATACTCTTTCCCCATTATGTCTTTGTGGGGTAGTAAATAAACTTTTTGATTGGTCGAGCATTGAGGTTCATCACCACGCGTCATCAAATCCGGAAGTATCCAACTCCAAGGGACTCGTTGTATGAACAAAGCGGGGCGTGATTACAGCTGGCTGTAGGAGGAGTGTAGCCATTATTACATCATTATGGACTCCACTCTCTTAACCTCCATAGTCAAGATATTAGACGGGGGAGAACTTTATAAACTTTTAACTTCAAAACATCATCATGATGAGAGACTTACTACATTTTGGAGAGGAAAACTTCAACATTTGAAACATGTGAGTAAGTCAGTTGTGTTTTCATATTAGTTTCACTTTAATGTTATTTAATCCCAGGTTCTATCAATATTTTCTCTCAAAAAATTCCTTAACTGTATCAAAATTCATGTCGACTTGTGTGACAGAAGGAAGAAGTGCTTTCCTCTTCCACTACTGTCTGATCATTCGCTGCAGCTTTGTAATTAATTTGGTAATAGAAGAGGATTGTTTCTCTTCTCTTAATCTCACCATTTAGCAAGACCTTGTTCTGTTCTTGTAAAGCTTTATTTGGAATTACTATTTGTTCTGCCCTCCTCTTGATAGCGATGTGAAGCAGTAGAGCGGCTTCGTGAGCTCTTAGCCGCAATTAACAGAATTATAATAGTTCAACCTTAAAACTTGTAACTATACAAGCATGAACTAAAACTCAACTGAACCAAAATTAAAGACAGTCTAGACATAAAAACTTCACCGGCGCTCTCAAATGAACTTAATAGACTGTGTACCTCCTGAGGACATCGGAGACAAGATCAAAGGAAAAATGAAGAAAAGAGAAAATGCGTTTTACTGAAACATGCAACAGGCAAGTGGGCTGGGAAAGGAAGCTAACAGACCACCTATTCAAATACTCCTCAGAGCAAATGTCAACGTTGTCAACAACAATATGATGTTCTTCGAATGTCGTGAGAGGAAAATGCTGCTCTTCTGTGACCCTGTGTTGCTGTATATTGACAAAGATCTATTTCTCTAAGGATATAGAACCATTGTCTACTTCAAAGAAGGTGGCAAAGAAGGAGGTTCTATACAGGATGGTAGAAAAGAATGTTATCAAAGTAGTAAGTAAGTAAGTAAGTAATTTTTATTTGTATAGCGCTTTTCCAGACCAGGGTCACAAAGCGCTTAAACAATCAAAACAATATTCAATAAAGTATATACTTTAAAGATCAAGATAAAACTGATAACACAACAGGAGTTCCAGAAAATCAAGGAAAAGCCTGAACAAATAGAAACGTCTTAAGATGTTTCTTAAAGGAGTCAGTAGACTCTATCAAGCACAAAGAGAGAGGAAAATTGTTCCAAAGCTTAGGAGCAACAGCCTGGAAGGATTTATCTCCTCTGGTCCTGAACCGTGTGTGAGGAACCATCAGTAGATTCTGATCCACAGACCTCAGAGCCCGAGCTGGGGTGTAAGGCTGGATCAGATCAGTGATGTAAGGAGGAGTCTGACCATGAATAGCTCTGAAAGTAAGAACCAGAATTTTAAAGTTGATCCTGAAAGAAACTGGAAGCCAGTGAAGAGTTTTAAGGATCAGAGAAATGTGAGTTCTTCTACTTGAGCGGGTTAGAATTCTCGCTGCAGAGTTCTGAATCAACTGCAGGCGAGACAGCACCTTGTTAAGACATGAAAACAAACTGTTACAATAGTCCAGACCATCATGAACATCTACTCCTCCAGATCCTGAGGACTATAAGAAACTTCACTTTTGCCCTCTTTCTTCTGATAAAATGCTGCGAAGCATCCAGAGCAGGACTACCAGACTGCAGAATGGTGTCTTTCTCTCAGCCGTCACTTTGATAGATATTATGCTACTGCTCTGTAGACACATTATTTAATAACAAAATTGTTTATTGTTTAACTTCCTTTAAAGGGTTAGTCCGGACAAAATTTAAACTTCACTCGTTTTCGACTCACCCTCATGTTGACTAAGGGTTGGGATTAGAGTTATAGGCAAAAATGTATGTTTATTTTAACGTAGGAACAGGTGTCTTCTTCTTCATCTTCGTACAAAAATACACTAAAACACATCCAAATAGCTCTGTGGTGCTCGTCTGTAACGTAGATGTGGTATTGAAGCAGACAAAAATGAAACAAGTCTATATTTTAAGATTGTTTTTAGTGGACGCTGCTATGCTGGGTGCTAGGCCAGAGTGATCATCATACAAAATGAAACACTTTACAACATCTAAAAACCTCTTTGGTGCTCATATGTAACAATCCTGTATTAAAGTCTCGACACAGGGAATTGTTCCTGAAAAAAATAAACAGGTATATATATTTTAAACTTGTTTTTAGCAAAAGATAATCTAGACTCTTTTTAATAAGGAAAGGCTGGCAGAAACTGAGAGATGAATAAAAAAAAAAAAAAACATAAAATATGCAGACTTTTTTGGAACAATTCCTCTCGATGAGGCTTCACTACAAGATGGACGTTACAGACAAGCACCATGAAGCTATATGGAGGTATTTTTGGACAAAGATGAAGACGAAGACAACTGAGAACCAGTCATTACATTAAAATGAACAATCATTTTTACCTATAACTCTAAAAAGGAACAGAGTATTTTGAAAATAACCCCCAACCCTCGACATGAGGGTGAGTAGAAAATGAGTGAAGTTTAAATTATGCGTGAACTAAACCTTTAAGTAGATTAGTGAATGTTGTTACTTTATAACTATTATTGCCAATATTGTGCATAGTCTGTTATAGTGTAGTGTTCAACAGATCCCATATTTTAAAACGACTTTTGGAACAATACTTTCTTATTTATTCACCTGTGTTCCCTGGTTTATTGTTCTTACACACCCCTTCAACATCTTCAGGGACAACTGACATTAGACACACGTCAAGTATGTTTTGTGTGGCAATAAATAAAAGCCTGCCTGCAGATGGCTCTCAAAACTTTACGGCTTGACGGGGACAACGACATAAGCGGTTGTCGGATGATGTCTGGTGCCTAAGAAGGATCAGATGAGCCGGAAGAGCTGTGCAAACTAAATTATGTTTCCATTAGTTCAAGCATAAAACAGAACAAACAGAGTGGTTCTTTTTTTTTTTTTTCTGTATTTGGGTGAAGTCGACTTCCAATTTATGCATGCACATTTTTTTTATCTATTAATGGAAAACATCCTAAGCATACAACCGTCACTATACATAACTTTAAAGCCACATCACTCGCCTCGGGTCTCAATATTGACGGCCATGGGAAAACCTGCATTGGCAGGATGTGCATCATTAGTACAAACCCATTCCATTGTAAATTACGATGAAAGCTTTTCATTTTATCAGCATTGGGCTGATTATTCACTCCTCCCTCCTCGGTACATGATCGTTGGAAACAAATGACAATCGGAGGCATGGTGCAGAAATGTGCAGAGCCCATAAAACACATGTTTTATTACTTTCCGAGATCACGCCCATGTTTGTCCTGAAGGGAATGTTTATCACAATTTCATAATTTGCTTTGAGATGTCAATTATTCATGCAGGGTGGCTGAAGTCAAAGCCATTTTTGTTATTGTGATATAACATTGCATGACACTGGCATGCCATATAAGATTGGATACTTCAAGTAGAAATGTCTAATAGTAACTCCACGACCACATTTAGAATATGTGCTGTATTTTCTTTCCTACCTTTCTTTGACGTCAGCCAACAAGAGCACTTAATTACTGAAAAAGCTTGATTTTCTTTGCGTGTAATTTGGTTTTAACTGACTCATGATAACCCGTGTCTGATTGGTGTGGAGTCAAAAATGTGTTTAGTAAGTGAGTAAGTAAGTCATTTATATTTATAGAGCGCTTTACCAGACCAGGGTCACAGAGCGCTAAACAATCAAAACGATACTCAATCAAATATATACTTAGAAGGTCAAGATAACACAGAGAACATCACATGAGTCCCGGAAAATGAAGAAAAAGCAAGCGCGAATAAAAATGTCTTAGATCAGAGTTCTTCTACTAGAGCAGGTCAGAATAGTTAATAGTGTATCAAGAACTCCTGTTAGGCAGATGTTTTAACAGCAAAAATGAATATCATATATCTAACGTACAGTTTAAGTTGTTTTAATATCCTCAATAACACAACACATTTCTGTTTGCTTTTGAGAGATTCAGTGGGGATATATTTTGGTTAGTTGGTCAGTCAGTCAGACTTCTACCGTCAGTCGGCCCAGACTTAAACGAAATGATCTTTTCAGCGCCGGAGTAGAAACGGTCACTGGAGTCGAGGTCCTGTGAAAAAGTCAGGGAGGCGGAAAGTATGAGGGGTTAGGAGACGTTATGGTTGCCCAGCACTGTCATGAAGTATGTGGCGAGGCTGAGCTAGAGAGTGCAAATGTTGTTTGGGGGTCAAATGGTTTGGCCAATGTGCAAAGGTTCCTCCTAGACAGTAACAATTCCACTGGAAGATTCTGCTCAATAGGGGGTTCAAACAAAGACACAGATGAAAATTGTCAAGAAACTGGCATTGATATCACGCTTTGTATGGGCATAAATTGTAGAATAAGATAATTTCTGGTCAAACATAAGCTGGTCCTGGAGCTAAAAATAAGCACATCCACCAACCTCTCCTTGTTAATGTTCCAAGAAGGAATAAGGGCTTCCAGAGTGCAGACCGTCCAGCTGTGTTTGTGACTGTAGGCGCAGTCTGTCTATGCACAGGAGGAGGCTCGAGGAGAGTGAAAGTTCGCCACAGCAGAGAACCTTAGTAGCGGGAGAGCCTCTGTATTGCAGCGTCAAAGTCTTGCGATGCTTTCTCCACAGCACACAGTACAAAGAGTGTCATCTAGTGGGCTCTGAATATGAGAACAATGCTACACAACGCTTCAGCAGGCCATCAATACATTGCTTGTACGGAGAAGAATTGCTACCCTGGTGCTTGATTCCGTTTTTTTATTGCTTATTTTCTGTGTTATTTTATTTCTTTATTTTATTCTGTAATGACACCACCAAAAATTCCTATGTTCTCTATACAAGACTGATTTTGAGTCTGAAGGTGAGGCCTGTCTTTCATGAGCTGTCAAATGCATCCTGGGTGTTTGCAAGGACATGACTAGTGCAATGTTAAAAATGGTCGTGTGTTTTTTTGCCTGAAGCCCCTCTTGAATCCACAAAACCTATCCAATCACCTTCACAACCAGGTAAACAAAGTCATCTTGGCTAAACATTCTTTCTTCTTAAAACTGAAATATGGATTGGGTTTGAGATCTATGTCTGTATTAAATGTTCCCAAGAGGACTCCCTTCAACAGATCTGCGGAGCAGCGATGAAATATGTTTATTCTCATTTAACATTGCAAGTTTTTGCCTCATCTAATGAATACAATGTTTTGACAGCTCTGTACCTGTCATGGTTAATTAAAGTGTGTTTTCTAGGTACAATACAATGTTGACAATTATAGTTGACAGTTGAACACATATTGCAATCCGTGAAAATAAACAAGCTCTCGCTTCAACAGTCACGCTTATTTCTTCGATTATTGTCACACATACACATTACGGATGACGTATTGCACATACCGTATTAATTCAAGCAA
Source organism: Callionymus lyra (assembly GCF_982586985.1). Taxonomy (NCBI): domain Eukaryota; kingdom Metazoa; phylum Chordata; class Actinopteri; order Syngnathiformes; family Callionymidae; genus Callionymus; species Callionymus lyra. Next base: position 3,250,683 of record NC_141833.1, read on the forward strand.
CAATACATAATGATTTTGTATTGTTGATCTTTTTTATTTTTCTCCATAACAGTTGGTTTAATTCTCAACAGTCATGTCGTTGAACTCTAACTATTATTTGAACGATGATCTTTGTCTGGACGATCTTCCAAGAGAGTCTGGGTCAGAGACTTTTTTTTAACTTACCAGGAAAAGAAAAACCATAAAACAGAATCAAAAAGTCTGTTCTCGGTTTGTAAAAATGTTTAAATGGCAACAGCGAAACTCTATTTCAACAGTTGAGGGAGTTGAGAAACAGTGCTTCTACAACTTTGGACACTTCAATGTGTGTGTTACATATTGTGGTATCAATGTATCATGTGGCAAAATTAGTTCCATTGACTTGGCTGTGAAAATTAGGACAATGCTTAATGAGTCGATCACTATGAAAAAGAGGCATAAACTGGTCCTCTCTTTCTTCCTTCTATATTTTAAACATCTGAAATATTGTATGAATGCAATGGAAAACAATATAGTATGGTATTTAAGTCTATTTAAACTGTCAAATGACATTTTAAGTCAACACCTTCTGGAGCAAAAAAAGCAACATTGAACTGTGATCACTCAGGACAGTGAAATTAAAATCAAACTTTTAGTTAAAATCCTTTCACCAAATACGAAGCCATCCTCTTAATATATTAACAAAGGCAATTTGGCTCAGTATAAGATATCTGTTGCCAATGGGGTTTTTTTCTTTGAAAGACACATAATACTTGGAAGGGAAGCTTAGTTTCACAACATTGTGTGTAGACGAGATAGAAAGAAGAGGAAAGGAAAGCTTTGCCAAACGCTTCTGTTCAGATATATTCTAAACATCCGCAGAAAACTCTAGTGGCCTGCTTAGCATTGTTAAAACACCTTTTCTCTGGTGATAAGAATGAAGGGATCCCGTGACATCTGGTAAGGTGTACCTTTGAATCGAAGGTGATGAAAAGGTTTTAAAAGGAATGACACAGTGCATTGTGAAATAAAATTCCTTATAGATGTTTAAAATCTTTAATGCTCTGGACTGTGATCGAATCCCGATCTAGATGTGTTGGTAGCTGGTAACCTTAGTCAGTAAATGAACCAGTGAGAAATTCTACATTAAAAAAGTTCACACGTTTAAAACAGACTGATAAGGACTAAAAAAAATAATGAAATAAAAAAGTTGAAGGAGGAGAAGTGGGTACAAGCAGTGGGAACTTGGATGCTATGGCAACTGGCTTTCTCGTTAATCAGGATCAGATGGAGATGGGGCAACAAATTGGAAGGAAATCAAAGATAACGTTTTAAACATCTGCTAATTTCAGGGATGGGCAGTTGTGATTTTATGGTTATGGTTTTATATTGGACTGAAATTGCAACTGAGTAAAGTGAGGTCAAATGATAAAATCTGCACCATACCCTTATTAAAAAAAACGTTTTATTTAAGTCCAAAGGTTTTGCATCTCAGCATCTCTCATAATAATAATAAATAATAATAATAATAATGGTAGAAAAGGTGGATTTTACCGATTTAACCCAAAAAAAAGCTAGATTTTTCTCTGATCTACTCAGTATAGATTCTTGTCTCATCTTATTTCTTCGGCCTATCTCGGGTAGGGTCGGGGGGGCAAAAGCTTCATCATTTTTAGGGCAGTTTTTTGTTGTTTTTTTCACAAATCAGCTACTATTTCCAGAATACTTGCAAAGATTAGAACCAGACTTACTGAGTTATTTATTTAATTTTTATTTTCCTTTCCAGATTCTGGCCCAAAGATCAGGTCTGGTTGAAGATCCGTTGCTTTACATTGAGCCTCTGACTTAAATCTGTCTCTGCAACCATTCAGGAGATGTAAGAGATTTTATACTTACCCATACCAGTGATGCAGTGATGGAATGATGATGCTAATGAAGCATTGTCCTGTTTTATAATATAAAAAAAAACCTTTCCATTGTTAATGTGAAGAAAATAACACCATTGAACGACCTATTCAGCCACTGTTTATTACTTGAGTAAAGTGTTAACTAAAGATTTCGGATCATTCATATGACCAGAACATTATTGTTCCCTCTCTGTCACCAATCAGAATCTCTCTAAGTTCAACTCTTAATACGTTATAATTAACCACTAAGTATGTCCCATAAGAACCCAAAAGTGGTCGCAGTGCTTCGCAGGGATCTCGATGTCACGTGAAAAATAGAAATAACGCAAATTCACCAGAGAACTTTTACAAAAATCAAGTGTGGAATCACACTTTTACATTTTTCCATTCCTATTCTTTATTTTCCTATCTCTTATCTTGGCGTCTGATTGCCTTTCTTTTTTCTCTTATATCAGAAAATGTAGCATAAGAAAAAGATGAAAGATTCATCTAAATGTTTGTAATTTTGCATTGTTTTACACAGAATTAAAACAGTTGAACATTGACATTACATTGAACTTGTAAATAATTTGTTGAATCCCTTGTTTGAAATTGTCTCAAGTATGTTTTTGGACTTTCAATAAATCTTAAACCTTCGACTAGTTCTGAATGTATTAATTTATATACCCCCAGCAGAAGCCAAATCGTCCTGGGCCCATTCATATTGTAAAATGTACATTTGGAATGAGTGGACAACAAATCATAACAACCGCAAAGAGCCCGACACTATGTCCTTGATTTCCTGCTCTTATTTTTCAAGGTTTGGACATTTTCTAATTATATGAGCTAATGATCCTCTCAGTGAAAGACAGCAGCCTTGACCGGGTTTATTTTCAGAGTAACTCTATCTTAACGAGTTCCCTTTAATTTTATTGTTGTTTGCAAAGTGGTCTAATACACTGTATTGATTTCGAGGTGCCATATAAAGTATCACACTTTCTGGGGATTTTTTGACAATCCTTAAAGCTGCTTCATGGTTAATTATAAGACATTTTTTACTTATATTATTAAAAAAAACGGTCTGATCCTCATTTAACACGCCGTTATTCCCTGGTAGGCTTGCACAGTTTATGGTTACGATCAATATAACTGTGTACTCTAAGCATCTCTCCTTCATTCCTTGCGATGACAGATCGTGCCTCACTCTGTGATGCTTGCCGTTTGACATTTTCGTGGGCATGTAATGTTCCTGAAGGATTGTTCCCGCACTGTGATGTACCTTTCAAATGATGGCGAAGATGATGAGGATATTCTTCGGTTTGCTTTTTTTTAAAGGTTCCTGTGGGTCCAGCATGTCAAGTAAAACCCTTGTCTACTTGTCAGTTGCATAGTATTTAACGCATTTCAAAGACTGTTCGTCTAGATAAAGGTTGATAAACTAAACATTTAATTCTGTAGTAAGTACATTAACCATGATAGAGAAAAACAATATATTAAAAAAAGTTATTCCCATATATTTATATATGATACAGACTGACTGACGGACGGATGGGCGTGAGGACAGACAGACAGACAGACGTTATGTTATGTAGTTGCAGATAATTATAGCCTTGTATCTTCAAATCTTTGTTGCGACCTTAGTGATCCCAAAAGACGCCATTTACTGACCTCTGAAGATGATTATAATAATTTAGGGAGCTTCATCAAACCATCATTATATTCCGTTAAATTCTTGTTTTTCCTCATTTTTATTGTAAAAACAAAAAGATGAATGAATAAATCTAAAATGAATAATTAACACACGCTAAAAAAGTTGCTCCTAAAAAATAAAAACCTCACATTCACATTGAAAAATAAATTGCTTTCCTATAAAGTCATTTGTAATAAATAAAATAAACGAATTAAATATCTAGTAAAACGTGGCTTGTGCAAGTTTGTGCACGAGAGCTCTGGAAGAGACAATCTGATAAGTGAACCATTAGACACATACAAGTTATTTGTACAGTTTTTTTTTCAACTCACGAGTGTGTCATGAATGAAGCCCTGTGCTGTGTTTGTGTCATCTTTCCCTCCCTGCTCGATCAATGGGATCAAGGATCAAGGATCTGCATCTGTCATCAAAGGAAATATAATTGCATAGTGTCTGATTGCATTTCTATCATCAATACTTTGATTACAGTAAATGATGACATGACATTTTATATTGTCAATGATGTTAATGGATCTAAAGCAAGGGTCTTAACCTTGGAGATTGTGGCTCATGATATTCTCGCATCCAGGCAGAGCAAGCGACTCCATTTTTTTTTCAGAATATATACTGTATATAAATATATATACAGTATATATAAATATATATACAGTATATATAGCTTTGATTATATGGCTAAGATGGAACATATTTCTACAATAAAATATATTAAATTTGGCAAATATAACCGAAATTGTTAAACCACAACAAATCCATGAAACATTTAAAACAAATTCAGAAAAAAAAAACTGTCCAGTCTGTAGCCAAGACACAAGATTTGACCTCTGGTGGCCCCCAGGATAGTAGAGTTTAAGAACCTACCTCTGGAGGCCAGCACACACCAACCCGATTATCGGCCGCTGAAAGCCGTCGGGCGCCAAGGCATCGTCGATCGCTTTAATACTTAACTTTTATAATAATTCTTTCTTTCTCCTCCAAAATTCAGAATATATTAACAACAATGTTGTGAAATCTGGTCTTTCAGAAAAATTGCAAAGTGAAGTGAATCCTTTAAATACTAGCTAGAGCATTATACTGAACAGAATGCATTTTGCATTCTGTTAGTATCACCACTATCTTTCAGCCATATAGCACAATGTGATTTGAAGAGCGGAAACAAACACAACAAAACTGATTTTTAGGCATTTTTTGTAACTCTTGCATCACAACACAGAGTGGATTTCTGTATCCATTAAATCCTTATTTTGTTTGTCTTTTTCTATGAAAATTTGTCAAGTAAAGTTGTGTTTACTTGAGCATTCTATGAGCCATGTGGAGTGTAATCATTTTGCAAATGTTGCACATTGACAAGTCTACCATGAAGCCAAAGCTTGTTGTGAAATACAAATAAAACAAAACGTGTTTCCCTCCTAGTGAGCATTGGACAGGATTCATCATCGTTGCTTGAGTCAGTTTGCCTGCAGCTTGGTCTGCAACACCAAGTTCACTCAAAGTTTACAGTGATAAATTCATTCAAGATGGTGATACTCATGGCCGCATGCTTTATTATGCCATTCATTATGTGTATCATTGCTGAACACCACAGAAATATCAATTCTGTTGAGCGAAAGGCTTCACTTTTGCCAGCTAGCCATCGTCAATTACAGTAATAAATAATGGATTGTTTCTTAGCCACAACAGGCTGTGATGGCCACAAGCTTTCCCTTTTTATGACTCTTCATCATCTCAAATGGGTTTTCAACTCTTGAGAGTCAAACAATGCACTCAGTCAGTTGTTTAAGGCTTCGCTGCAGTTTAATTTCAATCTGTAATGGGCACTTTTACGTCTTCAGATTGAAGCTTTCCTGTTTGATATCGCTATATAATCCCTTCCAATCTAAGCATCCAGTAATGTCCCTCTCTGTAAAAATCCATGCTGAAAAGTAACTAGTGGTAAATAATTATTTTTGATCATTTTTTTCATGGAGACCCGAAAACAAACGTGTTTGAGTGAATGATTTTTGGATGAAGATGTTGTGTTGGACATTTAATAATTGTTGGCTTATTAAAATAACTTAGAGTAGTACAGTAAGTTAAAAAAAAAAAAAGGTTCTATCGACAATGAATTAGAGTAAAAAAAAAAAGATATATTTATTTTGATTTTGTCAGTATCATTGCAAAAAAGGGTCATAGTAAATAACCTATAGAGTTGGTTGTACATTTAATAAAACTTCTCTCTACACTTAACTTACTCCTAACTCCATATAAACTCAATTGTTATTCAAGCATGGTAAAAAGTGACGATACAAGATGTTTGCAAATTGCCAGCACACTGCACTGGACTTAAAAATAAATAATAATAAATAATGTGTTCCATGGGTTTACTCCAGGCACTCCGGTTTCCTCCCACAGTCCAAAAACATACATAGGTTGGTTGGGAACTTGGGGGAACTTGTCCGTATGAGTGTGTGTGAATGGTTGTGTGTCTTTGTGTGACGGACTGGCGTCCTGACGAGGGTGTCCCCCGCCTCTCGCCCTATGATACTGGGATAGGCTCCAGCCCCCCACAAGACACAGGGATAAAGCAATAGGAAATGAAAGAATGAATAAAGGCTCTTATTTTGAAGTGTTCTCGTGGTGAGTGTAAGTGACAGACCCTAACAGGGTAAGGTTTGTCGTGCCAAACATGGTATCGCGTACATGACCTCCAATGAAAGTGGTAGCACCGCATCATAGTCAGCATCTCTCTTTGCACTATAAGTTGAAGCATTGCTTCGCTGTCCACCAAATCTCATTTGATCATGTGACAATTGAAATATGGCAATATGATGACTTTATCAAAAAGTTTGGATATAGGCCTGTAATTATTTTATGTTATGTAATCAATAAATCATACTTTATTGTTTTTTAGTTTTTTTTTAGAGGTTTGGGTTAGTTAAAGAGACCTCATCGCTGAAATACTTTCAATGGGAATAGCTGATTAAACATTTTGAAAGGTAAAAAAGTCGATGCAGACTGTGTTAGTGGTGAAGGTTTGTATTTCCGGTCAGAAATATTTCATATATTGCTAATACCTTTCATTATATTCCACTTGCTATTGAATCACATTATGGTTATATTGTAAAACACCATCTATACAAATAAAAGAGAACATGATGCTTAAATAAATTGCTTATGAAGGACTCAAATTACCTTTGTGTGTGAAGTATCTAAATCAATGCATATAAACTCAAAAAGTCCATTAAAATGTTTTTCATTTAGTTTCGCCACAGGTGTGTCCTTCACTCAAGGCTTTAGTACCTGACTCAAGGATGCTGCAAAAGATGAGAGCAACAGACTCTCAACAGCTACTGTTATAAGTGACGCTCCCATCCTCACCAATACTTTTCAAAATAGATAAATGGTACCTCAATGCTCTTGTTTTGGGTTTGTGTATTCATTTATTTCCGCCATATCTTTCACATGTATACAAAGAAACCATCATGGGAGGAAAAAAGTGGCTGATGTGTACAAATCCTACAATTGACTGGACTGAAGGACAGTACAGAGGAACACCATCATGGCCGCCTTGACCAGAGTTCTGGGCCCTGATCTCTCAACAGTAGAGTGAAAGCGACAGGAAGGTAAAGCATACAGATGATTTCATTTTAAAATGACGGATAATAGACAAGTATATCAAGTGAATAATTTAAAAACACACTGCAGGAATTTCTGCCAAGCTCTGGCTAGAATGTTTTCACGGTTTGTAGTATGGGATTTCTGCATTTGGTGCCACTAATGAGGTTTACAGATCTATATCTATACTCACTAGCGTAGCTGGCCATGGATCAATAATCTTTGTGATGTTTTCTCCTTGTGGAGGAGCCGGAGTCGAAGAAATAGTCAATCATTGAAGCTCAAACCGACGTGCAGACCAAATGGATTATTGTACTCAACCGGGAAATAAGCATTTACATTTGACTAACAAGCATAATCCCTAACATAAACATAAACTATAAAAAAGGATATTCAATTTTAAGTTATATTTATGTATTGTTTTTGATGTATGGCTATTGTTGGATTCCTCAAAAGAGCCTGAGACTAGATTTCATGTTTAAGCTTCATAAAGCATTTTTCTCCACTAGATGCTTCCTTTGCTGTATAATATTTGGCTTTGAGAAACTATTTTAATAAAACCTCCAATGATTTTTAAGCCTGGATCGCTTTTTACTGACCTTAGAAAATGATGACACTGTGTCATGAAGCTTCGTCAGCAGATCACTACACAAGACTGTGTTAGTGGGGTTTTGTTTCTGCTTGTCTCGGCAAAGACTAGTTGAGCCCACAGCTGCAGTGATTTAATTCAATGGAAAATGTGTGAAATTTAAATTAAAATGCGACAACTTTAGTCTTTTATTTTGTAAATAGATGCCTGTCAATACTATATATTTTTTTTCTGTAATAATGCAACTTAAACTAGCAATGAAGGCAGATGCAGTCAAATTTTGCACATTCCCAGACAAAATGTGGCCTTGAAACAATTTCAATCTTTTATTTGATGGATGACAGTTCACAATGTTCACTTCAACAGCTAGTATAGTTAATAGCTACAACATACGACTCATCATCTGAACATTTTTACCATGTCAAATTCATCAATAATTGTGTACCTGTCTAAATTCATCAATACTTAAATTTCTAATTCTAATAACAGAGAGTATTTGCCAGGTAAGCTACAGCTTGTAACACAAGTCGTAAGAGTCAAGCCAGGTCTGAACATTGCAGTCATGCACTGAATTAGGTCAGTGCTGTGTCTCAATTTGCCCACTTATCTAAGTGCACTGTTTTACAGTACATTGTAAGACAGTGCACTTACATTTCGACAGGGTAGGGCTGTCTCAAATCAAACACTGCCACTACACACTAACCGGAAATTACTCGACTTTAACACTAATTGAAACCAGACGTTGATACCCTATCGCCCACACTTGACAGTGGTCTTCACCAATAAAAATAAGTTATTACGTTTTGTTTCATTTTGTTAAAACTGTTGTTGTGTTGTTTTTTGGTAAAATTGGTGTTGATTCTGGAGACATTTACGCTAGTTACTGCTCCGAAGACTTGAGTGTGGATCGATGGAAAGTGTCCATGATTTGGGACACAACCCTGGTGTTATTTCAGGTACAACAGAATATCAACATCACATACCAAGAAATGTGGAAATGGGAATTTGAAGAAAAATTAGAAAGTTAGTGTGTGTTTATATATTTTGTTATGAGACACTTTACCCTATTTTGATGTTTCTTTACACTTTTTACTTCTACTGGCTTCAACAATGAGCACTAAATTACACTCTATACTTTGCTTATTTGTGCTTTATCAGTGTAAAAACATTATAACAACATGTGATGTATTTTATTTTGCATTCATTGTATATAATAAAATTAACAAATACAACATATTTGTTTATTATTTTTAAACTGGTAGCAGCCCTTAAGGTGACTTAGTGCATTTTGATAAGCGATTGTTTGTAACAGTTTGGCATTTGTGTGATTGAGTTTTATTCAACTACAATAGAGGAAAGACTGTCAAGACATCACTAATGCTTGTGTTGTGTTTTTGAGTCACAAACCGCCGTCATTCGAGTCCCAGGGAGTGCATCGCAGGGCACACAGCAGGTGTCTGAGCAATCGGATCATTCAGCCAGAAGGTTGGTCTACAATCAAATATCACCAATTCGACACCCTGTCAACGAAGCCATCATCTGGGATCCGATTATCTGGTTTTGTCTTTCACGGTCAACAGTGGATGAGCTCACCAACAAGGTCAAGCAAACCATTCTAGCCACTGTCATTAACATCAACCTCTGGTCTGACCCCAGGCTACGCTGCTTTAGAGGTGTGACAACCCATGTGTGCAGCAAATAAAAAAAAGACTTGTTCGATCTCAGGAAGACACAGTGGGGAGTTAATCGCTTGTGAGTTCGCACCTTCAATGTCAAGATGTCACAGAAGTGATGTGATGAGAATGAAGAGAATATTAATGGTTCACAGATGAGGGAATGAATAAAGATTCAGCATTTCAGTGGTCAACGGCTGTCTTTCCTGTTTTGCAAAACTAGCCAAAGCATCCTGTTTTTACCAGACTGTAACATAACAGATCAAACTTTTTGGAGCTAATACCACTCAGGAATAGCACTACAAAAACTTCAGGACACAGACACCTCTGGGATGAAAAAAGCCCTCTTCGAAATATGCAGAAAGAACCATAAAATGGAGTGCAATTCTTGCCCCATTCGCTGACATAACAGACCTAATAAAAGTAGAGAAATCCATCACAAGAAATGCAGTGGTTACAACATTCCTGTACCTTATAATCATTTCCTAATTGTGTCATGTTTTTCATGATAATGGATCTGTGAAGATAAGTGAAAAGTAGGTATGTACATATTCATAGTAGAAGTTGAGTGATTAACATAGACATTTTATTTATATTATTAAATATTAGATCAGATCCTTTTTAAACTTTTCTTTTTCATAGTTCCCAAATAACAAGCACCAGACAGGATGGTATTACAAGTCATTGCTTCATGATTTCTATATAAACAATTCGAGATTGTAAAGATGTATTGCAAGAGAGAATAGAAAAAAAGAACAAGAATATTGAGCGAAATCAACCGAAGAACTTCCCTGGTGGACTCAGAAACCACTCTTACATCCAGAGAACAATAAGAAGGAGGGAGTTGGCAATAATGAATCATATGAGCCAAAAGCTGGCATAAATTGGAAAAATAGATCCAGTCAGAAATGAAATGATATGAAGAAGAAATTGCCAAAACAGCAGGAAATATGTGTTTGACTTGGACATAAAGAAAGAAATTGCAACAATAAGAGAGCAGTTAAAAAAACAAATGAAGGAACCGGCCAAAATCTGAAAGGTAAAATAAAAAACAAGGAAACAAATAAAGCAATAATTGAACAAAAAGGAAAAATCTTTATGGAGTGGATTTATCAAAATGGAGCAAGCCTTGATCGATACGTAAGTGTGATTTGGAAAATTGGCGAAAAGAAAAGCAAAATACAGAGGTAATGATATTATGATGAAAATAACCAACAGCATATGAACAAGGACTGATGTCTTGGTGTCGAGACATATCAGGGTCAATATCAGTAATTATTATACAAGTTAAATAATCTAATCTCTTCATGTGATATTGTTCAACTCATTCATATAATATAGCTTCTCATATAACTTAGAGCGCTCTGCAAAATGGACTGAATTAATAAAGTAATAATAAGACCGCAGTGGGTGAGAATCAAACAAGTGACTCTGACTTTCAATTCGGATCTCTCAGTTAATTGAGCATATCCCAGAAAGTACACACAGAGATGATTGACGCAATGATTCTGAACGATCGGACAAAAAAAGGCGGGATCAAAACCTCAAACTTGAATTTCTATACGAGAGATGCCGGATTCAATCTTTTTGTATTTCTGTATTGGGAAGCTAGCACGTCTGAATATAGTTTTGATCTGTAACTTCTGAATCTCCTTCTCTTTCTAATGCAAACTGAATTTCCTTCTTAAAACTTTATTGTCACAATGAGGCTATTCTTCTTTGGCATTCGCCACCTTTTGAATATCGCTTGTGTGTCGACCTCCTCTGCATCTCAACTACTGCCTGAGTCATGAATATGTTAATTCTAATTTAACTTAAAAGTCAAATTGACTGGATTTTGTGTATAACTATGTCTTCCTTTTCCCTAACACTCTTTTTTTTTCTGTTTGCCTCGCTGCCTCAATGTCACGGCAGCAAGGCAAAGGCAATTAAGATGTATAAATATGTAAATATGGTCACGGTAGCTCAGCGGGAAGAACAACGTAATGATATTTTCTGCCCTTGTTTGGCTAATCCCCAAGACACCTCCGAATTAGAAACCTTAATGACAACCGATAACAGCACAGATGGTCAAACTCAAGGGGCACAACGGCCCTTCTGGTACCGCCGCGGCTCCTCGTGGTATTGCTCAGCATGTCGACAATCCAGACATTGCGCACACAAGCAAGCGGTTAAAGCCAAAGCAAGCGTGAGGGATACAGAACGCACACTTTACCTAGCCAGATGCCACCAGCGCCCGCGGGAGTGATCATGGTCACAACTAGAAGGTCAGGTCTTGGCAGGCCATTCTAGGCTACCGGGTGCTCTGACTGTAGTGTGCACTTGAGAGTGTGTGTGTGTGTGTGTTCACGAGGTATTGTTGGCTTCTCAGGTAATATGCCCGGCGAGGTTTCACGGCAGATGTCGTCCATCCATCTTGCAAAAGCTGACATATAGAAACTCTCCCTGTGGTCACTTCTCATGAGAGGGAAAAAAGTCAACACAAAGAAGGAGTGCTGGTGTAGCGCTTTGCGTCTAAAAAGAGAGTTCTATCCAGGGTGGCGGCTGAGCGAGGGGTGTTTTGGCTGCTTTCCGACAGTAATTAGTTCGCCCCAGCTATTTGTTCCTCCTACCTCCATTAGATGAGAAAATGTTTCTTCTGGGAGTAAGCAAGTTTGAAAAGAGGGCAAAACTGCTAAAGAAGTCAAAACATTAGCGAGAGTTGCCAGACACAGTGGTCTCACTCATGGATAATGCATCAAGTAACGTTTGCGATGGCACGCCTGACGTGTCAACCCAGTTCGAGAACGTGAAAGATTGTTGTGGTGCGTTGCTTTAACCGGACTTGAAAACTGGACACACTGACAGCTTTTTTTATTTGGCGCTGTTGTCTTTCACATCAGTCCTAAATGCTTCTCCGGGGCCGCATGCAGATCTTTTTCTGTATCTATTTTTGGCACTCAACTTTTAAAGGTAATTAATTCAATTCTAGATATAAGTAAGTAAGTAAGTAAGTAATTTATATTTGTAGAAAGCGCTTAAACATTCAAAACAATACTAAAAATATATGCTTAAAAGGTCAAAACAACAACGAGAACACACAGGAGTTCCAGAAAATCAAGAAAAAGCCTTCACAAATAAAAATATCTTAAGATGCTTCTTTAAGGAGTCATTAGACTCCATCAAACGCAGAGGGAGAGAAAGATTGTTCCAAAGCCTAGGAGCAACAGCCTGGAAAGATTTCTCTCCTCTGGTCCTGAACCGTGTGTGAGGAACCATCAGTAGATTCTGATCCACAGACCTCAGAGTCCGAGCTGGGGTGTAAGGCTGGATCAGATCACTGATGTAAGGAGGAGCCTGACCTTGAATAGTTCTGAAAGTAAGAACCAGACTTTTACCAAGATCCTGAAAGAAACTGGCAGCCAGTGAAGAGATTTAAGGATCGGAGAAATGTGAGTTCTTCTACTAGATCAGCTTAGAATTCTCGCTGCAGAGTTCTGTATCAATTGCAGGCGAGACAGCTTCTTCTTGTTAAGACATGAAAACAAACTGTTGCAATAGTCCAGACAAGAAGACACAAATGCATGAATTACAAGCTCCAAACTTTGTTCCCCTAAAAATTTCTGTGTCCATATCTATTTCCTTCCAAACAATGATTTTTCCCTGCTGTTATCATTGGGTCAGGGTGACCCATAAGACCAAAAACAAACGTGTTTGAGGCCATGGTGGTCGTTAACCTTGACCCAGAGACAACATAAGTTATACCTCAAACACATTAGTTTGCCGGGCTTGCGGGTCACCTTGACCATGACCGTGAGATAACACAAGGGTTGATTAAAATACATTTGTTTTAGTATCACATGCTTTAATCCTGAATTAATTTATAATATCATATCCCATATATAGGTGTATTGCTTTTTTTTATGACTGTTGATTTAACGGCCCATAACAACACTCCCAGTACATTAAGTGGCCCCCTAGGAAATTTAAACGCTCACCCCTGGTGCAGCTGATACATAAACATCTTCCAACTGTTTGTTTGATGAACCATTATAGCTTCAAACACCGTCGGCTTGAATGCTTTTCTTTTCCAATCCTTTTTTTTTTCCAAGTAAATGTCAGGGTCAAGGATAACCTGAAGGGGAGAAGCCACTATTGTTATTGTTACTTAGATTCCAATGTAAGGGATGTAAGAATCGTGTTATGATCCATATGATCTCAAGTAAGCTAGTTCCCTGCCGAACTTTTAAGAACCGCAGGACAAACAAAGAAAAGAAGTGTGTGAAGAGAATGCTCAATTATATCTGATGGTAAAGTTGGGCACATCATACCTCATGCAGAGAAAATCTTGCTGTAAATGTGCTACTGTTCCCACTCCCCTCCTCCCGGCACCTTGTTATAAATATACTCCTCCACGCTCCCAAATTCCTCACATCACATGGTTATATAATATTATTCTGAGAGAGTAAGCCTTATTATGCACTTGTCAATAAATTATTAATGACCTTAACAAATTATCCATCACCGGAAGTGCTGAAAAATTCATACACCACCTTCCTCACACGGTTTTGCACACCACAGTGCTCGGTGGGGAAAGAAAGGTGGGAAAGAATATGAGCGCCGAATTACAAAGATTGACGGACGGAGCGTGGATGGAAAAAAAATAAGCTCCGCACTGAAGTTGGAGAGCAGTACACATCAACTTTAATTGGATTACTGATCAAAGCTTTCTGACACGTTTTATTTACCAGCAGTCTGGATTGCCATCTGTGTTATCGCGTGAACGTGTGCTCTTTCACATGTTTGGAAATCATAGGTCTCACTTTTAATCATCACGTTTTATTTTGCATCTAAGATGATTATTTTGATTACTATCTGGAAGTTGGAGTCATTTAAACGACACAAACAAAGGGTCCAAAAAGTGTGTTGAGCCTTAATGAAGCAGAGAAATCCAGTCTTGCCCTGTGAAACTTCGTGTCTGCAGCAATACAACCATGGCAGCAATCATTTTCCTCCTTGGATCCAATGTGTGAGAAGATAGCTGTGCTGACGCTACTCAGAGGTGGAAGGGAGCTGTCACCTTGGCTCATCCTAACCAGGCATGTTGAAGTAGAAGGAATGGATCCCCACAGGCAGCTAGAAAATATGTACTGACTAGGCTCTGTCCCTATTGTGTGCTAGCTCATGTGGCAATACTTTTGTCATGCCTATACGATTTTCCAAGGTTTTTGATTGTGACTAGTTTTTTTCCCCTTCCTGGTAATTGTGTTATGTGTCGAATTAGATCTAAATTAAAAGCTACACAATTCAACCGATTTTGGTAGTTTATTTTTCCTTGCAAAAGCTTGCAATTTATTTCTGTTTGACTGTTGTGCATGTATATATATATTTTATTTTATTTATTTTAACTATTCCAGTTTTCTTGGTACACAAGATACGTTCCTCCAGAGAAGTTTTATGGATGTAGTGAAAGAGGAAATGAAGTTGGTTGGTGAGGGAGGGGGATACAGAGAACAGGGTTAGATGGAAAAATAGAAGAAGAAGAACACCAAAGACAACCTCCAAATCAATTGTGTGCTAAAAAACTTGTAACATTTGAGACCATTAAAAATTGTTTATCAGCCCACCACTTTTCCTCAGCAATCTTAGGGCGACTACACAACTATACAAAGACCGAATAATTGAAATGTTGTTGAGTAGGTGGATGGGATTTTTGTTATACATAAGCATCAATGAGTTATAGCGTCTTAGGGAAGGTAGTGATAGTGGATCATCACAGAGACTTTGGCAGGTTTCAATTGAATAGTTAGTAAGATAATAAGAACAGTGCCATCTAATGGGCTCTTAAAAAGCTTGCGATGCTTGCGACCCGTCACTTCTGAATCTTCATGAAGCCTTATCCTTATTTTAAGAGCCCTCTATATAGCCCTCAATGTCTCATAAGTGAACTTGATAAGACAGAGGTCAAGTCAAGGACAAATAAAATGACCAAAAAAAAGCTAGCTTTTACGGGCAACTAAAGTGTTTTTTAAATAGATATAGTTAGACAATAGTTGGACGTCTATTGTACCTCTATTCAGTATGTGTCTGTTTGTACAAAACTCTCCTTTCATTCAAATATTGACATTATAAAAAGTGCTTGAGACACACCTACTAACACTTTAAGTTTTTCTGGAGATTAACTCTTGTTTACCACAACCACGTTCACTCTGCTGGGATTGGATGAGCATTGAAGTTTGTCACCGCGCTTCATCAATCCCAGAAGCGGGACGTGATTGCAGCTGACTAGAAGAGGAATGAAGACCATTAATACGTCATATAGGACTTTGCTTTAGTAACCTCTCCTTCGCCGAGATTTCTGACGGGTGAAATCTTTAAAAAGTAATAACTTCAAAATGGAGCATCTTCATGATGATGGACTTTCATGAACATAATATTGGATGATATGACCTTGTTGACCTTGACCTTGCTGTGTGTTTCTTAGGGACTTAACTGTCACTAGATGAGAGGCGAGCAACAACTTTTAACATATTCACCTTTACTTTAAGACCTCTAGACTATTAAGTCACAAAAAATAAACCGATACAGTTACATTTTCACTGGGTTGCTTTTGATGATATAGTCCTTCCACTCTTGCATCAAAAAATCAACAAAGAAGTGAGGTCATGAGGAAAATCTTTAGCAAAACTTAAACAGGGAAAGAATGTTATTATTATATTTTTGTGTTGTTTTTTTTCTCTGTCAATTAGAAGATTAGCTTAATGGTATCTACTACAAAGTGTTCATAAAATCAGATAAAATATCCAATTTAGCCAGGATTAGTATTCACGATTGCAGTATCATGGGTTTAATCCCCTTTTAAGCTTTCAGACAGAGACAACTTTCCCTGCAAAATAACATAAAGCATTCGCAAAAGTAGCAATTAAAAATAATGGACTGGAGGACTTCATTAAAAGGAACACTCTTCAGGGATAGGCAGGAGACTGCACTCAACAATTCATAAATCTGTCTGAGAGGATCTGACATTGGATGGAGTGACTTCTAGAAAGCTCTACGAGTAAAGATGATTGACACCTGACAGTCCTGAGGATATATTGTACCTTTATCAATAATAGTTAATGAAAATCTAATCTTAGTCTCTGCCAGTCACATGTCAAACTGACACTTCATTTGAAATTTTTCTTTTTCCACCATCAACAAGTATTTATTTATTTTTCTACTTTTGAGGTTGTGATAACGTATTCATATAAATCTGTTACAGAGCCCAAGGCATGAGGCATTGTTTTGAGGAATAACTGAACAACTCTTGTTTTCTGACATTTATATTCTCACATTATTGACACGAAAGAGTGTATTTTGAAGAATCTACTCTCCTAATGTTACTAGCATAAAACTAGAAGAGAGGTATAACATTGTGTCTTGATAAAAATCTGAATATTTATACAGAACAAACTTTGAAACAGGGACTTTGGGTGTGGTTTCCAGTGAAGGTGCGCTTGGTTTGCTCACCCAGCTATATAAACCAAGCCAGTTAGAAGAAGTCAGTTAGAGGTAGCCTGTGCTTCAACGTTTAATTGTTCCTGCAAAACAATGTCTCTTATTAAGACTTATATTAATAAATAATAATAATTCAATTTATTTCAAGCCGCCTTTCTTGGCACTCAAGGTCACCTTACATAAAATTCAACAGCCAATCATAAAAACACAATTTAAACATGAAGACACATAAAATCCCAATGAAAACACAGTGATTAAGGTAAGGTAGTACTTTATTGATCCCTTAAAATTGATTAGGTGCAATAACAAGATTTAAAAAAAAAATACGGGCTAAAACCTCAATATTTAATTCTCTACATAACAATAAGATATTAAAAACAATTGGGTAAAATGGAACTAGACATGTCTCAAACCCGGAATCTTGAGGTGAGATGCTGTATGCTGTCGTCTTGAGCTTTACTAGCTGATGACATGAACAGGATGAACTGCAATTCAAGTACGTCCAGGTATACCACTTATAATTATTATTATTTATTATACCAAAACTTCAGGAAATTCAATTATTACTCATCTAAATCACTTGCATTCCTATTTTGACTCCAGCACAAATTTGTAGTGATCCATGCGTCAAGTAGGGTGACATCTAGTGGGCTCCAAAAATAAAGACACTGCTTCATCATCAGCCCATCATTGCTCTTTCTACCTCAACACATTATTTATTGATTACATGGTAGTTTTAAGTAAATACAACTATGTGAGATGTTGTATTTCTGTCAATCATAACATTTTAAACATTTAATATGAATCGACGTTCAGATATAACAAATAAAAAATAAATAGCATGACCTGCATAAAATATACAATTAAGTAATTAAATTAAATAAGAAAAACATCTTCACATAACGCTGAATCAGAAAAGCTCTGGACTGGTGACAACAATATGTTTGTGTCTTTGCATCTAATTGTATTTGATTGTATGCCGACGATGGTGTTCTGTATGTGTGTGTCTCCTGGCTTTTACAGCTTTATTGTGTGTTTTAGCATTCTGTATATAAAATCATGACTTTGAAACATACGTTTTGTTTCTAGAGTTTTTGTTTTACTCATTTTTTACTAGTCAAGAGTAACATGCTAATGTTATTTCGGAGAAAATACCTTTTTCTTTTTCTCAATGAAAGAATTTTTAGGCAGGAATAATAAATAGGTTGAGGACCACTACTGTAATGTTTTCTATGGCTGAATTAGTTTATACATCATAGCTTCATAAATATATATTTTATAGGTCAAACTGATATGTTAGATGTTAGATTGTTGGTTCTAATTAGATTCTCTGATCTCCTGTTGGATATTTCTCAGCATTCATCACAGCATCGTGTCCTTAATGATACAAATCTTTGCATGTAAGCCATCATGATTTCAAATATGGGATTAGCCTTTTCCCGGTGCCCTTTTCCTCCATCCGCCAGATGTTTCTGGCTCGGAGCAAATGATATTCTCAGCTGCCAAAGCTGCGGTGCCTACTTTCGTCTAGATGCGTGTTCTCAACCATAATGTCACTCTTTCACCGTCTCCGCTTTATCGTGTCAACACACATTAGGAGAGGCCAGTTAATAAAAATGTCACAGTGGTGTGAAAAGAGATCGCTCAAAAATTGTTATGTTAAAATATTGTTGTTTTTTTATTTTAAAAAAGGTTTGATGTGAAAAAGGTCATATGTTTCAAACTGAATACTTTCTCTTTCAAGTTGATTTCAGAAATAAATTATTGGGTCCAAAAGATTATCATAAAATACTTTTTGAAAGTTTTACTTGCTAGCATGCAGATGCTATTTGGATATTTCATACCATTTTATTCTTTATCTTTCATATTTAAAATGTGCTGAATGATGAATCAATATTTCATCATCATTTTTTAGGCCAAAGACAGTTTTCATTGGCAACAATGTGACAAACTGAGTCAGTATTTTTCGCTCCATATTTTTATTTTTTTTATTTTTATAATGCTGCTGAGCTCAGCAACAACCTGCTCATCTACAGTGACACGTTCAAACCAAATTTTTTGAAGGTCTGCTGACTAAACACAAATACCTCCATCAAAACATTTGGCACAGAAGCACAACACAGCTGATATCATGAGGCTGCATCGCCAAAATGTTCTGCTGTCTTCTTTTCTAATCTTGTTTGAATTACGCGCCTCACCTTCTGACGAAGGTCACATGCTATTCGGCTGCTGAGGCGTTCACAGATGTCCTGAAACACAAATGGTGTTATGAATCCGACACTTTATTAAGTAATGTTTTTTTCCTAAAAGCAAGGGAACTGATAAACAATATCAATTACATTGCAGATCAGACAGAACAGAAACATGTTCAAATTGTTCTCCGGAAATTTTTTTTTGATTTAACCAGTATTAAACTGTATCTGTATAATCTAAAAATACTGTTTGATGACTCACATGTCACAAACAAGACTCCACAAAGATTTAAGGGTTACTAATGTAAAAAAAACAAATTTCCTGACTAACTCCCATGTTAACAACGTTGATGCTTGACCAATCACAGCAGAGTGGGTGTGGTTATGGTAAACAAGATTTAATCTTTAGAAAAACAAAGCATTTTCAGTGGTTGGGGCTGAAGCACATTTTCTAATGTAAATATTTCAATTAAAAGAGAGTTTTGTACACACAGACATGTAGTCATCAGTATGTGTATATAGAGGTCCAAGATCTATTTATGAGGGACACAAATCAATGCAGTAGTTTCTCTTTAATTGACAGAATGACTTCAATATAATGATAATGTTGTTTAACTCCAGGTATATATTGTTCCACCTCATTCTTAGTCTTTGTTTTCTTATTTTCTGTTCTTGGTAGTGTTTTAGGCTTTGGTGAGGAGGTCTTGGGGTGTGTCCGATTCAAGTCTTCTCCACCTATTTTATTTTTTAGGTTTAAAAAGATATAATAATGATATTATTTTTGGACATTGCTCTTTTTGCTAATAATTCTTCAATTCATATGACAAATTAACCATTAGTATTAAAACAACAAGTAAGTATATGTATTATACACAACATGGGATGAATTGACAATTTAAAAACTGACTCTTCACTGGAAAAATAGAAAAAAATTAAATAATAATTTCCGCGTGAAATGGTGGGTCGGACTTAAATTCAGGCCTAAGACGAACTGGAATCTGTCTTGTCTCATAACAACTATTATCAAACAGTTACTTTTTTACAGATGGTATTTAACCCCAACATTAACAACCGTTCTCTTTTTTCTTTTTCTTATCTCATTTTCATTGATCAGGCAAAATCAGGGACATGAAACACTTTCATGCTTAAGCTGGTGCAGAATGAAAATGATTCCCTTCAAAATGGAAAATAAAATAATAAGTACTGTCTAAATTAAATAATTCAGCCTGGCAAGGGTGAGAATATATTCGACTGGCCAGAGGTAATTATGTGCCAGAAATGAGAGTTTCAGGGACAGTGCTTATTAAATTTCATCACCACTGACTCCTCGCCCAAGGTGTGAAAAACGTATTAAAAGGACACAGAACCCCTCCAAAAATTTCTGGAAATAACATTCCATGAATCCAAGTGATAAGATTGGTTAAATAAAAATAGTAATAATTACATTTAGCATGGTTTTAACAGTCTTTTGCGCAAAAAGAGGCATCATATATATTCCTGTGCTGCACAATGCAACCAAAATATGAGTTGTATTAAAACCAGCAAGCAAACAGATAAAAAAAGCAATTTTCAGCTTGATAACCGAGCAAAAAAAAAAAAAGCACTTAGAAAAATGGATGCAATAAATGTGATTATAGCATGTGGGGTGTTCTGGTAGGAAAGGTAAATGCTATTACAGAGATAATTCTTGAACTTTTACTTCAATTTGAGCAAAAGTTAAGTCTAGTAGAATAACTCAACTCTTCGCTGCCAGTTTCTTTCAGCATCAATTTTAAAATTCTGGTTCTTACTTTCAGAGCTATTCATGGTCAGGCTCCTCCTTACATCAGTGATCTGATCCAGCCTTACACCCCAGCTCGGGCTCTGAGGTCTATGGATCTGAATCTACTGATGGTTCCTCGCACACGGTTCAGGACCAGAGGAGAGAAATCCTTTCAGGCTGTTGCTCCTAAGCTTTGTAACGATCTTTCTCTCCCTCTGTGTTTGATGGATCTACTGACTCCTTCAAGAAACATCTTAAGAAATTCTTATTTGGTAACTTTATATCTTCATCGGTAAAACTTTTAATGGATTTACCGTTTATATCACTTTCTATGCGTATTTGGCAACGAAAAAGCTTTACTCTAAGTCACCCATTCACTTGTAATAAGCCAGTAAAGCTTCATGAAGCAGTGTCCAAATTTTCAGAGCTCAGTGGATGAATCGGTTGCTGAAAAATGATGGAAAATTTCATTGATATAGTTGTATAGTCGCAACGAGGGCCATCTAGTGGGCTCTGAAACTGAGCCAACGCTTTATGAAGCATCATCAACCCTGAGAACCATTCAGACTGATGGTAAAGGGAAGTGTGCCAACTCAACCATCAGGAGGAATCAGCGTGAAGCGGTTTGCTCAAAGACACAATAGTACAAACATGCCTGAAGACAGGATTGAACCAGTAGTATGACACAACCCAATTACTGTCTGAGATATGCCACCCATCAGTGGTAATTACAGTTCTTTAGTCTACTGATTTGAGAATATATAGTACTACTAAAAAATTAAAACACATTGTTAATGATTGTGCTCTAATGTTTCAAAGTTAACTCTTAATAACACAGAATAACTCAGAATGTGGTTACTTGTGTTAAGCGTGATGGACAAGAACCAGTTTGATCCTCGAGCTATTCGATTTTTTCGTTTCATTAATTCACTGAATAGACCTGCTTTAAGGCTATGAAGAAAAGTGATTCATTAGTGAAGCCAATTTGTTTTGTTTTTGGCAGCGGGCAGAGATCTGAAGGTGAACTCTGACATATTCAATAGAGTTTAAACATTTATGCTTGATTAAAATCAAATGAAAATGAATGTACATGGAGGTTGTTAAGGTTCACTATTGTAATGATTTGATTTAAAAAAAAACATCAAAGCTGGAATGGCAAAAGAAAAATAAGCATAACTTGATACATGTCTGATGTTGATTTTTACCAAAAGGCATGACTACACATTGTTTACAAGCAAAATTCATGGTTTAGTTAAGTTAAATATATTATTCTTATTAACGTCTGCCAACTACTTTGGTTGCTCAGAGAGACATCAGGATTCATTTCTGGTTTAGAAAACTGACTTCTCTTGGGTTGAGTATGAAGAATAATTGGTAAATGTGTCAGAAACAGGGAAGGCCTTTCTAGATTGAATATTTTTCTATGGAATAAATTCATTTTTTCCCATGAACGGCAAAGCTTAATCCTCTGAAATTTGATCCACAAAATGTTCAAAGGATTTTCTTATCGTACTGTGTGTGCAATTACAAGAGAAATAAACAACTGCATGACTCTACACAGACTTATAAAGAAAGTCAACACATGGCATAATGGATGATGCCATGATCTGCTGGAAATATGACTATCAATAATGACCACACAGCCTAGTCATTCTGCTAACGTTACTTAAAGTATTTTAACATGACACCGAAAACAATAATATTTTGACGTTCCTAATTTTAGACAAATGAACCCTAATGGCATTTGTCACAACTTGCAGAGCTCTTTGAAGCTTCATGGAGCATTGTCCTCACTTTCAAATACTAATTGATGGCAAATCTTGCTTTATAATATTTGGCTTTGAGCAATTATTTGAATGAAATCTCCCATCATTTATTAATGTAACCATCTACTAAGCATTGGAAATTATCTCAAATGACACTGTCTCATGAAGCTTCATCAGTTCAGAGTAGTAGGACATGAAAAAATATATATATATATGTTTCACATTTGGATTAGATCATTTTTACTTGAAAGTTTGACAAGAAACTTCCACGTTAGGATGAGAGACTTTTAGTTAAGGATGAGATAATTCAACATTAGGACAAGAAACTATCAGGTTTGGCTGAGAAACTTCAGTGTTAGGACAAGAAACTTTCACATCCAAACAAGTTCATTTGAAGTGTCATGCTTCAGTGTCATGTTCTATGCTGTGGTGTGTTGGGGTGGAAATGTGTCCAAGAGAAGTGTCAACAGGTTGGACAGGTTGATCAGGAGGGCTGGCTCTGTGGTTGGAATGAAGCTGGACTCACTGGTGACAGTTGCTGAGAGGAGATCACTGAACAAACTACTGTCCATCATGGATGATGACTGTCATCCTCTCAGCACTGTCATCAGTGAGCAGAGAAGCAGAATGAGTGCACGAATGCTCCTACCCAGGTGAAAGACAAATAGACTCAGGGACTCATTCATCCCTCGGGCTATTAAGTTGTACAATTCTGAGTTTGGGGGCAGGAGTGGAGTGAAAGTATCTGGATGTTCTGTTCCATGTTAGTCTTTGTATCCTTTGTCTTTGTTTTTCTTTGACTCTATGTTCTTTGTCTTTATCTTTATACTTAGATTGTGTCATCTTCTTCTTCCTTTCTTATTTTATTTTTTATGTATTATTTTTTATTGTTTATGAAAAATTGCTGGCTGCTGGAAAAAAACAATTTCCCGAAGGAGACCTCCTGAGGGATCAATAAAGTTTTACCTTACCTTACCTTACCTTACCTTATTTCACGTTTGGGCGAGAAACTTTCATGTTAGGACAAGAAACTCAGAAACTTTCACGTTAGGCTGAGAAAGCTTTACTTTAGGACGAGAAACACAAACGTTAGGACAAGAAATGTTCACTTTAGGACGAAAAACTTTTCACTAGGACGAGATCTTTTTATGTAAGGACAAGAAAAGTTTACATCCGTACAATATTATTTCACTTTAGGACGAGAAACCTTTACTTTAGGATGAGAAACACCAAAGTTAGGACAAGAAACGTTTACTTTAGGACGAGAAACTTTTGCGTTAGGACAAAAAACTTTCCACTAGGACGAGATCTTTTTATGTAAGGACAAGAAACCTTTACATCCGGACAATATCTTTTAATTTTAGGACGAGGAACTTTCACGTTAGGACAAGAAACTTTCACTTTAGGACCAGATCGTGTTGCTGGAGTTTTTCTATCTAGCCATGGGCACCGTCTATCTTTATATAGACCATATCTAGAGATTATTTTTCTCAATAATCTATGATTAAAAACAATGACCAGATTCAAGATCCCGAGAAATGGGTTTCATCCGTTCTCACACTTAGCCAGTCACTGTAAGGGTTATAACTTCAGCAGTGT
Organism: Callionymus lyra; assembly: GCF_982586985.1. Classification (NCBI taxonomy): domain Eukaryota; kingdom Metazoa; phylum Chordata; class Actinopteri; order Syngnathiformes; family Callionymidae; genus Callionymus; species Callionymus lyra. The sequence continues at coordinate 3,274,886 of NC_141833.1, forward strand.
GAGCCGATCCGTTGTGCTCCAGCATGCTGCTGACGGTGGCCTCTTCAAGGCTCTAATCAACTTTGCAGCCCACGCTAAGGTTGACAGCAAATGCGCTGCAGAGATGAATCTGTTTGGTGCTGATCACAGAACGAGTCATAAAGCCGGGGCCAAAGCCTCGCCCGAGTGAGAAGATTAAACAGGGAGATCTTTCTCTTGATCAGAGCCTTCGGTCCTGCCCTCCCCGCCATCACTGCACCTGCTCGTCGCATCCCTTGATGGATGTGCTCCTCTCTTCTGACACTACCTCTCTTTCTCTCTACTTTTACAGATGTCCTTTTCTTCAGCACTCCCTTCCCAGCCCTCAGACCCCCTCCACTCCGTTTCCCCTTTCTGATTTGCAGCCTAAAGTGGATGACAGCGATTCAGGACTTCATTTCTACTGAGCTTGCAATCATTTTCTGTCTTTATGGTTCTGGCTCGTCATACAAACACACAATCGCACATCTGTCTCAGAACCCTTATCTGTCATTTTTATTGATAAATAATATCACATTTTAATTATTTTACATTAATTAATTAATTTATTTGATCAATATAATTGTAGATAAATGTATATATTTAATGTTTTATCCAATTTAAAAGTGGCAATTGGCAATGCAACTAACTGAACCTGGTGTTGTTTTGTTATGAAAAAATATTTACTTTTTTTTTGCTCCCTTTACATTTAACAAAAGATGCTGACATTTTGCAAATCTTACTGTGATACAACTTATTGTATACATGTATTTTAAATGTCACGGAAATTTGACTTGTTTTAATTTTTATGGCGGTTTTCTGTTCCCTTTCATATTAACTAATCACATTTCCTTCACCCATAAAAGCTTTAGGGAGGTCAGTATCTATATATGTATATATATATATATATATAGGTCTACATGATGATTTTTAGGCAATTATGTCCATCAAAATTGGACTAAATTATGTCCACTTACAGTTAATGAAACTGGCTGAAATACTGGAAACTATGTAACTTAATATGCAATACATATGGTTTCACTGAGAGGCCAGTACTCTACATGATCATTTTCAAGCAATGTCGTTGAGAGGTTTTGAAAGACATATTAGTCGAATAATATCAGGAATAAAGTACATAAATATCAGGAAAACACACCTACAGATGTAATGAGATGTAATTTACAAAAACTATTGAAATCCCATATTGAAGTAATGGGAAAAAGTGAGGTAAATAACGGATGGATGAAAAGGGTCTGAAATCCCAATTAAATGATATTTTTCATTTTCAAATTTATTAAATTACTAATGCTGGTTCAGGTTATATCACTTCAATAAAAAATGATGAATAATCAAACTATTTTAAATGTCCACCAGCCACTCTATTACACGTAATTGCCAGGTAAACAATTGCACTGCTCTGATTATTTAAAAAAAAACTACAAATAAACTAAATTAAAACTTAAAATATTCATTAGTGATGCGTTGATGAAGCTTCATTAAAGAGTGTTAACATTTGAAGTAGGTGATTGGCTTGAGAAATATAGTGAGTTTCATTAAAATAATGTATCAAAGCAAATTAAAAAAATCTGAAAATCAGCACAATGGTTTATGAAGCTTCAACAGCCTATTTCCAACAGCTAAGAAGGGTTTTGAAGGGATGGTCTTTAGTTGTATGGCTTCTAACAGCTGCTGCTGCACACATCCCCTGCTCTGTTTAGAAATTAAAAACAAACAAGAAAACAGAAAACATTACCTGATACAACCCAGCACATAATAAAATCACTAAAATAAATAAACACTGCTTTAATTGGACATTATTCTTATAACTGTAGGTTTGTTTAAGCAGTGTTATATTGTGTGTCAGTAGTATATTTTCTGTAATGTAAATCTCCCATCCTCCATCAAAAAGACAAGGATTATTTGTTCAGTTGATTTTTCACTCACTGTGTATTGTTTATGACATTTGACCTGTGTGTTATGTCACCGATCAGTTTCTCATTTCCACACACTTTAATTTACTGGCAAGTAGAGCGAATAAAATGGGCCGTGGAAGGTTGGCTCAAACATTAAATGGAAGTCGGTTGACAGCATAGAAAATGAAATCCTCTTTTCTTGTAGCTTTTTCATCAAACTACATCTGCTGATTGTCAGCTCAACAAGAACAGTTAAGGGATTACTGCAGGGAATGATGAACATATGTTTCAATCTTAATCTAATATCACTACTTTTCATCAGAACTATGTTTTTCTTATTTCAAATGTCTCCAAAAAAACACATATGAGACAATAAAATGTGAGGTAATCTAATCAAATTGGATTTAAATTATTTATCATTGGCATGGTGAAGCTTCTGTGTAACGCTGTGTTTTTGTTGTTATTTATAATAATAAAAACATTGACATAACGTACAATTCTAAATAGGTCTACAGCCAGTAAAAGGTGTTTCAGCAGGAAGCAGATAGGAAGAAATAAGAGATAATAGTTTTGGAGGGTCAATGATGTGGATGCGTTGGAGACGGCAGCGTAAATAATCGGTATCGGTGCAAACCAGACTACATAAACTTTCAGAGGAAATAAAATAAGATGCCCTTATTATTCCGTGTACCATCTTCATCACAGTGGATGCTCAATAGGCTGAAAATGAGGCTTTTAATAAGGAAAAAAAATGTGTGAAATGCTTTTCATCTATACATTCAATTTATGTTTTTACCTAAACATATTCTTGCTTTTTAAAGGCAACTGGTAGATTGTGTTTTTACTTCTGCCAGCTTTGATAACTGACTGTCAGTTACGGATAATATGGTCAGTGTTGAATACAAAGCAGTAGATGGATGGTTGGTTGATTTTTTTGTATTCGACATGGAACGCCATCTGTGACAGGATTTGGTCATTAATTATATGTTCGTGAGAACACAGATTGCCGACATGATCTGATGCACAGGTAGCCATGTCATGAAGCTCCCAATCTGTAAATGCCTTCAATCCACCAATAACCAACAACAATAACCTTATAAAGATTGTCAAGGCGCAATGCCACGTTTGGAACATGGCCTATATTAAAGATGGCTGTCTAGGTTTCTGGTCGCTATGTGAAAACGTTTTTTAGTCAGCCGTGTCTAAAACCCATGTCAGAGTGACACAGCATGCAATTATCGAAGCATAAAAGAGGGATTCATGACACCATTAATTAACACGGTCAGAATAACCTGCTTCAATTCCAAACATCTGCATTTGACCCTCACTATGATCATAATGTCTCTGGTAAATCTGTTACCTTTTTTAAACATGGTGGCTTTAGAAGAGTAATGGGTGGTAAAAAAAAAAAAGATAAAATAAAATAGGGTTTTGACTCTTCTACTGCAAAGATTTTCATGAATATATTTAATAAAAGGAATTGGACATGAGTTTAAGAACTCATCCATCATATCATTTTCCTTTGGAATACAAATTATATATCCAATATTTACAAATCAAATATTTTGAAAAGTCATAGAAATGCTAATCAAATGATTAAATCAAGTTTATATTATTTTCTCTGTTTTCTTTAAGAGTGGTCTTTTTATTAAGGAGCCCTAGAGATTACATGAATGTATTTCTTATCTTGTTTTGTATTGAATCTCATGACATTTGATTCTCACCTAATTTTGATGTCTCACATCCTCTGACCTATGATAATCTCCAGTCACTATTTTACTGTAAAATTGCATTATTGCAACATTTTTAAATGGATGTCTTCCACAATTTTGAGAAAAAAACAACCAAACCTATTTAATAGTGGTTTTAAATATAATACAAATGACAATGATCAACAACTGCAACAGAATAAAGTTCCTTATAAAGTAAACTTTCATAACAGAGAAGCTGCCACGATGAGGACTGAACTTTTTCTTCCTCAAAGCTTCCCAGAACTCATGGCAGCAGACGCTTGGTAGAGGAGGTGCAGCGGTCATTGGCAGAGGCACAGCAGGCCGCTGGACATTTCCAAAAACAGAAATAGTCTCGGGCAATAAAAGTTGTTTACACCAGAGAGAAGCCGACAGACTCATCCATCTGCTTGTTTGGTGCCACGACTGCCATGGCCAACATCATCGACACTTGTCGAGGACCGTCACCACGGCTGCTGTCACATGAATGCGATATGGGAAACTGGGAAAACCTCTGAGACGAACCTTAACTAGATCACCCCTGCAAAGAAATTAAATCTAACTAATGTTATGATTAAACAATGTATATTAGTATTTAGTTCAGGTGATAAGTTTATCTACTACTGACGATTAATTATCTCGTGTCTCCTGCTCCTCAAATCAAGCCTGTCTTCTGTGAAGCTGACAGCAATGCATTGTTGAGATTTTTCATTGACAAAATTAAATTGATCAAAGAGAAAATCTTTCTGCTCAAAAAAACAGGCTTAGACCCAACTGACCTCAGTAATTTCAGGCCTATTTCTATTTCTGGTGTCTGAGCAGCTGTCTTTGTTCCTGGATCAGAGCGACATTCATGAGAAGTTTCAGTCTGCCTTCCGTAAACATCACTCTACGGAGACAGCTTTATTGAAAGTGTCCAGTGACATCATGATGTCGGCAGACTCGGGTCAATTCACTGTTCTGGTTCTCTTGGATCTGTCCTCAGCCTTTGACACAGTTGATCACCAGATCCTGCTGAGAAGACTAAGGGATGAAGTGGGACTGTCTGGGTCTGTGTTAGAATAGTTCTCATCTTACCTTTCTGGGCGCAGTTTTAGTGTATCTGCCAATCAAATGAGGTCTGAATCAGCAGATCTGTTGTGTGGAGTCCCTCAAGGTTCTGTTCTGGGTCCTTTATTGTTTTTGCTGTACTTGATTCCCCTCGGTTAAATCATTCAGAAATTTCCAGATGTTTCTTATCACATTTTTGCTGATGACATCCAGCTCTACTGCTCTTTTGATCCAACTGAGCCCCAGAAGCTGAACAGCTTAGTCAATTGTTTGCTAGAAATCAAACAATGGCTGAGTGAAAACACTCTACAGCTAAATGTGGAGAAAACTGAAACTCTGGTGATTGCTCCTGATGATAAGAACTGGAAGGGTTGAGTCAGTACTTGGGTGACTTAGGTCAGTCTGTCAAAGTGAGCCTGAGAAACCTGGGTGTTGTATTTGATAAAGACATGTCTCTTGTTCGACACTGCAGAAAACTGACCAGAAACTGTTTCCTTCAACTGAGAAAAATCTCTAAACTTAGGAAAATGTTGTCAGAACATGATCTGGAGCTTGTAATCCATGCGTTTGTTTCTTCTCGTCTGGACTATTGTAACAGTTTGTTTTCATGTCTTAACAAGAAGGAGCTGTCTCGTCTGCAGTTGATTCAGAACTCTGCAGCGAGAATTCTGACCCGCTCAAGTAGAAGAACTCACATTTCTCCGATCCTTAAAACTCTTCACTGGCTTCCAGTTTCTTTCAGGAGCAACTTTAAAATTCTGGTTCTTACTTTCAGAGCTATTCATGGTCAGTCTCCTCCTTATATCACTGATCTGATCCAGCCTTACACCCCAGCTCGGGCTCTGAGGTCTGTGGATCAGAATCTACTTATGGTTCCACGCACACGGCTCAGGACCAGAGGAGAGAAATCTTTTCAGGCTGTTGCTCCTAAGCTTTGGAACAATCTTCCTCTCTCTTTGCGCTTGATGGAGTCTACTGACTCCTTTAAGAAACATCTTAAGACGTTTCTATTTGTTCAGGCTTTTCCTTGATTTTCTGGAACTCCTGTGTTGTTCTCAGTATTATCTTGATCTTTAAAGTATGTACTTTTTTGAGTAGTGTTTTGATTGTTTAAGCGCTTTGTGACCCTGGTCTGGAAAAGCGCTATATAAATAAATATTACTTACTTACTTACTTACTTACTTACTTACTTACAATGAAGAAATCAATAAGGTTTCTCTACAGCCATCTGTTCATATAACATGTTTTTTTGTTATAGAAGAAGTAATTTTGATTCTCCACAGTCGACTCAGGTTAAGAGGGACAGTGCAGGGTTGATGGAAAATCTCTGAAAAATACCTCACAAAAGTTCATATTTTCTATGCTTCGAAATGTAATACAAACAGTTTTCCTTCGTAATGCTTTTGGTGTATTTTCACATGAAAAAACACAAATTGATTATTTCGTAAATGGTATTTTTCCCTCGGGCATTCTGGTAATCCAGGAATGGATTATTTTAAGCCATTTAGCAAGTTTATAGATCAATTTTAGTAAAAGGGCTAACCCAGATGTTAAAGAGTCGATGTCCACTACATCATGTGACCCATGGTGTCTAGATTAACTGTGGTCAAGCCAGCAGTCGCACTACACATGCTTCTGCGTTGACTGGATTTAAAACTAAAAGCAAAGTAACTAATGAAGATTTTGAAAATATTTTCAGAGTGTAATTTATTCATGAATTGTATTATTTTTAAAATATGTAACAATTGTAACTTCATAACGATCATAACATAAACCCAATGTTTACCTTAAGATATTTACCACCAGCCCAGCTAAATTCACTTTTCCAGTCCATTTTCTCTTGAACTCTTGAATGGAAAAATGTGTGAAAATTAAAAAAGGTTATTTAAAGATATTTAGTTGAGCTATGTAAAAACTATAACTATGTAAAAAATATACTTTTGATACATTTTCACAGAGGTAATCGACAATCCCCCCATGTTGCAAACAAGAATAACCACATTACATATTCAATACTTAAAATGTTTTGTTATTTCTCTTCTGCCTTAATAATACTTTCCAATTCTTGCTGTTACAAAGACACTGTTTCTTGACATGACATCACGGACACAAGTCAGAACCAGTTTAGTATATTAATGTGTAATATATGGTCTACTTAACATTACCTTTATAGACAGGTCATTTTCTCAAATTATTTCTTAACTGTAACTTGTTCTTCAAACTGCCGTTTTTTTTTATGAAATGTTGAATTTGCTACAACATAATAGTGCTACCTCCGGTCATTCTCAGGTAGATTTTTTGAAGATAATTATTAAAATCTGTTTCAGAAAGTAAAATTATTAAGTAGAAATTGATGCATTATGTCTCAATTTATATTAAATGTAATATGGTGGCACAAACATAATAAGAATACGATTTTACAGCATCAGTAAGTTAAACACTAAAACTTTTTGAAAATGCTATTCATGAATTTAAGTAATTATGACAGACTGGCGTCCTGTCCAGGGTATCCCCTGCCTCTCGCCCTATGATACTGGGATAGGCTCTTCGCGACCCGAACCTGGGATAAAGCAGTAGACAATAAATGAATGAATGAATTTAAGTAATAGAGAATTATATTAGTGCTACCTATTGGTTTTACAAATAGTAAAATAATATTAAATGGTAACTGATGGCGATAACATATATATTTTTTAATATATTATCACATATTATAAATTCAGATCAGTCGCTTTTTTAAATATCAGATGGCAGAGGACATTTTTAGATTATTGTACTCAAACTACTTTACTCACAAATTATTTTTATCTTCTTTTTAAAATAATTGCAAAAACATAAACGATAATAAACATTACCAGTCAAACTATATCAGTAAGTTAAGCACTAAATTAAGTATTCTATTATTTGAAGCGTTTTTTTTTAGTCTTTTATGTATTTGAGAATTACAGCAGAAACTAAAGTAAGTTTTCCTCATTATTTACAAATAATATCAGAATAAGAAATGAATGATCTATTACAACACATTAAAGATTTAGATCAGTCTCTTATTTTGAAATATCAGACTGCATTACCTTTTGAAAGTTTTTTTTTTTTCATTCTAGTGCAGACATGAACCATTCTAATTTCGGGGACAAGCTCACGAGGAAAGCGAGAGCCCTCCGGAGCGTCACGCCCCCCTCTCCCCATCCTCCAGTCACCGCAGCTCTCTCCTCCGCCTCGCATCCACACACGAGCAGCTGACGAGAGAACCAACCCGATCCCTCCGACATCCTCCTAGCATCAACATGGGGCCGAGTCCGCTTCTGCTCGGGCTCGCCTGCCTCCTCCTGACGGCTCGGGTCCGCGGCTTGACCGGCGACGACGATCAGCACCAGGACAGCGAGTGCAAGATGAAGAGCGTCACGGTCTCGGCGCTGCCGTTTCTCCGGGAGAACGACCTGAGCATCATGCACAGCCCGTCGGCCTCAGAGCCTAAGCTGCTGTTCTCGGTCAGGAACGATTTCCCGGGTGACGTGGTGGTGGTGGACGACCTGGAGAACACGGAGCTGCCCTTCTTCGTCCTCGGTCAGTGGCTTTGAATTCCTTCATGACGAATGCGGCTTATTTAGGAGGCGATGATGTTTCAAATGTTTAGGCCATGCTACCCAGATGATCGATATCAAAACACGGACTCTGTCAACTACAGGCATCAGCTGGGATGTTTAGCAATATTTTACTTTAATATTAAATGTCAAAATTGAGATGAACCTAACTTAAGAACCGGTGTGCGAACTTATCCAGCAGCGGTTGCTAATAAACAACACTTAGCATGTACATGCTAAAAATATATGACACGTTTTTATCTCAATACTGTCACTTCAAGTTGTTCACGTAAACATTTGCAACATGGATCTACTTTTCACACGCACAGTTTGCCTTTTTTTTGACGATTTTCTAGAGCCGTTTCTTTGGTCCAGTAACTTCTAAGCTAGCACAAGTTTGTGTTAGCTTCAGCGCTGTCCATGGTTCTGAACTAGCATCACTCTCAAACCGCTGCGCTGTCGACCATAAATGAACCAGTTAAACTGCAAACGATCATATTTTGAGAGTATTTCAAAATCTTCTACTGTTTATATACTTTCTAAGTAGCCTTTGTATTAATCAAAACAAAGTCCAACAAATAAAAGTTTAGGTAGATTCACTTCATGATTTTTATTATTGGATTTGTTTTTCATTAAGCACACCTATGACTATAACAATATGTGCATGTTCAAGAGTTATAATTCCCAGCTTAATATTGTTAGCATATGCTCTGCTTATATGTTACCTGGCAGCAATGAATTATTTGTAGTAGTCCAAACATCTCTTCTTATTTTAGTAGTTTAGCAAATGATTTAAGAGTGTTGAATGTTATTCTTATATAGTTTAAATATGTTAGATAACACTACGTTACATTTGTTTTGTTGGTTTATTTTTACTATCTTATTGGTTATTGCAGTCAGTAGCAGAGACATGTTGGTTCCTTGACTGTTCATGCTGCTGAAAGCATTTTATTACTGCAGGCAAAACAGAGATTAGTATATGCAGTTGGTACTTTTGGTGACAAAACAAAAATAAAGTTACTTATCATTTATTTTGGTCTATAAGACCAAGTAAACAAGGTGTACCCACACTTTTTCGGTTCGCAAGTTACTTTTAAAATGATCAATTGCAAAATATTTACTTTCATCAGATTTGCTCAAAATAAGTAAGTTCATACTTAACTCAGATGACTTGCATTGAATGGATTGATAATTAGTCATGATGGAAGGATGTGTGCATTTAATAATCTTCATAAAAATGCTGACTTACATAAATGAGTAAAGCCGGATATTGCAGTCAAGAAAGTAGTGTTTTCTTAATTTTCTGATACTTTTCCTCTGTGGGTAACTTCCGAAAAAGTCCATGAGACCTGGCCTTGAGCTCAGTGTCAGCCTGTAGTGTTAAAATCTCATCCTCCACTGCAGACAAGTTCATTGGCCTCAGGTACTAAGAATTGCATTGATTTCCTACCAAAAACATGCGTACACTCAAACCCAGAACATAGTGCACAAAAATATTCAGATGTAGGAATCTGTGCATGACGCAAGTACTTTTCCTTTGTTAATCCAAATAAATGTAGACAGCTTCATCACTTTCCACTCCTCTATTATCTATCTATCAATCATATTTAAATAAACAAAGAGACCCGGGATTCTATTTTACATAATCATGGAAAAAACAAATGAAAAGCTGAATTTAACTGGACTAACATAAACATATTTTTTAAATTTTAAACATTTCTGTCATGGATCACACTTGTAAATTAGTTCAGACGATTGTGTATTTGTTAATATTGTTTACATTTTTACGTACATTATTAACAATAAAACTGTATATACACTGGAATAGGAGGAAGCTCAGATTGGCGGCTGTGCATGTCAATCAAATCACCAACCAAACAATTTGATTGACATGCAGAGCAACCAATCTGAGCAAGAGCAGCCAATCTGAGCTCTCTTCTCCATTTCATCATATTTTATTATCTCATGCGATCTACTCGCAACAGCTTCGTGATCGACCGGTAGATCACAATCGACATATTGGGCAGCCCTGATGTAAACCATAACACATTTATAGTCTTCCATATTGTTTATTTTGTAATTAAAATGAACAGAGAAGGAAGTCACTCAGTAACTGAAGAAAAAAGAAATGTTGAAAAGTTGAATTTGAAAGAAATTGCAAGTAATTTGTCTAAGATACTGTATGATCATTGTACTGAGTCTATTGTCATTACAGTTCAAATATTTTAGTATGTAAGTATAAACAAGAATGAAAAAATTAACATGGTTAATTCAAAGAAATGAATTAAGGTATAGCATATTCAATTCTTTTGACTGTTTTTAAAAAGAAAAAAAAGTGGATGCAGAGAAATTTTCTTATATGTAAGGGAATAACAAATAGAATCTTAGACATTGCTTAAGAAATCTCTTTGAGTTTGGAGCTCTTCAGAATTAGTAATTAATAATACAAATAATTATGAAAATAATAATGAAAAAATATGATAAAGAATTTCTTTAGAGTTCCTGATCTAATTTGGAAGTATTAATGAACTGTTAACTGTTCCCTGCGTCATTATTTTGTATCAAATAAAGTTTTACCTTACCTTACCTTACCTTGAAATGCTTGCTCTCTTATGAGATTCCGAGCGACAGGTATTTGAGTCCTTGATTCAAATAAGTTAGGCTTAAAGTCAAAATGTTAAACAGCCAATAGTGCAGTTTCTAGATTAACCTTTTAGCCTCATGCTGGCGACTATGTGTCCCTAATGTCCTTATGGAATTTTAAAGCAGGAGTATGCCTGTAAATGCTACATGATGTTAATTCGCTTTTAAATGACCTTATTCATAGTAAGCCTGGCATAAGGAGCAGCTGCTGACAACCTGCAGCACATTGTTTTGACTCGAAATACTACAGCCGTATGGTTTCTGTTACAGATTTTTCTCTTTACCAAGCAAATTCTGTTCATTTATGCTTCTGTTTATTCGTGGTTCAGTTGTAAAACGCATGGTGCATGATTTATAATAGCAACTTGCATGTCAGAGTCAAGTATCAGAGTTCAGACTGGGGGCCAAAAGCCAAAACTCCAGGGGAGGCCCACTATGGGAACGCTGAAATGCAGCGCTAAACAAGACAGGGCCACGGTTTTATGTTGTCTGCATCACTAAAATCAATAAAAATGTTTTTCAGTTGAAATCATGTTGAATCTATAGTGAGTTTACTTTTGTATACATCCCCTTTTGTCTGACTGTAACATCCAATAAGATTACTTCAAGATAGAACATGTTTTTTAAGTTACAATACAACATAAAACACCACGAAAGCGGTGCAGTATTTATAACCTAATGATGTCCAGTAAAAACTAATATTAAAAAGCTTGTTGTTGATCCTGGTTTCTGCTTGTTCAGAGGATCTAGAGATCAATAGCTGATAGAATGGAATAGAGAGGGTTTCTTGTAACTGTTTTGTTGCTGGTCTATAACTGGATAACATGGCCTCTGTCTTGTAACTACAAATGACCTATAAAGAAGATGACATAAAAAGAATCTCCCCTAAGGTATTTACGTTGTTGTTAGATGAGTATCGCTATTAGGGTTGTCTACTTTTCTAGAATCCTGTAACAAGTTAATAATTACATGGTATACAAAATTGATGTTCTCCTACCTATCCTGTCAGCCACTATAGAATCAGTTTTCAGTTCTTTCGGTTGATGTCATTTCTCAAAAGCCTCCAGAATGCCTCTAGGGATGTTAGAAAATATTGATACAGCGGTGTATTGCAATATTTATTTTCCCACAATACTGTATTGAAATTCCACAGCACTGTATTACATTTTTTATTTTATTTTTTGGGCTTTATCTATTCATATTTCTTATATGGTATATAGTCCAATAAAGTGTGTTTAAAATAAATTAAATTTATATTAAACATGTAAAAAATGACCATCACAAAATGTTCACAACGTTTGTTCATTATTGTGTTACAATTAAGCCTCCAGTAAAATGAAATACCGCAAGATCAAGATGATGACTAAGGATGAGAGGATACAATCGACTCCAGCTGCTGATGTTTGGACATATTTTGGTTCCAAAACAAATACATGCAGTCGAGACTTCGTCAGGAGTCATGCAGTCGGACAATACTACAGATATATCTTTCCTCCTATGGTATTGCAGTACATCACTGTATATTGTATCATATCCCCTGTATTTGCGCTACGAATTGTATCACCAAATTAATGCCAATACACGGTCTTAATGGACAGGATTTAAAATAAAAGTTAAATTAAAACAATAAATTGAATGTACACCTAATTGTTAATTGTTAATAGGTTAAAAAAAAAGAGCATCTAATGATTTGATTTTCTAAATATACGGAAATAAATAAGTTGTGTATTAAAGTAGATGGTAATTCAAATTATTTTTTGAGGAATGCAGTTATGAAAGCTGAAATGATGCACCAAAGCTTCCTTTAGTTTATTTTAACTCCAGATAAGTAGTTTTTGTGACTGATGTCCCGCCTTCTCAACCATTCTCTTCAGCTTGAAACTAACACCCAGTAATTGTTGCACTGTTTGAAGCTTCAAGAAAGAGATCAGACACTTGGCTTCAATATGGTTGTTAAGCCTTCATTTTGGGCAGAAAACAGGAATCTTGTTAAAGGCTATGCTGGAATGCTTTAATTTACTTTAGCCGTGTCATCAGCTTTGGTCTACCATCAGTTTAAATCTTCTTGAAAAGCACAGCTTTTGTTTCGTCTTAATCATCAGACTTCTTCAAAAAATTGATTCTGCTTCTTTGACTTTTTAAAAAATGCAGCTTGAAAGTCGACACATATTGTGTGGCTGACTTTTAATTGGAGATACTGGAGCACATCTGCTCATCGTGGTCACATAACAAAATCAGCTCCAGGAGATTATTCAGTACCTTTTCTCCTTGAGTAATTTTCACATCTCAGGTAAAGAGTCAGAAGTGTCAGCTGTCCGTACAACTTAATGTCAGAAGTTTGTTGAGAGCAATTACATGTCTGCTGAATTTTTTCTTGGCAGTTAAATGAGCTTGAAACTCACAAATCTCTTTTTACCGTTCTCCATTTGTTTTGCTACACTTTCTTTTTTCAAAACAGCAGCGTAGAAGCCAGCGCTAGATTTACTGTTCCAGCTTTTATAGGCTTGTCTGTAAGCAGACTATAGCTTCTATGTACTGTAAACATATTCTAGCGGGATATTATTAGTTTAACACTTCTAACTTCTAACACAATTTTGCGAAGGAGATCCCCAAGAGGAATAATTAAAGTTTATCTATCAATCTATCTAATTTATAGGGATAATTATAACGTACGTTTTATTTGATTCCCATGCCAAACCTGTACCGTGAGTCTAATTTTTGGGATGTATTGTGTGTGGCTGAGAGGGCATGCTTGTTCCAGTGCAGAATTAGCATCTATGCTGCCAATCACTCTCATGACAACATTTTTAATTACATTTTGAAGGATTGGGTTTACGGCAAAACATTTTATTTTGGACACCAAAACTTAAGTGGGGGAACCAAATCACTGCGAGCACCGTGATGATAACGGATCTTTGGCCTTGTTACAGCTGTTGTTAGCTCAGAACCAGAGAATTGATTTCCCTAACTAGAAATTTAAGAACTAATTTGAACACGTATTCTCTAATTATTGGCAGTTCTACATATGTACGAATATATATGTTGCACAAAACAACAGCAAATACAAACTCAAAATAAAGGTATATTTTCCTCCCTCACTGCATGTTCATCAATAACATAATCAAATGGAAATATGGAGATGAAAATATGAGCGATCGGTTCTTGAGTCCTGGTCGATCTCGGGTGTGTCTTGATTAATTTAGCTCCGAAAAGCTTTTCTCTGCTTTAGCCACAATGTTCGAGGAATATTTCCAACACAATCTCTGAACTTTCCTAATGAGACTGCCCTGAAGAATGCAGTTCGCTGCCAAGTTCCTCTAAATGCTCATCTTTTAAAATCACAAATATGTCATTTTACTGATATCCTGTAGCCTAGTCTTACCTTCAAGAGATCTTCATCCTTTAATCCAGATACTTTTGGAATCATGTGACGATCCGAGGACATAGATTCATGAAGGATCAAGAGGCCTGTGTAAATGATGAAGTTGATGGCTCCTCCTTATCCTGAAGCACAGATACACTCTCAGCAGGCAGAGCTGCATGAGCAGTGGAGGAGGATGCTTCAAAACATCTTAGAAGTGATCCTGAAGTTACACTTGTGAATTGGCAGAAGCTGATAATGCAACTATTTTACAAAACATACTGTGTTTAATTGTAGAATATATTTAAAGTTTATGTTGGAAACTTACTACAGATATGGTCACATCTTAAACATGAAGATGGATATAAATGAAACTATATTCTGCAAGAAAATGTGAATTTAACCAAACTATTAAGGGAATAAGTGGCAGGATATGAACGAATGAATGAATTATGTTGAGTTGATAATCCAACATAGAGAAGATAGTTCCACACCTTAATCCGTTACCTGTTTCTCCTCTCATCTTGTTTTTCCATATTGGGCACCACACAATAGTGTCTCTGTGCTAACCAACTTTTGAGATTGCATTCATTAAAAACACTGTTTTAGGTTCGGAACTGTGTTCTGACAGTTTTAGTTTGGGGTTAAATTGTGATTGTGTGTGTAAGAGAGAGCTGGACTTCCTGAGTACACTGATTTGTTTCGCAGATCAAATGCATCTCCCAAATAGGTAATATGGCTTCCTTTGTCCTTTCCAAACCCACCTGATAGACTGATTTGAACAATTGTATCGGCTTTCTCAGAACTAGCAGAAAGTACCAAAAGTATGGATCAACACGTTATGAGTAAACCTTTTAATTCAAGTTCTTGCTTCAGTAGGATTTGATAATGATAATTAAAAAAAGCTAATATCATTTTTTTTAATTTGCTTCATTATTTACTGTTAAAATCAAATAAATAAACATCAATATAATAAAGTTTTTTTTCCCTTCATTACCCAATAACAACCAATATCTCTGTACTACAACTCAAACCGAAAATATAACCTGCAGAAAATACGACTGGTCAATGTTTTATTCACTAACCTTCTTGAAATCAATCACTTTGGTTAATTGTGAGAAGAACAGTTAAAATAAATATCAGTATACTTTAACGGAACGTTCATAATTTCTTAAAAAATTGAATTTGAAGTTGTTTGATGTTGGTGGTGTTATGTTATTTTAGCTAGATGCATGAGGTTATGCTTGTTTACTTGTCTGGCTTCTGTTTTCTGCTTGCTAAGAACAAGAAGAACAAAGAATCAACAACAGAAAATTTAACTCAATAAAAGCAGCCAAACCACTAAATGAATCACCTTTAAAGTGAAAATGGTGAAAAATGCTTTGTTGTAAGACAGAGATATGAGAACACCCGACTGCAGTTCTCATATATATGCAGTCATGTCCCTACAATACTCCTGGCTCAGTATTTTTCTGTTTATTTTTTAATTTAACATTAAAGAAGTTTGTCTTGCAATGCAACTAAAATTATACAATCCCATTGGTTAGGGTTCAAGAGTGTTTTAACGATGACTTGGTGTTTTGAATTTGAGTATTATGTTAAAACTGCTAGAACATTTACTCGCCTCGCATGTAGGCCATTATCTTATCTTCCTACGAACAAAAAATATTTTTCGTTATTTAGTTTTAGTAGTAACTTAAAAGGGCAACTATTGTGTTGATTTAACGGGGGAGAACTTTATTGAATCTTAGAAAGGGAGACTTAAACATTTTTAAACATTAGAGTCAGGAGAGTTCTGTTTTCACATCAGCTTTACCTCGACCACTTTTCCCTGGACCCATGGACAACAAAAGGGATACCTCAAACACATTTGTCTTCAGGCCTTTGATGGGACAAGGGTTAAGGCATCAGGGATGTAACAAACTAACAACATGAATCGGTTTTGATTTAATAGATGTGAGTGCAAACAATCCCCTGGACTGATCTAAATGTACCGAGAACCGGACAATTGTCTGATTTTAAAGTTATGAATCGGTTTAAAATAAACAGAAACTGAAGTTTATTTTATCAGCAATACAGTGTTGTGTAGTCGTAAGAAGTAGCCGTTAGATTACTTAATTCACTTTATTGAATATAATATATATAATATAAAGGATCAAAATAGTAGGTAGCATAACTTAAAGCATCACTTCACTTTTCTTCTCTTTCACTACATCAGCTCCATCCAGTGCACTTCTAGTACCTCTAGTGTTCAGACAGAAACACCACATACAGCTGGAAGCCCCGCTTGCTGATTCTCTTTCTCTTTGTCTTTCCCGCAAAAATCTCGCCAGACTCTACACAGTAAGGTAGACATGCGTTACATTTTTATTATTAAAAATTGAATTATTGTATATGTTTGTTATCATTTTTGACCTCAGTAGCAGCTCATTGTTCCCAGATCTGAGCCTACTCAGACCTCTCTCCAAAAGTTGTATTTCTTTCACATCTTTGTTGAAATGTACTAGTTATTTTTTTTTTTTTTCTCTAATTTGTGTCAGTAGTGAAAATTGAATATTAAGTGTTTTCATTGTCAAGGGCTTTTCCAAAGTTCTTAAAGTGTAATGTGTTAGAGTAATACAGTGACATGGTTCTGTATTCACGTGTCAAAAAATCGTTTCTTTCTAAAATGTATCCCTCCTGAATCGTTTCATACCCCATGTATCTAGATACGTATCAAATCGTCCTATACACCCCTAGTATTCATAGATTTAGGCATCTTTGGTTCCAAACCTCTCCTCTTTGTAATCATATCTTCTCCTGGTGTCTCCACTTTTAATACAAGATGTACAATTAATTTTCCTTTGACGCATACATACCATACCAGTTTGGCATCTCAAACTTATAATGGGCTGTTCTCATCTGATCTTTACCTTTCAAGTCACGTCCGATGACAACTCCAGTACCTTCACTGCTGTCACTTCTAACTGTGCTTCCTGCCTATGTGTCGGATTTGCTTCCTCTAAACCATTCATCATGGGGGGGTCTACTGTAAAGCTTCGCGCTCACTCAAGCCAAACTGTCGCAGATCACCCTTTTCCCCCCTGCCAGCGATCTTGCTATAACCTCCTGGATGATCGATCCTAGATATTTGAACTCATCTGTATTCACTACCTCTACTACGTACATTTTTTTTACCAGTCCACTTACTGGTTCTTACTCACATCCATTACGTTAAATTACAGGTCATTTATCAGATGCTTTTATCCAAAGCTATTGAAGTGCATCAAGTGGGTTCAAAATAAGAAAAATATAATCAGATAACTAAACACAATTAGTACTAAATTGTGGTTTCAGGGTTTGGTGAGAATATTGGCGGAATCTCTGCGGTACCTGTTCAACCGAAATTGGATCCTTACTTTCTGTTTTGCTTTTAGGAAAATTAATTTCTCTTCTCTCCAGCAGATACATACACCTTTCCAGCTTCTTCTCCATCTACTGCTTATTGTCACAACCGATCACTATATCATCAGCAAACTCCATCTTCCATTGAGACACCTTTCTAACCTCATCTGTCAGTCCGTCCATCTCTGTAGGAAACAGGAAAGGGGCAGAGATCTAATCCCCTGATTTTCCGGTCCTATTTCACCTTCATTCCATCCGTCACTCCTACAGCACTACTCAAGGTCCCCAATGCGTATTGCACTACCCAGAAAAATAATTCTTTGTCATGTCCATTGCCCATGCGTTAAACCTAGAAAGCGCAAAGAAAAAGAAAACACCAAAATTGTTAATTCCCTCATGTATCACAATTTTAAAAGTGTGTATTATAAGTGCTGAAATATATCGCAAAAAAGGCAATAGAAACCATTTTTATGCAATTACACGCAGCACTGACTCCAGATAAGTCTTCCGCAACTAAGGCTGAAGAGGAGTCTTGAGGGTTGACATTTCACAAGAGTGCCCAAAACAACCTTTCATGGTGTAGCTGAGCAACCCTGAAAGCTGGATAAATGTAGATTAGATGTGCATGCATCAGAGGTTTACCTGTGTTGGTTGTAAAAAAAAAAAGGCCAATTTATTCTTTGCTCTGCTAATTTTAACAGAAGGCCCCAAAGGGCAATGTAAATGCATGTTTCAAAGAAAAAAGATGTAAGGTTCAATAATAGTAAGTAGGGAAGTAAGTAATTTATATTTGTAGAGCGCTTTTCCAGACAAAGGGTCACAAAGCGCCTAAACGATCAAAACAACACCCAATAAAATATATACTTTAAAGGTCAAGATAACAACGAGAACAACACAGGAGTCTCAGAAAATCAGGGAAAATCCTGCAAGAATAAAAAAGTCTTTAGATATTGCAATAGATGTGCAGAATGTTCTTCGAAGTATTATTTTTGCTAGAATCTGGTGAGTTATGATTACATTTTTTTAATCCTGTTTTTTTCTGTCAAGCACTACAGGAACCTGAACTTAAGGGTACCGCATGATGTGAAAGTATTTTTCATTAAACTTAAAATTCTATATAAAATAAAGTTCTTGCTACTTCTACTTGGGTACACTGTTATCAATCTAACACAATACCTTTTTGTGTGGAAAGATGATTGGTTTTACTTTCTCCAAAAAATATGTGAGGCTATTATATATATGCTTAATATCTTCTAAACACTTTGAACTGAACACGTTGAATCCCTTAATCTTAGAGAGGATCTATTTTTCTTCAAAAAACATAGATGGTGTTATAATTGAGCTTACCTATTTAACAAGGTAAGGAAATAAACGATTGATTGAATCAAATATTGTTCCAAATCCATTTGCTTTGATACTAATACATGATGTCTTCAACTTGTTCTTTTTTTGCCATCATTGCACACATTTTGGCCCTGGACTTTGTACTGTTAAGTCAAATAGATCTACTGTGTATTTGAAATTCAGGTGGCCTCGGAGATGTATTCACTCCACAGAACCTGATTATCATCAGTTTACAGTCACATAAATGCTTTGATCAGAGATTTATTATTGTTGAAGCTTTGGAAATCAGAAAATCGATGCCCTCCACCTGGGAGCCGGATCATAAATGGGTCTATTGATTCTGAATCTAACTTGTCCTTTTCTTGATTGAAACCCTGATGAAAACAGCAGCAACAGCATAGTGCTCCTCTTTTCTCTAGTCTCAATCAACTAAGCCGCACCGCGGTCCGCATGCTGAGGAAAGTTGATCAATATATATCCCTCTTTTGCTACCTTGAGCCCAAAATGTGATTTAGCCTTGTGTAAAGAGGCGACACTAAAAGCACGTATGAAGCTTAATGAACTCAAAGGAGGACTACATGTTATGTTGTGATTGTTATCGACCTTCATAAAACTTGCATTATGATCTTCATTCAAAACATAGGGTAAAGTAAATCATTTTTGTACTATGGGTTTGATGTTTTACAACTAATACACATTTCATGGCAATTGTCAGAAAATTGCAAATTTGACTTTGCAAGGATTTATAAGTTGTCAGGACTGACACGGTGGGAGCTCTCTACCACAACTGAGGTGCCAGACACTTCCTCAGAGGGTTAAACATTGGTTTGATGTACACGTTTCTCAGAACCTTATCCATCCATCCATCTTCTCCTCTTTATCCAAGGTCAGCTCCTGTGGGTAGCAGCCAAAAAAGGCACAGATTTCCCTTAACCCAGGAATGTCTACCAGCTCCTCTGGGAGAATATCGAGGCGTTCCCAGACAATTTAGGAGACATCAAACGTATCCTGGGTCTGCCCTGCCAAGTTGGAAATCCTTCGTATCCCTCTTGTGGTAGTAATCACGAAGGTATCCTAAATAGATCCCATGAGGCACCTCAAATGTTTCCTCCCAAGAAAAGGACCAATGGTTCTAATTTGAGTCTCTCCTGAATGACTTGAGTTCCACACCCTTTCTCAAATCAAAATGACAGAGAACATGCGTTGTAAACTATCTGAGTACAAACATAGACGCCTCCCGCAAACCTGGGTCGCTGTTGTGATCACAATGACGCACATCTTGCACGGGCAATGTGTTCTTAGATTATGTTCTCCTAATGTTCTACCGATCACCCTCAACAAATACCTTTTAGTGTCATTGGGATACACCAAATCCTTACACCAAAGGTTGTGAGGTGTGTTTCACAAATGTCTAAACATTAAGCAACAACTGGAGCCTGGTTGTGTCTAAGTTGGAAGGGCTGAAATTGGTTTCTTATGTTACTTGATTGCTGGGTTTTTTTTGTAGCCTTGAATAATCATATGTATGAACAACCCATTGAGAGTAGTTTCAGATGTTCAGAGCCCATTTGCAGCTGCGGAGGAGGAACAAAAGCCTGTGAAATCCGGATTAGAGCATCTTTTTTACTTGATTACTCTTTACTAAAATCTTTTTAATATTCAAAACATTACCATGCCAAATGTTGCAGGCCTATGATAAGTCATGTGATGACTTCAACAGGGGGCGCAGTGGTAAGCGCAATTGTGTTCCATGGGTTTACTCCGGGCACTCCGGTTTCCTCCCACAGTCCAAAAACCTACAGAGGTTTATTTGGAACTTGGAGAAATTGTCCATAGATATGAGTGTGTGTGTGTGCATGGTTGTGTGTCTTTGTGTGCTCTGCGACAGACTGGCATCCTGTCCAGGGTGTCCCCCACCCTCGCTTCACCAGAAGAATATGGGATAGGCTCCAGCCCACCCGTGCTTCTCTTAGGAATAAACGGCGGATAATGAATGAATGTATACGTCAAGAGAATTATTGTCTGCACCTAAATTCTGTATATGGGTTTTTTCGACAAACATTATGAAATATTATGAGAGAATGAAGATACTTGATAACTTTTATTGTGTATTGCAACACTTTGCAAATGCTGCTTTGTTGTTCCGATTTATGCTGCGTAGGTCTTCTAAAAATAATGAAATACATAATGAAAATTCTATATAATTCTAGTTGTAATTACATTTTGTTCAATTCATTAGTTTTTTTGTGGTTGTTCATAGGCGCTAGAGTCACATTTTGTAAACTTGCGATAGCATATTTTAAAAGAGGTGAAGCAACTAAACCTTGCTGGGATAAAAGGACCATCCCAATGTATTTTATGAGGTTGTCCGACCAGGAAAGATCAGAGAAGGAGAAAAAGTGTAATCTGTATGCGTGCTCACAAAGGCCAGTCGGAGAAGCTCAGAGCTGGATAAACAGTAGGACGGCGTACGGAAATATGTTTCATGGTTGTTTTAAGATTAGGGTGCTGTAATTTATGGCCCAGCATGAACAGGCGACCTTTGAGAGTTCTGAAAACAAATATAATGGAAAATTGAGGAATCTAGTTATTACATAAACACACAGCGGCTGGGAAAGTTGTCCAGATAAAATAAAAGAGCAGCCTCCCAAGCTTTAGCTACCTTTTAACAACACGCGGTGCACTGCGAGCAAGAAAGCACTTTATTATTCCACACACCTTTGCCCTGATTTCATCATACCTATAAAAGCAATACATCTTAATTTCAAACTGTCACCGCATGCTGCCCTGGATCTGTCACTTTCTCAACCTTGGGAGAAAGGTGTTCCTTCTGAGGACATCAGTTCAAAGGAACGATGGTTCTCTCCATGTTCTCGACTTCAGTGGGATGTGGTGTGTGTTTGATTGAACTAATGACAGCTCCTTTTGATTTGTTTGAGTAATGTGGTTTTGAAATGTATTTTATTTCATATTTGTTCGTCAGCAGTTGTCCCAGAGGAACAAAGTTTGACACAATATATTATCACTAACTTTTGAGAAACTATATTTCCTCCCTAGTTTGAGGTTTGTCAGTAAGTATGTGTCTGTGTTGTCAGTATGGGGGCATGCTTGATATTCTTTCTTCTCCTTCAGTTCACTCAATCACTTCATTCTTTTTTTTAAACTTTTTTGTTCTTCACTTTGAGGTAAGTATTTTATTATGTTCTATGAGGACATTTTTCAAATGAATAGACACTTCATGGTCTTAAAATTAATGTTTGTGGATGAACCATTTGGTCGCTTTCTTTCCATTGAGACAGAGCTATGAGAGAATTATTTTGGATCCGTCAATTAAACAATATCTGTGGTGTGTTGAGGACCTGGATTATCCACATTTAACCTCCACTGTGTCTAGCCAACGAAGGGAGGGTGTGTTGGTGCACTCAGACGAGTTAAAAGTGATTTATGGTCCGCAAATATTGTTTTGTTTTGTTAATTGATGATATGCACAATTTACTTTTATCACTGATTTCCAGCTTGAACAATCTAATCAACATTCACATGAATATGTTCTATTTTGGCTGCTGGTGTGGACTCTACAGAAAACACTGCAAATACTTGTAGTCCTTTGCATGACATATTAATCATATCTGAGCAATGATAGCAGTGATTATATCCAGATGAATCACATTGTATACACAAATTCCAAGTAGTTTTATTTCAATGTTCTTATGCCATATGAACTCCAATACCATAACATTTGTTTTGCAAAAACACTCTTAACATCAGAACGTTTCTACAAGTGTAAATCTCAAGTTAATGTACAACTAATGTGTTGATTGAAGTGAGTCTTAAATTGATCTTGGACCTCTATTGTACTCATCAGTATGTGTTTGTGTCTACAAAACTCTCTTTTCTGTACAATATTTACATTAGAAAATGTGCTTAACACCACTAAAAAAAAGCTTTGTTTTTCTGGAGATTAAATCACAATAACCTGACAATGCCAACTCTGATGATTGGACAAACATCAAGGTTTGTTACTGCACATCATCAATCCCGGAAGTCTCCACCTACAAGGGACTCATTGTATAAACAAAACGGGCGTGATTACTGCTGGTAGGAGGAGAAGTGAAGACCATTATTGCCTCATAATGTCGGACGAGGGAGAACTTTATATAAAATATCATCATGACGAGGGACTTAATGCATCTTGGAGAGGAAGACTTTAACATTTGAAACATGTAGTTGAGTCAGGAGTGTTGAGTTTTCACATTAATTATCCTTTAAAATGTGTAAAAATTAAAAAAAAAAAAAACTTAATAAAAGCATATTGACACTGCCTGGGCATATGGTCCTGTTCTTTATGAAAAATAAAACAAATAAGTCTATATTTCCAATTTAAGTCGAAAAGAAAATAGTTTAGGTGTTAAAATCCAAAAGAATTCAATCCCAATAGGAAGAGAAGAAACGAGACACCGTTCCATAGTGAAGTCACTAAAAAATGCATGACAAAGAAGTTCAGTACTTATCTCAGCGTTCACATGTGGTCAGTCCATTTCCATCTGGGAAAATAATAATCCAAAATTCATGATCACTCACAGCCTGGTTGTGATTTATTCAGACACTCCGTGTCTCCATACCTGTTCAGTTGTATCTCGACATCATCACATTCATCAATGCCCAGGATCTTTTTCACACATAACAAAAATTCAAGAAGTCAATAAAGTATAAACTTTTATAGTTGTTTGGGCATCTAAAAAAACAACAGGTCATTGTCCCTTTTTAAATCTTCAACGATGTCAGTGTAAAGTTTAATGCAATTATACCACTTTCACTTGCCCAGCCCTATTTATATTTTAGCTTAAATCTATTAATATTTGTTATTAATAGAAGAAGTTCATTTTTTTTGGTAGATTATATGTTGCTTCACATTTAAAGCTGCAAACTGCCACTTTCCGACTCTACTTTGACACCCTTCTGACCTTGTTGTGTCAGTTTCTCTGTCTGAACTAAAATAGAACACGTTTTCTGCACTGAAAATAGGGCAAACTTATTCCCTGCCTGGTTTCTACTTTTTGTTTTTTAACATTTTAAAATGCATCTCTAGTCTTGCGTCATATTATAAACAATAAACCATCTATTCAATTTTCCAGGCAAGTTTAATAGTAATTCTGTCTACTAGAAATACATAATTAATACATAGATTAATAAAAGTAATAACATATCAATTGGGGGAAATAAATGCATTTTTTTTACATCATGTATATATTCAAGGTTTCTTTCTCACTGTAGAAAACTCTGTCAGGGCATCCAACACAGGAAGAAAGTGTGTTTGCAGCATTTTTCAAAGAGGGTGCGACATTCAGCCGACGATTAAACGCCTCTGGCGTGACAGGTGCAGGATGCAACGGAAGCAGCAGACATTTGACTTGGGATAGGGGAAAGAATTGGTGACAACCAGAGAGTGAGAGGAGACTCGGAATGAAAAAAGGAAATGAGGTTGTTGTGTGCGAGACCTGTGTTTTAGAGGTTAAAAGAGATTGAGGGACAATCTGAAGCAGTCCATCTTTTTGATAAGAGGGGAAAGCACAACTGAGCTTAATAACTATGCTGCTGTTGATGAATTCCTTGTTACAGTTTTATTTTTGGATATGGGTTCTGCTACACAGTCAAGACTATAAGTCATTTTCTACAAAATATGATAATAATAAGTGGTACTTTTTGCTTTTTACGGAAAACAAATTTGTTTTATCTTTCATTAAAAAAAGCCTAGTTTTCTTGCTAGAAATAAGAGTAGGGCTGGGTATCAATCAATATATTTAAAATAACAGTAAAGATACTGATAAAGTTCATGAAAAAATAGCTGTTTGATAACAATACTTTATGAATGTTGAGCTTTATTTTTTAAGCAAAGGAAAATGCTCACCTTATAGTTGCTGACATTACAATTGACTGATTAACCATAACCTTATGACGTATTAGACAATTGCTGAACGTTTTCATTATTATTATTTAACAGCCATACATTCTGAAATTGTATAATCTCTCATCTAGCTCAGCGTAAAAAGTTAAAATGATAACCAGCACATGAATAGCACTTGTTTCTTATTTGTTAACAATAAAATCTCATTGAAGAAAACATTTTCTCAAAGTATTCTTGACTAAACTGAGGAGATTCTTGTCTAACTGTTCCACACACATCTGCATATATGAGTTTATAGAACTAGCATGACGAACAATGAAACATTAAATAACATTTGTGTATGAATCCATAAAAAACCCTAAAAGTCAACCTTTACATTTACACACTGTAATTAATCAACATATATAACGAGCCTGTGGCATTTCACGGATATTAAGGAAAACAAGGAGTTTCCAAAGCACACCAAGAGCTTCTTACGTAGATGTTTTTGGTTTGATTCTAAAATTCTCCTAAGGCAGTTGAGAAAGGGTCTGGGAACACCGTACCTTAGCACTCCTACCCTTCCTAAGAGCCTTCTTACTTCCTTATTGAATTTGGGAAACCCGGCCAATCACAGTAGTCATTATTAGATATTGTTTCCTTGACCAACCCCTTCTTGGCTCAGAAAGATTAGAGGTATTATGATTTATATTTGATTACTGTAACATTTTGGTTGCTGCCCAAGTTCGGTTTTACGATCTGGGTTAAGAGGTACTTTCTGAGTGACACTCATTAAGAGTGACAAGAATTAAGTTGAATTTTTTTTTTTTAGTTCAAAAACTGTTTTGTCTTTCATTATCGCATAACATGGTGTTTGGCATTGACGGACCTGGAGTGAATCTGTGGCTCATTGGTAGAAGGTTAAGTGAACAGCTGCTGGTCTCTCAACATATGGCCATTTGGCTGTATAAATGCCAGTGCAGTCAAGTGTGCAGGCCTTTATTATTTATCAAGCAGGACCTCATAACATCCTGTCTGCAGAATTAATAAAGCAGGTCTTGAAAGGTGCAAGCGGGAATCAATCAGCTTTTTAACACTCCAGTAGTCACTGATGCTTTTTATTTGGATAGACCTGAGAATCTTTCAGATCACCTTTAAGCCATTGATGCATATGCAACAGACGTACACAACCCTTCAAAACAATACATCTCAGGAGGACCTGTCTGAGGTGTATCAGAGGAGAGTTATTTTACAACACACAACAGGGCAGGAGAACATTTACATTCACAAACGCACACACTGACAGCCTCTAAAAGATGTATGATCCTGCTTTGAATCAACACGTATTTTTTCCCTCCATTCTCCATCCTTGTTGTCATTGTTTGTTTTATACATACAGACCTGTTCCATACGTCCCTGACAGATGTTATCCTACTCTGGAAGAGGAAGACAGACAAGCTGCCTTAAGTTTTATACTTTGTCAAGAAGACAGGTTCCTCGATACTTAGAGGGATAGTTCACTTAAAATTCAAATTTCACTCATTTTCTACTCACCCTTATGTCGACTAAGGGTTCGGAGAATTTGAAAAAGAATCTTCTTGGAATTACATGCAGAAATGTATGTCCATATGAGAGGCATGACTTGGGCTCACTTTTCTTCATCCAAAGAGAAACGAAAAACATCCAAATACCTCCCTGCTGCTCGTCTGTAATGTCTGTATTAAAGCCCACTGACAACCCTTAGTCGACATGAGGGTGAGTAGAAAATGAGTAAAAATAGAATCTCTTTAAGAGGAACTCAAATCTAGATTTGAATTTGATGATAACAATCATTCATTGTTGTATATTTAAATGGCCCCTTTTTTAAAAGTATAGAAAATATAAATTGATTTTTAAACCAAGCCTCTTGAAATTATCAAACTAAAAAAAATACTATGTGGCACTACATGTTTGAACAAAAAAACAGCCTCTTTTCTTCATGGCCAATGTGGCAGCGCTGCAATTAAACCCATGCCTGCTTTATTTATAAGACCATCACATCTAATTAACATGCCGACAAATCCAGCCGCCAAAGCTCCCCTCAAGAAAAGAAGTGTGGATTTGCTTAATTGCTACAGAATTGAAATTTTAATAAAGCTAACAGGAGAACTCGACGTGCAATCACAGAGGCGTCAAGGAGATGAAGGAAATGAACTAAAATTAAAATGAGCTTTTTACAAAAAAACATCGAGCTCAACTTACTCTCATGTTGGTCTGTGTAAGAAACTTTCTTCAAAATTGTAGTTAAGAAAATATTGTTAATGCCTTGTCTTGTAAATATATATAAAACAATGATATTTGTACGTATTATACTGTGTGTAAACTTGAAAATGGGCGTGGTAGTAGGGGTGTAAGAAAATATCGATACAACGATATGCCGCGATACATTTATTCCTGATACTGTATCAATATTCAATAACACTGTATTGATTTAAAAAAAATATTTATCAAGTATTTAGAGAAGCATCACGACAAGGAATATGAGCAGATTGAAGAAACAAGAAAGACAAAAAAAAAAAAAAGCAGTTAATTTTGCTCTTCTGTAGAGATGAGAGAAACTTTCAGACGAGGCAGAAAAGTAAAGAATACAAATCGTATTAGTGTTAATGATGACTTCATTATTGGAATCTGTCTCAATCCAATAAATACAGATTTTTTTTTAATACCTGTATAATAAAGGCCGACAGGGCTGAGTTCCATGTGTGTGACGTCAACTTTACTTAACTTTCACAAACTTCAGGACAATCAATGACGACACAATAATACAAATTTGTTTTAGTCATAACATCGTAAAACGCTTTACAAACTTGCTTTTAAATCGTGTCATCACAGATCAATATATAAACTTCTTTAAAACTGATGTTAAAAAAATTAAACACTGACAGATACTGGATCCACCAAAAAACAATAGGTTTCTCTTATTATTGATGTATTAATAAAAAGTACAAAAATCTTTTAGCTAGGAGGGAGTGGAATGTGTCAAGGGGGATATTAGTTGGTAAATATGTGTTTTCTTTCTGTGTAAACATTTCTTGCAAACAATGTATTCTAAAGAAAAGATGACTTCAAAGGGCCAGTTTGATGAAAATTGGCCTTAAATAGCAACGCAGGTTTTAAAGGCAAAACAGGCGAAACATACATTCTGTAAAAATACATGATGGGGGGGGGGGGTTGTGCCTCCTGCCAAATGGCCTATTGAACAGATTATTTACTTACTTATTTAAGCTCCTTATTTTGCCCCGTTATTTCTGTTGGGAATTCTATTTGTCTAGGAAAGTCTATTCCACTTCTCACCTCCAATTTGTGCAGCTGCACACCACGTCGCAGCAGACGGAGTGATGAAACGGGCGATAGCTGGCGACTCCCAAGAGTCTCAGACAGAAAATATTAGGTTAATTGCAGAAGCACATTAGCATTTGTTCCCATGGTTCGTCATTGACTTCCATTAGCATCAATTAAGATTTCCTTTCTGTTATGATTCAACAAGACAGCTGCAGACTGGATCAATGATGTTAAAAGAGGATTGGTTTCAACAGGAGCGGTGACTTGAACTGGACAAATAAAGGTTTCCACAGGGTGACATAATCAATATATCAATGTTTTAACTTTGAGCATTGACATTTTTTTTGTCAGAAAGCTGAATCTTTTTGGTCTAATGGTCTCAGAAAACAAAACAAAAAACTTCTCAACAACTTCCACACATATAAACTCATATTCAGGCTGAATTTAATGTGTGAATATTTACTATAAACTTACTGTACTTGGCTTTAAATACTACGTTTTATCTCCCTTTACCCACATATTCCAAATGGATTTTAATATGTAAAATATGAAAATCACAAAAATAAATAAATAAAGACATTTTCAAACATGTTACAATGGTTAAAAAAATGTATTTTTTTCTTGTGAGCTCTGCATTTTCAATTCCCATCTACATGAAGAGCGCATTGTTCCTTTTGAAAGCGAGAGAGCAGACATCAGCATACATGCTGCTGCTTGTCACAAATCATCCTGGTAGGAACTTGTCTCATGTTCAATTTGCAGAATAAGGAAGCCTGGAACAACTTTAGTGATGCTGTTATTTTAAATAACACAGTTGGTCCACTGCATCCCTTTAATTAGCGTTGTGTTTTTATCTGGATCTGGGCAGACTTTTCTCTGCGTTGAGATCTGGATATGCATCCAAACTTGTTATTAGGAAATTTCTCTCAATTAAAGGAAATTGACTTGGTTATTATAGAGACAAGACTTTCAATTAAATAGATTCTGAAGTCAATGACCAGCATTAGACTTTCTGAAAAATTATTGGAATATTATGTATGTATTTTGTTGTAATCCGGTCTAAGGTAGAAATCTCATTACAATATGGTGCAAATATCCCATTCATAAGTATTCACATTGTTCATTCCGTTTCTCACAAATTATCTTGTTCAACCATCATTTCAGGCTGTCATTCATTAGGGACGTGACATTCCGTTGTAAAGCCAAACTAGTATTCTGGAAATGTTCCTTCGATCATAAAAAATCTTTGGTTCAAAGGCCTTTCCCATTTTTCATCAGTGTAGTTAGCTTTGTCGTTTTTCTCAATTGCAGGGTGATTATTCTTTTTCTTCCTCCTTCAATTGAAAAGGAAAGAGTGCATTATATCTCACAACAGTGAGGTGAAAACAATTGCTCCTGGATAAACTGTAAAGTCCTCAAAACCTCCTCTGTTTCTTATTATTACTGCTCTAAACCACTAAATCAATGCTTTTTAAGAACATAGCTTTAGAAAATCTAACCCCCGTAGATTTGCCACTCTCCAACTTTTTGTTTTTTGATAAAGGTGGAAGTTATAAACCATTAAGAGGAACTGAGTTACTAGCATCGGTTATAATAATTATACCTAAAGCCCTAGTATTTTGGGACATAGAGGCAACATTATCTTCATCAGTCCTGCCCAGATTAACTAATTTGAAAATAAAGTAGCTGAACAGATCGTTATAAAAGCATTAAGGTTCAGCATTTCTACCATATAAATACATTAATGGAATTTACGACAGCGCTGTATAAACGACCAGAAAATGACAATTAAAGATGAGAGATCAAATCAAAGTGTCAGATCACAATCAAGTATTAGGACGCCTCCTGAAAAACAAATGCAAATAAGTTACCTTGTAGGGTGAGTTACTACACATGATCATACATTATCGGCAGAACAATTTAGGTAAGATTGACAATTCTTGTGACGGCCAACAAAAATTTGGTCATGGCAGCTGGTTGGAGCTGTTATCATTCTCGCCTGCAGTTGATTCAGAACTCTGCAGCGGGAATTCTGACCCGCTCTAGTAGAAGAACTCACATTACTCCGATCCTTAAATCTCTTCACTGACTGTCAGTTTCTTTCAGGATCAACTTGAAAATTCTGGTTCTTACTTTCAGAGCTATTCATGGTCAGACTCCTCCTTACATCAGTGATCTGATCCAGACTTACACCCCAGCTCAGGCTCTGAGGTCTTTGGATCAGAATCTACTGATTGTTCCACGCACACGGTTCAGGACCAGAGGAGAGAAATCCTTCCAGACTGTTGCTACTAAGCTTTGGAACGATCTTCCTTTCCCTTTCAGTGTTTGACGTTAATTTGAGTCTACTGACTCCTTCAAGAAACATCTTAAGACCTTTTTATTCGTGCAGGCTTTTCCTTGATTCTCTGAGACTCCTATGTTTATATTATTTGTCTTGATCTTTTAGTATATATTAAAATAAAATATAAATTACTTACTTACTTACTTTTGTATTCCCGGATTCTCTCTGTAATTGTAATTGGTGCAAATGCGACAATTTGATACAATGCTATGTGCAAGGACACGTTTACTGTGGATAAAACCGTAGACAACGTGCTTTAACTACTATTATTGGTATTAACACTTTTTTGGAACTAATATCATGAATTGCAGTAAAACTAGACTATCAGGAGTTGGAATAGTAGACAATATAAGCTGTTATATTCAGCAGTCTAACAGAAGTCTTCTTGGAAAAGTTGCTTGCCATCAAGAGGGAATCCTGGTTGTATTTCGATGAATAAGGCAGGTTTGCCTTACGGGGGAATCCAGTAGCAGTGGCTGGAAAACATGATGTGGCTCTCAATCGGACAAGTAGTGTAAGAGTTGGATCAAAGGCTCAGTCAGTAAACCTTGACAGAAAATCCATACAGACCTTTTGCCTTTTCTCCTCTTGTCCAGCTTTATGGGCCTTACCTGCTCGATTCTTTTACAATTTCCACTGAATTTAAAACCAACTTGAACTTAATAATGCTGGGCACAAACAGGTCTCAATAAATAAAAATTTCAGTACTCCTACTGTTATATACTTTTTTGTAATTCTGATTCTTGTGTACTTATAAACAAGCTAATGGCTTTTAAAAAGTTTAAAACGATCCTATAATCCTATTATTGCTATTGGGTAAATGTGCAGAATATCCAGTTGAATCTTTAAAAGTTACATGTCAAGCACAGGCTTGCACCTTTAAAAAGTGAGCTCCTTTGTTATCTATTATTCAACGATTAGGTGAAATTCTTCCTGGTACATAGAGATAGACCATATGCCGAAAGATGAATTAGGATAAAACAATAGAAGCGCAGAGGTGAACAGAGAGTTGACAGTTCAATCCGACAGTAGAAAAATAGATAGAATAGAAAATGGAAAGGCGTTAATGGTTAACCTTTAAATCATAATACCCTCTGCCTTTCATATCAGGTGTGTGTTTCTCTGTGTCTTTCCATTAGTATTGCTGTCATGATTAAAAGGTCACATGCTTGGGAAGTGGCGGCACATGGAGCGCTGCTGCTCGAAGCCATTTATTTATGCTACGTTAAGTTTCATTCCTTTAATTAAAGCAACCTCTGAACATGAAAGTCAATTTGCCCCTATAATAATTAGCATTCACCTTGGCCCTACTGTGTGGGTCGCCCCCCACCAGGTTGAACCTGACATTAAGTTCAAAGGAAAAATGAATGTCAGGGATGTAGAAGGTACAGGGTCAGGCCAGCAAATAAGTGTCGGCACAGACTAGAGGATTGGAGAACTGACTCAGATGAAAGGGCAACAAATGAAACTGCCTCCAAGAACGATCAATGAAAACAGTTCCCTGTGGCGTTATATGAAATATTCTATGATGGAAGAATTCTTCTGAGTTATCCGTTGATATTATACATGATTTGTAACATTTTCCAAAATAATACAAATTCTATATCTAATGTCATTAAAAAGGTACCTGACTTAACAAGCTCTTGATGCTATCATGCAAGTGTTGGAAAATGGATTGAAACTACTTTGAATGAAACTGCTTTTATTTCCAAATGAATTAAATGGATGGTTTCTATTAACCAAAGAAGCTAATAATGAGCTATGTTCCATTGAAACATACAAAGGGTATTAATTATCTTTTTTTTTTTACAGTCTGGCATGAAGTGAGATAGTGATCTGCATTAGGCCACTTATATTGTTAAAGAATACAACCTTTTTGCTCTCAGGTATCATGATGATTAGATTTCCTTTCTGTTGGTTTGATAATGAGCCTTCATGTTACATAAAGGCAGTGTTCGACAAAGTGATATGTCATGAGGTTTATAGAAGCACAGATAAAAGAACTTATGAACAGACAAATTAATGCAGGATGACAGAAGTAGAAAACCTGCTTTACATAGAAATAAGATTTGTAGAGATGTTGACCGATGTTCATCCAATTTTGGATTTGTTCTGTTTTCGGGGTAGAGCATCCCATTAATATATGCCACATTAGATGGAGACTTGTGCAACTAGCTTGTAGTCAGCCTTCAGTTGTTGGTCTTTTTTAGTTTGCAATGAAGGCCCTGAAAGTTGAGCTTGTACAGGTTCATCCGGAATCTGGGTCCACTTATCTAAGCCACATTGATGCCTGAGAGGAGATTGGCTCATAGTTGGATGGGACGGTTTCCTTTTGAGGGTCTTTATGCCCTTTATCAGCAATCCCGGTGCTTTCAGGTTTTTAAGTACTGCTTGGCATCCATCCCTGGTAGGTGATCTATTGTCTTATTACACTTCCACTGAGAGAATGATTTGGCTGGTACAATGGAGAACCGCTGGTTAAGTCGTCTTTCTTG
Source organism: Callionymus lyra (assembly GCF_982586985.1). Classification (NCBI taxonomy): domain Eukaryota; kingdom Metazoa; phylum Chordata; class Actinopteri; order Syngnathiformes; family Callionymidae; genus Callionymus; species Callionymus lyra. The sequence goes on from NC_141833.1 coordinate 3,307,933, forward strand.
TGTATCTCTTCAGTCGGGTGGCCAAAGCTGGAAGACTCTGTTTAAAAGCTTTGATCATCCACCCAGCCAGGATATTTTTTTTGTGATTGCTACTTTATTTCCACATTCAAATAGTGATCTTTATAACACAGTTCATATACAGCTGGTGTGCAGAGGATCTGAATAAATCTCAGTAAATTGGTGTCAATAGACTGAATAAAGTCTCCCTGCTGAAATGTTTAAAGCTACATTTAACGGAATAAAGTTGCATCACATTGTAACAGATGCATCAGATGATCTCTTTAGTTAGTTGCTCAAAGGGGACCACATGGAATCTGCTTAGAGATCGGAAATGGCCCCTGATCCAAATTTTGGACATGCCTGCATTAACCATTGTGTTGTCTCTGGGTCATGGTTCAGGTCACCTGTACCCACAGATAACACAACCTTAAACACTCGAAATATAATATTTTTATTTAAACTTAAATCTAGTTTTGTTGAATTTTAATGAAAGTCTGCCAATAAAGATTTTAATTTACAAAATCTTCCTTAAAATAAAAATATTTTATTCCAAAAAACGTGTAATTTGCATAAAAACTCTCTCAATATTTATTTACCTTCCCTGCATTGTTCCCGGATCCGTTTTACAGAAATATTCTGTATTCCAGTGGCACCACACATCTGTGATTTGCCAACAAAGAAAAGTCAGGGAATCGAAAAGCACAGCTGTGGGCTTGTGCTGAACTTCAATCAAATCCTGGTAGCTAGTTGACATGCAGGGTGTGGAGGTCCCTGAAAAGTTATTGAACGTCATTCATGTTTCTCTTTTTTTCGCCAACAGCCTTTTTATATTGCCTAGTGAAACCTCAATTTTTACGGTTTTTTTTAACCTTCACAGCGACCGCACCCATATTGAAAGTCTCACCGTCCCTAGATTAACTTCTGCTTGTTTGTGTGATCAATGAACCGGAGCCGTCTCCCGGCCAGGATGGCACAGCAGGTTGCAGCCACATGCTTCCAAGTGGCTGGACGGTGATGGGTTCATTGTTGTTTCCCCTGCAAACCTCAGATAAGGCCATCATGAGCTCCCTGTAACACAGGCAGCCCTCAGTCTAAGCTGGTCGAAACTGGTCAAGCTAGAAACAGTTCCATATAAATGTCATTCCCATCTCCTGAGGTATTTAGTGTTTGTTTCCCCAGCATGCTTACACACCTAAAAATGAAAAATGCAGGCCACTCTTAATCTAAAAAATACATATATCTTGAAAACAGTCTGAACTACAGACTTCATAAATGTAGTACTAGTGTTCATCTTGTTTATGGAAGTTTCTAATTCTTGTTCTGAGAAAGACTTACTTAGTTATTACCTATACTTACTACTTGTAAATATCATTATGGTCAAAATTCAGATTGTATTTTATTTCAACAAATGTTTCAACTTTTTAACTTTTATTAAATATTAACAATCCGACCATCTGAAGGTGTGTTCTATCAAACATCAGAATGTAAAAAAAAATCTACTTTAGACATAATTTTGATTCTGTCTCAGCTATCATGGTTTCCATTTATTTTAAAGCATTAGCAAGGGTTTATTTTTGGTTATTATACAATATACATTTCTAGGAAATGATCTACTCCACGAATGATTTAAAATTCAGCTAGATTTGAGTGAAGTTGCAGGTGGGGTCAAGTGTAAATGGTGATCGTGCGTGTTCTTCAGTATGATAATAAATATCAAGTAAGTGAATATAAATGTAGATGAAATTTATTGGGGAGAATTTTTTTCAGTTGTAATTTATAACTAATAAAGGGAGTGCCTTTTTCACATTGGTGAGACATTATAATCCATTCTTTAGGCTTCTTAGAATACATTTGGACTATTTCAATCATATATGACAACTTAAAAGAGCTTTATAAAATGTTGCCTTAATGCATTACAATTCCAGCATTTGTAATCTTTTAGAATACCAAGCAAAAGATACATGTTTGAATGAATAAACTGAATTTGAAGGTTATACTGCAAATTATAACTTGTTTAATAAATCATAACTTTATATAGTTTTAAGACTCAAAGTAGAATTTAGACATATAATTAATGTTACGTATTGGATGTAATATCATTCGTTGTAAACAATGACTTTAATGGCTTTGAGTTTACTGTCAACAATATCGTTTTGACATAGTTATTAAAAAATAAAACTGTAATAATTACAAAGGAATACCTTTTTCTGTTTATTAAGAATGCAACACATTAAATGATAATTGCAATGTATCATGGATTATATACAGATTGTATAATATATGGAATTATAGTAGTAGAAACCACCTGTGGTGGTTTAAAAAGCCAATGTGTGGCCATCTTTGGAATGCAATCTTACAGTTTAGCCCAACTTCCATCATTAGTAGTTTGAATTACTGTTTTGTGCAGCCAGTAGTAGCGGACACTAAACTGTGTATCCTTGAACTTCTAAGGTGGTTTCGCTTTTTGAAAACCAGATTTCGACCCGTGTGAAAATGTGCACAGCCAGCATTCATTTACAGTAGATCATTCCCCTCCTCTTGTGGTCCATTGATCCAATCTTTGATTCCACGGATAAAGCGAGATGCAGGTAGGTGCAGTACTATCCTGCCACTCATTCAACTCCAAAGCACGCCATCATCAAACAGCGCTGTACCTGCGGTACAAAGTCACAGCTTTGTTTGGGAAGCAGCCATACAAAGTGATGCATTATACTTTGATGTGTTCCGCTTAAACTGCTTAGCAACCTGTCCAACCCATTTCCAAACCGTCAATTCCTGGCAGGAACCATTTCCATCTGCTCCGCTTCACTTTCAATGAGATTCATCAATGTGATCACATTACTTAAAAATACAATTTGCAATATACGTGACATTTTCTAGTTTTCTCTCCACAGTCAGTTGTAGTCACGGTAGTTGAATTTAATCAAACCAAGCTGTTTTATGGCATAAGCTATTCAAACTTCCTCTAATCCCAGTGCATATGGTGTGCACCATCTATTTTCCCTTCTTGTCACATACATTATTAACTCGCATGAACAAATTTCCCAAAATAACTCCAGGCGCAATTACCATTTGTCTTAGTTAATACCTAGAGTCTCATGTCAGACAGCTTGTTAGACTTGTAAGGCCATGATTGATTGCCCCGCAACCTATTTTCATTCATAGAGAAAATTGGCACGGCTGAACAACATACACCTTAAAATAAGCCCAGCAGCGTTCCCTGAGGTCATGCTTGTGTGGCTCTCTGAAGGAACAGCGACTTTAAGTCACTCCTTTTCTCATTCACATTTCGACAGTTCCTTAACTTTTTCTTCAGCCAATTTTTTTAAGAATCGCTAGAGTTGGTCTTCAAAGGGGCTTTTACTTATTTTCAGCATCAACAAGATGAAAAACTACAGATGCTCATACAATGGCTTAGTAGATTTCTTTAACGTTTTTCCAAGTTAGCAATATAATAACAAGTCAGAACTCTTTATTTTACCAACCTCTTTATTTCGCAATATGCCCTTTGAAGATTTGAAAAGGAAAATTGGTTTAGGCCAGGGGTGGTCAATTAAAATTCTTCAAGGGCCACATTAAATTCTGTGAATGTTGTTAGGGGCTGTCAAGAAAAAAGAAAGTCGAAAAAAATCCCTCAAAAAGAAGGACATGCGTCATTATGCCATGACATTTGTTAAGCTAAATAGGCTGCAATTTTTCTCTTGTAAAGATGAGTTTTTTTCGAAAAATTTCTTCAATTAACTTAAAAAAATGTTTTGAGGGATTAATATATACACAAAAAATTACAGACAAAAAGGAGGGAAGTGTTATGTGAAAATGTATATGAATAATAAATACAAAATGCATTTGTTAATGCATCAAAACCATTTATAAATGATCATACTTTGACATTACGAGGGCGGCATAAATACAGTCAAAGGGTCGCACTTTGCCTAGGTCTGGTTTAGGCAGTTGTATGCCAACTTTTGCATATGGCAAAACTCTTTTTTCTCTAGGATGTGATATGGTCTATTTGGTTTCAATTAAAAGCTCACAGTATTTCTTTGTGACTTTATATATTCATCGTTTAGGTTGGTCACTCTGAACATATATGCATAGGATTGTGTTTTTATGAACTTGTAGAATCAAATAATCATGTTGTATTTGTCGCTCTGTCTATATTGAATCAGTGTAATTCAATATTCAGTATACAGTGATATCTGAAAAAGGCATGAGAGGGGTCTCTTAAACAACCTTTCATAACCAATTTTTTTATTTGACATGAAATTGTTGTCTCCCTTTAAGTCTATTTTTCACGCACAATTATCTATATTGGCTTGATGACAAGGAATCTTGGTTTTGGACATTCCTAAAGATATTTAAAAGTGAAAGGGAAAACAGTTTAACATTTTTGAAGGGTCAGGTTAGCTATTAGTAAAGAGGCACCTGAACACAGTATCCGATGTAATAGGTAAAGAAAAGTTACCATCCATTATCGCAAGGTTAAATTGATGAAGTCGTTTTGGTCATATTACAGGTACACTGAGTCATCAAGTGAACAAAATAAAGTACTTATTTCGACTTGAGCACAATTTGACTCAGAGAGTTGGACTGCTCATGGGGCGTTGAACCAGCTCTTCACATACGGATCAGTACAACCTCCAAAGTAACACAAGAGCAGAGACAAACCAGCCGAATAATCTCCGTACCCTCATCTACAGTCAATAGAATTTGAGCTGAGAACAAAAGGATAAAATCGTCGACACGGTGCCCAAAATTAGTTTTCTATGTAGGGTGCCGCACTCCCCTGTTGTGCTAAGGTAATAGGCACAGTGATTTTGGAGACTCAAAGTAGAATCCCCCACATTGAGGGAAGCACTGCAGACACAGTAAAATGGAAATGATGCGTTTTGGGCTTGATCAAGATCATATTACCGTATAATAACTAGGGGTTCTAGCTATTAAGAAACTCTCACAAGTTCTGCCTTATTTTACTTGTACCCCTCCTTTTATCCCTCCCCTTCTAAACTGAAATCTTTGGACTACAAGAGGCACGTAAAAGAAGGCTGTCTCCCCTGACACTGCATGAGGATGTGAGCAGAATTGCTTCAGCCAACACCCCCCACTTGTACAGCCGCACACACATTATCCATCAGACGGCCGTTTCTTTTGCTACTGTTAAATCCCAGTACAAGCACAAACAACGTGGCCATATGGTCCCCCTCTAACCTCCCACCATCTTCTACTCGCTCCCACTGGGGAAACAGCCCTGGGCAAAAAAGAGCAATTCAGTCCAAGCACTGACGATCTCTTTTAAATCTGTTCACGTCTCTCAAACTCATGTTATTATGCATTTCCAAGGGCTACCTTTTTTTTCTGCTGTTTGCTTTTATTTCAAAGGGATTCAGCACTGCTCGAAACATGGCATTTCAGCAGCTGGCTACTGTTGAATTAACCCTTTCAACATTAGATTTTTTTTAATACCCAGTCATTACTTTAACACCAGTATTACACAAACACTGTTGATTTAATGGCTGAAAGTTCAACCTCTTGGTTAAAGACTTAAGAGCTCTTCAACTTTTCTGTTAATTAAAGGCTGCACTACCCGGCATTAGAAGTGAGTTAATCATCCAGGCTCAGAAAGTTCAAGTTAATTTCTGCTCGGGTACTAAAGAAGACACCTAACAAACACAAGTAATACACACAACCTGTCCTGAATCACACGGTTGCAGGGACCTTTATGTGAAATATTTTAATCTAAAGAGTAACTCTGAGCCTTATTCAGCATTTTGTTGCTGTTGCCTCAAAACATCCAACGAATAAAAGGGAAAGGATGTCAACTGAGGGTCACATTTTGAATCTTGATCTCTAATGTAATCAGATTTTACACTAAGAAAGACATTTCTACAAACAGGGCTGAAACTTTCAGCTAAATGTTTAAAAAACAATGTTTTGAAAGAACAAACTATATATGTTTTACTTGACTTACCCTTGCGTTCCTAAATATTTACATTTACACTCACATATAGTCTTAAAGTTTAAGTTGACTTTAAATCATTTTGAGTATTTTTGCGGCAAAATGGATAAAAACAAAAAGAGATTTGAGCAGGTCAGTAATGTATTCACATATATAATAGAATTTCTGTGTTATGTTCTTATATGTTCAAACAGTTAAGGGGTTCACAATTTAAAAAAATATAGTTCACCAAATGTACAGTACATCAATAGTTACATTTTTGACATGCAGTCATAGATAATTTATTTTATAGTTTGACGCTCCTTTTTTGCATATATTCTTTGATTTCTCACGAAAGCTTCTTCTTGCCTACTTCCAAAAAAAACCTCCCACTTATGCAGCCCATTAGTATTACCTTTATGAAATAAGAGGCATCGCTGATATGATTTACTTTGCATGCTAACACGTAACATCTTCAAAGTTTATCTGAAATTATAATGAATGTATTTTATTGATCATGATCATGTTTATACAGACAACTGTCAATAGAATATCAGTTTGATGTTTTTTCTGTGGCCATAATTGAGAATATAAGCAGTCAGAAAAGTTGGATTCAAGTCCCTTAGTTTAACAATAGGATATAACATATTTATTTCCCCAGAATGTTTTCACTATTATTTTTAAGCTCCCTAAATCCCTTTTTTGATCCTTTTCTTTCTTTTGAGATTAGTGATTGCTGTCTTTTTGAGAACAATATTGTTTCTCTGTTTTGTCTTTTAAAAATATATGAAACATCCTGTTGATGTAACAAGAAAAAAATGATGTGTTCTTGATGCAATAAATGCTTAAATAATATTCTCAAGATCACGGAAGAGTCAGTGTCAACTAGATAGATCCAATATTTACATAAATCAATTTTGCAACTTACTAACAACAATACATAATTATTGTTTGGATTTTTATCGTCGGCCTTTTAAAAAAAGACTCCCATAGCTACAGTATGTTAATTGTGATCTGGGTGGCACTGCACACAGCAATGTGCTGCCCGTCTCATCATCTGAAGGCAAAATGTCCCCAGAGGGAAAGTGAAAGAGCTCAATTTTTAAAAAGCGCCCTGTCACATTTTGGCACATCATTTGCATTTAGGTTAAACCCAGTTGTGACTTAAATTGTATTTATGAGCTCAGAAAACTCCTGCTTCACTGCAGTAGGTGTACATCTGTTATCGTCAGTTGGAACCTTGTTAAGCGCCCCTGATCAAACACGCACACTAACTGGAAGACATTTGCATGGAAACTGTAAAAAGCATTAAGCATTCTGGTTTGTAAACAAGTTCTAATCTCTATCAGGGTTGTGGCCGTTTTCCAACATGCAAGTGTGCTCTTTTGTAGCAATCAGTGTAATGGGCTGTCAGGCGGAGACGGGGGAATACACATGCAGAATATACAGAAACAAAACTTGTATTCATGCATGCATTCCCACAATATGGATGACCTTGGCTCTCACCAACAGCACTTCAGTCAAAGTGCATACACAAGGTACAATTTGCAGTGTATGATTTACATTAGAAATAAAAATGAGCTGATTTTCTTGAGCAGCCTTTGTTGTGGACATGATGGGAGAGTGAAAATCAAACGAGAAACTATCAGATGGGGACAAGCGAAGCTTTAAGCTTTATAGCTTTACCTTCTGATCAACAGATTAGTTGACAGACTTACTGAACAACATTATAGGGTCCATGACAAATGTTAGAACTGTGTGATAAACTAAGACACACCTTTATGATGCACTGTACATAAAACTTACTGATTTATTAATTTCATTGTTAACAAGCAATTTGGCTTAAGTGACCCGCATTAAATGTAAATTTATCAAATGTATAAGTGTATTATTGGCCACAACAATAACGTATTTCATTACGCAAGAGTTTTTATGTTCTCCCCATGTTGCGTCGGTTTACTCTAGGCACACAAAAACATACAGAGGTTGATTGGTTATTTGTCCATAGGAATTAATGTATTTCAAAAACATCATGATTAAATTTATATAAAGATTTGATAAAAGTCAGTACAAGCCCTGAACATGTCTTCTAAGTAAGTTAGTAAGTAAGTCATTTTTATTTATATAGCGCTTTTCCAGACCAGGGTCACAAAGCGCTTAAACAATCAAAACAATATTCAATAAAGTATATACTTTAAAGATCAAGATAAAACTGATAACATAACAGGAGTGGTGCAGGTCTTTGTCCCCATGTGAGTACGAATCTCTTTTCTTACTAAATAGTATGACTAATTGTTTTTATTGATCCGCTTGACTCACAACCTCAATGAGAGAAACAGAAATAGAAAATGATGATGTCAGACAAAGTTGTGTGTTTAAAGCGTCCACAGATGTTCCTCTTATTTCCTCTTATTTATTATTTTTACCACCATCGTCCAGGGTTTCCCAAGTAGTTGTAATAATGTATTGTAATTCAACTTAATGCAAACTTATATATTTAGAAAAAGTTACATTAATATTCCACAATTTTCGAGGATTTTGTTATTTTAAAGGCTTGACATTCTACATCAAAGAATGCATTTCACATGAAGATTAAGCAATCTGAATAGATTACATTATGACAGAATAGATTATGAAAAGCCATTCTGGTGAACCTGGTGGCCAACATTGTAAATTTGATTCAGAGCTGCAGAAGAGTAATATTTGTCAAGATTTCAACTCTATTTAAAACATACATTCAGCAAATATTGATAGTGGTGAATATGGACAAGAATCTGGCGTTAACTGGATACAGTGGTAACAATATGATATATTAAGATATACAGTGATATATTCTGATACGCTAAGAACAAGTAAGTAAGTAAGTAAGTAATATTTATTTATATTGCGCTTTTCGAGACCAGGGTCACAAAGCGCTTTAACAATCAAAACAATACTCAAAACAGTACATACTTCAAAGATCAAGACAACACCGAGAACAACACAGGAGTTCGAGAAATTCAAGGAAAAGCCTGAACAAATAGAAACGTCTTAAGATGTTTCTTAAAGGAGTCAGTAGACTCCATCAAGCGCAAAGAGAGAGGAAGATTGTTCCAAAGCTTAGGAAACAAGCATATCTTTGTAGTAAAGCCTGAGTACTTGACACTGGTGTTGCAGAATTTACAGACCACATGACTCTTGACATAGTTGAAACTGTATTAAATTGTTTTGAAACCAAAATATGTCCAAACATGAGCTTTTTAAAGCAGCTGGAGTCACTGTATCCACTCATCCTCAGTTATGGTAAGGATCTCACAGGATTTGAATTGATGTTAGATGCGGAAGATATAATGACTGTTGCCACCTAGCAGCCAGAAGTTAAATTGCAATACAACAATGAACACAGCATAAATATTTGCCTGTTAAATGCATACAAAAAAAAAAATCATTTTAAACATACTTTATTTAACTATAAACTATATATATATAAAAAAAAGTTGATAATAATTTTGCATTTTTGGAGAAACAATATCTGAGTGCTGTTGAATATCTATACAGGGAAGAATATCATATTTAGTCCAGGAAACGCTACAAAGGGTACAAAAGATCAAGGATACTTCGTTTATCTCAGCGTTTTCAACGCTATGGTGAAAAGGAAAACGACTGAATGAATGTCTAGAGACATTCAGTCCATGTTGACAAAACCCAAGCTTTAGTGAGGTATATATGCTAAGTGTTTTCTTCAACACAGTATATATGGTATTCTAACAGAAATTGTCAGCAAAAGGTGCACTTCAAATGCTACATTTAAAAGCTGTCGTTTCTGACATATGACCGCTTTATTAAGGTTAATAAGGTAATTCACTTTAGCTTCAAGAATTCAAGAATTCAGGAGAACAGAGGAAATGTTTCATTTGTGCAGAATAAAGTTACATACCGTATATCATTAAAAGAAAATGACCTTGAAAGTGGCAGGAATGCTTTGCCAAATGAACCTTTAGGAAAAGTCTGCTCTGTCTGAACTCCAGGTTGAACTTTCTGTGATCTCTGATCCAATTTATCATTTCTGCTTGACGCACAAAATTCTCATGACTTATCAACCGGGTACGTCCTTGCTTGTCTTCACACTTGCATAACACAAAACAGTCCATAATGTTCTTCCATGCATTTATAATGTGCTTCATTTTCAGAAGCGTGTCGTGTAGGCCTCTAATATTTCTATCGCGGGAGATTGAGTTGTGCTGTGTAAGGACAGCGGGAGCACAAGCGCACTCAACCGCTCCCCTCTATAAAAATCCCTGTTTGCCCGTCTATAAAGTTCAATAATTTTATTGAAAGTCTGGTCAGCAAATGAGGCATTTCAGGGGTGCAAAAAGGAGTCTAATCTGTGAAGACCCTCATGTTTTTGTATAGAAAAAATGCATAATTCATGTCATAAATAAATCATTCACATCAGTTGTTTTATTTGTTTCTTCATACATGTAATGGTTCAACAGTAAATATAATGGTTCATTCCTCACGTATGTTTTTACAACAATGCACCATTTCATTTATGTATATATGTTGTTTTTTTTTATATGAAAATCCAAAAGCAATTTTAAACTTTTTTTTTTCAGAATTTTCTTCTAAAACATGGAATGTTTTAAAAAAAAGTTGGTTCTTATTCCCCCTGAAAGAGAGTCAAACCGTATTCATCCACTGAGATTTAAACTGTATCTGCGTCTTGTGTTTGTCAGAGATCTCCGGAAACTCAGAGGACATCCCCCTGGTGCGCTGGAGGCAACAGTGGCTCGAGAACGGAACTCTCCTCTTCCACATCCATCACCAGGATGGTGGCCTCAACCTTCCGGAACCCACCGAGGACCCTGCTGACAGCTCCGCCAAAGAAGAGATGCGCATCCTCCACATTTCCGTCATGGTAAATCAAGCACACTCCTCACCAACCTCCTCACCTAATGATACTTATTTCTTGAGCCTGAAATATTATTCACAAACTGTTACGCGGAACACAAAAAAACATTGTTAAAAGAACATCCTCTTGTTTTGGTCGCGTTCCACATTCAATGAAACAGCTGACTTCACAGCTTTACCGGAGGAAGCTGGGTCCCAAGCAGATGATAAATCCTGCACATGTCAGCCATGGAACAATAGTTATTCTCCTGTGGAGGAATTTACATGATTGCGTTGTCAAAGCCTTCAGAAAAGGACCACCAGACTTGAATTGGTAATGAGTAGAATGGTGTTTGGGCAAGCCTACGTAGGGTTTACAGTCTCTCAATGTGAAGATAGTGTTTTAATTTCTCATTATTCATCTATTTGTCCTGTATTCATCTTGTCCAGTCAAAAGTTATGTTGTGAAAAGTCATTAAAATGACAGCTACATACACTACAGAAAAACACTGCTACAGATAAAAACAAACATTAAGATTTAAAAAGCGACTTTTAGGTGGATTGTGCAAGTATGTGGGTTGAAATATAAAAAAAAAATCAAATGAGCTGTTAAAAGGGTTTACTCACCACTTGCATCTTCACTCATGTCCTCTTCATTTCATGATAAACTGCATCTCCAACATTCTTCTTTTAATGGTTCCAAACCATCTGGCTTCCCGAACTTTTTCTCCAAACATCCTCACATAAGGGGTTGCTCTGATACACCCGTTTTTCATCTTTTGCTTTCCCTGTGGCCTTTTTTCTGTGCTTCCTGTCTTTTCACCATAACCACACGCCATGTTCTATTTCACTCCTTTCCTATAAAGCTCCACTTTTGCTTTTGCTACTACACTTTCCCCGTCACAGATCTGCCATCAATCACCCATGTTTTCCCTTAATCTTGGCTAAATAAACATGTTTCATATAATCATCTTTATATAATGTTACTGATAAATTATTTACATTATAAGATATAATTCAATTACAACTCAAAAGGTTTGTCTACCTTTACTTAATGTTCTTGCAAAATAAGTTATTACTGTGATGTTTTTAGAGGCAACTTTGGGCTGAAATAAGTATAATGCGCTAGTACACCACACCACACTCATGTTCATCGACAGAATACATGTACTACTTTATAATTGGACTCACACTGGTGACATATTCTCTTGTTACTATACAAATGATCCGTTGAATCATGTTTGCACTGCGAGTCCACAGCAATCTGCAACTTCTGGTGGATGCAATAGCTCCCTTCATGTTTTGATATATAACATTTATCAATGTACTGGTATGACACTTCAGTAGGGAGATCTCAGGGTTCAATAATAAGAAGAGGTTATACAACGCCATTTGGAAAATAAACTTAAGCTGTTGATGAACATGAATATAATATGCTACACTACCATTAGACACCTAAACTAGCCTGGTTTCAACCTAAAAATCGCACAATGTTGAGACCACTTGAACCAACGTGAGGAAAAAAAGACTTAACTTATGTTAAGGACTTTTTTTTTACTCTCCGTGATTTCAATTGTCAAAAATTATTTTTAAGAATATATATACAGTATATATATATATATATATATATTTGTGGCTCTTGGAAATATAACTTCAAGTTTGACTGAATTAGGGATTTGCTTCTTGTAAATATGAACACGTACAAATCAAGCTAGCCATCACTTTATGTATAAAGAATTTAAAGTTTTAAAAAATACATGAATTGAATAAAAAACTGTCGTAGAAAAAGCAACTTATTGCATACAGTCTGAAAGCGCTCGCAATATTTCAGGGCAGTACTTCCTGTATGTATTGCTTGTTGTTCTTTAAACTTCTGCTACAATACAAGCTTAAAATACAGAATAATTGAAGCTTTTCTGGAACAATTTTCCTTATTGAGGATTAGCTATTAAAGGGATATTACAGATGAGCAGCGTGGAGGTGTTTGGAAGTTTTTAAGTGACTTTTTGGAAGAAGATGAAGACGAAGACAACTGAGCATCATTCACTTCATTTAATTGAACAAACATTTTTGCCTTTAAAAATAAAAACAGATTACTGAAAATAACTGCAACCCTTAGTTGACATGAGGGTGAGTAGAAAATGTGTGAAGTTAGATCTCTGGTTCCACTAACCCTTTAATACAAGAGGAATAAAATAGGGTTTCTGACAAATACCCAGAAAATGGCCTCTTACAATAAATGGATGAACAACACAGGCAGAGGAGGTGACTTTAAAAAGTAACAATTTAACGTCCTGAATGTAGTTTTGGCCATGGCTGTACTGTATCAACCTTATCTTCTCTGTCTGGCAAGAAGGAAATGAATCCTTGTATTTCTTGGCTTCCTCCTCGCCTGAGGAAATGTATATTTATTAGATGGTAGATATGACACACCCTCTCCCTACGCCCTTATTCAGCCCAAAGACGTTACAATCGCACTTTGATGGATGATATGTATTTTCAGACATTGAAAGCATATTACAGCAGCATACACAACTGATTAGTCAGCGTACATGGCCTTTTGCTGGTACCTACTCACGCTGAAAAGAGTCATTGACACCGACTGAATGTCAACAACCTTGATATAATGAGGAATAACTGACCTTGACTGTCCTCTCTGTACTCTGCATACATTAGTAAGCGTCGCGTTTTCCTCCTGGCAGCACAGACCGAAACGATCATTTCAGAACTTTCCAAGCTAAGTGTCCAGGCATCTTGCAAACTTCTTACACTTGTGTCTGCTGGTTTTGTTGCTTTCTGAATACATTTATCCTTATTATAGTTTTTGCTTCACTCTTATTTTTGATATTCCATTGTGAGGTGTAAGAAGAGAAGCATTTTTGCACTTATAAGCAGACCATGACAACAGATGGGAGTGGTATTTTGATACCTCAATAATAGTGTATCCAACTAATGTTATATTGGGATTAGCTAAAATACCCAGCATTGCCATTTATAAAAACACATTTGAAAACCAAACACAAACACATACCAACATTTAAAAAGGCTTCTGTTTTTTGTAATTTTTTCATAGTCAATATTTTTTGGGGATACGTTTTTAAACATATTTATTTGAAAAAACAAAACAAAAAAAACAATACAAGTATAAACAAAGACAAGAAAGAGCAGATATATCATTTTTTTATTCTTGGAAACACATCTGACAGAAATAGTACATTAGAGCACCGCGGTATTAATTATAACCCAATAACGAATGGAAGAATGAAAATGTTTTATAGTTGTTCTATATAATATATATACATACAGAAAAAAAACGAGCCTAATCTGATACATTTTGTCACATAAATTCTCTAATAAAAAAAATATAATTCAAACATCTAAAAAATTCGTAATTGTAGACATGAGTTTGACTCAAACTTTGAGTTATTTGTTCTTCATTTTGAGCTTACCACATGCATTTTCTAAGGGATTTTTTTCATGTCTCACAAGGTGACCATTTTGTCCTCTGACCGTGAATGGCGATTCATAATAGATTACTAACCTTGTAACTGTCTGTGTGAATAACAGGTACTTCCAGACACTAAGCTGGCATACACAGTAGTTACACATGTATTTATATCTATAAAGCGTGTGCCTATGTGTTCTTGTGTAAAAGTTAAAAGACAAAAATGGTCAAATTATAACTATAAATAATACAAAATGACATTTATTATGCAGAATTGTGACCAACATAAACATTCAGTAAAAGCTCTCATTATGCCCTGATAAGCTATGTGCCATTTTCCATAGAAAGATTATATTCAACATAATTATATATTCTTGTTCATGAATACATAACAAAAGAAGGGTTGCATGAAAGAATAGCATGGGTATTTAAATAATGAAGTCAATGAAAAGCAAAAAGCAAGATACAATATTCTTTCACAATGTGTTCATGGTTTGAGTCAAAACAGTTTGAAAATGGTTTAATGACCTACATACATTAATAACACGGCAAATAGATGTTAGACATAAGACATATTGTACCAGTGTATAAGAAGCTGTGCCTTCCCCTGAGGGGTTACAAAGTATTCCGAGTTTATGTTTGTGTTCTTCTGTTTCTTGCCAATGTTAAAAGGCTCAAGCCCTTTGAACACAACATTTCTGAACAGTCAGCCCTGAAGACTATTTACAAATACTGTAACTACACTAATGATGCAGTCGACTTTGTTGAAATGGGAAACATTTGCTCATAAATGTCCCTTTCAACAGCTAATATAGCCTTATTGTAACTGAAGTAATCTGGCCTGAGTATGATTCCAAAGTTTACTGCCTGGTGCTCACTTGCAAATGTCTGTAAAATAGCATCTTCTTTTTTCTCTCTTTTTACACCTTTTACCAGAGCATTTCCCTTCAGGGGTTGCCAGAATTAGCTCGCCACCAACCAATCTCACACATCCGCGGAAGTGTCACCTGTACATGTCATCATTCTATGCATCAATGGATATCAGAGGTTGTCTTGCTCTCCTGCTTTTACCTGGCTTTTTTAACGATCCTCCTCCAACATATCAAACTGTCTCTGTGCTCAATTTGTCGAAACTGTGTGTCTGATTGTGTCTCCAAATCTCCTCACACGTTGTCTCTCTGACATCTGATCTTGTCCTTTCTTGACTCTAAACAATCTTCACTACCTACGAATCCCAAAGTTTTTATTCACTGCAGATTTCGCAGACTCCCAAGTTCCTCCATATTTTCAACTGTTTGACATGTATTCATAGAATTATTTAATTGAGTTTGCTATATAAATGAAAGAATTATATCTCAAAGGATATTTCAGGTTAATTCCACTGCAAAATTGTAGTCGGGTCTCTATCGTAGTCTTTTACAAGATTTATTGAATTTCGGATGATACAAAATGCACCAAAAAGTTAGGCAAGGAAATATTATAAAAGTTCATCACTTTTATTGAATGATAAATATGTTAGTATTAGTTCTATTCATTGCTTTGAGCAGTGACGGAGGGCATGGTCAGCAGGGTGAATGCAATTTTTAGTAAGTAAGTAAGTAAGTAATATATATTTATATAGCGCTTTTCGAGACCAGGGTCACAAAGCGCTTTAACAATCAAAACAATACTCAAAACAGTACATACTTCAAAGATCAAGACAACACCGAGAACAACACAGGAGTTCGAGAAATTCAAGGAAAAGCCTGCACAAATAGAAACGTCTTAAGATGTTTCTTAAAGGAGTCAGTAGACTCCATCAAGCGCAAAGAGAGAGGAAGATTGTTCCAAAGCTTAGGAGCAACAGCCTGAAAAGATTTCTCTCCTCTGGTCCTGAGCCGTGTGCGTGGAACCATAAGTAGATTCTGATCCACAGACCTCAGAGACCGAGCTGGGGTGTAAGGCTGGATCAGATCAGTGATGTAAGGAGGAGCCTGACCATGAATAGCTCTGAAAGTAAGAACCAGAATTTTAAAGTTGATCCTGAAAGAAACTGGAAGCCAGTGAAGAGTTTTAAGGACCGGAGAAATGTGAGTTCTTCTACTAGAGCGGGTCAGAATTCTCGCTGCAGAGTTCTGAATCAACTGCAGGCGAGACAGGTCCTTCTTGTTAAGACATGAAAACAAACTGTTACAATAGTCCAGACGAGAAGAAACAAACGCATGGATTACAAGCTCCAGATCATGTTGTGACAGCATTTTCCTAAGTTTAGAGATTTTTCTCAGTTGAAGGAAACAGTTTCTGGTCAGTTTTCTACAGTGTTGAACAAGAGACATGTCTTTATCAAATACAACACCCAGGTTTCTCAGGCTCAGTTTGACAGACTGACCTAAGTCACTCAAGTACTGACTCAACCCTGGAATCGTATCATCAGGAGCAATCACCAGAGTTTCAGTTTTGTCCACATTAAGCTGTAAAGTGTTTTCACTCAGCCATTGTTTGATTTCTAGCAAACAATTGACTAAGCTTTTCAGCCTTTAGGGCTCAGTTGGGTCAAAAGAGCAGTAGAGCTGGATGTCATCAGCAAAAACGTGAGAAGAAACATCTGGAAATCTCTGAATGATTTTACCAAGGGGAATCAAGTACAGCAAAAACAATAAAGGACCCAGAACAGAACCTTGAGGGACTCCACACAACAGATCTGCCGATTCAGACCTCATTTGATTGGCAGATACACTAAAACTGCGCCCAGAAAGGTAAGATGAGAACCATTCTAACACAGACCCAGACAGTCCCACTTCATCCCTTAGTCTTCTCAGCAGGATCTGGTGATCAACTGTGTCAAAGGCTGACGACAGATCCAAGAGAACCAGAACAGTGAATTTACCAGAGTCAGCCGACATCATGATGTCACTGGACACTTTCAGTAAAGCTGTCTCCGTAGAGTGATGTTTACGGAAGCCAGACTGAAACTTCTCATGGATGTCGCTCTGATCCAAGAACAAAGACAGCTGCTCGGACACCACCTTCTCCAAGATCTTGGACAAGAAAGGGAGCTTAGAAATAGGCCTGAAATTACTGAGGTCAGTTGGGTCTAAGCCTGGTTTTTTGAGCAGAGGCTCCACAATGGCATGTTTAAATGCATTGGGAAAAACCCCTGTGGAAAGGGAGAGGTTCACCATATTGGTAACCCAGGGGCCAATTACATCAAATACTTTGATAAAAAGCCTACAAGGAAGGACGTCATCTGAGCAAGAGGAGGGTTTCATCTTGTTCACTAGTGCTGAAATATCACCCAAAGATACAGCAGAGAAGGATGACCAAGAGGAGGAGATGGGCTCAGAGACAGTAGGGGTTCCCAACAAAGGGGGAGAGATTTTCTCTTTTTTAGGTAAGATCTGTGAAAAATAAAAATACTGTAGTGTATCATCTGGATCGATTTAATTGTCAAAGCACTTGTCTTTGGGTTTTTAAATTGCCTAGTAACTTACAATCCATAAAAATGGTAACTGATTACATTTAATGGATCAATTTTAAAGCTCACGTGAAGGTTATTGCTTAAGATAAAGTGGCAAGCAGGATTTTTAGCATGTGATGTGTGTACTCAATCCAACACACCGGTACACTCTGTCGATCAAGCTTACATGGGAATCGTTATTGTGACACGGCTCACTTGTGGGGACATTGAGATTCATGCTTGGACCCTCCCGAATGCGTTGTTGACAGCATTGATCGTATAAACCTTAAATCAATGTGACCCTGGCCACTTGTAAAGTAGTTTCCTCTTCTGGATCCTGGAGGAGTCCAGAGCATCTCTCTGTGCATCACACTGTGCAGAATTTTAAAACACCTCGCCTACAAGTCAAATCAATCCATAAATCCTTTCAGATTTTCTTGCTGATCAATGATACAAACTTGTTATTTATTTATGTATTATATTGCATTAGGACAGAATAGAGAAGATTAAACATTAGTTTTAAAGATACTAAATATGATTTTCCAACTAACTCAGTGATATAATTGTTTAAATGAGTAAAAGTATAGATATAAGGATTAAATCATTTGATGCTAACCTTTTTCAGCAGTACTCTTTCGTTCTCCGTCCTCCGTTTGATGCTATATTACTTATAATATATGGGTAAAATCAATTCCAGTCATCACAGGGTCACATCACAGATTTAACCCCAATAAGACTTCAGGGACACTCTGGTCAATAGCTGTGTCACTTTTTGAATGCAAATGAATGAATAAGTGATCTCCAGTCTTGCCCACTCACCCAAGTCAATTGAAAATGACGCATAGCCCTGGTAATTACTTTGAGACAGGTCATCACGGTAAATTTTAATCACTTGACCATAAAATGAAATTAAAAGAAAGAAGAGAAATACGTCTTGGTAACCATGATACAAGTTAATTATCTTACCATACACAAAATGTAGAAAAACAAAAACCCTGGAAAATAATATTGCATTTACTCAAGTTTGAAACACCCCAGCACAATGTTATCCCTACCATATATTTACAATTTTTTATAAAGCAAGAATGTTTTATAATTCCTACCTTCCAATCCTAACTCCAATACAAAAACCAAAGTGTACCAATACAGAATCACTTGTTTTCGTCAGTATTCCGTATTCCTAGATTTCTCAATCAGAGCTGCTATGTCAGTGCCTGAAAAATAAATAAAATATCTATATTCATGAAAAAAAATTAAAAGGTGATATTGCTATCATAGCAAAAGGAAAAGTTATTATGGTATTTTTAGTGAATTCCAACAGTTCATTAAAAAAAGAAAAAAAAAGATGGTAATGGTTTGTTACCATCAAATGACAATTATTGAGTTTTGTATAATAAAAAATCCACATGCTAAAATCACTATAGAAATGGAAGCAGAACAAAGACTGTCCCGTACAAAGTGTATTCCACTTCACTGTATATCCTCTCTTCTTATCTCATGAATTTTTAGGCACTTGCAATCTGTCTGCCTTTCTACATCTTAATGCTTTGCACTGACAGGCTAAGTGACGGATTGATATCTGCGCTCTAATGCCATGCCTTCTCCGTCAGGCTTGAGATAGGCCACGTCTCTCCTCGTCTATTGAAGAATAAGATGACAGCAGTGGAAGAGCTGCGGCCATTATAACATCATTCTGGTCCATTAGTCAGTGGATTGTAACGTATGAAGAAGTCACATGACCTCATGTGAACACTAGTTTTAATAGCTTGAGAGAAGAATACGTTCAACCACGAAATAAGCAATATTTAATATAATTATTAAAAAATGTAATCATAATAAATACAAATATACAATTAATTTATTACAAAAAGAAAGAAAACTTTATTGTGAAGAATTACTGCAGAGTGGACGTGGTTATTGTAATCAAGATTTAATCTCCAGAAAAACATATAGTTTTCAGTGGGTAGGGCCTTAGCATATTTTCTATCCTAAATATTTAAATTAAAAGACAGTTTTGTAATAGCACTCACATACTGATGAGTACGATGGAGGTCTAAGATACATTTATAAACAATAAATAAATACATTTCGGCTAGGAATTTATTCATTGACAAGTCTGTGACAAAGTGAAATTATAAACGATTGTTTGTGTCTTTTTCTTGACAGGAAATATAACACTGTATCTTTAGTAATTTGTCTTTCATCCTAACTTTTGTCATTTCAACAACTATTGTGAGAGGACAAAAGCAACTAGGTAGTTATATTGATGTTGAGGTAACGGCAACAATGTTTCTGCTGAGGGTGCATCACAGTCTGAGGGATGTTTCTGTTGTGTGCTACTTAATTTATGGTTACGTTTTATGTTTGGCAGACTATGCTGTCCTAAACAAATCTTTAAGAAACCCTCTTTGTATCGACGGCATTGTCCTCTGTGGAATGTCTGACATCACAATGGACTTTTGGCGTGTTGTTGTATTGTTAGCTGTGACCCATGTAATAACCCAACACATGTAATTGTTTACACAAGTTTCCAATATATCAACATAAAAGCATTTTATTGATTTTAGAGACTGACTCCAGTGATGCATTCAGTGCTTTATTTCACGACTCTCTTAGTTCAGTGCTTAAAAAACATGAACCCTGCAATGCACGTTCTTTTTAGTTTTTAAATAGAAAGTTTTCTTTTTATATCCGAATGTAAATTTTTCATTTGGTTGGAGGATATTGTGGTCCGTCTGCCATCACATGTGTCCTTCACGGAGGAAATCCGGGCTGCTATTCTCCCACTGCTCACTCCACACTGTGAGCTTTTGACTCGCTTTGACTTTGATCCGCATCCCGATTCTACTCTCACCTTCTCCTCTTCTCCCTTTGACTCGCCCTCCTACCATCCTCCCCCCATCTCTCTGTTTCCTGTCTGTGCCTGTTTCCATCCTCCTTCTTGAGACGTGTCCTTAGGGCAGCCGGAACACCCTTCACCTGCCAAACTTCTTCGCACTTCAAGTTTTCCTGCAACTGGATACGTACGTGCTTGTTGACAGCCGAAGCCTCATGGAGTCAGAGAGATGAAGAGCTGAATAGAAGTATTCACGTGATCCAATCCAATGGAAAACATACATGCTGATGGAAACAATAAAACACAGTCCAGTTTGACTTTTTTAATAATCCTGCTTGAATGCCATTCTTCCCTGATTATGCTAAAGAAAAGATTCAAAATGAACTAAACTACTGTGATCTTCAGCCCATCTGTCATGGACTTGCTTTGATATTATATTCAGCACATTTGAAGAAAGAATAAATGGGAAAAATAACAATTTAGTGAGGTTTTTGCAGGATAAGCAGTCTCAACGGAGAGAACTCCAAACAGCTCTTCTGGTTGCAATTGCAATTTGCTCAATCAGGACTACTAATTGATTATAAACGTGACTTTCAGTGCTTATTTTATTAGACTTAATTTATTTGTAAGAGTTTTCAGTCAACCTCATAGAGATGGTGCTTACCCAGGACTTTTTATTTGTTTTAGACATTAAAGGAAATTAAATAAAGATTTCCCCCAAAAAGTTTGTGAAGAAGCAATTTATTTGCAATGTTTCCAATTTCTCTTGAAGAAGAAAAGTCACTTTATGTTTTAGATCTTAAAAAACGACTGAATGAATGAAATGCAATATAAATTTAAGTCAAGTGCTGAAGTCTATTTTATTTTAAAACGTGACACCAATATTTTGCTGCTCATAATACCTATTAATACTACTAATAATACTATTAATCCATATTTAATATCTCAAGTGATCCATAAACTTCTATCTATCTATCTTATTCAGGTGCAAAATTTCATCTGTAGTTGACCGTGGAAGAAACCCAAATGAGTCATAATATATAATATGGTTATAACAGGATGCTTTTTTTTAAAACCTGAATAATGATTTCACTGTATCCTAATCTTTCTTCACAACTTCACCTTCATAAAGTGCTTCAACTCGACTAACCTTTTACCTCCTCTGACCCCACTCTCTTCTCCAGGGTGGCATGATAGCCCTTCTGCTTTCCATCCTGTGCCTGGTCCTTATCCTTTACACCCGGAGACGTTGGTGTAAACGCAGGCGTATCCCGCAGCCCCAGAAGAGTGCCAGCGCTGAGGCAGCAAACGAAATCCACTACATCCCTTCTGTACTGATGGGCGGACAGGCCCGGGAAAGTCTGAGGAACTCGAGGGGTCACGGCCCAAACTCGAGTGGAACCCTCAGCATTCGAGAGACTCCGATTCTGGATGGGTACAAGTAATTTAGTGGATTTATGTTGCCATTTGAAACCACATGATACGTATAAGATCTGAATGTTTATCATAGAAAGGTAACATGAATAAATGAAAATGTATCTTACTTATTGTTAATGTTTTTCTTTCTTTTTATTAGATAAGAATTGTTAAATTATGCATATATTAGTCACCATTTTTTTTGAGAAATGATGGTACATTTCATAAAAGATATTTTGCAAGAGTGACAGCTAGTACTCTTAGAAAATGAGGGCAAAGAACAATCAAATAACTTAAACATTGAATAATGTATAAAAGCTACCTGAAACAACATAAAGACAAAAAGCCACTCACAGCGCCACATTTCTCCCGCAGGTACGAGTACGACATCGCGGACCTGCGACACCATCTGCAGCGAGAGTGCATGAACGGCGGGGAGGAGTTTGCCAGCCAAGTGGGCCGCACGCTGGACTCCCTCCAGGGCTGTAATGACAAAAACAACATTGACCTCACACCTGGTGAGTTGACTGTTGCACAAACAGCTGTATCAGCGTTTTTGCTCTGTCGCTGACCCTTTACAGTCAAACGTCCTGGACAATTTGTGGGTCAATATCAGGTGGCAAGAGTGTTCTCATGTGGCAGCAATAAACAGATGCAATGAAACGTAAATTGATTTCACAATAGCTGCTATTTCCTCCGTGAGGGATTTGATAAACAGAACGATAAAAAACAGACACAAACAGTAAAATAGATTGAAATAGGAAGTTGGAATAAGAGATTAAACACAATGATAATGTCCTTCGCTGTCACGCCCAATGACAGCATCTTCATTTCTGCCACATCTAACCCTCATTACTGTCTTTGTTAACTGTCTCTGAACAGTGCATCGTGACAGTCACTGTTGTCCTAGATTTACGTGTTTCGTCTCATTGATCAGCTCTCTTTTTTGCCTCCCTTAATGTGGAAATAATTGACATTAACCAAATGAAGATCTCGACAGTTAAGCCCCGTGTTATCTCAGGGTCAAGGTGACCCGAAGGCCCGAACACAAATGTGTTTGGGGTATCGCACGTGTTGTCTCTGGGTCAAGGTCAACGACTTCCCTGGCTTCCAGAAATACATATGCAGTGGTGGAGGTACTTTGACCCATAAAGCCAAAAAAAAATACTATGGTCAATAAAGACGTTTTTTAAACATTTTTCATTTAGAACATTGTTTAAAAAAGGGAGTTGGATACAGAGACGATTGTGTATCCACTTGGACAAAAGTCATTTAAAAGATATAAACAAGGTAAAAGGATTTTGAAATCTAATGTATTCTCTTTAATGTCTTTAAGTGTCAGAATGTTTCTACTTGAGGCTACTCAAATGTAAACACGCTGCAAACATTTGTTTCTCATGGCCCCGTGAGCCGGTCGTATTACACACATTACTCCTTCTGTTCACATTTCTCAATCCACGCTGTGGCTTCAGCCTCTGGGTTCACATACTTTTACTACCTGCACTGTGGCAGTTCACTTGGAGTATTGCATGATCTGTTTTCACAAGGTCAACAAAACAGATATTTTACAAAATTGCAGCTAAATAAAAACAGTCCTATGAAGTATTAATCTCAAATTAGTCGCTAATTAAACATTGCAAAGTTCGAACTCACACCTTGTTCATTGTGACTGTATATATGTCTATCCTTTATAGCATGAACATTAAAAAGTAATTCAATATTAATAATACTTTCTCTTTGAAAGGAAAACAAAAATCTAAATTTAACTAGAAATAATAGAATTCAAATTACTCGTAAGGTGTTTTCCCCTAGTAGAAAAATACTTTTGTGTTAAACATTGTTGATGTTAACTGCCAAATACTTTTGAATTAAGTTTATGCCTTCATGTTAGCATAGGGAACATATTCACAATTACTTATACTTATACTTTTTGGGTATTTTGGATGCTATTAATACTTTTATAGTTGTGCTTTTTGCCTTTAAAAGAGAAAATATTATTACTAGTGAATTACTACTCTCATGGTATTTGCATCAAATAAGGAGTTACTAGAGAGAAGTTAGTTTTCAACAAAGTTAATCTTGAATAACTTTTTTATATCTGGTTCATAATCACTTTTTTTAATAATCAATTAAGGTTTTGCTGAGCCTGAACCCATTCATATCATGATATTAAGGTTAGAATATAGTCACGATGAAGGTGTAAGTGTCCTGTACAGGCTTTTTTGTTACCCTTTGTCTCACTTCCTGGTTTTATTGCGAAAGTCCTGATCCCTGTTTGTCTTGTAAAACTACCTGATGTGCTCCTGAACTGATCGCCCTGATTCGTGTCACCTGTGTCTCCGTCTCACCTGAGCCCTGTTCCCCTTTGTTCGCTGTGAGTTCTTAAAAACCCTCTTTGTCTGTCAGTCTCTTTCGTGATGTCGTTTTTCCCTGGACGTGTACCTCTTGTCTAAAGTCTGGTCGAGGTTTTTGTGCCTTTTTTTATCAGTGATTTGTACCTGCTGTTAGACTAAA
Source organism: Callionymus lyra (assembly GCF_982586985.1). Taxonomy (NCBI): domain Eukaryota; kingdom Metazoa; phylum Chordata; class Actinopteri; order Syngnathiformes; family Callionymidae; genus Callionymus; species Callionymus lyra. The sequence goes on from NC_141833.1 coordinate 3,332,384, forward strand.
GTAGTTTGTTCATTTAATCGTGTTTCCTGCCTCTGCGTTTGGGTTCTGTGCCCGAGTTCTGACAGTGAGTAAGTGCTTAATAATGGTTAACACACTTATCTTCTGTTAATACACATATTAATAAGTAGGTTAATAATAGTCTTGTTGTCTTATTTGTTTTCCCCATTCTAAAGTGTTACCAAATCATTAAAAAAAGAGGGGTTTGTAGTACATAGTATCGGTCTTGCAGCAGATAATTGTCTTTTTATTATGTTCACAAATATCTGGATTTCATCCCATCATGGTGGCCCTGGTAACAAAGTGCACAAAATCCATGACAGCCCCCCCTGCTCACTGGGTACACAATATCACCTGCATAGTCACTCTCCCGGTTGGCCAATCGCATTTCAGCAATGCATATAGGAGTCGTTATGGAGTAAGAAAGATTGTTGTACAAACTTAGAATTTACAAACCAGATTTTTAAAATTGATTGTGAAAGAAACTGGCCACCAGTGAAGAGTATCAGGGAAATGTGAGTTCTTCTACTAGAGCGGGTCAGAATTCTCACTGCAGAGTTTTTTTGTATCAACTGCAGGCGAGACAGCTCCTTTTTGTTAAGACATGAAAACAAACTGTTACAATTTTCTAAACGAGAAGACACAAACGCATGGATTACAAGCTCCAGATCATGTTGTGACAACATTTTCCCAAGTTTAGAGATTTTTCTCAGTTGAAGGAAACAGTTTTCTGCAGTGTTGAACTACAGACATGTCTTTGCCAAATACAACACCCAGGTTTCTAAGGCTCAGTTTGACAGACTGACCTAAGTCTCCCAAGTACTGACTCAACCCTGGAACCTAATCGTCAGGAGAAATAACCAGAGTTACTTATTTGTAACACTTCAAACTTTAAACTACATGATTCTATCATGACAATATGGCCTTTAATCCCTGAGAAATCTTACCAATGCCTTGTTAAATCTTCAGTTCTAAAGGCAAAAGGAGGATCCAATTAAGGCGGGAGCAAGCAAGGTCAATAGAATGTTTTTCCAAGTAGGTTCTGAATCATGTCCTAAAAACAAGAAAATGATCCGAAATGATGATTTCAAAAAATACATCATTATAAACTCTGCAGGATTGGTGGCTCTGTGACCATAAGTAAAAGACTGGATCCTCACAAACAGCTTCTTCTCACTCAACTCCTGCAGTAATAAAAACACTTACTTGTTTACCTTTTCTTCCATGTAATACACACCAATGACAAATGTAAGCAGCACTCATTAGGCATTTCTGATCATTGTCATTATGTTGTAATCCACCGCATTCAACTACATGGTTAGTGTGCATGTACCGGTGATAGCAGCAGCATGGAGTCACTTAACCATAAAGCACGTTTTGTTGCTTGGCAACACATTCTTCTTGATGGACAGAAACGGCATCTCAGCTTGTAACGATGAATACCTTTTTTTTTTTAATCAGTGTGTCAAAGGTTGTACATACTGCAAATACATGACAGTGGTTTCAGATTATATCCTGCAAGTTTCCTCATCTATAACACTAACATAACAAAATAAATAAAACACTTGAACCAGCACGCACATAACCACATATCATTCCATTTTATTCAATTATGTCCATTCATATATCTTCTTCTTTACAAACTTGTAACTTTAATATCAACAGTTGAAATAACAATATATTAATGAAACAAATTGTTAATACACTATACCTTAACCCTTGTGCTGTCTCTGGGTCAAGGTGACCCGGAGGACCGTAAACAAAAAGGTTATTGTTAAATGACAGGTGCTCTTGAATAATAAAAACAAAAAAGCAAAAACAAAAGTTACTCTAAACTGAATCAAAAGTATTTCGTCCGAGCAATATACTGTATTATTTCTTCAAACATATTTCGGAAACTATGGGCATCAAAGGTAACTTCAGTTACCTCATGAAATACCTTAAGATGTCTAGTTTTTGTTGTTTAATTTTTTGTTTTTATACTTGATTTATTTTTGCAAGTTAAAATGTTTATTTTTCTGTAATTTCTATTTCTCTCATAACTTTGAATGCATCACATCCGTTCTTAACTCATTGAGCCCACCTCTGTTACCTATGTTAATCAGATACAGCATATTTTCAGTATTTTTAGCCAAAATTGTATGGTGTCTCATCTGGTTATAGTCACTGTAAATTACGTTTTTTTTGTAGAGTCATCGGCATATTTTATGTCACTTCTTGTCTGGTTTAAAGAATAAAGTAACATTTAGCGTTGCCAACCAGCAGGAAGTCTTTGTGGGACCATCTTAGTCACTTCAATGTTTGGGTAATACTTCTGACAAATTGAAATCTGGATGTGAATATATAGGATATAAACAAGTACATTCAATTGAAATGGTATATAATCCCTTATGTGAATGCCAAACTGACATTTCTTTGTGTGTTCACTTGTTTTTAAACCGTTCACCTAGAGCTGCAATCATTTCCAACTGCTGCCTATTAGACTTTTCTAACCACTATTTTCTGCTTCCTAATCATTTCCAACTGCTTCACAGTGAGTGACAACACCAAGCTGGCCCTGATGAACAAATACAAGGACAACATCATCGCCACAAGTCCAATTGACAGCAACCACCAGCAGAACACGCTGCTCCCACACAACACCTCCACTAGCCAACGCAAGCGTCTCTCCAGCAACACCCGCGGTGAGTCACTTGCTCCTGTTGATTTTACCCTTTGACAAACAAAAGAGAAAAAAGTGCTCACCGTGCATCATGATATTTTCCTGCTGCAAAAGCTGTTTGCTACTTGTGGGAAGCTGAGAGCTTTTGAGTTAAATGCAACATATGAAAAGGACATTTTGTAAGCAAATGAATCTCAGATGAATAAATTCACATTTGTAAATAAAATGAAAGGGTTTATCTGTAACAGTTATAGTCATCACTTTTTTTGACTTAATTGGCTTTTTACTCTCTTCATGTTACATAACAGTGTAAACATAACGTGGGTCTCAGCTAGTGATGTGCAGATGAAGCTTCATGAAGCATCGCCCTTTTTTTCAGAGCCCACTAGATGGCACTCTCTGCTGTACTGTTTAATGTTTGGCTTTGAACCACTATTTAAATGAAACCTACCATTATTTTCTAGCTTGGGAAAATATAACACTGTTTCATGAAGCTTCATTCTTCACATGTTTGTTCTTATTGTATATTACATGGGAAGAATAAAAACTGCAAGTAAGTGATACAAATTAATTCACTGTTCAACAGTTACACATACAGACGTGCTGATGAAGCTTCATGAAACGGTGTCATCATTTTATTAGCTCAGTGGATGGCGTGACTGGGTTAAAAGTGATAGGAGGTTTCATTATAATAGTAGTTAAAAGGCAAATATTATACCAAATGTGCCATCTAGTGGTCTTGAGACTTCTTGAAACTTCATCAGCCCATGCTTGGTTACAAGGATGTACTATGAGTCTAAAATCCAGAGATGACAGTGAAAGTGTCAACAAGGATGATGTCATAATCATGTCATAATTCAAATATATTTAAACATATTTTAATGCTAAAGATCAGTGGAGAGCTGGGGTCAATACTGTAAGCTCAAAAACAAAACAAAAAAAATGTCGATGCAGCTCGAAAATGAATACACAACTTCACATCTCTATTAGTTCAAATTCATCATCAACCTGAGCCGTGCTGCAGGCAATAAATCATTGACTCTCCTAAATGCCTGCGTGAAGATTGTACCATCAATGCATCGGAAATATAGAAATGTGAGTGTGGTAAATGTTTTCTGCAGAAAAGGCGTGTTTTTTTGTTAGTACGAACCGAACACATTTATTTCATCTTCATCATTCTCACCTACCCCCCCATTCGTCAATCATTTGCTGCGTGACAGCAAATATATCTTGAGCTGATGAAGAGTGAGGGAGTTTTGAAAGTGAGTCATTATCATCATTAGGGTAATAAATAAGGGAAAAAGATGAAGGCGACATTTTCATAATGTCATTTTTGGGAATTCATCTTCACCTTAGAATATAATTTATTAAGCCTGCTCCACTTTTGGAATTCCAAGGTGGAATACCCACTTGTAATGTCAGTTTCAATCTCTTTCTGGTACTGTTGTATCTTTTAGTTTAAAATTCAAAACGTTTAAAATATTTACAAAATGGACAAATTGTATCCATTTAACAGCAGTGGTTAAAAACATTGACAGTAGATACTTTTTGTGTACTTTATTTTAGATGTTAACGAAGATTTTATGTGTTTTAATCAATGATGCTTAAACATCTTGTTTGGTCAAATGAATAAGATAAAGTATCAAAAATGTATTTGTGGTATTGAAAGCAGAGGCTTTAAACTGATTTTTCCACAGGCTTAAATTTCTGTAATATATTGCTTTTCACAGAAAAAAGGGATTAGAATCCTAGTAGTTTGGGTCAGTGAGAATCTTTTGATGATTTTGTTAATCTTTTGTGATAATTTGGAAACAGTTTTTTTTGTAGCTGAGAAGCACATGTTCAAGGTTCTTAAACTCAACTGGCAGGCGAGTTAGATTGCTGTCGGGTGTATTCCAACTGCAGTCTTTGATCCAAGTTCAATTCATATTTCGCTTATTTAATGTATCCATTTTTGTGGTTTCACTGTGAGTTTCTGACATTTTTGTCACATTTTATGTATGATTTGTTTATCTCATTCATATCATCAAACCTCTATAAATTATACAATTTTAAGATTTGATCATTTTAGATTGTATAAAGATGGAGTTTAATTATTCTATAACGTTTTATTCATGATATGAATTGTCTTTTTGTAAGTTTCAAAGGTATTTCTTCTCCAAGCTTAGCACCATGTTGGTGAACACACGGAGAGGAAACACCTAAGCTAACCCTTTAATCAATAATTGAGGGTGAGAACCGAGAAAGAAGTGTGAACGGCAAAAACAAGCAGGTTCTGCTGGCAGCTCCAAGCACAGGTTGGAATATTAAAATAGGAAGAGGGAGAGGACCGTCTACGTTTCCCAGGCTATAGCTGGAACACTTTGCAATAAGAGTTTGAGTTGTCCTCGCTCACTCCCTCTTTCTATCTCTTGCTATCACGTAACACCTGAATATAAAAGCCAATTGAAGTCACTGATAACATGAACACAGCCTCATTGCTCTTTGGACAGAAAAGCATTTGCTCATCAGGACAAAGTTTTGAGTTTTGTCCCAATATTTATTTGAGTTTGACTTAAAAGTACTTTCTACAGGATAATTTTTCTATTACCTTTTAGAAGTTTACATTTCAAATTGGAAGTATTCTCACTGTGTACTCTTTAATTCAATCCGATCAAAACCGTTACAGAAAAAAGCTCAGGGGAAATGTAATTTAGAGGCATCCTAAATTCAAATTGCAGTATGGAGTTGAAAACTGAACACAAGAGTAACAAATCCTTGTAAATGCTTTGGGATTCTTAAAGCTGTGTCAGATTGGTGCATACAAATAGCAGGGATTTGCTTTTTAATGCGAGCATCAAGCACGCACAGGTTTGAAAACCCTGTATGCATTTCCAGGTACACATTTGTATTCATAGAAGCATGTAGGATAAGTGGCAGGCCCTCAAACAAACTCTAAACAATTAGATCAGCTTCATGCAGGGGTGATTTTGCGTGTTTCCTTTCTGCTATTTTTAATCCGTAGCAAATGATGTTTGGATGTTTTTGTTTTTAAAAAATGCTCCAGGTACATTGCGACAAAATATGTGTTTTTTTATGTTAACACAGTCGAGTACTATAAGCAAGTATTTACACTTTTAAAATTTCTTTTTCTTTTCCAATGCCAAACTAGTAGTTTTTTAAACCATGCTCAAAATGAATAAAATTGACAAACGAAAAGCATAATAAAGCTGGGCCTGTTATGAAAAAATTTACTTTTTAACTTGTTTGTGTCTCTGACATGTGCAAAACCAAATATTTACCGTTGGAAGTCATAGATATGTAATCTATTACCTAATAACGCAGGTTGTCTTGATGATTTAAACGGTTCTTGACGGTTGACAGAGGTTAAAGAGACCGTCCTCAAATTAATGAAGTGTGAAAAGGGAGTATGAATCGTTTGTCATATGCCTTATTTGCCCCCTAAACTACACCTAATTGGTATTAAATCATTATGTCATGTCGAAATGTCCCTTTTTAAGAAATATTCAAATGTAATATTTAATTATTCTTATATTAAAACAATAGTTTACACGAAATTCCAACTTGACTCATTTTCTACTCACCCTAGTGTTGAAAAAAGGTTAGGATTATTTTCAGAGTAATACGTTCCTTTTTTTAAACCAACAATATATGAAAAGCTGATGATGCTGCTGTCAGAAAAAAGTCCCTCTCTGTCTGCCTGACTGCTGCCAACACATTTTCATCCCCTCGTTTGTTTTTGAGGGATCGTTTCGAGTCTAATCTAATCTTGTGTACTGTATATCGGTTGGGGATTTATTTTTTTCTCTCTCTCCCTGAGCTTGTAAGTAATTTATATTAGCATGGATTTTATTTCAAATCTATCCAGTTGAAGTAACATCTCCTTGCTTTGATGGATTTCCCCCACGCCTCATCACCCTTTTTTCATTTTAAATCCGTTCACACTTGTAAGAACAGGGCCGATTTATGTCCTCTATATTTAGCTAATGCTCCCATTTGAAACATATCATAGATGTACTGCATGAGAAAATGCACTCACATCATTCTATAGTGATGTCCTGTAATCCCAAAGATACAAAGAATCATGTGGCCGTGCAAACAAAGAAGGGAAATGGCTGAAAGACATTCTTGCTAGATGGTACGCATCAATTCATTTTATTCACTTGTATGATGAAGCATTATAAATGTTATTGGAGCCTCTCGTTTTTATCTTCATGACAAGAGTGCTATCTATACAGCTTAAAAGTTATGGCACTGTTTCAAAAAGCTTCATGAGCCCATCACGAATCATAGACCTACAATAGTTACAATTCAAGAATTTGCACTTTATTGGATCTCCTTCATAAAGCGTGAGCAGAATGAATTTGTGTGTAAAACGTGGACAGTGGGAAATTTTGGCATTCCATATTTCAGTAGCTACAATCTTGTTTGAGATACTCACGAAATCTACACCTACTCTTGAGCTTGTTTAGAATTTGTAAATTCAAGAATCCACCAAAATAATGTTTGTCATTTTAATTCATATTGCGCTTTGTTATGCACAGCTGCATTTGAAAAGATGTGATTTGAACTTTTTACGAAAAAAAATATTGGACAAAAAAATTATATAAATCAGATTTAAATATCCTGACAATAGCTGTCAAAAGACAAAAAAATATATATAATGAAATAAGATGTAAGTATTGCGCACTAGACAGACCCAACTTTATACTTTTAAGACAAAGGTTGTCCTTAAACCTTGTGCTCTGACCTCCCTGGCTTCCATAAATATGTATTCAGTGGTGGAGGTTGTTCACCGTGACCAAGAGACAACACAAAGGATACCACAAAAACATTTGTTTTCGTGCCACCGGGTCACCTTGACCGTGAGACAACACAAGGGTCAACTACTTAATGACATGAGGTTATACTAGATGAGATCAGGATAAGACGAAAATTTATCTGGAAATGTAACTGAACAGACTTCTAAAAATAAGTCCAAAATCACAATATATTAAAATAAAAAAATGTTTTCTTCAAAGTATCCTGTTGAGGATTGGAACGTCAAAGAATAAATAATAATGGTTGTGATGTGTTTATTATCTGCCTGAAAAGTATTGTGATATGACCACTGCAGATTCTTAGCCGATAGAAGATCAACATATTCTAGAAACGCAAAAAAAAAAAAAATCACATTGACTCATGTGATCTTTTCCTCAATTGCGAGATCAAGATGGCGCCGCAGCTAGAGGCAGCCACTTTACCACAAACAAAATCCTGTTTGTTTCTACTCTGAATATTTGACCTTTGTTCATTTTTTTTCATATTTTCAGAGCTTTTCATGGAGATTTAAGTGTATGTCTACAAGCATTACAAGTAGCTATTGAAAGATGTCTCTATTGAAGTAATGACAGCACGTTTGGAACCCCGACACTTCAATATCCACCTCTAGCTCTGATGGATTATTATCCCTCTGTGGCTTCCTCTCTGGCTGCCTGGTGCTCACATTTATGAAACTGTGAGAGTAAATTCTCCGTCATTCTAAATTAAATTGCTTTATTGGTGGTGTTACTTCTGTGTGACTCCCAACAGCGGGTTCAACTTTCTTGAACCCAGACGGGGACTCCGGCACAGAGGCAGACAGCGAGCCTCAGCTGGCCTTTTACACCGACCCAAATCGCAGTCGCCGCCGGAGTCGAGGTATGAGAAATGGTAACGCCAACAGCGCGTGGGGCTCAGGGGGTAAGAAGGACTCATACACTTCCAGTTTACCTCATCGTCTTATGGTATTCCCATTAGCGCCAAGCATGAGACGTAACCGTTGACAAACGTGCCCCCCAGTGTTGTGTGTGCTCATGATTTCAACGACCGAAGGACACCAAATCGTGTCAATGCTTCATAAACGTGTGCATTGTATTGACCGTGATTGAGCATGCCGCACCATTCGTTTATTCACTGGAATCCCAAAGGCAACCGGCTTGGTTGTTTTCAAGGAAACTAAATACGATAAAACCACATTTTGAAATAATATTAGCCGAAAATATTATTTCTCAATTGGTAGCTTTTTTTCGGTAAAAGCTGTCGGATGGGATTTGTGCAGCATGTCAGCATGTCATGTCCTTGCAGCTTTCTTGTACGGTAGTGAGATGCATAAGCGAGAGGTGGTTGAACAACAACAACTAAAATAGAAGCCTTTTAAATAAAATCTGCTGTCAGAAGGCATTTTCCACGCCTGAAGCCAATTATTCTTTAGTAATATGCGCAGGTGTCGCATATGTAGCGAAGCCCTTAGCAGCCTGTCCAACACCTTTAATTGGTTTAAGAATAGAATTATAAAAAAAACAACTGAGCTTTGTTGTTTCGCTTTAGATGATAATGCTCAAAGATAGTTCAGCAAAGTGGAAGGATCAGGCCACATAAACCCAGGATTATGTAGGATGTTTTGAAGGCCACCAGCATTGGCTTTTTTCCTTGTATTTCAAATGCTCTACATGGTTATTTCTTCTTTTAATGATGTCAATGTCTACAGGGTTAGTTTGAGATAAACAAGCGAGGAATAAAAGTGAAGATCCTTCTTTGTGTTATTTCTTTCCATTTAATGACTCCTTATTTGACAGTTTAAAGTGGTCTCACAATATACAATACTGACCCATTAATTGGGTAAGCAACAGTCATGCTTATGGCTACAATCTAATTTCCACACAAAAAAACAGATGATTAAACTAAACAGATTATCTATGAATCATTCAAAATGTTTTTTTTTATTTTCTTAATACATTAATGGTAATTGGTGACTTAATATTTGAACTATTATCCTCTAAACATGTTTGGTTTTCCTCAAAGTAATTCTATAAATAGCTGTTTATACAAATATTTAGTAGGTACTCATTTTGGGCCCCTGGTCGTACTCAAATGTGCCAGACAGGGTTCAAACATTTTGACGACTTTGTGGTAAATGTGGCATGTTTCTGTTCTTTGGTTCCTCTTCTTGCTGTGAAATGGCCGTGAGTATTTCAATAACAGCAAGGGGTTGTAGTTTGTGGATAGCCGTTTTATCTCGAACGTTCAAGGTTGCCGTTCACATTTTCAAAAAAAAGCTGAATCAATAGGAAAATCTTTCCCAGTAAGTCAGCGAGGAAAGCAATAGTAACCGATCTTATTTAGAACCATCTCTCTTTTTTCCCTCCCGCATTCCAGCGTTGATGCTAATCCCCTTCAAAGGTAAACCTTACTTCAGTGCCATGCCTCGTCTAAAACCTCCCAAGGGCTTGAGGTTTCTGATCCATCGGTCCTTTTCATAGACACTAAGCCTTTCTGTAAATTGACTCGCTGTGTTGGCACTGTGTAGACGTATGTGTTCCTGTTTGCATGCCTGTTTATGATATAACTGGGATATGGGGGAATAAAGGCGGGTCACAGATTGATGCCTTCATCAACTTGATGGTTTTTCTCTCTTGTTTCTGTGTGTGCTCTCAGCAGCAGGTTCCCCAAGGAGCCCCCTCAGTAAGACCACCCTGACTCTAATCGGTGTCATCAGCTGTGTGATCAGCTTGGTTTTCGCCTCCCATATGTCCTGCAGCCTCTCAGTTCGAGTGATGTTGCATGTTCCTGAGCACCTCATTGCTGACGGTAAGTCGCCATACTTTGGATTAGCAAACCCACACTCGTAGTAGATCTCTTATCACCCCCCTTGGGAGAGGATTTTAAAGAGCTTGTCATTTTTTTTGTTTTCTTTACTTTATAAATGTCGTGGTCAAGCTTAGCTAAGGAAAAAGAGCATTTTATACATCTTGGTTTCAAATTAAAACAATTTTAAAACAGTTTTCCTATGACTTGTATCTATTATCTAGGGATATGGCCACAAATGGTTACCCAACACAACCATTTACGGAAAAAAGGAAACATTTTCATTCATATATTTCAATGATATATCCACATCTAACGCTAGCATTTCTCAACAAAAAAAAATCATCATGTTAATGGATTGTTAATGTAGTATTGGTATAAGTATAAGGTAGGTATAGGTATAAGTAGTGATGGGCTGGTAAAGCTCCATAACGCGTTCACCTTATGCTCAGAGCCCACTAGATGGCACTCTTTTTACTGAATCATCTTTATCTTTTACTTCCCATTTGTTTTTAGTCATGACATGCCATCTACCGAACTCAGAAAATGATGACACTGCTTCATGAAGCTTCTAAGCATACTTACTGGTTAAAATAAACGTGCAATTGAAAACTTAGAAAATAGTAAAATCCAGGGTACATATTACATCAGATTTTGTTTAATGAAGTATAATAAATCACATAATGCTAGGTAAAAATAAATGTCGATACAAAATAATCAAAACCACTTACTTCATTAAGTTAAGTAGGTGTTAAGGGATTTTTCTTCCTTGTCTACTTTTTCGGTCACAAATTTAATATAATTTTTGGGTGTTTTTATGTGAAAAAAAAAATCTAAATTTGTTGGTAAATTTCAGCCATCTTTTACTTCATTAGAGTCAATGACAATAAAATAACATGTTATATTGATTAAAGTCATGAAGCTGAACTGCTCTGGACCTATTAAAATGGTGAATTTTGACAAGAATCTGACACAGAAATATCCGACTACGTCTTCAAAAATAGTTTTGTGAAAAAGATGATCAATAAATCTCGGTATTTTTATCAAGGTAAACTGGAAAAATGCAATGGATTAAAGTACTAATAATTGCCACCATATTTAGTGGTGAACATATTTAAACAAAGGTACGCAAAAACGGTATGTATACACACACTAACTTATACTAACCCAACATTAAGGTATTTGTTATTAGTTACCGTTGATCTCTAAAAAAAACTCCAGCAAAACTGTAACCTAAAATTTGGCCAACATTTCTAGATCTTCTTAGTAGTATAGTCTTTAAAACCATCAACAGCTCTAGCCAGTGTATTTTGTGCTGATTACTCTGCACTTTCAAAGACATGGATGGATATCAGGTCGTTCACCCTGCTCCCCCAGGTGTCCAAAGTGAGACTCAACAACAGATGTGCGTTAGAAGCATCGTAGCACATTGAGGCCAGGTCCCAAGGACAACCCACTGCAACCCTCCATCACACTGATGGAGATACCTCATAGCAGAAAAAAAGGACACAATCCAGGCCAAATGCCAGCTCTGTCCGGTTCATTGGCATAGCTCAATTGTCACGGCCTCTAGCTGGCAGTGCAGATATATTATTGACTGTGACGACGCTCACTCATCTTTCATCCAGTGGTCTAATTTGATTCAGAGACTTGCTGCCTTTCCACTGTGATCAGCATCTGAGCCAGGCGGTGCGAGCTTCTCAGGAGAAAACTTTGAGAGCACAGATGACAGATTGCAACTGCGCCCGTTGAATCACAAAACTGAGATCGATTAAGGGATGTTTCTATAACCATCTCTGCAATCTCATACGAGTTGATTCGATGTCATGGTGAATCAAATGAAAATCTGGATTCTTTCCACTGGGAGAAGATGCTGTTAATGCCAACAGCTGTGCATGTGGCCCTCTTCAGGAAGAGAAAAATCATCCTTTAATAGCTTTCATATCCTCATAAAAATATCTTTCTTTTTACATGTTCATAACTCCTGCTGCTCGATATCTATTCAGCAAACAGACTTACTTCTAATCGAATTGTTAACCGTGGAAATTATTTTTGAAATATCATAGACCAGAACCCAGTTTGTTAGACCAGATTTAAAATCAATACACCAATACAAACCAAATTATCTTCAACCCGTGACTTTTTATTTTTTTTAAACTTACTAAAAATAAGGTGAAAATAAAGACTTGATATTTTACGTGAGACCATTCTTGGATCTAATTTTTTCTGCTGTTTATGAACCATGTTATGTCTTTTTTTTTTTGTTTGATATACATACATCCACCAGTCAACCATTATATTTCTTATCACATGTGTTATATCAGGGTCAATATGCTTTTTTTTTTCTTTCTGGAGTCCAGTGTAGTCGTTCACTTTGACCCAGAGACAATACCAGGGATATCTCAAACACATTTGTTTTTCCAGCCAATGGGTCACCTTGACCCAGAGATGACAAATTAAACATGGTTTTACTTAAATAATAGAAATCAAGATATTGTGACTTTGGATGAGATCTTTTGAGACTACCAGACCCCTTGATGAAAAGGTTTCTAACAGACCTAAACCTTAATGTTATTAATCATCTTGTTCTACAATATCTGACATATTTTCCACTCATACCATTAACATAAAATAGCAAGAGGTGAAACGTTCCGCAATAGTTTAACACTAAAACAACTAGTGTGACCCTAGGCTCAGCAAGAATGAGTTTTCTTTATTTTTCTAACTTCTGATAAACCTGTTGTCCACGAAGGCTAAAATACAGTCATTTCAAATGCAGACTTCATGTTTCCTTGACTGAGGACAGGAATGCAATTCTCCTGCTGAAAAATAAAAAAGATGTTTGGCTGTAGGGTAACCTAGTGGAAGCCTCAGCTGGCTGTCTGCACTGATAATAACTGGAGGTTAAATTAGGTCTGGGCACGACGAGTGTCCCGCGCACAAACTCAGGTACACACTGTCCACACAAACACACAATAAATATGGCTACCTGTGTCATTTTAACTTCCAATTTCGTTTCAAGCGACCTAATATTTCTTCAACAAGAATTTTAAGACATTTTTCTTTACATTTTTAATAAAGCTCATAACTTTTTATTTTGTTTAGGCAGATCATCTGGGCCAGGATTCATCTTGAGATATTGAGTTGGCTGCAGGGAGTAACTCCTGTTAAATTGATTTCTAAATCACCAGGAAAACTAATGAACAAATAATTTCTCTGAAATTAAAAACAATCGTTGTTAAGCTTACAGGCAGGCTTTATCCCCTACCCTCACACTCAGATCCTGATGGGATATTACAATTTCAGTTTGCACGTACTTTCACAAAGTTAAACCTTTTAAGTTAAACCAAATAGCCAATAGTTGTTTGTACTCCAGCGACTGTGCAAATAATGTGATGTTTTTTCTAGTCATGGACTTCATGAAAAGTACCAAGCTCAGTCTTGGTTCATTGGTTCTTGCCATAATATGAATTCTAACAGTGGTGCAATGAGGCTTGTATCGACCTGACTTCTGCACAACACAACTGATGGCCCTGACTCAACTAAAAAGTCATGAAATTCCACCAAGTAACCTAGAAAAGACACACCTGTGAAGTGAAAACCTTGTCAGGTGACTAACTCTTGAATTCATCAAGAAATAGATAAATGTCTGTAGAAGCAGTCATTAGAAAAAGGGTGGTTTATGGTGTGTCCAAACCTTTGGCCTGGACTGTAAGTAAGCACCATTTATGATTCGTTTTTGGATTCTGTGTGGAATCATGAATTAAATACTATTCAATCAGACCATTCCGGCTTCATGTGAATTATATGTCGATTTTTTTCTTGTTGAGTCTCTTCAAAATAGTCATGGTGCAAACTACATAGCAGGCAATGGCTGATATGTGTGTCTCCAACAGTTTGTACATGTTTTACACACAATCTAATTTAACCGCAGTATGCTTGGATAAACTATATCAGAACATACTATATATACAGTACAAGTAGCAGATGTATACAAGTGTTCTGAATCTGACATCTAACAAAGGAATTTCTGATGGGAATCATCCATCATATTGTTAAAAAAAAATTGAAACCAGATTTTTTTCTTGGGGCGACAGGAGGCTTAAGGCAGTGGACAAAAGCAACTCATTTGGCATACATTCATTTCAGACTACGCTGCTGTTTCACAACCTACCTCAGGCGTTTCGTCCGTGTTCTTTATCATTCTCTCCGTTCTCCCCAGGATCAAGGTTCATTCTGCTGCAGGGGAGTCAGTTGGATGCATCAGATTGGCTGAACCCAGCCCAGATCTTGTTGTATTACCAACAGAATGCCAGCGGACCATGGGCAAGTGAACTGTGTGGACGACGTCTTCTGGACCCCTGTGAGCATCAGTGTGACCCTGAGACAGGTGAGAACCACTTGTTTATTTACTTTGCCCGAAGTGGACATTGCCTATGGTGTCATGAATCCAAATGGCTGTTAAAATATTTATCTACTAGATAAAATTTCAATAAGGGATTTAACATTTTGAATGTATATTAATAAAAGGATGATTTTGTAATTTCATGATAAATAAACCCATTATAACATTAATATATATATTTTTTTAATTAAGGCCAGGTTCTTTACAAAGTTACACTATCCAGCAACTCTTGATCAGTCAAGACCCTTATTCCTGCCAAGATAATTAAACATATCATTTATAAAATTACATTTATTCTATTTGATTCCATTACTGTACGCATCCGGGCAATATGGCGGAACCACACATTACAGGATGGTTAATGAGTGTTATGCAGAAAAGTAGCTCCTACCTGGTGTAATAATTTCAGTAACTGGATGGGTAATTTGTGGAAGGAAATGATTTGGACAAGGCTGCAAGAAAAGAACAAATCATGAATAATAAAACGTTCACTCTTCATCTGTGGTTGACCTAATATCCATCCAGGTGTGACTAATATGGAGTCTACCTTATGGACTTTTAATGCACGTCTGGAGGTTCTCCACTGCAGAACTTCATAATTATAGCCATGTCACATTACTTTTGAAAGAATGTGGCACGTTTAAGAGCTTGATTTCCCTTATGCAGCAACAGAAATAACCAAATTAGAATAGAAAAAACATAGTACTATAGTTAATATTTTCTAACATATTATTAGTGAGTGACTAATGAAGATTTATAAAGTTATGGTTGCCATATAACATACGATGACACTGCTTCATTAGCCCATCAATACATATATTATACTGTTTTTGCTTTTTATTTTTGTTTAAGAATCTATGTATTTGCTGCTTAATACAAAATTATCTGTCATGGAAAAACGTTAAAATAAATGTTATAATTATAGGGAAATGAAATTATGGAGCCTTTTATTGTATGGTCTACAACAGTGGTCCCCAAACTACAGCCCTAAACAATACCATAGATTTGGGGATTTTTGTTTTTTGTACACAGTATGCATGACAAATATATAAGAACCACCTTGTTTTAGGGGGGAACTTATTTTTAGAGTAGCTATCCTTCAAGAATGTTTTTGTTGTCGCATTCTACACCTACATACTATTTTTGCACTCAACATTTTTAAAGTTTTTCGGTTATATGTTTATTTCTGGAAAACAATACAAATTTGGCCAGCCTTATGATCGCTACACATTTTCTTACAAACTGACCCCTGGCCCCCATCAGAGAAGGGAAAAGTTATGTGGCCCTCAAAGGAAAAAAGTGTGGGGAAACCTGGTCCAAAAACCCAGAAGTAAAGAAAAAGCACATTTCAAAACCCCATAAATAATTCATTTAGTTCATTTTAGCTATTATGTGATCCATCTATTTCAATGTGCTCAAATGGAAACCCTCAAAGTCAAAGTTAAAACGATTCATAGTTCATGGTAGAACACACAATTAACTGAAGTAAAAAACGATGAAAAATGAGAGCTCATGAAAGTTGTTTTGTTGTTTCACCAGACGGTGATAATAGTCTGATCTTTTCCTCCTCCCGTTTCTCTCGAAGGCAAGTTAAGACATGTAACAGAATAATAGAACACGTCCTTTAAATAGAACAAACGCAGAAAATCATGTTCCACGAACTTCATGGATTTATTAGCACATACATTTTTTTTTACTAGAGTCCTTTACTTGTGTTCCTGGGAAATAGTCCTCATTTCCTTCTCTTCACATTCTATTGTAATGTCATATTAATCGTCTGCAGAAAAGTACAATTTTCCTTCATCCAATTTAGTCTTTCAAGAAAAACTAATTCAGACCTTTCAAAAGTTTCTTAATCAAATAAAGCTGTCATTGTTATGTTAACTGCAAGTCATGCATGATCTATTTCATCAATTATATTTCCGTAGCATCCGTGCTAGTTGGACCATAACTAACATGTTAATGTGGATATTTAAGGAGCGGTAAGAGCAATCTTAAGACGGTCAGGATTGATAGACACAATATTTGTCACTTTTATAACTAGAAAAGCACAAACCTGCACAAAGAAAACTGATTTCATAACTCAATGGAAATATTTTTTTTGAAGTTGGAGATTTAGAGTTTATGTGTGTTGTTTACTTCAAATTGAATATTACATTTTGTTTAGTGATTGGCTAATGTAGCTTCGTGAAGCATTGTTTTAATTATTTTTTTATGTTTAGCTCAACAGTTCCTAATGGACTTATGACAGGTTTCATCAAAGTATTTACTCAAAACCAAAGATTATACATTATAGATTTCCATCTAATGGGCTCTAAAAAATGCTGACAATGCTTCAAGAAGCTTCTTCAGCCCATCAATAATTGTGACAGGTCAACATTTAAGAAGGAGTAACCATGAATATATAAAAATAGAACATGAAAGTGAACCTTTCTGTTAGCTGACTTTTGGGAAGGTTAAAAATTAAGAGGAATAACTGCTTTATCCTTAGTATCAATCCAGAACTGAAATAATTAGTTGAAATTGTATTTAGTGAAGATGTCTGAGAGGACAATGCTTCTTGAAGCTTTCGCAGCCCATAAATTCTGTACAGAGATAAAAAAATTAAATTCATCTTTAAGATGAGGTTTGTTTAGCCAGTGTTTTGATAAATAAAGGGAAACGCGTAGCTGGGATGGATCCACTGACCTGTAACTTTGGATTCTTCTGCTGCATAAGGGGAAATTAAGCTCTCCAACTAACATTATTTCAAAACAAGCTTCTAATTAAAGTGCTCCTGGTACTTTGGATCCGATGTGAATGACCTCTAGCACTGAACCCAGTTAAAGACAAGGCATGAGATGTTGGCGTCCACGGAAGATGCTGCTTCTACTAATAATGTTATTCCGCAGGCAACACTTGTAGATGATGCCGTTGTCAATCACCCTGATAGGTGCCAGTGGCCGAGGTCAAGAGGGCCTGCAGTGTCAGTGCCCCAAATTTATTTTCAACAGAATGGTCCAAGAAGTCATAATGTATATTATTGTTACTAAAATGTTGTCAATAAGGACAAACACAAGATATGTCATTTTTATTATTTTATTTTAGATACCAACATAATCAATGCAGAAACTATATAATATCTCATTTATAGAAGAGCGATAGGAAAAAGCCTTTGTTGAAAGAACAGAAAATAAAGTATATATTACACCTTCATATCTTTAATGGCACAAACTCATTACTAGAGTAGTCATAAGTGTTTTTTAGATACTTGACAAAAGGGTGCACATAATCATACACAAAAACGAGTGCATTATTGTGGTTTTATACTCACACTTCAGTAGTTTAATCATCAATCTTAACTACACTGTAATTACAACTAATGATGATGACAAGAATTCATGAAATTAAACCAAAATTGCTATTTGGTTTTCATAAAGTTGTTCTGTCATGTGTCGTTCATCCATGTTTTTTCGGCAACCAGTTTCCCGACTAAACCTAGAGCAGAACGCGATCTGGGAAATCAGCGATCCATGTGTTGCATTCAAAATTGACAACTTTATTTATAGAGCCGATAAGGTTGCGTCTCTTGGAGTCTCAAAGCATCGATTTTTATCAAAGATAAAGTGGAAAAGGATTCATCATGTCTTTACTATCAAGTCGTCACAAGCAAGATAAGTATTAAAATGTTCCAGGGAACGATTTTTTTGTTGGCCAGCATGTCAGTTTAAGTTGTTTGTTTGTGTCGATGATCGAAGATAGTCTGTCCTGCAAAACAACGGTTCTTTTTGGAAGCTCACAGTTTATCACTGGGTTAATAATCGTGTCATGTTTAACTAATTGTACATTATAGAAGAAAAACCTTCCTGATGTTTAGAGTATTTAACGTGGCCAATTAAAACAGGCCAGTGCGGGATCGCACAGATTTCCCGGATCGTGATAGTTCCTTAAGTGAACTCAAGGGTACTATTAAACAAGATCAAACACACAAACAACCACAGACACAGACATGCATATTTTCTTTTAATTACACCCTCATATATATTTCAAGTATCTATCTGATTACACAAGACCACCACCGCACCACGTATCGTCCCCTGCTCAAACACTAGCCTTTGTCGTGAGCAGAAGAAAAAGCTTCACGGTTCTTCATGTGATTCCTTTATAATCAAACCATTGTGCACGTATGTTGTATAAGCAAGAAGTGTGAGTGGGCTGCAGGGAGATTGCTTCTATAGATAGCATGAATCCAATCCTCTCGTCTGTGGCAGAGATACAAATGAAAATCCAGATGCTGCACAACAATATCAGTGCTTCTTTCCACTACTGACTTGATTTTTTTTATCACAAACAAAGTATTATGTTTGTGAATTTGTGGTGGATAGCTTTTTTTTTTCTTTTTTTTTTTTTTAACCTATAACTTTTTTGTTTTGAACACATATTACTTCTAAATATATCGCACTAGAGGAATAGTGGCTATGAGAAAAACTACATTACAAATAAGACTTTTGAACTAATAGATCAATACTTTAGCGAAAAAACTGATTTTTTTTTTTTTTTTTGTCAAACAACACATTTACTGCTCATGATGGTGAAATGCCCTGCTGGCAGCCCTGACCTCAACCCCTTTGAACACTTGTGAAATGAGCTTGATCACGCTGTTCGTGCCAGATTGACCAACAAAACCACATTGGCTGACTTGCGACACACGCTGGTTGAAGAACGGGATGCCATTCTACAGCAGTGTGCGACCAGGCTGGTGACCAGCATGAGGACATGCCAAGCTGTTGTGGTTGTTTTTGCTTCTAACATAAGCTACTGCTCCTCCCTTTTGTTACATTCATTTATTGGTAAATTGCCAATTTGTCTTCACATTTCAGAGTTTAAAAATCAAACCCACCAAACACTTAATAATACTAATTTTTTTAACTTTTAATCGCAACTAAAATACCTTAAAAAGCGCCCAAATGTATTTATTTATTTTTTAATTAACATGCATTACCGCGGCAGATTAAAACATTTATACATAATAGAAAAGTGTATTCATGAAGTCATTTTTCACTTTGAACGGAGTTGAAAAGATGCAGTTCTAGTTATATCTGCTGTATTTGAGACTCAAGTGTTGATGCCACCTTTAATTTCCACCTGCAGGGCTGAACATTGCTGTGTTCTCATGACCAAATCATTGGAATATTAATATAAAACATCAGGTCGATATAAAGTGCTATATGTATACAGATAAAATAACAACTATTAATTCACAAGACCAATCGATGTCCACTTCAGGGTATGATTAACCATCGTTTTCACCGTTGAATGACACTAACAAAATGAAAACACTGATTTCACAAAAAGGTACATTTCAAACATAAATTAGAAAAAGTGAAGGATTTTGAAATGAATGAGTGTAATAGATAGAAATATGAGTTTAATCTAAATCACAATTAGTCACATCATTTGACAGCACTGGGCATAATATCAAAAAATGGCGTATAAAAGAAATTGGTTTGACTGAGAGAAATAAGTTTTGAATTTTCAATTTAGCTCTTTTTTCTAAAAGGTAGAGAACCTCTTGTCAGCAAGCACCGGGACAAACGTGGTCAGCAGGTTTGCACACTGCTCTAGAGAGATTTGATCCTATTCATCTTCATAGAAAGTCTCTAAATCCTTTAAGTTTTGTGGCTGCTGGGAAACCTAAAGTCTCAGCTTTCTTCAAATGTGTTATTTTGGGTGGAGGTCTGGAGCATGACTAAGCATTTGCAAGACCTTGAAGGAGTACTTTTTTCGAAAACACCTTTGTAGGGTTGGTATAATGTTTCGAGACATTTTCATGTGTGGAAGTTTTTAGAAGTTACGTTTTGATCAATTGGGAAGTCTGTCAGGATGCCATAAGGTATATGCTGAGACGCCCAGCACTGTTATGCTGTTACTATGGAGGGATTAAGTTGATGAGTCACACCATGAAGATCAAAGGAAGATAGGAGAAGAGGTCAAAGAGCAACAGAGTGAATTTATGCACCACAGGAGATGTTGATAGAGCAGTAAGGAGAAGGTAAGAAGGTGCTAGGCTGGCACTGTAGATCTGGAGAAAGCATGATATAGTTATTATATTATAGGTACTAAATGAGGATAACTAGGACAACATGGAATCAATGTCTTATTTTCATTACTGTCTTTCCAGGAATAAGGCGAAATAAGTTTTAGTCTTGAAAATAGGCAGCAAATATTGGAAAAAAAAAAAAATTTAAACTGGCTAGTGATCGGTTTGTAAAGCTTCATTGCTCAGTAAATCACACTTTTATCTTAAAAACAATAGATTTCCATAAAATAGTTGCTTAAAGTTTAAGATTATAAAGTAAAGACTTCCATCTAGTGGGCTCTGAAAATGAGAATGATGCTTCATGAACATTCATTGGCCAATTATGATTTGCTCGGACACAAAACAAAACAGGTTATAAATATTTAACTGAGATAAAAGCTACAGCTTTTGTGAAAAGTTTTTTGTCAAATTGGTTTTAACGAATCAAGAAGAAAGATAAGTAGCACTATTTGAGATGTTGATTTTGGTTTAAGTGATTGCTTTTTTAATAGCTCCCCAGACTGTTCCTGTGAAATTGAAGCTAATTTCATTTCTGTTCTTAATTCACAGCTTTGCTTCCCTCTTGAAAACAGGTTACTTAGAACAAAACTTCATACTTGGCTTGCTTATTTATTTAATACAAACATGAGTGCAAGTGCATCACATTAAAAACAAAACAACCTTTAAAGTGTGTAGTTTGATCAGAAATATCTATCATTTTAATACTTTTACTTTCTCTCTACTTCCCAAATTGCTCTTAGAGTTTCCGGTATATCTACCATTTACCTAAAATATGAATACATTATTACACTCTTGCTGTAGCACAGTAATATTTTAAAAAATAGTATCTCTGCATTAATGGAAAAAATATATAAATACTTATATTTTGTATTTATTTTTGCCTGGCAGCCATTGACAACTGACTTTTACCGTTAGGTGTAATGTGGTAAAGTTTGGGGTCTGTGCCCTTCACTTGTCACAGATTGAACATGGGTAAGCCCTCGAGTGACAATCAATCCTCCAGAGCTAGAGAAGGCTAGAAATGCAGAGAGTTGCACAAAAAAATCAGTTTCTGCGGAAGAATATTTATGATGAATACTGTAGAAATAATACAGCAGATGACATGAAAGGCCATGTCATTTTATTATTTTTTTAGTACAAGCATTTCATGTAAATATGTTATGCTCTTAACAAACCATTTATGATGATGGGAATCACGTTTAAATTCTGGCTCTCAATCCACACAGTCTGTTGCAAACGTTGATGAACGCGCTGTAGCTGCCGATAAAATGTTGCATTTGTCATCACAGCTGCTTGAGAGACTGGCCTGGCGACCAAACAACTCATTATAAAACTGCTCAACACAACAATATTTTAAGTCATGCAAAATCTATGTGAACAGCGCGAATAATGGGATCCTCGATGTTTCTATTTATACCAAGATAGAGTGTAAATGAGAAAAATAAAATGGGTGGCATCTTAATGAGATGGCTATTACTGACAGCTTTAAATACATCACTGTCTTAGTGACTGTCTTATTATTGGGCATCATCTAGGTTTGCTAAATGTATTTGATAACATTATTTTTCTGAAGACACCTTATGTATTCATAGCCCTTGTGTTAATCTCTGGGTCAAGGTGACCCGGGTGCCCGAAAACAAATGCGTTACACATATCTTGTATTGAGTGTGTGTGTGTGTGTGAAATTTCAAAAGGTATGCAACTCACTGCCGGAAAAAAATCGACCAACGCATAATACAAGTGCCAAAGAGAGTAATCATTAGCATCCATCTCTGGGACCATAAATGTGAAGACCAGCAACGGAAGTCTTCTGATGAAGAGGTTGACTCTAACGGCCTCATAATTAATACGACTTCCATTTTGTTTGCAGGCGAATGTCTTTGCCTCGACGGATACATGAAGGATCCCGTCCACAAGCACCTCTGCATCCGCAGTGAATGGGGGCCCAATCAAGGGTGAGTTATGATAATTACCTCATTATGTTTATAATTTCTGGTTAATTGTCCAAAGCCAGGGATGGACTACGGTACCATAGGGATCTGATTAGCTTTTTGATAGCTGCACACTTGAAATCCAATATTCCAGGGTCAAAAAATTAGAGGTAGTGCAGGAGCTTCTTGAGCTCCTGGTTTGAACAGCAAGAAACAGAATGGTTTTGAAATACATGCTGGGAAGGCTACACGATAGCAGCTCTCAACAACAAGGTGGATTTACTATGCCTGAGGCTCAGGGTCTTTTGTGAGATGAGGAACTATACAGGCTTTATCTGACAGAAACTTGGTTGAACAACAACATGTAAGACTTCCAAATCTATGGCCTACAGCTCTTCCGTGAAGATGTTCAAGAAAGAAACGTAGGTGTGGACTCTGTGTGTACACAAAGATCGGTATAAAAAGTGTTATTTGATGACAATCAGATGCTCTGAGGCTATAGAATTGACCACGGAATTTGTTTACAGCAGCAATGCTTATATCACTCTGGATGATGAACCTAATGCTTGCTTTAAGACGGGAACAAAACCTCCCAGAGGGACAGATTTTGGAAATTCTGTCCAACCTGTGGGCCGTTTAACCCCTCGACTACTATTTAAAAATGGACCATTTAACACTTGAAATGGCAACAGATTTGTGTCTCATCAGGTTATAGTATATTCCTTGTTGATAGCACAGACATTGTGACACAAAATGCCTATGAGGATTGACTGGGGCACTTGCTCTGTGTAGGAATATTTTTCATTTTTGTCTATTAGTCATTTCCATTTTCCATGTGAACTTCACATTGCTTTCATTTGTTGCATTATCTAAACTGCAGTTTTGATAAAAAATACATGATATAGTGGTGGATGTGCTAGTTATGGATATGACACAACATCATCAGCAACCTGAACGTTCTTCCCCGGCTTCTCAATGCAACTACCCACACAGCGAAGAGAACACCTTAGACCTGGTGTATACTAACAGAAGTAATCGATACTTAGGCCCTTATTTCTGCCTCTCCGACCAAATCCCAGAAATCTCAGTGCCCAAGTGACCCGAATCCCATTTGCACTAAACAGCTTTCTTCTCTAGCTGTGAGAACCACACAAAGAATAAAGACTTTGATAAAGTATTTTGTCCGCTGGGTCTTTATGGATCCCAAACCTGATTTTAACACAATCATCTCACTCCATGTTACTACACACACTGGTCAAAATGCCTCCCTTTAAATAGGACACATTCACAAGATAATTCAATTATTGATCAAAGCTCGAGCATCATCAATCTTTGCAAATCATCAGAATCATTTTATAGACATTTCCATTGGGCTTTCTCTAAGAGATGTTTCATGATTTTCTGGAAATAAAGAGCTATCTCAACACAGGTCACAGACCCAGATGTCCGGCCTTTGGTGTACCAGACAGTACCAAAAAAGGGAAATCTGGGCTCACTCTTCTTCCCAGAGACCTTGAATAACAGGCTCTTTGGCAAAAACACGTCCTCATAATTCTAGGTCAGAGTGACCCGGCTAAAAGTTCAGCACAAACTATCTTTTGGTCAAACAACTCTAGATATTCCACGACAGATGTTGACCATGACAACATCACAAGTGAACTTGATGTTGTTTACTGTGTTGATTTGGTATGTATAGGCCTCTATTTAATGAGTTGGAATTTCGAGGCAGATGCCAAACCAGTGACATGGTGTTGCTCCCTTTAAAGAAGTCCAGACATTTCTTTTAATCTCATTTATGTTGAGAAAAGCCACTATGGAAGAAACAGCTGACGTCATTGCGCATAAATGTTTCTGTCTATAGTGGAGCTTTTTTATCTGGAAGAAGGTTGTACTAATAATATATGTGTATTGGAGTGAGGGTAATTTGCTTAAATAGTCGTTTTCTTACTGTTTGTACAGCCTCTGTTTTATAGATGCATGTGATAATTGATGATACATCATTGAAAACCAAATTCCTGGACATCATGATGGGTACAGAAGAAATCATAGTTTTTAAAAATGGCTTTACAAAGCTTCAGAAACAGAGTAAGCTGCGTTCCTAGTGAATATTTCAACAACAAAAAAAGAATCCTCCTTTGAACACACTATATGGACAATCCAAGAAGCTATTTTCAAAAGTGAATGGCTGCTTAAACACACTACAAATTTTCATAGATACACAATCCATATCCTATATTTGCTAATCAGATGAATTGACCTGACTTGCATAGACTGACAGGTTGCCAGCTCGATAAATCCAAATGTTATGTTCTTCAAGCAGCCTGAGTGTTTGAGCAGCCACCCTAAGGAGACAAACAGAATAATGACATCCGTCGTTGCTACTGTATCATCATTCTGTGTTGTTTTTGTTGTTGGCAAAAGGACACTTCTGTACCATACAGATTAAGAGTGACTTGTTTTAGTTTTTTTTATTCTTAAAGTGTTGTTTCACACTGCCTCGAGGAGCCATCATTTAATTGGGTAATTTTCTGCTTGTTAGACAGCCCTTGACATTTGGCCAGCACCAAAGCCACAGAGGCAACTTTCGAGTGACTTCTCAGAAAGTGTGTTCCAGCACGAGCAAATTACTGCTAAATTTATTATGACAATAAATGGCCACCTCTGTGACAGAAAATGTATTATAAATGAGATAATTCGTTTTTAGAGCATGTCTATTTTAAGTTTGAAAATAAAATAATAACGACCAATAGAAAGTAATCTGTACTGGTACAAGGAAAAAAAACAAATCTTCAGAAGGCAGTGAATAATGTCATAGCTGTAAAAAGCATGAATTAAAGCTTCTGTATAGACTGTGCAGAGCTTAAGCAGTTTGCACTGCACAGCAAATCCAATCCCCTCCAGCTTTTTATGCAGAGGCCTAGAAGATAGTTACACAGAATGGAGAGGCTATGATGTACAAGGTTTCCACTGAACCAAAATGAGCAGCCTTACGATTGAAGCCTCCCGTGACAAAGCACAGTCCACCTGAGTCCAACTTCTAGAAGAGGTTAACTCAGGAGCGGAGAAACCAACAATTGTTAGTAAGGTGGTTGTTTCCGCACTTAAAATCCTCACAAAAAAAACTTCAGTTCAGAAATCCGGCTCTTGGTTCCTGGTCTAGAAAGCTTGGGAAGTTTTTACGTCTTCTTACATGTAGACAACTTGAGATTGTATCCTGGTCTCAACTTGAAGGCTAAGGCCCTTGCAACAACTACTCAGCAGGGGGTGCCTGGACGAGGCGGTCCAGATGTTTAGGTAACGTTGTGAGTAAGACCAATGAGTATGATATGAGGGATTCCATCAAATTTTGGTTAAAAATCTCCCATTTTGACGGATGTTAACACTCTCTTGATTGGCTAACTAAGTAAGTAAGTAAGTAATATTTGTATAGCGCTTTTCTAGACCAGGGTCCCAAAGCTCTTAAACAATCAATACAATACCCAATAAAATAGATTCTTTAAAGGTCAAGACAACACCGAGACAAATACAGGAGTCTCGGAGAATCAAGTAAAGCCTGCACGAATAAAAGTGTCTTCAGATGTTTCTTGAAGGAGTCAGTAGATCCATCAAGTGCAGAGAGAGAGGAAGATCGTTCCAAAGCTTAGGAGCAACAGCCTGGAAGGAATTCTCTCCTCTGGTCCTGAACTGTGTGCGAAACCATCAGTCGATTCTGATCCACAGACCTCAGAGCCCGAGCTGGTGTGTAAGGCCGGATCAGATCAGTGATGTAAGGACGAGTCTGACCATGAATAGATCTGAAAGTAAGAAC
Organism: Callionymus lyra; assembly: GCF_982586985.1. Classification (NCBI taxonomy): domain Eukaryota; kingdom Metazoa; phylum Chordata; class Actinopteri; order Syngnathiformes; family Callionymidae; genus Callionymus; species Callionymus lyra. The sequence goes on from NC_141833.1 coordinate 3,358,871, forward strand.
CAGAATTTTAAAATTGATCCTGAAAAAAACTGCCGGCCAGTGAAGAGACTTAAGGATCGGAGAAATGTGAGTTCTTCTACTAGAGAAGCTCAGAATTCTCGCTGCAGAGTTCTGAATCAACTGCAGGCGAGACAGATCCGTCTTGTTAAGACATGAAAACAAACTGTTAGAATAGCACAGGCGAGAAGACACAAATGCATGGATTACAAGCTCCAGATCATGGTGTGACAACATTTTCCTAAGTTTAGAGATTTTTCTCAGTTAAAGGAAACAGTTTCTGGTCATTTTTTCTGAAACTAAGAATAAACCTAAACTGAAATTCTCTTATCACTATACGGATGAAGGCTTAAAATGCTGTCATGAGTATAAACCCCATAAGAATAACTTGAGGTCAGAACCAACAATTCATGGGGGAGTGGAAGTTGTTGCTAACGCTGTTGTATGGAGCTGCCAAGGATTCCTAGGAAGTTCCAATTGAAGTGATATCAGTGTTGTGTTTGAACGGACAAGCAAAAAAAACAAATACTATCATAGAAGCTCCAGATTGAGTTGGCTTGTAACTGTTGGTGTGCAAGCTAGCACTCATCCTACCACTTACCTGTGTTTGAATATACTTGGTACATATGAAGCAATCCAAGGACAAGGAACAGGAATTATTCAGCTACATTGGCCCTTGAAATCTTTTTGCAAAGTGGAAGTGGAACAGAATTCCAGCATTCCAGCGTAATACATCCCAATTGATCTTGTTCCTCCTGCTCTCTGTCTGTGTTTGTGCTTCGCTCTGACAGGCTGAACATCCTTTGGAGACCTAAATGTTTAATGATATCGACCCTTGGCTTCAGACGCCATTCCTTTCTTCCCCAATGTTCTTTTGTCTTACAGTTACACAGGAGTTTGTTCAGGGTGACATCAGGTCACTGTCACTTCACCTCTTGACGCTCTCGCTTCGTACTCTGTTTAGTCGTCGAGTTGTCACTCTCAATTAATCTTCATCCTTCAGCGTCTTACTCGACTGCCTCTTGGAAACTGCCTGGCTTCTTTCTGTTCATCTGTGTTCCTGTCACTACTTTGGCTAATCTTTGGTTACTTTTTATCTTATCATATATATTATTGTGCTAAATAAAGTGCTAAAATCAAATGCTTGAAATCAGATGATAAAAATCATATATAAGGTCCGGCAAATTTCTACCTTTGGCCTTTTAAAGTATATATTTAAACTGTGTATTGAATTTTTTAGGTCCTACTAGATGGTACTCTTTGCTGTAATCTTTGACTCTGAGTGTCTTGTTTAATGAGGTTCTATTCCTATATGGGTGTCAATGTCCACACATTCAAACAGTTACATGGTAATCAAATTCATTCATTAAGAGCAATACTTTTTCTTACTTTCTTTTTCTTTTCTTTTCTCCTCTCATACCTAAAGGTAATGTGTTAAATGTCTCCTAAATTGACCTTCAACTCTTATTGTTCTCATCAGTATGTGTCTGTTTGTAGCAAACTCCATTTTCATTCAAATATCTTTACATTAGAAAATGTGTTTAAGCCCCGCCCACTGAAAACACTTTTTTTTTTTGCTTTTTTTGCTTTGAATGGTCAAGCATTGAGGTTTTTCACTGTGCGTCGTAAATCCCGAACGTCTCCAGCTACAAGGGACTGGTGTATAAAGAAAGAAGGAGGGCGCTCTGTTGCTGCAGAAGTAGTAGATAAGACCATTATTACATCATAATGGACTCCACTCTCGTACCCTCTCATTCGCCAAGATTTCAGAAGGGGAGAACTTTATGAAATAATATATTATCTTCAAAACATGGTCATGATAAGGAACTTACTTCATCTTGGAGAGGAAGACTTGAACATTTGAAACCTGTGAGTAAGTCAGAAGACTTTTTCACATTAGCTACCCTCAAGTTATGAGATTTACAGAACCTTAACCTATAATTTTGGAGCCAATAGTGCAATCTATTAAATACAGTTTTTTTAAGAAGCCTAATTAGCCCATCACTCATACCAAGGCATATAAGACCTGAAAATATAGAGTACAAGGTTTCCTCTGGTTAAGATTTCCTGTTTCAAATTACATGTTTCATATTTTCAACAATGTGAATTCATTTTTGTTGTTATTTGGTTTAAAAACCGTTTGTAAGCAGTGTGTAATCACTAAAGATAGGTGGGTTGTCGTGTGAGGGAAATGCTGGGATCAGGAAAGTCCTGCTAAGAGCAGCCCTGGTATCTTCAAATGAATCCTTTTTAAGAAACCTGGACAGATCACACAGTGTAACGTTTCATCTTGGTCTCCAGAAGGCGGTTACAACTTAAACGCTCAGAGTTTGTGATTCTTTTTTATTTTTTGGGAGTTTCAGATAAGCAGGATGGGTTTGCTGAAAAATTGAACACATCTCTTGCTTTGAATCAAACACTGCGCCATTCTATGGCAGTTTCCTCTAATCTATTCTTTTTCATGACAGTCCCTGGCCTTACACCATCTTCCAGAGAGGTTTTGATCTTGTGATGGGAGAACAACCCTCCGATCGCATTTTCAGGTAAGAGAAACTTCCCTAAAGTTTTAACTGGCTACAGTGTCTTTCACCTGATGCTGTGCAGAGAACTAAATCTTCGTGTTGAGGAAAAGAGACTCACACTGCCCTCAGGTGCTACCACTTTATAGGAGCTCAATAATAAATTGGCGTTCAATTCTATCCAGCCAAAACACAGCCGCTTTATTTTCTTCTCACATCTTCTCTCCATGTTTCGAGACATTGACAATTTGCGCTGAGGGCATTTTTCAAAACTACTTTATGACTGTGAGATGGAAAGAAATTGATTATTTAGCTGGCAATTTTATGGATGTGAAAACAATCCATAGTTGATTCAAACTAGTTTCAGGGGCTTTGCCACGTGCAACATCTTTTTTATTATGTTATTTCAGTTATTAATATTTAATTTAGCTGAACAATTTCATTTCTGTTGCTTTATTTTGAGAATAAGCCAATAGAACTGTGTTAACTAGACAAATGTCATAGAGGGATAATAATATTAATAATTATTATTAATAATTATAATAATTAAAAACATTATTATCATAAGAACAATGATAATCCTCATAATAAAAAAAACTTTGGAGACCAGTTGCCTTTTCTTATTGTTTCACATAGTTCTCATGAAATATTAACCTATACAGCAGAGGACACAGGGATATAAAAGTAACGTCTCATGCATACCTAACTAGAAGTTAGTCCCGTGGGTGGATCTAGAGAAGCAAATACCAAACCCTGGTATAGCAGTGTCTACTATGGTTTGTTCTTTTCATGTTCTTCTCAGTGGGAATAAAGGGAATCATACAACTATTATTCAACATATTTGCATTACATGTACAGCACATAGAGTTCAACAATGAACACTAAAACTTCAAAAAACATCTTCTATAAAAGTGGTCCTCAACCCACAGCTGTGGATCAGTATCAATCCATTTTTATTATTACTGCCTGAAATGTGCTTCATTTGGAAAGGAAAATGTAAAATATGTAAATAACATTTGACTAGTGAAAATGAGTTAACCACAAACTCTTGAAACAAAACGTTTGTTTCAGACCCCTTATTTCATATAAATAATGCTTAAAAAATGTACATAGATACATATACACAGACATCTTGCTGTAACCGGTCCTGATTCAGCGTTATTATCAAATGTTTATTACATGCACTTAATTGTACTTTTTTTGAAAGTCAGTCTGTGAAAATAATCCTGACATTTAACCTGTGCACAGTACAAAAAAGGTTGGGGACCCCAGCTCTAGAATGCCATCAAAAAGGGCATTATGTGTATTTCTTACAGCAGTAGAAAGACTAAAGCATGATTCATCTTGTTGCTAACCATAAATGTCACTTGACATTATGGGTAATTTTTTTGGCTACACTCTTTACTGCTGCCTTGTGCTCCGAGTGTTAGAGAAAAGACAATATGCTCTACTAAAGGATGCAGGCCACACAATTGAATGCTCTTTTTTTCATGCTTAGTTGTTATTTCGGAAAATTAATTCCGAACAATCGTAAGTGAGAAAATGTGTTTAGTCTGCATAAAATGGTTGTACACCATTTAATCAACAAGTTTGCTCGCTGCGCCTCCAGAATGCATGCATAATTCATTGCCGCTAATAAGGCATGTGATGTTAATCAGCACGCTGTTTAACTTCAACTTGTAAGAATTGTGTTCATCGGTGGATGTTTGGAAGATGGATGACTCACAAATGAAAAGTCTTTACTGAAGCGTTATTTCCAACATCAGCTGTTAACACGTTCATGTCCTGGTTTCCTCGGACGGAAAAAAAAAGATTGAATGCATTTGTTAGAATCTCATCCGAAAATATTGCTTCAGTCAGTGTCAACATAAACGTTATCTATTGTTTAAGTCCAAATTTGAGTCATCACTATTTGTAATCACCTTTCTTAAATGACTTACTGACTTACTATGTTAACCCAACTATCTTGGTTAGTTTTGGGGGAAATTAGTGAGACTTTCAAGCTTTAAAGGCCAGATGCTTGTTGGTGAATGCTACTAAAATGATTTGCTATACTGATTACTATGAGCGCCCCTCCGAATGGTTAAAGCGTCTTGTACCACAGATTTGTAAAATTGTTTCCTCTGTATAGCAAACAAATAGAGACGGAACCTTTAATAAGAGATTATCTGGAAGTACTTTATTTCTGACATTGTGTCTGTGTGCGGACACAAATAAATATTATTTGAAAATATTGTTTACTTCCTTGTTTCTTGTTATAGCATAATTAAAACAATGACTGCTTCTCTATTGCTTATTTTGTGTGTTCTCTTATTTTAACCTTTTATTCTGCACTGCCACTACAATAAACATGTTGTTTACAGCACTCGAAATAAAAGTTTCAGATTCTGAAATAGCGTTGTAGGAAATGTAGTTCTAATATTTATTGTCTGTTATCCAATTTATTCAGGTTAATAAGTGTGAAATTTTGTTGAAAGTTTGTCTCACACTGCCTTATATAGTTCTTTAAATGTTTTTTCTCATACAACTTTTCCCTATGTATAGGTTCACATACACCCTAGGAGAGGGGATGTGGCTGCCACTGAGTAAAAGCTTTGTGATTCCCCCTGCTGAGCTCGCCATCAACCCGTCAGCCAAGTGCAAGACTGATATGACGGTCATGGAGGATGCTGTTGATGTTCGGTAAGATCACACTGTTACTTGAACCACTTCTACCCAATTCAAGATGAGACAATCCAGGCTCCGACTGCGTAGATGATGGCTGGTCCAGGGCTGTGAGCTGGTATCTGCTTTAACATCATTTGCTAGTCGCTTCTCTGCAATTTAATGTTGTTTTCTGTGGTAAGAAAACATAGTTGACCCTCCTGGTTTGCCCGATTTAGCTTTTGTTCTAAGTAAATTAATGATACAATTCAGATATATTAAGTATAGGCTGACAAAGTTCCTTAAAGCCTTCTCCTAATATTCATAGCCCACTAGAATACTTAAAAGTATTATCAAGATCATAGAAATATTTGGTTCACCTTCTATTTCGAACCGCTCACTGAAGTCATTGCAATGATGCATGTTTTCATGTTATCCCAATTTCTCACGCTCTCCAAGGCAGCTCTGTAACTAAAATGAAAAACGTTCCCCCCTTTAACATTCGAAACAATACAACAAACGCTACAAATCATGTAAGTTGCAATGCAAAGCAGACAGAACAAAGGCACACTCTGTTGGCTCTCTGTGATAAACTGCTGACAAATTTCTCCATAAAGCACAGTAACGGTTTTACTCCCACTTTAATGGCCAACATCTGGTTTTAAAGGGTGAAGCCAACATGGAAGTGCAAAAAAGCCACAGTTCATCAAGGAAGTAAATTAAACTAAGGTTATTTGTAAAGCACCTTTCTAGACCAGGGTCACAAAGCACTTTAACAATCCAAAACAATATAAGTGGTCGCCTTAGGCTGGTTGAAGGACAACTGGAACTGATCGGTTCATGGCTAAACAATAATGCATTCTTAATATGGCTGACGGCCACGAATTAGCTTCAAAACAGTGGTTCACTTTTGGAAATGCGACGCCAAATACAAATTATACTGTATAGTCTATTGTTGCGTCTGTTTTGGACTTTAAAGAGAAATGAACTCTAGTCTTTCTGCCTTTTTTTCTACTATCTGTTTCGTTATGTTTCTTCTCATAAGTATTTGCATTGCAATGTTGATTTCTCTAATATACAGCTGCCCACCAACTTCTGTGACCTTGGATTATAACCTAAATAAGCCTTTAGCACATCCAAAAATGTGTCTTTCAGTGTCTGTGTTTCTGTTTCACCTTTTCAACTGGCCGCCGTTGTTCTAACAGCCCACTGGTGTTGTGTAAAGTGATGGCTGAACAGATCGGTTTAGGCAGCAAAGGTTTATTAATGTAATTAGTGGTGAGAATTGTCTTTTTGGCATGTCAACAACTTGGTGTGCAAAGACGTGTCAGTTCCTGCCCTAATTTGCAGATGTTTATTTGCCCTGTGAAAACCGTGTCAGGTGAGATTAGTCCCGCCTAGATGAATCACATTTGTTTCCCTGTCATATCGTTTGTCGTTTGTCTTGTAATGAGTTGTATTAATTGGAGAATAATCATTGTGTCAAAGTAAAACAGAGCCTTATTTTATTTGAAATCATTTTTATTTAGCAGTCATTTGCATTTCTGTTTTCTATTTCTATCAACTTTTTAGTACATTTTGTTTATGGTTTATTTAGTTTTTTTCTAATGTATTGGTCATTTAAGAAATTGTTAGTCATTTATTGTTAGAATATATTTTCTAACAGCCATTTTGTTCACATTTTCAATGTTTGGTTGTGAAATAATTACAGAACACTCATCCTCTGTATCAGGTTTATTTGTTTTAATGGGGGGTCACCAACCCACGGTTCAGGGACCCATACCGGTCCGTGAGGCAGTTATTACCGGACCCTAAAGACAGAAAGTACATTATTTATATAATTTCTGTTGTATTAATTAATACTAAAAATAGACCAGATTTTCTTTAAAGAAACATTAGTGTTACACTTCTTGTTTCACACATGATGACTAAAAAAAAACTGTAGATTGGTAAAAATCAATAGATCTTGGACTCTATTGTTCTGATCAGTATGTGTCTGTTTGTACAAAACTCTCTTTTCATTGAAATATTCACATTAGAAAATTATCTAAAGCCCCGCCCACTGAAAATGCTTTGTTTTTCTGGAGCCGGGATTTCAGACGAGGCAGGAATTTATAAAGTAATAAGTTTAAAACATGGTCATGCTGAGAGACTTACTGCATCTTGGAGAGGAAGACTTCAACATTTAAAACATGTGAGTGAGTCAGGAGAGTTAGACAATAGTCTCCCTTTTATTAGACCATCTTGTTACAGAGAAAAAAACGTCTAGAGCTCTTGATGATTCAGTGCTATGGTGAGATGTATTTTTAATCGTGCGATTTAATTGGGACTTCTTTTATCTGAACGTCAGTTCGTGAATATAATGTTAAACTGGTCCGGGAGCAATAAAAGGTTTGGGGACCCCTAGTTTAAATCATACACCTGCACAAAACTAACAAAAAACGATGCTAGCTGCCAATTTGTTGTTTGTCCAACTATAAGGTGGTCAAACTAAAATAAATAAATAATTTAATCACTTTACTGTATAACACAACATTTGATCTCTAACACATACGATGTCAGTGCCCAGTCCGCTTTAGGGGAATTTAATAAAAATGTGATTATCCTTACAGACTGTTAATCTATCATGTCATTTTATTTTGATTCCCTTAAAATCCGTGCAAAAAAGAGGACTGGTGTAAAGAAAAAATGTTTTCAAAGGAAAGCCAAAAGGTTTATGAGCAGTGGAGGAAGCATTTTTCTTAGTATACTCCAGAAAGGCAAGGTTCTTGGCAATTCCATTACTGAAAGTCTTGTTTATCAGGCACTGTGCAATTCTCGCTTTCACTCTGTAGAGGTGATTCAGTTCAGTTTGATAATGTGGTGAAATTCTTTCCTCAGCTATATCATTTTTATGTGGGCTACCGGTGTCCTTTATTGACCTTGCTTCTGGTTTGTAAAGAAAAAAAAATACAAAAGAAATCATAGATGTTGGAGCCCATGGGGTGTTCATATGTATGCACTGGCCAGTATTAACCGTTTGATCCACATTGAACCAAATTGATTCTCCTTTTCCTGGTGTTCAGAAGTTAAAATTTCAAGAGCACAGATATTTCCTCATGGACTCTGGTCTCACTGATGCTGGAAGACATGTTTTGTGGGATAGTTTTTGATGGATGAAACATTTTTTTTTTTTTAATTTAGCAGTTACACACCTTTTAATGACCATTTTACAAGATCGTGTCTAATTTGTGTCATATTTTTTCCGCTTTTGAATCGATCAATTTCACTAATTTAAAGGTAATTAGTGAAATTACCAATTGATTTTACATGGGAAATGATGCTGCTAACAGATAAAAATGAATTGAGATATTATGAATTTAATCACTAATTAAAGGGGAATATTGTGAATCAAATCATCTGCAACACAATAAATTGTGTTGTTTTCTGTCTTGATTTCCTTCCTCATGAATTACTTAATTCAAATAATTATAATGCTTTAGACTAGTGATGGAGTGATGATGCTTCATGAATCATTGTTCTTGTTTAAAAAGTCCACTAGATGGCGCTATTTGTTGTTTAATCTTTAAGTTCCAGCAACTATTTAAATGAAATCCATCATTAGCACCATCTACTCTGCCCAGAAAATGATGACACCGTTTCACGAAGCTTCATCAATCCCTCACTAATGTCATCCTTATTGTCCACCTTTCTTTTTCATGAAGGGAGGAGTTGATGATCAGTTCGTCTTTCGACTCCCTGGAGGTTCTCCTCGACTCATTCGGCCCAGTCCGGGACTGTTCAAAAGACAACGGAGGTTGTAGCCGTAACTTCCGCTGCATATCAGATCGCAAACTGGATTCCACAGGATGTGTGGTAAGTTGAAGATCTCTTTAAATAACCGTCAGACTGTTTAGTGTTTTTAAATGTACCTATAAGTACTATTAACTCAAATAAACCAGGGTTTCTTTTTACTCCATTTCCAAAAATATTTACAGATAATTAACATTCAACCACACTAAATAGTGATCTGGAAATGTGTGCCGCTTTTCTACAACCTGTTTTCATCCATGTAGTTTTTTAATTCTTATGTATCTTTGCACTACATTGCAAGTTTGACAGAACTTATTGAACTTCCTCAATTAACAACACAATATCCATCTGATGCCTGGTAATCAGTGTGCATCAATCAGGTTGGTTTTTTCGTCCCCATCTGTTGCCGACGTTCGCAATATGATTCTGGTTATTTGCTAAGCCTCAACACCGTCTGCTAATGTTTTGCCTTCGCAACACACCACTCTTCTGTCGCCAAGCTTTTAGGTACTTCCAAGCACTTAAATGCACTTTAGTAGTTAGTCTCAGGTGTGCCGTTTTTACACTTTTCTTTAAACAGAGTGGAACTGCTTCTGATGTTTAAATGGTAAAACATGTTTCATCAGAGATGAAAGAAAACTGTGAACATGAAGACAGATAAATAATGTGTTTATCTGGTAAAGTGTTCCTTGCAGTAGATAAGCATTTATAACGAGGATGTGCGTCATTCACTCCTTTAATCATCGTCTTCTGTAAAATGCTCCTAAAGCAGTTTAAGTGAAAGTACTGCAGGAAGCCTAGTTATGTATCTACTGCTATCAGAATACTTGTTAGTAAGTAATTTATTAATTTCAAACAAACTATACCTTTACAATATAAAAATAGTAAAAGTAAATCAATTATACACTCATCACATACTAGTCCAGTCATATAGTTAGTTAAACACATTTGTTTGATATTCTTGTTTAAAATAGAGAAGTTACCAATATAAATAAAGCAACAGATATCTTCTTTTTTTTTTTATTGATGAAAAAACTTGCTGGCTAAACGCCACATTATCAATGCACTAAAAATTAAATTCATGTCATTCTAATATTTGAAAGCACAAATACAAAGAAAATCATTTTATAGTAAGAAATTAAACGTACACATGAGACTGAATATAGTTACAATAATAAAACTTGTTGTCCTTGATCTTAGCAAGTTCTAAATCTAACATTGTTTACTATCCTGGTCAAGGTTTCTTTTGGTACTTTAAATTGTGCAGCATTTGAGTAAAAAATGTGTGGTCGGATCTTTTAACCTGAGAAACAAAATGAAGACGTAAATTTGAAAGAACAGAAACTTTTCAGTGAAAGAATTTCCATCTGAAACAAATAAAGCTCCAGGTAGTGACACATTCATATTCAGTGTCAACACTCTCATTCAAATAGATCAATTCATTTTTTAAAGAAATCCTAGTGCAATTTGAAGGCCACCAAAGATGTTCCTACTAATGAGTCACATTACAGCTTTTGGGGAAGATATTTTTGGTTAAAAAAAGAGGCCCAGCTTGAATTGCATTTCTTGTGATTGTTGTTTGTTTGTTAGACTACCACTGTCATGCCACAAGTCAATGTACAGTCCTGCACTTGGAGCACTTGTTAGGAGATACGAGGTGGGCCAACTGCTATCTGGAATTGCTTGATGCACTGTGAAAGCTGTTGACAAAGCCGAGACAGTGTTGCTAAGAAACATCTAAAACCATGTATCCTAACAGATAGCACGGAGATGTCCAAAAGTTGGATAGTTTTATAAGAGTTGGGTTTTCATTTGTGGTGATATTCATCCCTTTACATTCCTGCAGGTATGAAATATTAAACATGGTTATTATTCTGTTACTTTTAATTATGTGAAAGCAAGCTTAGTAGAGACACATTGTATATTGTCTATAAAATGGTAATATTAAGAGCAACAGTTAAAAAAATAGTCTGTTATTTTGTGTGAGTATTGTCCTTGTCTTTTAAAAAAAGAACTGTAGCTGTTTATACAAAGAAAAGGAGAATTTCGAAGATGCAGTTTCCTTTACTGTGCTATCCCTCCGTCTATTGATACATTCATCCACCCATTATCCATCTAAACTGGCTTCTTTTGATGCAGAAATGAAGAAGTTCAAATTTGAGACTGTCCGGATTGACTGAGCTTCTCACCTTGACTCAAAGAGAGATTCAACTCAATTCAATACAAGACGGTTACAGACGAGCAGTAAAGGGGTTTATGGATGTTTTAAAGTTTTGATGAAGATAAAGATGAGGACAAGTGAGCTGAAGTCACTACATTAAAATGAACATACATTTCTGCCTATAGCTCTAAAAAGGCACAGAAATGATCCCAACCCCCTAATCTACATGAGGGTGAGTAGAAACTTGTAAATGTTGTATTATTACTAATACTCTACTGCAGACTTCGATTCTGTGTCTAAGTAAACCAGACACATACTTAATGTTTATGTAGTTTTGGGCATGTGACTGCTCTTAGAGAAGAGTTCAGGAATACAGCTCCGAATTGTCAGGTTGATGGAATGCTAATGATATTGTCCACAATTCTACAAACAGGAGCCGCTCGACCCAAAGTGAGGTGAATGCGGTCCCTCCTAATGAAACCAAGTTTCTCCAGAAAGTCTGCCAATTATAAAAAAAAAAGCCAACACTGTTTGCTGGACGGCTACACAGTTAATCCATGGCCAAATTGTGCATGTGGTCCAGAGAACACAACATAGAGTCCAACATAGTTTTAGAAAAAATTAACTGACTCGACATTAACTTTAGTGACATCTGATTGGTGTAACCAAATGGCATTTCTTCTCGTATGGATATGTATTCATGTTTAGCGTTAGCTAGCAGTGTCATGTTTAATTCTAAGGAATGCAAACTACAGTTGTTGTTTTTGCTAACTTAACTTTTCATAATACAGATTGGATTGCTTTCCTGAGCGGGTGTGCCACTAGTCACCCAGTAGCAATGGGTTCGGCTTCTCTGGAATTACAATAGGAGAGCTAGCAGATAAGCTATGTTGCTTCACACTGGCATGACTAATAACCGCTAGCAGTTTATTTGAAGGCGCAGAGCTTACTTTCCAGAGTGGTTAGCTTCACATTCAAGCTAGCCAAGACTACTATTTCTAAGCTACAATTATCACTATACACCATGGTTGGATATTGTTCTTGCACAATTTCATGACCTTAGTTGAGAGTAGGAACATGGATTGACATGTATGTCGAGAGCTTGTCCTTTTGGCTCAGCTCTTTTTTTATCACAACATACCAGTCACAACTGATCCCCCTCACATCGCATGAGCAAGTTTAGGTATCCTAAGATGAAGGCCTTGCACCTGGCTCATGCACAATCTCCACTGCACTTCAACCTTCATAATTATATTTATGATATATACTATATAGATGATAAATATGATAAATATATGGTCATATTTGAGGCTCCCAGCACTGAGTGCAATGGTTCCTGATGTGTTGTCCTTACTCCTCACTTCCCCAAACTGCCCAGAGGTTCCATCTATTTAAAAGGCGTGATTAGAATGAACACAAAAATGTCATCTTTTTTTTAGTAGGGTGGGCATCTTTATACCTCTACCATAATGAACATGGAACCAGAACATGCTTGGCCAAGATCTGAGTTGTTTCATCAGAGCAAAGATGATGTAAAGTCTTAGCTGTCAAGTCATCACCACTGCTGGGAAGACTTTATGTGCCTAAACATGTATCATATCAAAAGTGTGATCTTGAAATTCACGTTTCCGTATTGAATTTTTTTAAATTATTTCTGCCTTCTTTTTTTACTTAAGATGTCAACATTAGCCATTCATTATGTGTTTATTAAAGACTCTGCTTTCTGAGATCACTACGTTTTACTAAGTCTATTAAAATGCGCAGTCATACCGTACATGTGCTTTTAAACATTGACAAACCCTAACATTTTATAGCTTTAATTACGGGAATTATTTGAAACACCCAGCAATTGACCATTTCCACTTTTTTTGTATGACTTGCAAATGAAGTCTTCTAGTTTTGTTCAAAATATCGAAGAACACTATTTTCCACCGTCTTTCATGTTGAAAGTCGGCGTCCGTCCCCATTTAGAATCTGGAGGTTGTTCCCAGGTGCGACTGCTGCTGCTGCCTAACTAAATCAACCACTAATTATACACAGATTGTCAACACGAATTGAATGAAGGAGACAGCGGAAATTTTCCAGACGCTTTTAAGATTCTTGCACTCATTTGACACAATTATCTGTCAGGAAGGAGATGTAGGAGATAGAAAGCAGGTGCTGGCTTTTTAATTGACCCTGTTCACTATCAGAGATCTTAATTCTGGATTTGTATTAAATGACGTTTTAGGTGATTCATGTTTCCACCTTCCTCGGTGTCCTAATCAGAACAAAGGTCCCGACGGTCTCTGCATATATTACTGTGTTTTAGTAATTATCCTGCGACTGTCAAGCTTATAAATGAGCCTCTCATCTCTCTAATCAGGGTGGTAAACTGGCATGGTCCCAGCGCTCTGAATCCACCCCGATCAATTAACACCTTGTCTAGCCGCTGCTGCCCGGAGACGTCCTGTCTACATTTAATATCACTTGGGCCAGCAAGTGGACGAACAGTAGCCATTCCTCACTGACCATAATGCTCCATTTGGCTGACGTATCACATTACTGGTGTCTGCAATAATCACGGGGTGAGTCTGAGATCAATAATGTCACTTGTTTGGACTTCAGATAGAAATTATGTTTGCAAACATTCCACACTTTAAGAAGCAGGGTGTTTAAATAGAAACTTGAATTTCATATTCCCCGATGGTTGCTTGCTTTATGTGGGGATTACAACATGAATATATAAACTTCAACGCCTAACAAATATTAAAGTCTCTTTTCTTTTATGTAAACATGAAAAGTAACATTGTAGTAGCACTAAATTTGTGATATAAATTTAAGGCCTTAAAGAACGCAACTATTAGCAGTTGCACAACACCTGTTTCCTTTAAAACTAGTGTTCACCTTAGGTCATGTGACTTCTTCAAACATTATAATCCACTGTCTGATGAACCATAATGATTTTATAATCGCCCCTATACTGTATACTGTTATTTTAAAATATATATTTATTGTTTTAGTTATTGGCTGCTAAAGCTTCATTTTTCACTGCAGTCCACTGGATGACACTCTTGCTGTATAATATTTGGCATTGAGCAACTATTTCTAAAGAATCACCCAATTTTTCTACCCATTTTTCAGAGTAGATGGTGCATTTGGCTTAAAAAAAAGATGTTTCATTAAATGGTTTACATTAAGCCAAAGATCACGCAACAAAGAGTGGCATCTTGTGGGCTCTGAAAAAATCACAACCTTCAGAAATAAGTAGACATTGTACAAAAAGTTCTTGGTTTATTTATATTTATTGGCATATTATGTTATTCAGCATTGTCCGAACGTATTTACATACAGTTCTGAAATTCATGAGTCTGCATTATGTTACATATTTATTCTTCAAAGGGCAAAGGCCAGATTAAAGATGTTGCAGTTTATGTCTAATAGAATAAGCCACAGGCGATTTATAATACTCATAAAAAACGTATCACTTGTGTTTGTCAAGCAAATTAAAAAAAAAATGCATTGAGAGAGTATTCAATATGCGTTTGTTTTTTAACAAACTTCTGGAAAGCAACCTGCATTTGCTGAATGTCCTTATTTCCACCAGATCAACTGCGAGAGCAGCAAAGCAATACTGTACTGGGATCAGATTCTTAAACACTAAGCAGTGTTGAGTGGAGTCAATACCTGGCTGAGATATAGATAGTCCTTGGCCCCATTAGTCTGTCACTAGTGATGCGTTCACTTCCAGGCCATTGACTGTATGTGAATTTAGACCCCTGCCGGGTATAAAATTGTCAACAGAACTGGGAATAGTCTGTGGTTTTACAGTTTGTCTTTACTTGTCATCAAGGTGCAGCATGACAGTGGAGACCAAGGTACACATTAATCAAGCTTTTTTATGGTGACAGATCATGATTAATGGGGCAAGACTGTCCTTCCAAGAAAAAAAAAATTCCACTTGGGTTGTAAGCGCAAGTGCCCAAAATGACCTCCAACAAGATTTAATGGCTTGTAAGAGGTAAAAAGCCTGGTCTTGCTCTTCCATGATGGTAATTTGACTTTTGGGTAAAAGTTAAATCTCAGTGTTGACAAGTTCACATGCATTTTTATTTATCATCACTATTCAAGCTTGTTTAAAATAAAACGTAAAAAAACATTTATAATAATCCTTTTATCCAGCTTGGAAATCCGTACAGAAAATTAAGTCGCATTTTATGTGTTAATGATTTGATGAGTTGTGTTCTTCTTCTTCATTGGATGATTGCCTAAAATAATCTTTTACAATCTTCTGAGAGGTATAATACCTTCGATATTTCTGAAAATACTTCCTTTCATCCATTACTGACAGAGTGACGATAAAGGTGGCAGCTTTGGATTTTTCAAACATATAACGATACCATTATGGATTAATAAACAAACCACATACTGAAAGCCTGATCCTGTGTCTTGTTGCTGTCATCGCTGTAATACACAAATATTGATTTTTATCATGAGACGTGCCACTGCTGCAAATGATTTATTAACTACGATGCAAAACGCCATGATGCATTGAGCCTCTTCACACTGCTGTGGCCCAGAGTCTTTAAATCACTGGAACTCCATATAATCAATGGGTGTGTTGCCTGCTCGGATTGTTTTGTATTGAAGGGTTGCTGAACTGTAGCTTTCCAACCACATATCTCTCTATTGACTTCTGTATTAGGCATCCGACACGCCGCAGCTGAAATCATTTTCCTGCAGTGCACAGGACTGTAATAACAATGATAACAACCACTATAATATAAGTAATAACAATAATAACAGTCCTTAAAATAATAAGAACAATTACAAACAGTTACAGTAAATATACTAAGAAAAACACCATTATCATTATCTTAATACCAGTAAATGCACTTGTATTTTTTAAGACAAATGAAGTGATAACTGTGACAGGCTTCTTGTGAAGACTTCCACATAACACGATATTGGTTGGGTTAGTGAAAATCCTTTCAATAAAAACACCTTAAGGAACCTCAAAAAGCTAATTTTTCAACCTTTGTCTCTTGTCAAGGTGACCAAGTTGCATATGTATTTCTGGAAGCCAAGAAGGTCGTTCACCTTGAAACAGAGATAACAAAAGGGTTAAATGCAAGGAATAAATTACTTAAAACATAGTTTTTCACATTATGTATTCAATAGTGTAATCCCCCATGAAAACTTCCACCATGGACTTTAAAATCCTTCCTAAGACTTTTACTGGAAAGATGCCTTTTTCTATAAATTATTAATGTGGCCACTGAGGTAATTAAATGAGTGCAGACATAGATCTTACAGGGAAAAGTAATGCGCATTTATCCTCGAGCATTTTAATCAATTGACATTGAGTGTGAGTTCCGTTTGTCCTGCTGTGAAGAAAGCTGCAGCTACAAAGCCTGCATGCGAGACCCTTGAACCCGATGCTTTTTAATCCTGTTTCTTAATGGAGATAAATTCCAGCAGTGATTCCGAGGCTTAGGGGAATCAGCACTGTGCCATTGCCAAACAGCAACAAATCCCTGCAAAAGTAGTCGGATAAGCTATGCACTTCTCCAATTTGCCTGTTGGGCAGATCGCAGCAGAGCAACAAAGAGTGCAAGATTTAAATAAGAATGCTGAAGTTAAGAAGAACATTTCCATAGAATTGTTTGTCACATATTTTGCTGTTTCGAACTAACATGTTGGTCTCTTCGCTGGGAAGGGGGATACATTTGTCTTGGGACTGATTTTTGTCACCTGTTCTTTCCGGTTATCAGTCAGCTGTCTGTCTGTGTCAGTTTAAAATAGGACAACGTGATTAGTTTAATCTTCTACATTCAGACTTTTCCACCATCTTCCTTCTGGGAAGAGGCTGTGCAGCATCCAGAGAAGAATCTCCAGACTAAATAACAACTGATGAACAGTGTTACACTTTGTTATTACCAGTATGGTTTTGTGTATTATTGTTCGTTCATAGTTCATGGAGGTTAATTGGTATTTTAACTTCATTATTATATTTGTTATTACATGTTGTTTTGTTTCCATGACCTACATAAGGCATTAAGCGCCATAGAAAATGAATGAATGTTGTATTGTCTGTTATGCTGAACTCTCTAGACTGCACTATACGAAGTACTTTTATTTCTTTAATTATGTTTTAAAACATATACTTGAGATCTTCAGGGAAAGACCACAAGGTCATATTTTCAAGATCAAGTTTACATTAGATCAAGTAACATTTCTGCATTGATTTGCTTGAATGGAAGCTTAAATAAGTTCATCTGCCTTCTGATCTTCTGTTTACTTTACGTGTTGTAAATGTGAATACCAGAATATCTCTAAGTGCAACCCAGAAGTTAATTTAGAATTGAACTGAATGAACTTTGTGGAAGATAATTAATTTAATTAAAGCATAGCTTCAACATTTTGATATGGACCCTTTAATGTTGCTACTCCACACCCACTCAACTTGGAAGACAGCTGCATAGTCTTTGTTCTCCAACCTTGTTCAAATGCACTTAGTCTGACTTCCTTTAAATACAACTGCGACGCAATAAAACATAAAATCAAAAGATGTGAATTCAACCTGACATGACTGCGATTAAATATGTCCCGGAAGCTGCAGAAAAAGCATACAGAGTGTGATATTTTGCAAATTCACACCATTGAAACAACACCTTTTAATTAAGTAGTTAATGGACTACGTAGAACACGGAGTTTAAGGAGACCAACTTCAGGAACATTTAGTGTGACTTTTTGGTTTGGATCAACATGGAATGTACTCATGGAGAGAAATCTGGAGCCTAGTCAGTCCTAACAATAGGCTTCATCAAAGAGTAAAGTTTTAAGATTACTCTTAAACATAGAGAGGGTGTCTGCCCTTGAGAGGTGCTTGAAAACTGAAGGCCCTGGCTACATTTATTTGTTAAACTTAACAGACTTGGAGTCAGAAAACTTTTATTAACAGTATTGTAAACACAACGCTATTGACAATTTTAGTGGTGGCAACATAAAAATACATTTAAATCAAGAAAAAATAATGAATGAAATAAATATGTAAAATCATGCTTTTTTCAATGAAAACAATCCCTTTAATTTGAAACGCAGACCTCTTGAGCTCAGTTATAGTACTTTTAGTAAGTTATAAGTACCTGGGATTTGAACCTTGGGATCTGAAGCTTTCTTTTAAAGAGCACGTTAGACATGTGCTTTCGAAAAAGTCGCCCTTGTGGCAGATCTTGATCCCAATGGGTCTTTTATGTTGTTAAATACAAAATTCAAAATTTCTGACGGTTGTAATGGAATGTTGAACTTGGTTCTCAGTTTTCATTTGAATGGAAATGTATTGTCACATTTTTGCTTTCATTTGAGTTATCCGGTTTTTAATACTACCCTTCAGATTTAAATGATGCATAAAACCACAAATGTACTGTGAATGGAAAAGAATAAAATAGCAGTAACCTGTATGAGCCAAACTATGCTGAACTTTTGCAGTGTCCGCCTGGGTTGAGTCCAATGAAGGATGGCACTGGATGCTATGACCACCACATCGGCATTGACTGCTCCGATGGATTCAACGGCGGATGTGAGCAGCTGTGTCTCCAGCAGCTGGCCCCTCTTGAGGATGACCCTACACTCTACAACATCCAGATGTTCTGCGGGTAAGGAGGACCGGGTGCATCTGCTTTGTATTTATTTATTATTTTATTAATTGCAGTTAATGTAGTTCATCCGTGCGGATGTCATCAATCTTACAGATTCCATGCAGTGTTCATTCCAGATGAGAAAGTCCAGTTGGATGACGGTTGTTAACATTTAGGCACTGAGTCTTTGAACCGACACCTTGAACTTCTTGACATCATCACCTGACCATCCAGAGAGGCTCTCAATGTCATTTCTATCACAGCAAGACAGATTAGTGTTGCAAATCAAGGATGGATTTTTATTTTGAGGGATAAGACAAAATCTTAGTTTGCTATGGGCGGCAACATTCTTTTAACCTTACTCTGAGCAGTTCAATATGAACTCACAAATGAACCATCACCAAACCCAAACCGTATTAAATTAATAAATGGTGTGGTCCAATTTCACCAAACTTAAACTTAACTTAACTAAACTTAACCCTGACAGCAACTCTAACCTTGTGAAATTAATCATTGCCTTGGGTGCCATTTAACCCAAACCTAACTCTAGATGATTCAGGATGTACTCGCAAATGGATCATCACCATGTAATGCCATTGGCCACAAAATTATTTTAACCTATTCCATAACCTTGATCCTCACTAACCCTGACGCTCAACCAATCATTATTTACTCACAAGTTAATTATCTCCTGGGGCCTCATGTACAAAGATTAGATTTCCAATAAAAACGGTTTTACACTCTAACCAAGAATTTGGTGCACAAAAATATACATATTTTTATGAATCTGTTTTAGCGCAAGACTTAACAGTTTGTATGAGTTGATTTTAAATAACACTGACATTGGAAACAGAAGAAACATCTTAAGATGAAGTTTAATCAAAACTATAAATCAGTAACTTAAAGTGCTGAGTATTGATGAGAATTTGTAGACTGTCTGATCGTCTCTCATTTGAATTTGGGGCACAGCCGGCAACGCATTAACATGTATTTGTACTACATTTATAATATAACAGTATTTTCTGTTTACATTAAAATAATGTTCCTGAGATATTATTTTCACAACCAGTGAGGAAAACCAGCTTAATTGCAGCTTGTGCCCTAATTAGAACCTTTTGAGCTCAAATTTGATATGCAGGTCATTCGGTCGGCTGCTACTCTCGTAGGGTTAAGTTGAAGCGATCAAATGTGGATTATTTTGTTTATCATATTATAAAAACAAGCTTCTAATTCATGGACTGTTTTTACGAATTGGGTGAAATAGCTGAAGAACGGTATAAAAACAACCATGTTGTCGTCATATGTTTCTGATTCTGATCATTGTGTGAATCATTTTATATCCACTCTTGTAAGTACATGTGTGGGTTTGTTCATTTTTTGATCAATATTGATCATTAATGTGTCTCTAATAAACACTTATAAAAGTGAATAGTGAGTCCATGAGTGCGACATGGATCTGAGCAGTCAATATTTCAACACATTCAAACCTTTCAGGAGTCAGCCAGATTCCACGCTCTTTTAATTCTTGATACCAACTTAATATGAACTTGGCCGAGGAAAACCTGTAGTACAAGAGGCACAGAATATCGAATAAGTTGTAAAATCTTGGTTGGTTTTTTGGGAGGAAAAACTCATATTAATATTGACAACCTACCAGATACGAAATAGAACCTTTCCATAGACAAAGGTTTGTTATATCTCTACTGTCTGGTAGCTAGAGGTAAAATGTAAGAGAGGTAAACATCTCTAGAGTTGCAGGATTGTTGAGTATACTGTGTGGTGTGTGCATCTTATTTGGATGACTGTGAGCTACATCTATAGATTTTATAAATATTTAGGATATTTAAGAAGCTGAAATAAACAAAACTTCCTTTCTAATAGGAAACTTCAGATCATATCCACTTATATGACCGTGAATTGTGGGAATGAGTTTTTGGTTGGAGACTGGATTTTAATCTGGTCATTTAAATAATTACTACTCTGTGCCCTATAATCCCTTTTCGTGTTAAGATGAATGTGCAGTGGCATTCTAAATGCTATCTCAGTCAGATGCAGCGGGGGTCCCTCACTTCGCACATCATGGGGTTTATGGCTCCAAGTTTATGCCTCTTGTCACATCATGCTGATATTTTTGCTCTCCGTGGCTACAATCAAACAGGTGGAGAGTCGGGTCAATGTCAGGTCACTTTGATTAATCATAAAATTGAAGAATAAAACGACACTGTACACAATGTTCGCCATAGGCAGTGTAGGTGTCTTTCGTGGTGCAAAACATTTTCAGAAAAGTAATTTATGACTCTGACTAACATCATTTTAGGTCACCTTTTTAATATTACTTTCCAAGTGTCTTCCTATCACTGAGTCCATTCACTTTCATGCATATGAATTTGTTATTCATGACAGGGGCACAATATGTGGCTCATTCCTAATGCAGTAGCACAAGATCAATGCTTGCAGTTATTATGGGTCAAAGTCGACTTGGTACAGTGAGGGATTTTAAATAGCACTTCCAACAGGGAGCAGAACTAGTGACCCTGAACACATTCTTACTAAAGTCATTTTCTGCTCTGATATGAAGCTAGTGGTGCATTGGCTTCCTTTTATGCTCACTAATATGACACGGTGCAAAGCTGTGTATATACCATCACCACTACTTATATAGAGTGGATGGTACGGTTCCGTTTCCCAACAATCCGGTATGAACACTAGTTGGAAACAAGGGGTATTCACTTGAGTGGGACCATAGACTCTACACAGTTCAGAAGTCAATCCACGGCTGTGGCTATCTAAGAGTGGAAGTCGAGAGGTGAAGTTCACGCTGCTTATTTTACAACTGGAATATAATCAAAACTGAAACCTCCATAAAGTATGTGCTGTGTAACACCAAAGCTGTTTGAACTATGCATTAACATTTTAACTTCATCAAATTCCGCTTTTTTTTTTGTCTGCTGTACATGATAACAGGTCTTTCTGCAGCAAGCCTCAAGAGGACACCAGATGAACTGCAGCTTTTTACACTTTTTTATTACACAACTAATGTTAACACCCATATCTCCTGTCTTACTCACATGTTTCAAATCTAGAAGTCTTCCTCTCGAAGATGCAGTAAGTCCCTCATCATGACACTGTTTTGAAGTTCTCCCCGGTGTGAAATCTCGGCAAATGAGAGGTTGCAAGAGCAGAGTCCATTATGACATAATTATTGCTCCACTCCTTCAAAAGCAAAGAACGCCCAGCTTCTGTCTTTATACACAAGTCCCTTGGAGGTGTCTTCCGGGATTGATGATGCGCGTTGACAAACCTTGATGCTTGACCAATCACCAAAACCACACAGCAGAGTGGCTGTGGTTATGGTAAACAAGATTTTATCTCAAGAAAAATGAAGCGTTTACTGAGGGCGGGGCTTAACTACATTTTTAAGTAAAAGATTAAATGAAAAGAGAGTTTTTTACAAACAAATGCATAGTGATGAGTACAATAGATCCAAGATCTATTACCAGACACTTGAATCAACACATAAGGCCTTTAATTTGTTTAAAAAAATGGCCAAATAGATGTCATCGTCCACACATATTATTTCAACATTGTCTTCACTCATTTGAGGCTATTTTTTCTTTACCTCCATTGCACATTGTAAGCTCTAAAAAATCCAAAATATCACTCACTCATTCTCTCTTATATTCTTCAACACTTTTTCTTCACCTGCAATATACTCTTAAGCCAGAAGGTTTTGTTTCTCAAATCTTTCTCCATCATGTGCCTGTTTCATGAAATCACTAAGTCACACTTTTATCCTTGTTCTTCCTTCTTCCATAAATCAATGTTTCTGCCAGTCCACGAAAAAATCCTGTTGTGGGAGACGGTATTATGATGGATTTAAACAAAGAGGTGTACAAACCCTCGCTTTATGAGGAATAGGTGCTGCTGTTGTCTAATACCACAATGCAGATGTGACTAATCCACCTCTGTATCTGGTGACGGCTTTTCATAGCAGCACGACATTTGGCATTCAGATGGTTCTCCTCGCCTGATAAATCCCTGACAGATTTTGATGCTCTTTTTTAAGCCCCTGAAGCCATTCCTCTCATCACTTAATTTGTTCTTTATACTTTCCGGAGAGCTAGCAGACGCCTTGTTTTTGATCCGTCATTACATCACAAGAATCTTGAAAAAGTGTCGGAGTTTCTCCTTTCCTTGGAACGATAACCCGCCTTTGGAGTCACTTCACTGGTTACATTCAAGTTTGATGTATTTGGACATTGAAGTCATTTAACTGGCGCCATCTGCTACTGACATGTGTTTGAAATCATTGTTTTACCCCAGTGGTCCCTTTAGTTCTTCTAAGACTGAGGGCCAGGGATGAATGCTTCACTCACTTTTCTATACGATGAACAAGAGAAAGCTTGAATATAGAGCAGAAAGTTTGCCCCCCTGGGAATACAAAAATGATTGAATGAAAAACCTGTAGGATAGTACTTGTTAACCCCCAATTGAATGCTTCACATGGAACACTAATCTGTATAAAGGCTAATCTGAATAAAGATACTACATTAAAACAGGTCTTTTGAAATGAAATAATCTGATTTGGTCCGTACAAAATGAATATCATTTGGATCAAGAAGCTAGAATATATATATATATATATATATATATATATATATATATATATATATATACTTGGTTAAAACCATGGCTTGGTTAAAGATAAAGAGAAATGATTATTTTGAACTATATTGAAGTTACTCATCATGAGGTGTTTATGGTTACTCAATGTATTTCTTTATACAAGTGGGTAGAGGAAGTTGTCTGACGTCTTCTTCTGCCCTTGAAACTATATTTATTTGGTGTGAAAAGAATGCAGATGAATTATATCTATTTGTATCATAGAAGAGAAAGTAACTGGCACTAAAGAAAAACCGACATTTAAGAGGCTGATTTAGACTCTGTTCCTAATGCTGATGTACTTTCTCAGGTGCATCGAGGACTATAAGCGAGGTCCAGATGGGAGGTCGTGCCTGCCCATCTCTGAAGCCTGCACTGAGGGGGTCGACTGTGCAGAAGCGACAGACATCCCTGCAAACCAGACCGTGTTCGGAGACCTCTTTTATGGATACAACAATCACACCAAAGAGAGCACCTCTGGCCAGATTCTGAAGGCTACATTCAGGTAAACACACTAGGCTGGTACACAACATGGCAGGCTTTGGATTTGTCAGCTCCTGCAGTAAGGAGACCTATGAATGAATGCTGCATACACAGTGCATGATTCAAAGCTTTATGGTATATACCCTTGGAAGTTAAATCTAATCTAAAGTATAATTGGAGTTTGACGTTTTTCTTAAGATGACTGACGTATTTTCCTGATCATAACTACATATGCCTGCAAGTCTCAAAGGCAGCGTGAGAGATGACGAATATACAAAATAAAATGCTGGACTTGCAATAATTGATAAATTAACATAGTAATGTTCTTCGCTTTAAAGGACCTATTCATTCCAAGTGTCAAATGGGTTTCCTTCGTCAGATGGTATGTCTCTCTCTCAAACCCTTAAAAACTTCAATGTAAACTGGTGGAGCTTGAATGTTTACCTAGTTAAAATAGTCCACAACATTAATCATGTTTTTGGTTGTTTTTTTAAAAACTGATTTTCACATTAATGTAAGGGCGTACAATGGCACTGGTTATTGCGATCGCTACAAGATAAAGGGTTCATAGGGAATTAAATGGCAGAAAATGATTCTTGTATGATTACAAGTCAAATTTTATAATGTCTCTCACTCTTGTCAGTGATAATTCTCTGGTTTTAAATCATCAAAACTAGTTTTCCAGAATAACTGCAGAAAACTTTGAAAAAACCTGATACTTCCTTTTTCACTGAAGGTTAAGTTACAGTGTCTTCAATCAAAAAAATATTTCCAGGTGTTTGATGTGGATAAAAGAACTCGCCAAAAAAAGAATAATCACCGCTGTCGGTGAGCTGCCTTCAATGTGACGAACTCTTGGAGATAGTCGGTCAGTAAAGTCATCTGCTGCCCAGGAATTTAATTTGAGCCTGGCATGGATTCCATCTCCCAGAGGCCACTCAACCTTTTTACTGATCCACAGCCAGAATTACACATCCAACTGAAGCAAGAAGCTAATATCATCAGAATCTCTGATCTCCGATCCCTCTGATCTTATTTGAAAGTGTTTGTGAATAGGCAGCGTAGTCTGCTGCAGACTCTGAAGACCACCGGGCTTTTCTGGAGAAAACGAGCTGGTGTAAGCAGAAGAGGAAATTCTATTGGGGGTTAACGCAAGGCCTAATTATACGGGTGTGCTGTGCATTAATGGAATCTGACCAGGAGCAAAACTGACGAAATGTAACCTGTTTGGACCAAATTGAGTATTTAAAGAGTTTAATTGAACTTATATTAAAACTGATGGCTTGTGAATGGCAAAGTCCGACATCCAGCTGCGGCTTTCAAAGCATGATGGAGGAGCTTTTTCATGTTTCCTTCTGAAAGCCATGATGGTAATAATGAACTGTTTTCAAAGTGAAACCTCAGTTAATCTGAAGGTTTGCCCTAAAATACATTCTGTGCCTGTCTAACACAAACCTGAAACAAATACTTTTTATTTCCCTAGTGAGAACCAAAAGTTAAACATAAACCTACATTTGCAAAATAAATTGAAAGAGGAAGTTGAAATAATAAAACTGTAGTCACAATTAAATTACAGTTCTCTTACGTTCTATCACACTTAGACACACTGATTAATACAAAAACAAATGTCACAGAATGTAACGGCTTCACATTTTATTTAGACTGACACCTGATTAAGAGGAGAGTTAACACCTTAAGTTGGCTCTCTGGGTTTTTTGTTTGTTTGCAGTGTGCAAAGAGAACGTTATTAAAATATAGTGCTTCTTTGTCCTTTCTGATTCCTTATTCACGCCCTTGCAGTGAATCCCAATCTTTCGTTTTTTTCGGTCCCATGCCTTTCGTTTCCCAATCATTTTTGATAGATTTAGTGGTTATTGGTGGATGAGTTATTCCCCTTCCCTTTTAGAACCCAAGGACCAATATGGTGTTGGCTATAGTTTCTTTGTTATTTTCCCGTACCAGTGACCACTAGTACCACTTTTTCTGAGGGGAAACGTAACGGCCTACTAATACATAAATAGTAAGATCGATTTAAAGTTATTTTAATTTAAAAAAAAAATAGTCTGTAGTCCAGGACAGGATGAAAATGATTGTCCTTTGAAGGTCAGACAAAACTGCTAAAGCAGAGAAGCTGCTCTTATAAGTTCATCTGTTCGTGCCTCTTGTTAGGAGCCATCTGGTCACCTTTAAAAGTTTGATTAATCCTGCTGGAGATGTCCTCCTTTAGTCTGAAGAGCCTTTCAGTCACGTTGGGCATCATCGCCTGACAAAGAGCGAGTTGAACATGAAGTTTGGCAGAGTTTTAAATGAGTTGCAGTTACCAGTCTTAAATCTTCAAACTCTCTTTACTCACATGGGTATTTAGTGACTCATCCAGTTGAATGTCAAAGTGACAGTACATACCTACACCCAAAATCTACTCTCACAAAAAAAAGAAAGAAGAAATGTCAAATTTAATGTGAATGGGCAGATTCAGATGCGCAAAGGTCTGGGTAGAAAATTGTGTTAAATTATTAAGCTGCATTTAAATAAGGTTCACTATTAATGTCAGATTTTTTTTGTGATTGTTTCAGAATATCTGAAAAGGTTACCAAGTTTATTTTTCAAGAAATTGATTCAGCTATGGATTTCACTTCCGAGGTTATTCTGTATTTCTTTTTTGTGTTGGTTTGTTAAAAAAGGGTCACCTTAGAAGTTAAATCATTTTAACTTTTAATAAACCTTTTGTAAAAAGTTTTCTGAGGTAAGTTGTTGATAGATCTGCTATTAACAATACTTTTAAACTAACTAAAAGCTGAAGTTAATTATATCGGAGACATTTTTAGACGCTTTCTGTTACTTGAACGTTTTGTTACAGAATTCTGCCAAATTTGCAGTGTTTTTATTTGGATTCCCAAAATAAGAGTTTGTTGCTTAGCAATTGTAAATGATATTTTAAAGGAAAGTATGGAGGCTTTAAAAATCGTCAACAGACCAAAACACCTCCTTCAACTCCTCAATGGTATATTTTAATTTTACGTTGCCCATGGCTTGTACTTATGGCTAATTGACACGGATCGCTGAGGTTTTCATTCATGTAAGTTGCTGCTCTTAGAAAACTTTTGTAAATGACAAACAATTTATTTTGGCATCATTCCACATTGCAAAACATCCTCAATTGAATCATCTTTTCATCAGGCTCATTCTTGTTGATCGATAAATAGAGAGTAGTGTCTTGCATATAGATGTGAGCATTGTCAGGTTTTGACTTCCCAAACAAAGTTAACACGTGGTAGTGATGGGTTGATGAAGCTTAATGAAACAGTGGCATCATTTTCTAAGCTCAGTAGATGATGCTTTTGGCTTAAACTGGTTGGAGGATTTATCAAAATGGTTTATAATAGGAATTAAATATTTCCTACAAATGGAATTATTGCTGACAAAATCATACATTTGCCAGGAAACAAGGAACCCAGGAGCGGAAGAAGATGAATAACAGGACACAGAGTTAACAAAAATAATAACAAAAGAGTATATTTCCCATAAATCCCTGCCTAAAAAGAAAGAGCCAAATTATCCACGGACTTTCGAAAACAGACAGACATGTCATATATATCCATGCCAACACACACACATTTTCAATATTTGCCATGCTCTTTATTTTTTCTATCTAAGCCATCTTTGAAACGTCTTCCTCCCAATAGTAAACAATCTACCCAGACCATGCTAAGAGAAAAATAGATTTGCTTCCTGGAAAAACAAGGTTGTTTTATTTAGGCTGTCCGGGAAAGCAGAAAGCATTGAAAGATACAAGCAGGTCCACATACCTCTGGTTACAAAACAGCCATTTCACAGACACGTACAAGTTTTTTAAAGCATAAAAATGTATTTTCAGAAAACGACACAAAGAGAAAGAGATCTTGTAATTTCAAAGAAGGCTAAGGCTGCCTAAAGGCTTCTGTGGTCTTTGCTTAAATTTGTATATATTTTTTCTTTATTCCTTGAAAATTGAATTTTTTTTATTCCAAAGGAGCTTTCCTGCAATTTATTCTCCCGCAATCAGTTTTTTCCAAGCTATCCAATATGTTGGTGGTGGTATAGAAGGACACAGACACAGGAATGAGTTTTTGGAATACACAAAGTAATGAAATACAACAGACATGATCACAGACTTAGAGCAAAACTAGAGATTGATCGGAGCAACGTCTTCAAGCTCAAATTACTTAAGAGGGAGATCTTTTATAGCTTTAATGTTCAGCTAAACACCAATGGCCAGTCCTGTGTTTATTATTGGACACCAACCCCAAACAATTGAATCCTTAAACCAAAGATCCTGTCTATCATGTTTGTGGAGAAATGACCTTGGAGGCAAAACTGCTTTGCGCCTTCCAAGACTTGTTTTGTCTAAGCAATACTCAGGAGTTGACTTGACCTTAAGTGAAGCACATTTTATAAGAGCTTGTGAATGTAAACTTTAACATGACAAAGCCTGATTACAGAGCAACAACAGTAGAACAGATCAAGAACTAAACATAATAAACTATATGGAAAACATTGATTCTGTTTATGTTCTTATTTACAGTAAACCGAGAATCCTGAGTATCTCATTTGCCATTTTGTACTCTTCAAACACACCTACTTTAGACGGATTAAAATCAAAATAGTTTTTTCTTGTCTTTGTTCAAATTGGAGGATGAATCAGGGACAATTAATGGTTAAAACAATGGTTAAGAAGAGCCTTAGTGTGACAAGATCATATTGTCCTTTCCAATTCTTAGGACACCAAACACCAACCAATATTGTCACATTATTCAGCCCTATTAAGACATGAGTAATCATTACTAATGGGGGGGAAATTTGGGGAATAGTACTGTCAGACACAACAACATGAATTTAAAGCAGCTAGGATTCAGTAAAATCCAGCCGGATCTTCCTCCAGATGCAAAGGAACAGGTATGGTGAACATCATTGGTCGGGCCCCAGAATCCTTAATGCATTCATATTTCTTGACTAGCAGTTAGATGGATCCATGTTTCATAATAACGTACATTTATCTAGGTCAAAAGTACATTTTTGAATGACATTAGGTAAGATTCAATCTATTGGATCGTGTCTGTTTTCCCAGCTTGCCAAACCATACAGTCCACTGTCAGTAAATTCACAGGATGACAGATGAATTGAAGAAATGGTCGGGCTTCCAGATTGGTTATTGAGAACCTTAGAGCAGCCAATGGATTGGGATCAGATGAGTGGCAGTTCAATCTGAGGCCAGTGTTAGTGGGATGGTTAGCGTTCTTTCTGATGGCTTATCTTGGTAAAAACCTGGTTTGTGTTACTTGGAGGCCTCCACCTAGATTCTGTTTCAAGCTCAAAGCAAGCAATGATTGAATGTGTGGTTGGGTAAATGTGATAACGGACTCTAGCTCAGCATTCATCATCTGGTTAAATCTGAGACGAAGAGATGTGTTTTCAGTATCATAATTCTTAATGTATC
Source organism: Callionymus lyra (assembly GCF_982586985.1). Classification (NCBI taxonomy): domain Eukaryota; kingdom Metazoa; phylum Chordata; class Actinopteri; order Syngnathiformes; family Callionymidae; genus Callionymus; species Callionymus lyra. Next base: position 3,388,220 of record NC_141833.1, read on the forward strand.
TTGGACGCCACACATTCCTGGTCCCTTTAAGGGAGTCCACAATCCTCCGCTGTTGTCTGAAATAGAGACCGTGGCGGAGGGAGGAGAGAGAAGTCACGAACTAGATTTAATTTTATTTGTTTCCTTTGAATCCCGCTGTCCTCATTTGCATTGACTTCACTCACATCCGTACTATTTTTATTCAAACGCAGATTAGTTTAACTAAAGGTTTTCTTTAAATAAATCAATAGAATATAATTTAAATATACACATTAACAACAAAATCATGAGTTTGTGTGAGCAAACCATGCCTCAATTTCATCATGTGATGTTTTCAGTTGTCAATTACTGTTAAAAAAAATATATATCACGCTGTTTTGTAGTGTTAATTTGTCAATTCAGATGTGCACGGTTCCGTTCATGCTATTGAACACAACACTACATTACACACAATATACACAACAACTTTCTGGAGTTGAAGAACATTAGATTTGATTTTCAGCCAATGAATTTATGTGTAGTTAAGAGTTTTTATGTGTCTTGTGTATCATTAATGGACCAGAAACATACTTATTACTATTTTACTTTCAAACTATTTTGGCCTGAGAGCAGGAGAAGACCAAATCCAGAAACATAAATAATTGGATATTTTTAAAAATCTAAAAAAAATGGGTCTATTACTCACTGGTTGTGAAAGATGACCGAGGACAAACAGTTCTTGTCGTAGTTGTGCGTTGCCAACTTTTCTTCAACCCACAGCCTTTCAGGGACAAATGAGTCATCAATTTGTTTGTTAGTCGTTTTATGAAACCGCCCGATGTTGGGGAAAAAATAATATCGCTAATGATTTATAAAAGCTACGTTTCATCTATGCAGTAAGATATCGGTTTATATGCATCTGACATTTCTCTTGGGTAAACAAACAAAAAAACAAAAAAACACCTGCAACATTGAAGGGAGCGACAGCAAGAATATCCGTAACGGCTGTTGATGACACTGGTGCCAGTAAAAAAACACACAATCCCATTATTTATGAATCTTTTTGCACCGAAGCCAATCATTATGGAGTCAAATGAATAGCTATTTATATTCAGATAATGTATGTACTGGCATTTGTTTTTTTGTTTTTCTCTGCCCACCAACATATTTCTATTTATATTTCTTAGCTTATTCCAATATCTGATATAACACATACTTTTTCCTGGATTTTTTTTTTGCTTTACTTTTAGTTTCTGTCGTGAAGCCCAACATTTCTGAGTCAACACAATGTGCCCGTTGGGATGTAATGGCAATTTAAGGTGATTAACGTTCGTGCTATACTGTAATAAAATCTCACATACCTATTATTAGTTTAACACTGAAACAGCACATCCAAAAAGCTCACTAAAATACCCGCCTTACTGAAAAGAGGGGATGTAGCAGACCAAGTGATAATGACCAGAAACCGCTGCCAATATTGCCCACAATCCATTGCAAATTTGTGGCAACTTCAGAAAGTATGAACTGAGCCATTTGTAAATTACGATACAAAGTGGAGCTCTCGTGTCAATTTGGTTAAATGTTTTTTCGTTTTTCAAAATAGTCTAATGTCGTGCAGCAGGTTTGTGGACTCTTGCCCACACAAACTGATTCAAGGAGTGTGCAGTGTATATGTCACTGTTCTTTTCCGCTGGACTGAAATTACTTATTCAGGATCGCGTCATAGTTCTAGCTATAAACAGTAGATATGGGCTGCTGTCTAAGTTTATTCTGACCAGCATTTCTAGTGAGGCCTTCAGGGAAATCTTTCCTAAAAGTACCAAAAAGAACGTACTTAATAATACAAATACGTTTAAGAAGTCTTATCAGTAGTGATGGCTTATAAAGCTTCATGATACAGTGTCACCATCGTCTGAGCTCACTAGATGGCGCTCTTTTGTTGCTTAAAGGGAAATTAATGTGAAAACCCAACTCTTGTGTCTCACTCACATGTTTCAAATGTTGAAGTCTTCCTCTCCAAGATCCCCCTCATCATGACAATGATTTTAAGTTATTACTTAATAAAGTTCTCCTCCATCTTGAATCTCGGCAAACGAGAGGTTACAAGCAAGCTTGCTTTGTTAATACAAGTCCCTTGGAGGTGGAAACTTGTGGAATTGATGACGCGCAGTGCCGAACCCTGATTCTTGATCAATTACAGCAGAGCAGGCGAGGTTATGGTAAACACGATTTTAGATCCATAAAAAAAAATTTCAGTGGGCGGGGCTTAAGAACAGTTTCTAAATATACAGTAAGTAAGTAAGTGTTTAAATGAAAAGAGGGTTTTGTACAAACACACTCAAATTTATGAGTACAATAGAGGTCCAAGATATATAAAAGATAAAATATTGCTCTTTAAATCAAAATATTGTACTGAATATTCTTGAAGCTTCATCTTTCCATCATTGTTCGTCTTGTAATCACTGTCTGTCAATGTGAAGCTACATGACACATGTCCTACAATTCACTATACTTGGAAGACTTTGTTCAGTCATCATGGTTTTTAAATGACAGAAAACAAATGAGCGAGTTCAAGCAGGGTTCACTCTTGTCACAGATGAAGACATCAAACCTCTCACTGGAGATGAATCAAATATGAAAGAACAGTTAAAATCAGTGTGAGACGCGAGACCTAATGTGCAGCTTTGCCTAATGAAGGCTTCCATATTGTTACCTTGTTTTTATATGCTGTTAATGATCGGCCAAAAGTATTGGCTTCCAATCGGTTTCCTCATTAAAACACAACTTTGATGTGAACTAATGCCTGGTCTCATTAGTTTTACTGTTTTTAGATTGTTTGTGTATAATGACGACTGGTATTTGTAACAACAAACGACAAGTTAAAAGGTACAAGACAGACGAGTTCCCTCTACGTTCATATGGCTCTTTTCTGTTTCAACAATACATTCATTGAAGAGTTCTGTGTTCAAGTCATTGTCCTATAGGGGTGTCTAACTATGTGATTGGTTGTTAGTAATCAAATACAGCCATTATTAGTGGGTTTTTTATATAATGTTTAACTTTTGACTTTCTCTGTTTGCAAGCTGTATCTTTTATATTTTTGTCTTCTTCTTATGCTTGAGTCGTCTTCTTATGCTTCTTATACCAACAGTTGTCAGTCACAAACTAAAGTAAATTTTCATTTTCTAATGGTTTACACAAAAGAAAACAGCAATATTTAGCCCTTCTGGTGGAAAGTATAGGTTGCGGGCGACTCTCAAATACAGCAACATGTAAATGACTAGACCTGCATCTGTACAAGTCTGTTTTAAACAAAACATGAATTTATGAAGACATTTAATGTAATTATAATCAAGTTGAATGATAGTTGAGCGCTTTTCTCAGCAATTGGACAAATATATATATATATTTATGATGATATTTGCAAATTATAATGATTTAATCTCTCTTGACTGAACCAGTACATGCATACATTGATGTATCACAATAGTTTAAAGGATCATCAAGAGACTTCAGACTCACTGATGATCTTGACATGAGTGGTTCCTCTCTGATTCGGATAAATGGTTCAACACCATTATTAGTTTCCTAAGAGTTTTCTTTTTCATCCAAGGTAACTGACTATAAAAGGTACATTTGTATCTTTTTGTAAAGTCTTGCTGAAGGATTTGTTTTGATGTTTCATTACCATTTTCACCTTGATTTACAAATATTTCATAAGCAGCAGTTTTGGTGTCATCTGTGATTTTGTCTTCTAACATGTGACTTCCTCACAGCTCCTCGCAACTTCACACCCAAGGTAGCTGTACCTGTTCACCATCTCTCTCTCTCTCTCTCTCTCTCTCTCTCCTCACACCAGACAGAAGAACTTTGCCCGAGGCATCGAGCAGCAGCTCCCAGATGGCATGGTGGTGGCCTCGGTGCCAACAGAAGTTCAGTGCCATATAGAGCTGTCGGATCCTGTGCCCGACCCAGAATACCTCACCGGTAGGAACCCATAATTCAATGTTCACACTGGTTGTTCACAGCTGGACGGTGGTACTTCATCACCTGGCTGTCTACAATTCTTGCACAGGAAAAAAAAAAAAGAGTCTCGACTCACATCTCGATTTGATTCAGATTGAGATAGAATACCAACAACTTCAACTCAACTGAGAAAATAAAAGTTAGCTCTATTTCACTGACAGTCAGTATAAAGAGAAACGTTTTGTTCCCCAAAATCAGACAAACAAATTAATATTTTAGTCAGACCCAGAAACAAAATGTTTTTCTTTGGCTTGAATAATATGTGAACCAGGTCAATCTCTCACTTCTCAACAACTCGGTCAACAAGGGAAAGGGGAGTTAGCCAAAGGGGAACAGCAGGATTTGAGCAACAATTCACTCAATTCTTCTGGAGGACATAAATGATTTAACGACATAAAATGTGTCGAACATGCGGTTCAGAATCTAGTGTTCCAATGTCGCTCAATGAGAATAAGGCGTTTTAAATCCAGGGTTTTCTCTTCACACTGAAATATTTTACGGCTTCAAAATGGAGGCCAGTTGGAAAGTGTCAATTTCATTGACTTGTCATACTCCAAAAAGTGAATATCTACCCGTGTACTATGCCAGAACCACAGTGACTCAGACACACGTTCCTCTAGAGGTTTTTTCCGAATCATGTGAAAATGACCTTTTTGCTAAACCAATATGCCACAGATGACAGTCTCTTAGTACTTCTCCTCTACTGTTTATTCTCCAGGTGACACTTGCTGTTCAAGATGACATACATTATCCTCACATGGGGCTATTCAAGAGGAAGTTTTAAGGACATACTGTTTTTGCGTTGCTGTTTTCTCCCACCGTAAAACATATTAATATTGTAATGGATGAGAATTACATTGACATTCACGCTAGACACAGTAGAGCTTGGCTGCCTACTCCACTGGACCTTTGTACAGGAGATTAGGTTTGCAAATCTCTTTTCCTTAAAACCAAAAACAGAAGAAACTATATATATATATTGATTAACCTCATTAGTTTGTAGCTCCAGGAGATTTCTTTAACCACTTGTTTTGGGTAATCTTGTTTAGTGCCTAAATACTAGTGATGTGTAAATGAAGCTTCATGAAGCATTGTCCCAATTTACGGCCCACTAGATGGCGCTCTTTGGTGTATGATCTTTGAGGAACCGTTTTAACGAACCTCCCATTTTTTCAAGCTAGGTGCGCCATCTACTGAGCCCAGAACTGTATGACACTGCTTCATATAGCTTTATCCAGATGTCACTAATTCATACCACTGAATGCAAAATGTGTCCTTCTGTTAGGGCTGCACGATATATCCAAATATCATGACAACATGATAGTTGGCAGAACATTCACAAAAACCTACAACATGGTGATTTTTTATACAGCCAGCTTGACGAGTATGGAGATGCTCAGTATAAGATTACCGTTATTGACATCTGGGTGGGTGACCGGGGAGGATTTTCACCCGTCTTTTCTTTTCGCTTTTACACCTTTGTGATATTTCACTTTATGGTGACGTTTCAGGTGGTTGTATAAGTTTGTAGTGTCACCTTGCGGTGCTTAAGCATAACACTGCAAGCTACGTCGTTTTGGTTTGTATCACCTTCTTTGAATCCCAAAAACTTCCACACATGAGCACCTATTTTTTGAAGGAGCGTTACAGTGAGTTTATCATCCTCACGGACGGCTGGGTTCATTTTCTTCTTTTCTCTCAGTCTCAACTCCTTCCACAACTGTTCACAGCTCTCGTTTTCTCCGCCGCGATCACTTGTTGAGGGTGGGTGCTTGTGAGGGAGCGCTTGTTTTTTTGCAGATCAAAATGTGGTACAATTCTTTTTCATTTATTTTTTTTAATAATCCTTGTCACTTTGAAATGAGATCATCTATAAGGAGGAATCGAGATCGCACTTTTTTTTTAACAATAAATCGTGCAGCCCTACCTTCTGTCCAATGGTATAAAAGCCATCGGTAAAGCTATTAACATAATGCTTGAAAGTCTTTTTTTGACATTTCTCTTTCCTCAAATCTTAACATGGAAAAGAAGTGCCATAAGCAGATTTTTAGAATGCTGACACAATTTGTGAATCGTCTCTATTCTGCTTTAGCTACGCTGAAGAAGTTAAACACACATAGGAGCACACAGAATTGCTTGCTCCTCTCTGCCTGCACAATTATTGGAAGTGTCGTCAAGAGTACAATGAAGTGTGTGAAATAATAATTGTATTTTAGCATATTTTACCCCGGGCAGCCCGCTGGCTAAACTTACTTCAGCACCTGTTTAACTGTCTCTGAATAACATTTTTCTATGTATGCTAAAAGCTGTGGGTTGTATAAGTTGGCCGTCTTTTGCGTCTAAGAACTGGCCCAGACAGATGGCCCGACATGGCGGTGAATTAAAAGAAGTAATTCAAAGGTTAAGTCTGAGCTAATCGTCAATCAAGCAACGGCTTCAGTTGCCCTTTAATAGAAATGCTGAATGATATTAATCATGAGTCATTTTCTTTCACATCCTGAATTCCTGTTTTGCTTCAATTGTTAATTATTGACATCCAAAGCTGGTGTTACATAGTTTAAGGTGTAATCTCTTTCATTTGACTTCCAGTGTATTGAATATGTAGGTGTATTAAAGCAGAACTTTATGTTAAACAGTCTGAGAAGTTTCAGCATCAATTATTTTGCAATACTTTTGCTTACTTTTACTTTTCCTTTTTTTAAATAAATTGATACGTCTACGAACAGATATAATGAGGTGATCATTTATATATTAGTTGCTCAGTTTTCCTCTTTATATATATTCAGAAAGTGACAAATACATATGCCTAAAGGTAAATGTGTACCTTAATTAATTTAAGATTAAGTTGATGAAAACATAATTTTCGGAACTCAGTAGATTGCACTGTTTAATTAAAAATGATGGGTTTTGGGTTAGGTCCATGCATCATGAAGCTTCACTTGTCCATCACTCAATTTTACAAACTATATATTAAAGATCTGCTAGTTGTTTTTAACAAAAAACAAGTCACATGCAAAACTTGGAAATTACTTTAGCTCGTTGTTTATTTTCTGTCACTAAATGAGATTATAATTTTTTTTTTTTTTTTTAGCGTTGAACCCTATTTTTTTTTCCTGAATGATGCTTTCTAATGATCAATATTGGAATAGAAATAATGTTGTTTTAAATCATTCCATCAAGCACCATTCTAAGCAAATACAGTTCATACCTCAGACTCGTTGAATAAAAGAACACCAGCAGCTACAGTCTCACGAAACACATTATTAGATGCTAGATTTGTTGCAAGTCGTTTTTAACCTTAGATCAAGTCGCATGGAAAACTTTCAAGGGTGTTTTCCTGAATGAAACTTCCTGTATTAGCGTGTTTTTTTTTATCTTAAATGGAATGTAATTTAATATTATAGTGGATGTAGGCACTGGTGTGTTCTGTCGTAAACAACTTAAGATGATTCTGCAGAACACAGAGTAATATTTGTATCTAAAATACGCGCACATCACATTGGTACTTGTTGAAATGAAAAAATGAAAATCAAATGGCAAAACATGAGATTTATAAATGATTTAGAAGAGATCGTATCCGAAACAAACAAAAGATGAATAAAGATATTTTGCTGCCTTCAATCGAGTAATGATCGTGATCAGCAGATGGAGTTTGCCCTGTCGTAATTGTTAATTACCTTATTTTCCTTCACAATAAACAGCTGCTGTTGTCTCCTAGTTTATGAAGAAGAATGAGTATTTAATGAGACATTCGTAGAGGAATGTTTTCAGCCACCGACTATTCTCTTCATTATCTTATTATTAGAAAAAATGACTCTTGTGCATCTGGTGATTAAGCTCATTCATTTTACATGACACCAGCTCGGTGGGATGTGCAGGTCTATAAGAGCTCTCACCCAATGTATGCGGCAGCTTGATTTACATTTCATCTCTTAATGGACAATGATTCTTAATTATTGTTATTATAACCAATTTTAGATTTGAAGCTCATATAAAGCCGGATTCTTGAGAGTCTTCATAAAATGATAATTTAGTGGCTCTTTAATTAGTCATGTTGGTTCAATAAATGCTTGAGAGAGATTAAAAAACATCATATGGTGTGCTCACATGCGAAAACATACATATTAAATGGCTACATTGTTTTGAATATAATTTAAGTTGTTGATAGGTTTCAATCATGGAAGAGTGAAAAAAGCAGTGAATGTTTTTTAGGTGAGATGTTCTCTGGAAATCAATCTGGAAATCTGCGCAATTTACAACATGTGTGTTGCCTTCAAAATACACAACTTTATTAATAAAGCCAATAATGCAGCGTCAAATTGATGGTTTGATCCTCAATAAGACGATACATTCTCATCGATATAAAAAATTTCCCACATGCACTAACGGTTCCCATTTGTAATGGTCGACATGATTAATTGTTGACTGTGATAATCTTTGACGTCATTCTGCGTTACTTTTTGAAAAAAATGACCTCTTACCCTATATGTATCTATACTTTTACAGGACTTGAAGTTCTATAGGCTTAGAATATTATAGTGCTATCTTAAAAAATATATTACAATTGATAATGAAAGTGTTACAAAAAATTGAATAGAAAAAAAAATGTACAGGAAAATTCGCAGCAAAAAGATAAAACACATTAAATAACTATATTTAAGTTACAGCCTAATGTTTTTACCTCCAAAGTTTTTTAATATCTATTAAAGCTGGCACTATTGTAAGCCAAAGAAGGTCACACCTCAGTGTCCCTTCCAGAACACCAGAAATAGATTAGATAAAAAGATTTGACTCGATTTATTTTTGACCAAGACCAAGTCGCATGAAGAACTTGTAACTTTTTTTCCTGCCGTTAAAACTTTTAGGTCACTCATTTTCTAATGTTGTTGTCAATCAAACACTTGAGCCCCAGAGACACTCCACTCCACGATGGGGCGAGACAAAACCCTGCATTTATACAATGAGTGTCTAGTTTCGCTGTAGCTTAAACACTAACTCCATGATTATCCGTAGACAAAGGATGCTCCATAATAAACGAGAAGAAAGTCATATGACAGTTACCTGTGATAAGTAGATGAACACAAGATGAAGATGTTCCATCACATATTAAGCCAAAGAAATATACACACACTAGTACATATTTGACCATTTATATTTTGGCATTTAAAAAGGAAGCCCAGCTTCCCTTGCCGTCTTTGTTTGCCAGGATAATAACAATCTCACTTTTGGCTCTTAAGCGCGACACTTGTCGCCTGCTTAGTGGATTTCTTTCCATAAACATCCGCCAGGTTGAACATTTCTCACTTTTAGGTGAACTTATTGGCTTAAAAAAGTACTTTTCATCTAGAGTCACCTGGAGCGAATTCACCCTTCGATGCATCATTTTTCTTGGCCCTATTATTTCCGCCGAGTGCACATTTACAACAGTCCGACGCAGCGGCTTCCCAGCCTTGAACCCTGCCAACTCTCCGCTTCCACTCATCTCCTGGCAAGCTGTCAGCATTATTACCGAGCCTGTGGTTAATTGCAGGCTCAGGTAATTGTCCGTGGGGTAGACATACGCGCCGAGGCAGCCGGGCCATGAGCGGGCGTCTGTCGAAGGCACAATGAACGCCACTGCTCGCTCCCTCGTCGATTCGTCCAGGTTTGGTCAGAGTATTTGTCACGGTGTCAGCGCTCCTTGTTTCAGCACGCTCTGGCCCTCGACACGGCGAAATCATTCATCTTCCTATTCATCTCCAGCTTTAAAAGCCATTCATCAAAAGGCCAGAGACCTCCATCAATTATTCCAATGGGGAAAAATAGTGAGAAAAGAGAAGCTTTTTGAAAGGCAAATACATCTTGATTTAATTGGAAAGCTAAAAATGCTCAAGGCTGCTAAGCAGATTTCCCCTAAGATGGTCCTTGAGAGAGAACCGGCCTGGACAGAAGACACAGGCATGAAAAATGTAGCAGAACAAAAAACAATGAAGAGTAAGGGGAAGCAAAACAAACTGAAGTGCACGGTGAAAGACAGAGAGCAAGGAGCTAAACCAGCAGCTCTGACAACAAGAGAATAGACAGCCATTTATCTCTGCCAAATCCTGCAAGCAAGGGTCTTTTGGGCTTTGACTTGTGGGTGTGAAAAAAAAACACGAAAAAGTGGCAACATGCTATCCTAAAGATTATGCTCCGGCAATATGAAGCTCCCTCACATTAAATGCAACACAAAGATAAAATATCCACCTCTGACAGTCACAAACACTCTGTCACCAGTCTTCTGCCATCACAGCGCTTCAAAGAGGGATGATGTTTTTGAGGAAATAGCTGACTCAAGATTTCAATGACTCGGTGTAGAAAGTTCCACAAGACAGACGTTAGAAGTTTCACCTGCTGAGTTTTAAAAAAGAAAGAAAAGAAGCCAAGGTTAAATGAGGAATAAAGATTTGGATTCACAGAGAATTACCTCGACCTGTGGTTTCAAATAGAGACCCACGCATTGACCCTATCGACTACATTTTGCCGTTTGTTCTTTTACATTTCTGAACTGAATTTATTTCAAATAGAGATGTTTTAGAAAATATAAGGCTTGAATATACAGTACAGTCCAAAAGTTTAGGCGCAACTTTTTATTTGCATAATAGATTCTCACAGAATGCATCCAAACTTTAAATGAAAACGTGAAATGATGTAGTTATCCAGGAAAAGAACTGTGATATAACTGAAAACTTATCATATATTCACAGTAGCTACTATTTTTTCTGATGACTCCTATCCAGACTTTGGCATTATTTTGATGACCTTCAAAATATAGTCATGTCATATGGTTTTTAATTCACAGGTTAGTTGTTTTAGAGTTACTTAGTGGAGTTTGTTGCCTTATTAATGGGGTTGGAACCATTAGTTGTGTTGTGCAGAAAGTGGGTTGATACAGCCCTTTTGGACAACATGTATTTATCTATGTATTTATACATTTCGTATTATATTTTTTGTAATATTTGTTAAAATAACAAAATACATAAACGATTTAATGTCAAAATAAATCAAAGTCAAAATGTATAAATAAATAAATGTATATATGTACAAAGAAGCACCATTCTTCGACAAAAATCAGAAGTCATTATGGATTGATTTATTTAAACATTTTGTTTGTATTTGTACATTTATTTATACTTGTGTCATTTATCGACCTTCATACAGAGGACACTATTATGTTAAGCTGTGCATGACAAAATGTTGGTCAGCTTTTGTGTTTATGTACAGGACTACAAAAGAAACTTCAACTTTTGATGTTATGATTGATAATGCATGTATTTACTTACTTTGCATTGAACATAAATACAGTACAAGCGAGTTGAGTTTCTGAAGGGATCTCAAAAGCAACTTTCTTTTGTTAGGAGCGTAACATGTTTGTTATGGCAAGGAATTCTAAGCAAGACTCTGAAGCAAGAATAATCGTCAAATTTTAATTATAAGATTGAAATCGTCCTTTGAAAGTCTCACTATGTGAATATAGATAAGGACAGAATGATTCCCAAAACTCTAAAATGCATAGCATCGGACACATCATCTTGACATTTATCCCGAAAGGTTGCAATCAGATGTTAAATGGCAGCTCTAAATGTAATTACTGCGTTAAATAATATATGCTTAATGGTCTTAACTGCATTTTTTAAATGAAATGCAAAGAGTGGAATATTAATCACCTGTGAAATGTTTTTTTTTACATGTCTGAGGACGTTTAATCTTGTGCCCGACTACATCTGGATCTCCATTGAACATATCAAGCTGGGCTGACACCTAATCTATATTTGATAAGGCCTTGATATAATTGGTGGCAGCAGGAGACGGTTTTTAGCTTCAGGGTCCCACAAATAGTTTCTAACACAAATCTCTGAGACAACAGGGCTGAGATCAAGTGGTTGAGACGTGATGCAGCAGAGGCGCGTGTGTGAGCGGGGGCGACTGCACGGGGCACTGAGGCGCAGCAATTATTCAGCATGTATTTACTTTGAAAACATGCAGGGACGATCATTTATTCATCACTTGGACACATTTGGGAGCAAAGTCTTATGCAAGCCAACAGCCGAGGCTCATCGCTGTGTAAGAATGGGTGTAAGGACTGAGTGACAGTGACAGGGTTATTATGGGATTTAGGGCTGATAAAAGCTGTTCAGAGAGAAAGTCGTGGGTATTGTGTGGCTGCTGTGACCCCTGTAAGAGCCTTTCGTATGTTTGTATGGTTTTTGGTTTCCCTGCATTGATTTATTATTGATCAAACATTGTCAGAAAGGAACTCGCTCTCTTAGGAATTTATTTTTGAAGGCAAGTCTATAAAGGTATTAACAAACTGGTGGATGTGCCACCTGCTGCATGATAAGACAACACTTTTAAATCAGTTTTCTATCACAAGAATCTGGCCTCCATAACTTTGTTTCCAAATATTCTACACATTCATGTCTCACTACTGCCCTTTGATGCTTTTATCTTACTATTGCTGTTTTATATCAGATCACCCTCATCGGCCATTTCCGGCATTTCTAATCTTCCAAATAATTAAACAGTTTTCACTAACTGTTTTCAACTGGATTGAAGTTCTAAAACGTTTCAAATTGGGTGCATGATGGTGCAATGTTAACACGACCGTCATCAAAGCAAGAAGTTTGCAGGAGGGAGGGAGCTTATGCCCTTTCTGTGTGGAGTTTGTATGTTCTCCCTGTGTTGCGTGGGTTTACTCCGGGCACTCCGGTTTCCTCCCACAGTCCAAAAACATTTAGTTGATTGGGAACTGTGGGAAATTGTCCGTAGGAATGAGTTTGTGTTTGTGAATGGTTTTATGTCTTAGCGTGCCCTACGACAGTATCCTGTTCAGGGTGTCCCCCGCCTCTTGCCCGAAGAAGCTGGGATGCCCCCCTCCCGCAACGCCCATAAAGGAATAATAGCAGAAAATTAATGAATTCACTTTTTTACATTTTAATTTTTGATTTAAAGGGAAAAATACTACAAAAAGTTTCTCGAGACAAGACAGCTTAAATAAAATATATAAGCGAAGCCAAAAACAGGTCCCAGTGAACCTAAATAAGTGACAGTGGCGAGGCAGTTCTTTATATCAAGCAGAGCATTGAGCAGAACGAGATTCTAGCCGGGAGAGAGAAGAGAGACTGCAACTTGATTTTCCAATGTCTGGATTCCAGGATTGGCTGTTCGGGCATTGAAGCTTACCTCTCACACCTACTGACTGTTTTGAACACTTATCTGGATCAAAATAACAAAACCTGATTCAGAATCCAGTTTAAAGTCAAATTGAAGTTTGTTATTAAACCTTAACCTGACCTAACCTTAACACATTAGAGTATAAAAGTTATTTAGCATCAAACATTAGCCCCGAACATGTGCCACCGAACATCCTCCAGATGAACTCTTTAGATTTGCTCTGTCTTGGCATTGAAGGTCAGAAAGTTCATTGACATCTCTCATCTTTCATCTTTCTTGGTCTCTTCACTGAATAACACATCAACCTTCTTCTTGATCAACTTAACTTGATGCAAAGCTTTTTCATTCCTCTCTCTGCCTGGCTATACTGAATAAATATTTATCTCCTTCTTTGAAATTCCATCCCTCATACATTTTGTTGTAAGCCTTGGCTATATCTTTCTTTGACTTTTCTCTGCAATGCAGGTTCAAAGAACAACAAAAACAATTGAAAATACCAAATATTAAAATACATTTGAGTGGGTGTTTCTTATAGTATTGAAAGCTTAAAAAGTTGTTTGGCTTAAACTTCTATAACTTATTGAAAATACTACTACAGAAATTATATTATTATTATTATTATTATTATTATTATTATTAACATTTAATTAATCATTCATTATGCATAATATTTCTAGTGTTTTCATAATATCACCACTACTTATCATAGTTTTTCAAATATAATGGACAGATTATAAGGAAATGATTCACATTATGTTTTTTAAGACCACATAGCTTCAACAATCATACTAGTTTATTATTCTTGTGTTTCTAAAATGCTCCACTCTTCGCCCTCAAGGCTGCTGGGTTTTTTTTCCAAGTGCAAAAGCCAATTAAAGTTCAAAGCAGACATGACCCATGAAGGCTTCGTGCAAAAATATTTTCCCTAAAGTGAATCCGGGAACTGCATGATTTTAGTTGAATGAACCCAGGTCAGGGTCGAATAAGGGGATCAGCAAACAGACAGATTCAGCATTTATTTGTGGATCTGGGAAGAAAAAAATAAATCTGAATTGCTAGCCGTTTAATCCATCCACATTATAATTTATTTCTAATCCTTTTTTTCTCTGACTGTATTGGATTTAATGTGATTTATTGACATGGATCTTAAGCCAAACATCACCCGTTCTGTTTGATTCAGTGAGGAAATATTACTGTACAAATCTTGGGAAATGATCATTTGCTGAATGGAGTGGCAACCTGTCTTTGGTGTCTGCAGCTTTTTCGCACACTAATCCTTTAAAGCTACCCCTTGCTTGTCGAGAGTGGGTGATTCTGGTTGTTCATGAGTGAAAGCAGTTTATTGAGTGACCTACTCTCCACCACAAACTCAAGAGCCTCCACAGCCATTTCTCATAAAGTAGCCGTATCCTGCTGATTTAAGTGGCATTTGAAACTATATTGGTCACCTGTGAACACTACACTGTGCTGCTTTTTTCCTGATATAATTTTAAATATTTCCCCGTTAAATGATTTTCAGTCTATTCTCTGTTCAACAGACAGCGTTATAGTAAATCGAATTTGAAAATATAGACTAGTAGTGGTTCTTCTCTCTCCCTCAGGAAGTAGAGTCAGTACATCCTTTGCCCTGTTAACATCCTTGGTGTTATGGGATGTTCACACCAAATCATTGAGCGAGTGGTTAACATGTTAAGTCCATGTCGAGACGGTATGGACGAGAGAAGAAAGACGGACGTGAATTTGAGTGCATTAGGTGATGTGCGTTGTATTAAACGCTGAAGCGAGGCAGCTGGGATTTCAATCAGGAGAGACTTATACACACAGGTTGATGTGCGCATTTTATATTCCTGCCTGCTGCCGTTTTGACACTGGTGGTGGTAAGTTTGCTGCGTATTGGTTATACTTTTTTAGTCATTATGAGTAAACTAAAAGTTATTGTAACCAGCACTAATATAAGATAAACAGGTCTCAGGGAATCACAAGAGGGACAGTGGCAACGGAAAACTGCCTCTGAGGCAGAAACCTCAAACAGAACCAGACTCTGCTGACACCAGCTGGGACGGAAGGATAGAAAAGGAAAGAGAACAGGAGGAGAGCGGGACAAAGTTTTTAGATCAGTGGGAGCCGAGTAACAGTCTAGACGGTTTGAATCATGAAAACAGGAGGTTCATGGGGAGGTGGAGGGATGTGTTGCAGCAGATGACACGTTCAAGCTTGACTATTGGTCTACGGACGAGCTGTGTTTGTCGATTGGATGTAGCACCTGTTGGCAGTCGGAGTAATGAAAAGAATGCATGGAGAGAAAGCTAAGAGAAAGAGTCATGAAGAGGAAACACAGAAGTCTTCCTGATTGAACTTTATGAAGAGTTTTCCGTAGACGCTGAACTTGTCACCTAAGTGGCTTCTTGAGTTCCAACTGGTGAGACGAGGAAGTTAGAATGGAAGATTCCAACATGCTAGTTTTATCAGGAGAGAAGTGGTTACCCCGCCCTGAGGTCTTTTACTCTCAAAGAAATAAACATTCAAAATAATAAGAGAGGAACACGGTGAGCGGCACAATGTGTTGATGCTTCAAAGTGTGTGTCCGGCTTTTAGATTTACGACCCAATCGGGTGTTGATCACCACAACCAAATAATAACATTCATATATCTCATTTAGAGCCGTGTACTCACTAAATGGAAAAACAATGCCAGGAATTAAATGGAGGGCGAGCAAGTTGCATTTGCATGAGAATAAATATGATGTGTGTGTGTTATATCTAAAACTAACATCAAACTATTTAAAAAAAAACACTAGTTTTAATTTAAAATGGTGATTTATTTGTGTTCAGCTACAGCTATGCAAGAAAAAAAAGGCATGAAAATGTACAACCACCTACCCCACAGTTGGCTCAAACTAACAATAGATGTTAATTAGAGGAAAAATACACAAGATGTGATGCATCAAATGACTATAAACAAACAAAAACGGATGCATGAAAAGAATTTAGGGACACATCAGAGATGTTTTAAAATGGTGTGATTCCTTTGACAGGAATTATTATTCCCTGTCATTGTCTTTTCTACATTAAAGTCATCAAAGAATCGCACATTATTGTTACATCTTTTTTTCACTGTGTGTTTCTAAACTGGTAGCAGCAATAACTAGTTCATTGTTTAAAAAAAACAAAACATTTTGTTCCGTAAACTAGATGTAAGGGTGGTGTTTTTGAATTCATTTCACACAAATGAACCTCATTCATTAGTTCCATGACTGAAACTCCAGTTAATTAGCTGACAACAGTGGATGAGATAATTAATCCAGAGGAGGAGCAGTCACAGCGTGGAACCGAAGTGAAAAACTCCAACTGCGCTGTTGTCACCTGCAGAACATGTCAGGAACAACCCAGCTTGTTGTTCATCTGTTACATTGTTCTCTGTCATATTTTGATCGTTTTGAAGTCAATACATACATTTTTTAATACTATTTTTCACTTCCCTGTCTAAATAATTATTCAATAATTACGGTTGTTTTGTGAGCTTAACCGACCACTTTACCAGACACACCTTGTTAGAATCTCGTTCAAAGTCTTCAACATTCCTCAGAGATTCCATTTCGTGTTGACATGATAGCGTCACACAGTTGCCGCAGATTATTTGGCGGCACATCCAAGATGTGAATCTCCTGTTTCACCACATCCCAACGTAGCTCCATGAGATTTAGATCTGGTGAGTATGAAGGCCATGCAAGTGAAATCGAATGATTTGGACTCTTTCATGTAGGTTTGTTTTCCTGCTGGGAGTCGGTAGACTGTAGTCATAAAGGGATGGACACTCTTTGTATTTACTTGTTATGAACTGCTTTTGTTTGTTTTTATTCAAGCAGTGAAATAACTTGTTTTCTTTTTCTTTTTTTCAATTATACAACTTTTTTTTTAACAATAATTATAAGTCGTCAGACAAACTAGGTGAAATTGTCTTGCCATGACTCTTGGGGTCACACCAAATGCATTGAGTGAATTATTAACATAAAATAAATCAATTGAAAGGAGCAATAGACGAGGGACGGGTATTGATTAGAGGGCGTCAGATGTTGTGTGTTTGAGGCATTTGAAAGTCCTTCAAGAAGGGTCACAGCGTTCTGAAAGAAAATAAACTTTTCTTTCCACCACAATAAACAGTGACGTTTGAGCATAGGGGATATTTCACATAGAGCATAAACTCATCATAGACAATACCCTGATGCTTTATGACCAAAATGTTTGTTCTATCAGTACCGGTGTAGTACTGGTGTTCTGGTGAGTTTTGTCATCAATTTATTTTCCTAAAATACTCTCAGAGACACTTAGGCAAAATACCTTAAACCGTGGAGTGGTTGGGTTTGGCCTGTGAAGTTGCAGGTTCAAATGCTGATAGTACCAAATGCTTAAGCTGGCGCAAAGCGTAGCAGCCTACTCCCATCAGTGTGTGAATGTGTGCGTGAATGTGTGAAATAGTGTTGATCGTTTTGTGTGTTAAAAAGCATATAAAGTGCTTTTTAAGTGAGATATCATAAGATGATGGCATTGGCTTTTGTAACTTTGGGCCAATGTCAAAATATTTGTCTGGAAAATAATTTTCTCTGAGGTCGATCTGTCAACCAACCTTTTTTTCAGGTTGTATATTGCTAAGATTTTTAACCTAAAAATATGGAAATTCACTTCCAAGTCTCTGCAGATGTTCTAATAACTGTTCATGTTTCCCTAATGGGATGAAACTAAGAATTAGTCGAACAGATCTATCCACACACCGTGTAAGATGGTATAATGACTGGTGTACATGTTAGCCTATAGCAATTAGGAGTTATCTTAGAGGCTTCCCTTATTTTTAGATCTAATTGAGCGAGGAGACATGTGTGTCTAGAATCAAGCTGTGCTGTCAGCTATTTAACACACACATCAGGACACGGCTTATTTATAGAGAGCTGGTCTTGTGTGGGCAGTGTTTAAACTGGAGGAATGGCGCTTCAGAGGCGGGCAGAATGGCAGTGATTCATAGTTCAGCCCAGAGTCCCTTTCTCCCTGAGTCCCTCATAATTAAAAGTGAGGCATATGGCCTTGTGACTGAACGAGCACAGAGGTATCTGCTCAACCTTTTTTTTTTTTTTTTGCATTATATATTTGATAGCTGGCACCCCTCTGTCCCCTCAGCTTTTCATTTGGCTGTGGCGGGAATTAAATCTGTGTCACCTTGAGTTGTCACAAGCAACATCTGCCGACATAATTATCAAGTGTTTAAGTGTTGCTGATAACAAGAAACCCAGTATGTTAAGACACTTTTTTTTTTCTTTTAAACACGTCGTTCTAGTTTTATATTGTTCAATTTTCCTCACTTTTGCACACACTGGCCTTCTTTTGGAATCCAACATATGTCTATGGAAACACCATCTTCATGAGAGCTAAAATGGGTTAATGATTGACCTGTTTTTCAATACAATAGATTGTCTTGTCCAGTATCAGTATTACTGACATTAGATGTTATTTAAGTTAGTAAGTAAGTAAGTTAGTAATTTTTATTTGTATAGCACTTTTCCAGACCAGGGTCACAAAGCGCTTAAACAATCAAAGCAATACTCAATAAAGTATATACTTTAAATAATGTGTTGATCTAAACAAGTATCATGAAAAGAGCAGCTATTTCTTACAGTCATTAAAACTACAGGAAGTTTTTAACACCCCTTAAAGGTGAATGACCTTCACTGGCTTCCAGAAATACAAATGCAGTGGTGGAAATCATTCATCTTGACCCAGAGACAACACAAGGGATACTTCAAACACATTTGTTTCCGGGCCTTCAGGTCACCTTGACCCTGAGATAACCTAAGGGTTAGTTACTGAACCACTAAAACAGATTTAGAATTATTATGTTTAAATTGTTTGCTGATATAATTATAATACTTTTGGATAATTAACTTATCAAACTGTCAATGTGTTTTCTTTTTACATTAATTTAAAGTATTTTTTTTAAGTAAGAGTAGCCTGTGTGTATGACTATAATGCTCCACAATACTTAAATTAGCCCTACTGAGGCTTTAGTATTCCACAAGACATAACTAAATCACTAGTAAGTGCTTTAGGAAGCATTGACCTCAATTTTACTGGTTGCACTCTTCAGTCTCTGCAACTGTTTTAATAAAACCTCCCTTTTTTAGCCAGTTGTACCATCATCTGATCTTCAAAAAGTATGACACTGCTTTGTGACGCTTCATTAGCCCATCACAACAAATCCCCATTTAGTTGAAGTCTTATAAAAAAGACTGCCATTAGCTAGACAAACAGCTTTGGGGAAATCCAAAAGGACATACGTGTTCTTTCAAATCTAGACTGATCTTTGGAAATGTCCTAAAAGATTTGGAAAACATGAATGTCACATTTAAAAATCCCTACAGATTGAAGGTCTGACAGGAAAACTTCTCCTTTTCTACCCTTCTAGCTGCTCACTTCTTCTTTCCTTCTCTCTTCCTCACTAAATCATTCATTGGTAGACTTATCCGAGAGTGAAATGGAGCCTGGTCCAGACTAGTTAATGGGGTTCTATGAGGCATAAGATTACTTTAGTACCTGGGCTCATTCCTATGAATCTTCCTTAGAGAAACGACTATAAAATAATGACTTCGAACTGAGGGTCCACATTCAGAATAGTTGTGTTTTTGGTTGTACTTTGCTCTGCTCTCTGAGCCAACCCTCAGTACACCCTGTGCTAATATTCTCCACATTGCTTCCCAATAGGAAAGAGTCATAAATGTTAACAAGAGAACTCAATTTACATTCCCAGTGCAGTGTAATTGGAGGTGTAACAATGGTCGCCGCTTTCCTCGGAGGAAATCACGTTTTTATTTTGAGGCGAACGCGATTGTGTAACTCCTGTCTGACTCTGTCCTTTCGAATTGAGCAGTGCGTTCTGAGAATTGAACGTGTCATTACCGAGGTGATTATCTGTTTCAAGTTGAATGGGAGGCTGAATAGAAAGCTGTCTGTGTTGACACAGGAATGTTTTTCTCTAGGCAGGTTCTGTATTTTATTATTGAATGATGAAGTTATATAAAACTTTACATGGAAAAGTACTCTCCAACATCCCGTCTCTTCTTCTATGGGAGTATTTTCTGCTGCCTATTTGCTGTGTTTCATGATCACAGAGTGTTCAGACAATCCTACCTACATTTGCCAAGAGAAAAGGTACACCCGGTCACTTTCCATCACGGGGCACATAGTGCAAGGCGACCACTCAAACAATTTAGAGTTGCCAATTTGTCTTGGTTTTTGTTGTGTGTCAGGAATCTTAAGTGCACAAAAATAACCCACAGAAACACAAGAGAACATTGAGTTTTTTTAGTGAATTTTTCAATCAGTCAAAAATAAAACAATTTGCATTTGCGTTGCAAGAAAACAAGGTCTAAGATAACAGCATAAAATACACCGAATATTCAGCAAAGTCTCGGGATTTCCCCTGACAAATACAACAGCTTCATGGTTTTAAGTAAACAACATTAAAATTAAGACCTTTAGCAGACATTCCCTGATTGAGGCCAAGGGTGTTGTTCCTTCATTTTCTTCCTTTAGTGTGAGTCATTTTTCACTGATTATCTCTGGGGACCCCTTCACTTTATCTCCGCCCCAGAACAGCAAGGAAATAGCTAGACTGTAATTACACATTGTACTTCATTACCACAACAACCACTCAATGGAATTAATTTCCCCTATTTAGTTTTTCGCAACTGCAAATGAAAACTACAACATTTATAAACATTTACTTTAGATAATAGGCTCCACTCTGGGATTCTTTTTTATGGTATTTTATTTAAAATATTTGTTTATTTATTGACAATCAGAAACACAAGAGAAAAAGCTACATTCTACACTAATAAAGGTAGTTCTGTATTTATTTTAAATCATGTAACTATTTCACAAATTGTTCTATCATAATTCTATGTAAAAAAAAAAAACCTGATTTGAATAAACAATAAGTAACATTTATTGATTGAGTTCTCTTTGGTGACCACAAATTCTGATCTGAAAAGGATCAAACGTTTAAACATCTGATCATGCTGGAAATAAAGTTGCACTGGGAAGAGTGCATAGAGGAAGCCAAAGAGAAGAAACAAGCCAAGTACCAAGAACTATTAGGGGCTGCAGGAAGTTCTACAAGCACATAGAAGTAGGCTGTGGAGCCTTGGCGCGGAAATAACTCAAACAGGGGCCGCCAAGAAGAAAGCCATTCAACATGTCTCTGAGGCCGCAGAGATCCATCGGCTTATTCTGGGACACAAATTGGGCACTGATCAACCTGGTGGGGTCGTCAGAGACATTGAGACCAGAAACAACCTGTGAACTCTCATAATTGAGAATGCGTCCCAGAGCATACAGGGGACGTTTTTCTAACAAGATGCAGTTGTTGCTGCTCCGAGAATTCACTGCCACAGAGACCTTTGGGTCAATGAAGAAATCAGGAACATTGGAAGTGCTTCCTTTCAAAGATACTTTTTGTGGTTGTATTACTCTATGGTCATCAAATGACTACAAACGAGCGACCTTCCCATGATGGACAGAAGTCAAAAAAGAAAAGCAGAAAACTATTATTTTTAAGAACACAGTGAGTTGCCTCAGCCTTAGGCAGTTCTTGTACCTTAAATGTCTAGTTTGAATTATTTAAGGTGGCTGATGTGGACACCTGAACGCTTGCACTTATGAGTTTGCTCAACCTTCTTTAACATGCTTGGAACTGAACATGACCATTAATGCACCAATTACATTTTTAATGGAAGATCCTATCTTTATTTATTCATGTCTCACAAAGTCTTTTCATTAAGGAGCCAGCGTGTTAGAAAGAGGATTAGCAGTGCGGCGGCGGCGGCGGCAGTCATGCGATGTTTCCTTGGCAGTGCAACACTGGGCATGACAAGAACCCGACAGTTGCTTTCTCTTTTATTCCCTGACTTAACTTCGTAGGTGACTCTTCCGTACAACATATCTCTTCTCAGAAACCCCCGATTCACTCAATTTCTATTGAGTCCACTTTCAATTATCTTCAAAATGTTGCAACCAGTGTATTTATCAGTTACCGCGTTCTACATCATCCATTTCGTGCAGGTTTAATTAGTTCTATTTCTGTCCAGATATTCTTGGGGTGATATTGCAGCACATGTTTCACAGCCTTCCTCTCCAGGTTTAAGTGCCATCTGTTTAAGCTTCTAACATGTTTTGTCCTCCAAGTAATGTAACAGCTAATAATGTGTGATATGACGTACTTCATATTTAATAAGTTCATGTTTAACTACACCATCACTCAAAGACCAAGTACACGTAGAACTGTTGTATGTTTAATCTGCATTTGCATGAGCAAGAGGTTGTGACCAAACAGGATTCATTTTATTCCTGAGCTGAGTGGATATTTTATTTATTCCTTTTCTTCTCATACACCACTAGACTAACAGCCATTTGGAGCTGAGTCATAAAAACTATTTTTTCGAAGGCTTGCAGGATCCCACATGCCAGGTTTAACAAACGATTTAGGGAACGAGGAGGAATCACTTTGTGCTAACCTTGTTTTTTTCTCAGCACCAAAACATCACTGCATTGAGAAACCTATATTCTTCAACATATAATCACTATGACATGCTAGAAAACTTGCATGTAAAAATGATTTTGCTCCTGTGTTCAGTCGATTACTGAAAACCACTACAAAGTTAAAATGTCTTTTAATTTCAAGATTCAAGATGAGACAATCAACATTTTACATGGATTGACATCATTCGGTTTCAAAGTCAAGGCCACTAATCTTTTTACTTCTGAGACTGTTGAATTAAGAGCAGTGTCAGAAAACTGTTTGAGTGAAGTTATTTTTCTGTTTTAATTCATTCACTTTTTTGAATATTTTTCTCCAAAACATTTGTCATGGCCTTCATTAGTCCAAATAGCGTTTCACTGAGCACAGAAAGAGATTTGGCAATGAATTAACCAAATGCAATAAATGTTACTCTTTTCTAAAAGAAATGTGTGATTAAAATGCCTTAAATTATACAGCAAATAGTGCCATCTAGTGGGCTCTGAAATTGAGGACCAGGATTAATTAAATACTAAATACTAATATATACTATATGTTCCCAGCCATCATTCATCATAAATACTAAGGTTACTTAGTTCTTCTTGAGTTCAATTACACAGTTAAACACTGTGTTAAATATGTATCTACAGTGATTAGAGATGGTGACAGAATTGTGGCAGTATTGCTATGACACTAATATGGCTAATAGGCATGTCAACATCAACAATGTTTTCTACACATGTAACCAAAGCAACGGTCATATTAACATTATATGATGGTCGATATGTCATCTTTTTGTTGCGTTTGTTCTGTATCAAGTCTCTATGTAAAGCTAATGTTAAAGGTAGGATCCTGAATTTCAAACACACTGACCTAATCCCATTACAGCAAACCTCTTTTAATAGTTACAATACAAAAAAATGATGTTCTCCTATAGACCCACTTCAAATAGCTATAAATTGAATAGCCAACGTAACAGAAAAATCATGGGAATTACTTCACCGCATTGGAACAATTTAAATTCATTGTATTTTCTCAAAAATTACATGTTATGTTTTACTTACTGAATTCTAATCGATTTTATATCATAGACAGCGCTCAAAAATTTGTTAAAATGCCGGTAAACTAGGAAGCCGCAGCGTGAGTGACCGCAGTATTACTCTGTGAGTTACTGTAGTATTATCCGGGAGCACATGTATATATACATATATATATGTATATATATATTGTCATTTCTGCCATTAAAACCTTTAAATACACACTTACTCTATTCTTACTCTGTTTGAATAGTGAAAGTTATAGATCCAAAATCTTGTCAGTCATCACTGTCACTAAACATGGCATCATCACATGACCAAAAAACAAATGTTTTGTTGGTTAACATGTGACCGGATGCAGGCAGGCCTTGCTGAAACTTTCAAAAACATCCGTATCGATCTCGGCATTACACCTCCTTACCAAAGCCGGAAGGTTTAGAATATTTGTTCCATTCAACTGCTTGTAGGCAACCCTTTGCCAGCGAGTGCTTAGACAGCAAACTTGGGAATGTTTTCAAAGTGAAGTTCACTCAAATTAATCATTGTGTCAGACAATGAGAGCAGAGCACCCCAGGGCTAAAAGGGAGACAAGGCCTTTCAGAAGGAAGAAGAATATGCTGGGCTGCTGTATGTTTTCGGCTTGTTATTCATTTTCACTAAGGGAGGCGGGGACCATGAGGACGAGTGGGTGATGTAGCAGTGTGTTCTTTCAGTCCCTTATAATATATCTATCGTTCCTAGGAAGCCATTTCCCATAAGAGGGGATAAATGGATGTAGCTGAAGGTGAGGACAATGCAGGAACATCACATTTAGAGGCTTATTCATCAAGTTCAAAGGTAGTATCAGGCCTTCTCCAAATGTATCCTTTCTAAAGCACCCTTGTCTGGCTTTACATTGTCATAGCACTACAAATGCTTCAGTGCTTTTCCAAGCAGAAATGTAGGTATCTGGACTACATATATTGAGCAACCAGTTTTCTCTTTTATGTAGGTTTTGTTCATCACTAAATATTATAAGATCATGCCTCTGGAAATTCTTTCATTGCTTTTTTTGCCGATGAATTTGCTCTGAAATATACTCAGATGTAAATGTGGTCTAATATTTGTATTTATTGTTTTAAAATATTAGCCAGCCCCTGTTATTGCAAAAAGGGTGGCAATAAAGTAGAAAATCTTGTTTATCATGAGATAAAAAGAAGAAAATATGATCCATGTAAGTTTCAACCAATTTACATTTGATTATGAATCAAAACACAGCTTTGAAAAACAGTGTTGTCTTTTACCTGTTTTATGCTTTCGTTCTTTGTTTTCCAGTACCTGAACTTTACTCAATAGGCAGCAACTACATTTTTTTTTTAGATCGATACAAATGCATATGAATAAAATGGCTTAATAGAGAAATATGTTGTTTTTCTTCCGTTTCCAGTCCTTGAACCCTCCCACACATCTACAGGTTCTCTGCCTCTCATCAACAAATCATTACAAGTTGGACGATGGATTTAATTCAAATATAAGCATCACTACCAGCCTAAAATCTATGCTCTGTGTTAAAGTGAGAAATAAACGTGTGAATTGACATCACATGGTGGGCTTAGAAAAAAATATAATTGAGATTCTGTTTATCTGAGATACACTTGCTGTTCCCTGTACTTCCCTCTTAGGACAACATCTAGTATCAGTTACTTTATACACACTCTTGACTGAGAAGGTACCTCATCTACGACTTCCGGGTCAAGATAATCGGAAAAAGGAAATAATTATATTCTCTTTTCCCTTTATTTGATCTGTATTTACAGATGGGATTTAAAAAAAACAACTACAAATTACATTTTCATCTGTTCATGCCTTAATTTCAAAAGAAATAAAATGGTAAATGTACCTGTTCTTTAACCTTTCAAAGGGAAACTAATGCTAATGATTTAAGTGTCTCTAAACTTTTGAATCTCTTATTTTATAAGTATAATATTTACTTGAGAAAATGTGCTTAAGCCCTGCTCACTGAAATCACGTTGTTTTTCCTGGAGATGAAATCTTGTTTAACCACACCCACTGTGCTGTGATTGGTCAAGCAACAAGGTTCGTGATCAATCCCACCTCAAAGGAACTCGTTGTATAAACAAAGCAGGGTGTGATTACAGCTGGTTAGAGGAGCAGTAAAGCCCATAATAACGTCATAATGTACTCCGCTCCTGTAACATACTGTTCGCCAAAATCGTAGGAGAAATTTATAAAGAAATAAGTTCAAAACATGGATATGATGAGGGACTTACTGCATCTTGGAGAGGAAGACTTCAACATCTAGTTATTAACCTGATTTCAGATAAATAGCACTAATAACGTCTTTTCTCACCTTCATCAGATTTCATCTTAAATCAAATATATTCTAATAAATACACAAATGTGTATGCCCTCTGTATATGTAATTTCTAAATGTGTCATGTGCCTCGCATTTAACTGATATTTTTGATTCCTCTTACTTTGGCTTGTGAACACGGCAGCTGCGGTCGCAATGATGTATGGCTGTAATCCCAGTGCTCCACTAGGACACGCTTGTCAGTTGCTAAGGGAGATGTGATGATTAATACCGTGCCTTTCTGTTTACCGCCCCGATATAAGTGATGCTAATGTTAAAGGTATGATCCTGAATTTCACTTATAGTGACTGCTGTGCTTCACTGAAAGCATTGGGAATGAGATCTTTACGCAAATGAGGAAGCAAGGTGGCATAAATGAACCTCGGCTCAATAATTGTCTTTGTATTTGTCAAGCTGTATCTATAATTGATCTGCAGAAAGGAAGCAAATTGGTCCTTTAGCTCGTGCAAGTGTGCAGCGACGGCGCTGCACGATAGAGGCTGCGACTGCCTTTATATGTGTCACCCTGCTTTATTTACATGTACTTAAGTTCGTATTTATCGCCCTTGGACTTTCTGTTCAAAAATGCTACCCATTCGTCAGCGGAGGAACACCATTAGTAGTCTGGATCGTTTGTCAAAATGAGAAGACGGAGAGCCGAGGAGAGGTAGTGAATAAGACAAAATCCATTTAAAGAATGAATATCAGTTATTTGGAACTATTTGTCAAAATAAGATGAGGCTGTCTCTCTGTGAACTTGACTCACAGAATTGTATTTTCTTTTGAGTTTGTCACATAGTATTTACACTCACAAAATAAAATGTTTCTGTTTCCAAGTTGTTTGTCATTCATCAATGAGAGTATACATTTAAATGGCTAACTGGGTTATTACCAACAGTATTGGTCTTGTCTTGGTCTCAGGTTCTAACCATCTGGCCGAACCTCGGACTGTAATAGTGGTTCTGAAGCATTATGGTTTGTTTTTTTTTCCAACTCCTTAAATGATACACAATGATACAGTCCATTCCTGAGGCGTCCATTGACAGCTTCATGTGATACTAAGGTTGTTTCACCCTTGTGTTTTATATGGGTCAAGGTCAAATGTAGGCCCTTAAAACAAATGTGTAGCAAGGGATACCAGAAAAATATTTGTAACACAAGGGTTAAAGACATGACAAAACACCCCTGGTTACATCATAGTGGTTGTGTTCAGGTGCATCAGAAGATGTATTCTAGAACTACGGGAAAACAACTTCCTGTGTGGGTCCTTGGGCAAGACCCTTAGCCCTACCTTACCTACCTCAATATGTGATTAAGTACAGAAAGCCAAACCAGTGCGAAGGTTTTTTGAAATGCTACAACCACTGTTAACCAAGCTAGTGTTACCTAAAGATTGGATCAAATCAGATGCATGTATACTCAGATACCCAGAGTCAGTGCAAACCCTGAAAAATAACTATCTCAATTTTATAACCAATTTTAGAAGTACTTCACAACGACTGATTGTAGGTTTATGGTATGGCAAACGGTAGCCAGGTCCATAGGTGAGACCTAATGGGGACATAGAGGAGAGATGATCGATCTTCACTGGTCTTTGGGTTTCTGAGAATTGATAACAACGAATATAAATGAAATTTTGATGTATTCTGTTTTACAAAGCAATTTCCTAAATAAATATTGTTAGATTACAGATACGGGTATAAAGATGATGTGAAGGAACAATCAGACAGAAATAAAAATACATAGCTGTCAACACAGCGTACTGCAGATGAGTAAACTCATAAAGGAGTAGTGCTTGGAGAATTAAAATCAGATGAGAGATGAGCAACTTTACCAGATGAAAGCAAGGACAATCTGACACCACGGACTGGAACCAGGAAGCTCAAGTAAGAGCTGTAAGGGGGGGTTGATTGTGAATTCTTGACAATTTACTTTCACTAACCTTTCAACAGAAAGACTGAGAGGTCAAACAGAAAATAAATACCAATGAATAGCCAAAGGATCAACTCTGTTCATACATCAAAGTGATTGTTATAAGGAAATGTATTGTCTGTAATATGAATAAATCAAATAGTTCTCAACATATTTTATTTAAGGAACTATACGTACTGTACTTTCTTCAGGGAAAGAGCATCTGAAGAATCCAATTTTGCAAAAAAAAAAGTCTGCAGAGACATCACCCCCGGCTGCCTCCTCTATCAAGCGTTTATGTCATTTTGAGTTCATCACATTATTTCACAGAAAGCACTTTCTCTTCCTGTGAGGAGACGAAAAATGTGGTGAGCGGGTTTGGTTTCCCTGTCAGTTTGCAACATTTATGTTCATTAGCTGCTGTTGATATAAACTGTTGACAGCAATCTGCTTTTAATTGGCAAATGTTCCAGCTGCGCAAAATAAAAATTACTATCTGAAGAATTTGCATGTTGATAAGTTTCTTGGAATGAATCTCCAGGGTGTGCAAAGAGAAAAACAACCGACGTATTTGATTTGCATAAATTAGGGCAATTAGGGTATCCAATGTTGGTGGTTATCGTCTCAAATATTCAAGATGTCTTCCTGCAAGATGGGAAATTAACAACTTCACACACATACGCATTGATCGAAAACATCTTCTTTTAACAGTTATGGACTTTTTATAAAAAGGCTATGATTTGTGATGGGTAATTAGAGTTTTAATACATCTATAACTGGTTACCAGTCTGTGAGGCATTTGTTACCGGGCTGCACGGACAGAAACAACTATTTGTACTGTCTGAAATGTGTTTTGCTTGAAAAAAATAAGGGATTTTTTTTTCCAAGATAAAATTAGTTTGTGGCTCTTGACACACACAATATTCTAGCTCAAAACACAAACTCTCTACTATTTATTTAACTGTTTTCTGAAAGACTGTTTGAATAATACCTGTCCATGGTTCAAAAAACATTGGCAACCCCTGGGATGCATAACGGCCGGAAGCTTCGACTACAAGTGTAGAAAAAATAAATCCTATTTGCCGACACCCATAATGTATATGTTCTTTAATTGTATATAAAAAGGCCTGTTATGATTGCAACTCTGATCCTCAGTCGTTTAGTTTTTTCTGCATTTCTAATTTTAAATTTTGCTTAAAGGTTAATCAGGTGATTTGGCATCTGAAGTTTTTCCAGTCAAAGATCTCTACAGAAGCGCCTGCTGATCATCTGTAATAACTATGTACTTTATTTCCCACTCTGTAATTACAGGCATGGTGAACTACAGTGAAGTGTCTGGCTACCCCCTCGTTCAGCACTGGAGTCTCCGCTCTGTTCTCTACCACGTCAAACTCAATCAATGGGTCCTGTCTCAAGGTAAATGTCTGCAAGCTGCTGCTGGTGATTAAACCTATCATTAGTGGATACTAATTGTTTGTTTATGCAGGGCAGAGTTCACGTAGACTCCACAGCTAGATATCCAATGGGCTTTAATCGAGATGATGCAACCAGGGTTGAATACAAAATTACAGATTTAAATTTGCAGTAAAATAAATAGTATAAGGAGAAAGTTATTTCATCATTTGTGTAGTATTTTCACCTCTGCTTTGAGCAGCTTTGGATTTATAATTTAAATCAAATTAAAACAAAAAAAAAAACAGCTTCCCTCCCAAATAATTTAAGAACATTGTGTCAGAAACAAAGATGTA
Source organism: Callionymus lyra (assembly GCF_982586985.1). Lineage (NCBI taxonomy): Eukaryota > Metazoa > Chordata > Actinopteri > Syngnathiformes > Callionymidae > Callionymus > Callionymus lyra. The sequence continues at coordinate 3,418,003 of NC_141833.1, forward strand.
ATTTGGAAAGTTAACCACTGCCGGTTTCAAATTTAAAATTCCATTCCACTCGGGAATGTTGCTTCTGCTAATGTGAACCTCTGACAGTGAGAGTGAGACACATGTACCACTCCTGCACCCCAGCACCTCCATGGACTCTCCTACACTCTCCTTTTTTTTCTCACTATAATTTCCCTCACTCCTCTCCTTATCCATCTATCTATCCCCCCATCCTTCCTCCCAGCCGGTCAAAGCGGCAGGCCGTCAACAATAAGTCAGGTTCCGCTCGAGGTTTCTGCCTTCTAAAAGGAAGTTTTTCCTCGCCATAGCTCACTGTACAGTGTTTCGCTTCTTGCTCTTTGTTGAATTGCTGGGATCTATTTTTCCTTAATCAACTATAGTCTTATTTCAACTGTATAGTGTCTTGAGATAACTTTGTTATGATAAGACACTTTAAATTTAATTTAATTTAATTGCTGCTGCAGCATCTTCACAATGTTTGCACGGCCACAAACTTCCCACGGGATTGACATGATTTAAAACAAACTAAAATAAGATCAAAATAATGGTGAATGTTTACCATCTAGTCTGAACGGTAATGGTTTATGTTAGTCTATAATCTGCCAAGTTTCTAATACAGTCCTATTGGCTGGTGGGATTCCAAAGGCAGGGTACCTACAGGCCTAGGGGCGTGTGCTCCTGGCTATCACCGTGTTGTGTCACCGAGGCAGACCCGAAGGCGGGCTTGGCTGTCACATGGGCTGAGGTTACAAGCTAGTTAATTATTTCATAAATGCAACTGCTCCTGTGTTTGATTAGAACCAACCTCAAAGCTTTGGATTTCAAGGCTTTTTTTTCCCTGATGTCCTTATGCACAATCGAAGGGACATCTGGGGAGGTGCCCCTGAACTGGGTAAGGGTTAATTTAAAAAGGGATCCCCTACTGGTGCGCTGCCATGGGAAATCACATTTCTTAGCTCCACGTGTGAGGTTCATTCAGAGATACTGTGAAGTAGGATCTGTGTAGATTATAGAGTGGCTGGTTGTGGAACTGTGGACCATCTCTTCACCCTCCACAGTTGAACATCTTTGGAGATTGCTTTCAAGCATGTTCCTCGGGATGTCCTGTGGGATGTATATCAGCTCACCTTTATCACACCCTAATATTTATGTAGATACCACTTTTTTTTTGCGCTGCTTCGGTTCGTACATGTCAGGGAAAAAAAGAAAATGAGATTTCTCCTCTGGGTCCTTATTCACGACCTACCTTGGATTGGACATTTAATGGCTGAACAGATTTTGTCCAGTTGGACAGATTTGTAATCAAATATGTCAATAATATTATTATTTTGGGTTGCCTAGCCTTTGGGTCAGGGTGACCCAGTTGTGGCCGAAAACAATTGTATTTGAAATGGTTTTTTTTAAATATCACACATTTTGTGTATATTTTAAAGTCATTGACAGAGATTATTTATTTATTGTTCAGCTAAAATGACATTATTCCATGATCGCTCTTAGAAATAATAATTACACAACAACAAAAGTAATAATAATAATACGTATTTATTATCATTGGTTAACATTTGGTTTAAACGTCATATTTTAGAATATTTTTAACCACCTAATAAATGAATAATATTCAAAATACAAGTAGATTTTTGCTCACACCAGGCCAATTTTACACCCTCAGGTGTGATTTTAAACATCTTAATACTGCCTGCTATACTTCTCTGTTATGCAAAATTCAATTCACCTGTGGACTCCTACAGCCCATTTAACAGCAGGGTAATCCTAGCTGCACCCTCTGTTCAGCATCATAAAGAGCAGGGAGAGTGCAACGCCAGTGGTGCAGAAGTGGCTATGTTGTGTTTACAGGCACCTCCCAATACTGCAGGGACTCAGTAGCGTATGCAGACTCGTAATGATGAGCACATTTTCAAATGAATATCACACAATAAACCGATTTTTCGATTTGGTCAAGGTGGGAGAGGAATGATGGAGGGATGTGAGAGGAGGATGGGGGGGAAAGTCACATTGCACAGTGGGTGAGCACCGTCACGGCTCATCGGTTCAGTGGTGGATGCTCTCTTTTAATCACCCTCTGGCAACAACATCAGTCCAGCTGCATTTAACAATCAATATGGTTTCAATTTGCCTGTTTTTCTAAACGTTCGCTCTCATGCAGTAGCCTCTGCATGCAATCTCACCTACAGCAAGTCATCAGGACACATCTCAGGCGTCTTCCCAAGGTACAGATAGCACGTCTTACCCAGTTAACGTCTATGAACGTCTAATTTTTGGTGCTTCCATGCGTTTCACCATTGCAGGAGAAAACTGTAATTCATTAATTTACCTCACATGATTTGATTTATCAAAGCCGAGAGATATTTTATTGAAATAAATTGTGTCTTATTAAGCTCCCTTTGAATCAATAAACTACACTTTTTGTTTTAATAATGCAGGACCACCACAAGACTACATGATTAACAGATTTTCCTTAAAGCTGTGATTGTATCACCTACACATTTTTAAGTAATGTTATTTAAATTTTGTTTAAGAAGTAGAAGTGAGTAGTAGAAGTTGCTATGGATAAAGAAGATATGCCAAACATACATGAAGCTTCATGAAGCAGTGTCGTCATTTTCCAAACTTTTTTGGGGGGGTTTAAAATAATGGGAGGTTTCATTGAACTAGGCACTCAAAACCAAAGATAACACATCGTCATCTAGTGATTTACAATGCTTTATGAAGCTTCAGTAGCCCATCACTACCAGGTAACCTCTGCCTTATTTTTCAAAACCCTTCTTTAAAAAAAATAATGCAGGAAACAATTAAATTAATTCTACAACAAACTGTTACTCAGGTGAATGTGTAGCACATATAGTGTTCCGTGCTTTGACAGTAATAATGAAACACTGTAATAAAGCGTTTCTGTGCTTCATCATAAACGGTGGCCCGGTAAGTGAAGCACCCCTTGTAAATAAGCTCCCCGGAATGCATTTCCAATTGCATGGCTGTGGTGGGAAAGTGGCTGTCATGTCTGCTGAGCACATAAAACCGCAATTTCTCTTCGGTGAGGTGCAACTCTGCACTCTCCCTCGGTTTAACTCCTGTTTCTCTCTTTAGCTCATCATATTTCAACAGCCACCGGAGGGTCAGGCTACTGATTTTATAGCGGATACCAAAGTCACCATTGCTCATCCACACCGCACTCCCAGATTTTCCCACTCCCTCTCTCCATCTCCCGCCCATCTGCTCCTTTCTCCGACTTCAGTGGCCTCCTAATTTAATTTTAGAAGAGAAATAAGCGCGGGTGTAGCAGGAGAGCTTTGATATTAATAGTGTTTCTGCAACAAAAGGATGAACTGCTGCTGCAGAATAACTTCGATAACTCTTACTGATTTCTCGTTTCTATGTTTTCTTGCACCCACCCACGTCGCTTTATCTTCCCTGCGCCTGCTGGACATTAGTTTCCGCTTTTTTTAATCAAATATGACTCCTGAGCCTGTTTCTTGCATTCATACAGCATGATTCACTGCTCAGTTCCCTCATCGCAAATAACATTCTCACCCTAATTGTTCATCCCTGAGGGATTCCTGTGGACATTTGTCTTTATATTGACTATATTTTGTATTTATTTCATCTTTATTCAAACCAGCAAATCAACTTTCAGCCGCAACAAGATGGATTTGTGTGTAGTAGTCATTGTGATTATAATTATTATTCTGCATGTCAAATATTGAAAATGAAATAATGAAACCAGGAGATTCTTTTTGGTTCCCGCTGTGCCAGATATTTGTTAGGCTACAGCTTTTGTTTGGTTATTTTGTTTAACTGGAAACAAAATTGAAAAATAAATTTGAAATCTGCGTTTTTATGGGAGCTATGAATATGTTTCTACAACCCAGAGACCATTGTCACTTTTTTAACATATTTCCTTTCCATACCCGTTTTTTGCTTCATGAAGCATCTCAGTCGTTTTTTATTTTATTTTATTATTAGACAACTATTTTTATGAAACACCTCTTAATTAAAAAGCCTAGAGTGTCATCTACTGAGGTCAGAAAATGTCAACACCGCCTCATGAAGCTTCATTAACACATCACTAGTACGGACATATTGAAGATGTGCATGTACTCGTCATTATAGCAATATAACAAGTATTAATGTAATTTGAGAACACGTTCCTTAAGCAACTTTTTTAATTGAAAATAAAAACCATCATATTCATCATCGGCACCAACTAATCTTCCTACTATTCATGCCATGAAATACATTTTTGACTTATCATTTGGAAAGGTTTTTTTTTTTTCTTTCTTGTCTACTTGTTCCATTAAAACACATTTCATTTTTCTTTTATTTAGTTCATCTATGGTTAATTGAGCATTAAAATGTTGTACTTCTACTATTATAAATACTGATTTGTTTGAAGGAAGAATAAAAAGATACAATCAGGTCTTACAAATTCCATCAATGGTGAATAAGAATCAAAAACCTTTATTGCCAGTATTTTAAACACGCATAGGATTTTTTTGTGGTGTCAGTACAGAATAAAAAAATGAAATAAGATGACACACAAAATAAGCAATAGAAAAACAGAAACATGCACCAAGGCAGCCATTCTGCGACGTCTAAAGTAATTAAAAGAATTTGTATTAATGAGTATTGTTTTGATTGTTTAAGCTTTGTGACCCTGGTCTGGAAAAGCGCTATGTAAATACAAGTTACATACTTACTAACTTACTTATTATAAAAAGGTACTTAAAAAGAAACATAGTTTCAAATGATTGTCCGACACATCATGTGGTAACATTTATTTAATGATAATAAGGAATTTGGGGGCATTTACACTGAATTTATCAGGTCTACTGAGCTGAAATCCAAACTGACATATTGACCAATTACTCATTAATATCAAGAATATTGTATATATTTTTTTGTGTTTTTTGGCACATGTTTTATTTTTGTCCATTTAAATGCCTAAGTGCTAATGCCAAGTGACCTTTTTTTTACTTGCACGTACAGCTGAGTTGACAGAGTTCAAAGTCATTTTTACCAGCAAAGACAGTTGACAGTGTCATCTGTCTGCTCAACTGTGTGTCTGTGCTGTGCGTAATGAAGCACTTGAACTATCTCTGTGTGTCTGCACCGGCAGCAGACTGGAAGTCCCAGTGATGGAAATGTTACACTGAACCTGGGTGATTGGCAGATGTCCAACTGCCCTGAGTGTCTGGAGTGATACATGGCATTTTTGTTTTAGTTATGTGATTAAGTTACATGACTCAAGCATAGAAAAAAAACAAAAAATGTGCCGGTGACCACATATGTTGTGTCTTTTCGAACCAGACATGCTGCAACCATGGTTAAAAGGTTAATTTTAAATAGGTATGTCTTAAGTATTACACTTGTATACATGTGTTCTTATATTTATCTGGATGCTATTTAGTGTGTGCAAAATAAGATCTTGGTAAATGTGTCTTTTAATGTCTTTCATTAAATAATGGAAACGGATGTTATTGGATATTTTGCATTTAAATCCTTTTGGTTCATTTTCATTTAGGCTTCCTGTCTAGTTTCAACTGCAGAGGAATTGCTAATAATGCATATATTTTTCATGTTATGCCCTTTTCTACCTTTTAGCAATATTAATACTCAAGATTGAGTTTGAAACTAGTCAGAACTGTGGCATGAGTGCACAACGTTTCACTTAATTTTTAGATTTTCCAATTCCAACTGTTCTTTAAATCAACCCATCCTTTTCCCTCTCCACACTCTCAGCCTTCAGCTCGGCCATCCATTCCCTCGACGGCGCGACTCAGCGTAGCGACTTCGTCGCCATCCTCAGGGAGTTTGGGAACCACTATGTGCAGGAGGCCGTGTACGGCTTCCAGGAGTCCTGTACCATCTGGTACCCCAACAAACAGGTTCAGAGACAGCTGTGGCTGGAATACCAGGATATCAGCAAAGGTAGGACTCGCATATTTTTTGCTTAAATGTGTTTTTAAATGTTATTAATGACCAGCCATTAGTGAGGTCAGCGCATGTGTGTCATGAAGTAAAAATCATTTTTCAACTGGAGCTGATTCTATGAGAATACTTTGGCTGTATAGTGATTGGATTAGATAAGTTTGTTATAATAATTCTTAACAAAACACATACAAATGGAAAACAACCCTTCAATACATGGATGAGGTGATGGATGACATGTTGTTCAAAAAGTAGTCTTTCTTTAGAAAAAACCCTTCTTTCTGCTTCCACACGTGTTTATTTCACACACCAACCAAATGTAAAGTAATCTGTGGGAAAATGGAAGTTCAGCAGCAGATGCATTTATATATGCTGCGGGGGATTTTAACCGAGGTTCTTCCAGCACATTCATTTTGCAACTAGAGATAATCAAACACTTGGCTTAATACGCACAAATAGCACAATCTCCCCTCCAGACATTTCTCACCCCCACACGGACGACTCTACCCAGCGCTCCACTAATAGCATTCAAGTATAGCGGTTTGTATGCAGAGGCCATTTGACATTCAGTTACTGTGGAATACATTTTACTGTGATGTACGCCTTTGTGTTTCTTCTCTTAACCTTAGACATGTCATTTGCAATAAACATGTGTTTAAATGTGCAGGGCGAGTTTAAACTGTTTAATATTTTTGGCTTCTGGCTTTCAGTTTGTTTAAATAATGGTTGTTTTATTCATGTATTTTCGGTAAATTCAACTTATACGTTTTTTTTGTAATCTTTATTTATTGTCAACTCCCAGATGCCATTAACATTTCTTAAGATACACTTAATATGTAACGTTGTATGAACTAGTGATGGGCTGTGAAGCCTCTGTATATAGTAATTGTTATTGAAAACTGCTTCATTAGCCGACTAGTACGAACAGATATGGACGATGCATTCGCTGACATTAAAGCAGTTTCTTTTATTTATTATTATATATTATGTAAATATATTTATTTATTTTAAAGTATTAATTATCAAGCGAGTAAGTATTACTAGTTAACCAAACAAGAAACATACATTAGTATCTGATTAATGTACATAATGTTATACTATGCACATGTTATATTAAACATGGCCAGCCATACGACAACATGTACTCATTTATTAGATTAAATATTATTTATTAGAAATTTTTTTTCTACCCTTCTATACTTAATTATAATAATAAAACTTTTTCTTTTTTGTATGTTAATATGTATTTTTGTTTATTTGTATTTGTTGTATTTGCGTATGTATTTGATAGTTTTTACATTTATTTATGGATGTTTGTGTGGATGGATGTGTTATTGCCTGAACCAAATTGCCTTCAGTTAACCAACACTAGTACAGGGATATAAGCTACACACAGAAACACATTTGCCTTTAGCTGGACTTCAACCAATATAATCAACTCTGATTTTTACTGCGGAATGTCGCTGAATACAATTCCCTAAAAAAATAGTTTTTCTCTAACTCAATACCATTTTCCAAATAATGATTTATTTTCTGACAAGCAAACTTAAGTAAAAAAAAAACGTATTCTCAGCATCTTTATGGTAAAATGCTGCTGACACTCCTAAAGCATTTGTATGAATTCCACCAAAACACAGTTATTAGTATCCACGTTTCTGCTCACTTAGCAGTTGTTGTGCGGTTTATTGCTGAGGCAACATTATAGATCTTAAATGCTGGAAATTGCGCTGGACTGCACTGTCTATTTTTAATAACTAGTCTGAATAATTAATCTGCATTGGTCGTGGGTGAGCCGGTGTGCATATAAACACTGTAGTTATGGTACACTTGAAATACTTACACAACTTTCGTCAAGACTCAGATGTGTAAATATACTGTATATATATATATATATATATATATATATATATATATATATATATGGACTTTATCTACAGACAAAGGTAAGAACAGAAATGGTTTTAATCTTAATACAAAAAAGAGTAAGAAAAATACTATAGAATATTTAAAAACTAGATTTTGGCCTTTAAAAAATGTTTTTCTCATGCCTATATTGACCCATGTATACCCTATACTTATCTTTTAATGAGTCGGTTCTTTCTGCGTAAATCTAGCCAATCACAGAAGGCTTCACGACATATTAACCAATCAGAAGCAAGAAAAAGCAGGTCTGTCTTTCCTGACAGAAATGCGTCTAACAACGTGAGATCAAGTCATCGTAATTTTAATACAAATAAAGCGCTGACATCATAATGCTGTCAAGCTAACTATCGCTCGGGATTCTTAACTCGCCAAATTCAAATCTGGAGAGTTCTCGCTTAACTTTACGGTAACTTCCGCTCAGTAGGAGGAAAATAATGTTCGGCTTTCTAATTAAGAGAATTGAATCAGTTGTGTCTTCCTTGTAATCCTTAATTATCACGCTCCTACTCTATACTGTTTAAAATCCACGTTTACTAATCCTTTTTTTTAATTATTCATCAGTTATTTCTTTTTTCTATATCTATTGATGATTTAAAACTAATTAAGATTCAGATTTTCAGCCAATTAAAAGGCTGCCCATTAATATGGTTGTTTAAAGATTTTGAATATAGAATTTTAGATAAATTGATAATTAAAACATTATATTTCCGCGATGACTCTTATCTCAATGTCACCAAAACAACAATCCTGCAAAGAACGTTTCTCACTTAGAATTGGATCGACCACTCTTATTATATCTAATTACTTTTTTTTAATTCAAAGGAAAGTATAGAGATGTATGCAGAATACATTTTTATACATTAAATTGAGCTGCTTTAATCACTTTTAATAGAGATTATTGTCTATCAAAATGAAATAATATATTATATATAGATAGCTGGAAACACCTGTCAATTCACACTTTTTATTATGATGATGGTGAGGCACTGCAGTTTAATTCAAGAACACAATAAATCTTGATTATATATAATAAAGCATTACCACAAATGCCACTCGCCAGAGTTCCTTGAATATTAAAAAAAAAATGCATACGATATTTTATTGTCATTTTTGCTCACGTGGCAAAGCCTTTATAAAATAATGCACAACATTTACTTTCTCGTAAAGTTATGTGGTTATGTTCTTGGTTTGTTTTAAATTATTGGTGATGACATCAAGTTAGGTTGATCACAATTTAATTTAGAATGAAAAGTCAACTAGCCTGTTGCCGTCCGCAAAACGGAGAAAGTTTTGTTTGTTGGTCATGTTGATATTTTCATTGGCTACGGCTTTTGAAATATTGGTGCTCCTCACTTTTTCTCGGTAGTATTACACGGATTTCTGACTAAAAGCAATCCAAAAATTGAGCCAAGTGTATAAAAGCACAAATCTCAAAAAGTATCCTTATTAATATTCTTGAATTATGGATTCCTCTCAGACATAAAGCGACCCTGAAATGATGCTCAAGCTCAAATAAAAACAAGAAAAAGAACAGCCTTTGGAAACCATTCATTGAGCATTTTAGAGAACATCTAATGTAAATATCGCTGTTTCAACAATCAAAACTCACCCTTGAAAAAGTTCTTTGGTGTCCCTACACCTTTAAGGTGAATGTAAGGGTACGGAAAATTGGAACCAAAAGACGAAGATTTTTTCAATACTACCAAAGCATTTTGGTGGTCCCTCAAAAGAACTGGAGTTTTATTCCCAGCCCTAGGTTTGTCAGAGAGTGGGAACACACCTTTATAGATGAATTAAAATAGGAGGATTTGGTCAAATGTTACATCCTGTAATTTGAATAAATTAATTAAATTTGAGGGGTGCATGGTGGCCTAACAAGGTTGCCGGTTTGCTTCCAGGTCGGGAGGGGAACCAACTTGTGACCTTTCTGTGTGGAGTTTGTGTGTTCTGCCCAGGTTTCATAGGTTTACTCCGGGTTTCCTTCCATGGTCTTAAAAACATACAGAGGTTGATTGGGAAGTTCTCCATAGGAATTAGTCTGTGTGTGAATAGTTGTTTATATTTGTGTGCCCTGTGACAGACTGGCATCCTTTCCAGGGTGTCCCCCACCTCTAGCCTGAAGAAGCTGGGATAGATTCCAGCCCCCCACAACCCCCATAAAATGAATGAATGAATGAATGAATGAATACTAATGTGTTCTTGAGTGAAGCCGGACGTTGCTTATCCTGGCAGACTATCCTTTTCCTGTTTTATGCTATGGTGTGTTAGGGTGGGAATGTGTCCAGGAGGAGTGTCGACAGGTTGATCAGAAGGGCTGGCTCTGTGGTTGGCATGAAGCTGGACTCACTGGTGACAGTTGCAGAGAAGAGATCTCTGGACAAACTACTGTCCATCATGGATGATGACAGTCATCCTCTGAACACTGTCATCAGTGAGCAGAGAAGCAGATGGAGCACGAATGCTCCTACCCAGAACAGTAATATACAACAGTAATATACCTATTAGTTCTATGTTCTTATTTTAATCTATGTTTTTTATACACTTGCACTTAGTTATTTTGTTTGCACTTGTTCTCGTTCTGTTTTTATGAAACTTGCTGTGAACTGGAACTTAATTTCCTGAAGGAGATCTCCAGAGGGATTATTAAAGTCTATCTGATTTCTGTTAAGTTTATGTATTTTTGGTTTGGAGCTTGAGGGGAAAATTGAATTTTGATACAGTGGTTAGTTTAGTCTGATTATCATGTTCTCAACTCTGGAGTTAGAGTTCAAAGATACGAGAATATTCTAAAGACATTTCGAGGCAGCAAAAGTTTGGTGCTATTTGTGACTGTAAAGAACCTAATGGCCTGGAGTTAGGTTGGATGTTGACTGTCTTACAAATCTGCCAAAGTCAGTTTGAAACTTATTTTGTATTTCAGGATTATGGCTTCAGACATTAAGTTTATTCAACTATGTTACTTAAATAATATACAGTTTTCTGAAGTCATTGTTGAGTAGGTTTATTGTTACCGAGGGTTTTATTGCTCAAAGTTCAGAACTGGTTTCCAGACAAGCCAGAAGCCAGTGAAGTGAAGATTCAGTCATACAGCTACATTTTGAGCAGCCATCATCTCTATATAATATAAAGTCTGACTTACTTCATCACTTGTTGAAAAATCTTTTTTGACTTATTTCTTATTTTGCATCTAGGCAGTAAAGCGAATGATGCATGTTGCTTTCCATCTCACATCCCATTATTCTCTGAGGAACAGCCGGCCCACACATTAAAAGCTTATCACTGGAGGCGAGGCTGTTTCCTGTCTATGAGTGAGAAACTTTATTTCTGAAAAACAGCTAGAGTAACACAATTGTCTCTCCAATAAAATGTGCACATCATCACATTAGAATCAATTCCAAAAATATGACTTCTCGTGGAGATATTCAAGTTGCTGTCAGGTGCATATTTTTGTAGTTTACTTTTTCAAATATCAAATTATGTCGCCTCTTCTTTGTGCATCTATTTTTTAAGTGGAAAAAAGCATCATGCAATTTTTCCATCTGTTTCACGGCAGTGCTGCTGGGAAGCATTAGCCGTGGAGATTACTACATCATTGAAGTTAGAATGGCGTTTAGATGAAGCTGTTATGAAAGAAAACTCTTCAAAAGCACTCAAGTCAACACTCAATTGCTGTTTTTTTATATTTGATAACACATAATGACTCTCTGTCAGCCATCCATTTTTGTTAGCAACACTCGTCTAAAACAGTCAAAAGCTACCGCTCCAGTCGTTTCATCACGTAGGCGCAACGCTCCTCGCCATCTTGGCCTTGACTAGCTCTCTTCTCTGCTCCCAGCCGTTTTATCCGAGGACTCCCCTGCTGAGCCACACCGCTCACTCCCAGTTACCTTTGTGTAGACAGATGGCATTAGATGACTAAGCCCCCCCCCACCATCACCACCACCTACCCATCCACTGATTCTCCATGTTAGGTGCATCACTCTTCATTTTTACTGTCATCTGACAGAAGCACCATTTGAAGTTTCTGCCAAACAATCCAAATCCTACAAAAAAAAAATAGAAGAACAACAACGTGAAACATCACTCTTAGAAATGTATCTGTAATGCAGCAAAAAAGCAATTTTATTCGTCCAGGTTGGAACTGAACGGCCACACATCATTTTAGAAGTACTGCTGGCATTGTAAGTGGATACTTGAAGGTTCTTGACATCACATTTACATGTTCGTCTTCCGCCTCTCACAATTTCTTTGGTCGCATCGATGTCTTATGCAGACACGCAACTCTTCATTTCCTCTTCAGGATGCCATGTCCTTCTTTGACACAAGCATGTTCTTCTCTTCTTTTCTCCTCTTTAAGTGACCAGGCTGACCTTGAGCAACACTGTTGAAGCAAAGTGATAGCTATCTTGTGCAAAAAAGACAAACAACACAAATATTGAAATCCGGTGTTTCAAGGCCTCAGCCATTTTCTGTCCGTTCAGTTATATCTGTAAATTCTCCGACTCCTTCAATTTAAATAATGAACATTTTTTCTTTTCGACTGACAATGAAATGACGTCCGATTCTTAAAATGAGAATTTTTGATATGCATTAGACTTGTTTTAAAATAAAACATTTAAATAAAAATGTGTTTTGTTTTAGTTTCAAAATATCAAAATATTCTCTATTTGTAAACTGATCTACTGTGTACAAGTTATTAAGCTTCATGAAACAGTGTCATATAAAAAGGTTTTATTAAAATAGTTTCTTAAAGTCAAACATCATACTGCAAAGAGTGCCATCTAGTGGAAAATACCACAATGCCTAAGGAAGCTTCAACAGCACTAGCTCACTCAGCAATTTTTAGCCTGAACTTTTTTGCACATCAAACAGATATAGAAAGAAAAAAACAGCCGAAACATTTCTGTGTATAATTTAAAATATTATTGTGGCAGACAGTGTTTTACTCCTTGAAGACTTCTTTGTCTGAAGAAAAAGGCAAAAAAAAAAACACCTGGTGCAGGATAATCTATAGGAGTAGCTTTCATTGGCGCAGATTTGAAATCAGAGTCATCTTTCTTAATCTCTCGTTGGCGTCTTACTAACGTCCTGGCCTTTTGGAGGGAATAATGAGCTCGCCTGAGAGTTCCATGATGCACATCCTTGCCCTTTGCTCTAAATAGAAGATATACCCGACTGATCCTTCTCTTTTTCTGTCCTCAGAGAGAGGCCTGACACTTTTTTTTTTCATAAATTTTCTTTACAGTGGTGTTTCTGTGTTTGAAAAATCTGTGATGCAACCTCACGTTTAATGCAATTACAGTAGAACAAGAGCTCCAGCGAGTGCTTTTTCCACTCTTGCAAACGGTTGCCATGATGTGATGTAAAGTTGGATTTCTAATTCTGATTTCAAGACATTGCAGATAGCAGAGTTTACTGATGACGCAAACGTGCAGAAAATTCACAATACAATCAATGGTACATAACAGTTACTTACTCCATCTCATTTGGAAAAACCCTCTCGTATGATAGGTAAAACGTCTTCCTAGAACTCTGCATTCCAGTTGATATTCGGACCACCTGTATGACAAGAAATCATAAGAGGTGGCCTATACTGTTCTATTTTTAGTTAATAAACCTACCGAGAAAACTCGTGTTGTACAAATGTATTTGTCAATTGCTAATAACAAAGCAAACATTTTATTCTCTGTGACATTTGGCAAAACTCCACCGCAAAAACTCCCCTAGTGGCCAAACATCACTGCTCATGTTGGCCAAATAAGGCCCAATCATTTGTATTAATGGAGCCGCTCATATGGACAGTTATCAATATTTTATTTCTAAACAGATCAATCCATAATATACTTTGTGGGTGTAACTTATACAATATAAAATATTTACACCCGTTGTTGTTGGACAGTTCTTTCTGGATAGGAGCTGAAGTATTGTTGGACACTGGAATCCTTTTTTAAATTATAATCAGTTAAAGTAACATAGAAAGTTCTAAAGCACTTTGTGACCCTGGTCTAGAAAAGCGGTTTAAAAATAACGTTTACTTTACTTTGCTTTAGTTACTTTACGACAATGTCCAAGGCAAGTGTTGACCAGCGTCGACTTTTAATAATAACATGCTGAATACAAAATTAAATCAGAATAATTCAGACTTAAACACATACACACGCAGGCACGCCACAAATCTTCATATCTTTGAAGGTTTTATAGACATAGCTCATTAATGTGACCAGTCAGTGGGTAAATGTGTGTGTCTGAGCATGATGCCGTGTCTGTGTGATTAATAGCACATTGTTCCCCACAGTCACTTGTGATCTGCATGTTCTGTTGTGCGACACACGACCTCCATCACCACGCCAGAAATCTGGCTCAAGCAGCGAGACGCTCTGTGAGGCTTAGTTTCCAAGTTGATCTTGCCAAATTAAATGAAGCCTTCTGTATTCCCGTTCTTACAGAGTTTTAAATAAATATGAATCAAATTAGTAGTTAGTGTTGATTGACTCAAATAAATCCTCCTTTTCTTCTCCAGTCAATAGTTTTGTTTACTTGTATTGTAAGACAAAAACAAAATAGACTCACATTTATTTCATCCCAGTGTGTCAATGACAGATTAAGTGGTTATTACTTTTATCAAATAAAAAAAACTAAAATAAATGTGAAAATGCCGTGCATATTTGTCTTCATGTCATTATGTACTGCATCCTTCGTGCTGCACCACACTCACATACTTTTCTGACGCTCCAGACTTGCTATTGCATGAGCACATCTGCTCTCGAACATCATAACTTTGTGGAGATCAGCAAATACTCAGTGCAGTCCCCTTTGACCCCCGGTGTGCTCCTCTGACACCTCCTCGGGGCCAAATTCAAATCTGTGGTGATAATTCTTGGCACGACACAGTATTGTTGCTCACTGATAATGACCTCTCCTCATCAACTTGATCTGTATGTAGTGATCACATCTCCCTTGTTCTTAAAAATCGGCCTTAAAATTTTCTTCTTCCAACCATCCTTTTCCTCTTCAAGATTGTGTTGAACAGTCTGGTCAAAATATCCAAACGCTCTCCTTGTAAGTACACCCACATCTCAAAGGAGATGTTGTCTGGACCAACTGACTTCCCACTCTTCAACCTCTGAAGAGCTGCCCTCACTTATTGCATGGTAACTCAACTTACAACTACATCTTTCTCTTGTTCCTTTCACTCCCTGACACATCCTTTCCTGCTCACGTATCACGCTCTCAGCCTCAGTCTTGGTTTCCACTGAGAGACGAAGCACCGCTTTGTCTCGTCGTGTTATAAACACCCTATTTATTAGCGTGGAAGTGCAATGCCGCAACACCATGAACGCTTTCACTTCAGTAGAAACCCTGTTGTGTTACTGCTTACGTACCCAACACTTCCTCATCTCTCCTCTGTCTTTCTTCTCTCATTAATACCTCCTTTAATTTGATCACCTTACCTAGTTTGCGCAAGAGTTTATCCTTCTCTATTAGTTTAGGCTCAAGCTATAGTCAGTATGAGTGCATTCTGCTTGTGATGGCTTCAGTTGACAAGTTCATCTTCACCTCCATTATACTCTTCCATTAACAATATGACGACTCTAATTCTCTTAGAGCCAACATGACCCTCTCACCCATTAGACACGTTCCAGCTCCATAATAAAAAAAAATCGATGCTTTTAAAAGCGTTATGTTTACTAAAGCCAGGGGTCTCCAAATGTTTTCCGAGCTCCACATCATATTTGATCAGTTGGAAGTTAAAAACAATTGTCCCTGTTTCATCAACCTATTCAACTCATTTATGAATTATCATTGACACTTAGCATGGCTTTAGTTTGTGTTCTTTTCCATTTGACATGTGTGTGATATAAAAAAAATGTTTTTTTTGTTTTTTTTAATGTCTCTGGTTGAATTATACAGTTTTAAATTATCCTCTGGGCCACATAAAATCAGCTCAAGGGCCACAAATGGCTGTCTCAGGTGTGTCAC
Organism: Callionymus lyra; assembly: GCF_982586985.1. Classification (NCBI taxonomy): domain Eukaryota; kingdom Metazoa; phylum Chordata; class Actinopteri; order Syngnathiformes; family Callionymidae; genus Callionymus; species Callionymus lyra. The sequence goes on from NC_141833.1 coordinate 3,433,852, forward strand.
TCGGATGGATGTGACAATGGCCTGACACTGGCACTTCTGATGTTGCTCACAGTGGTCCGAGGGACCATTTAGGGAGTTGGTGTGTTTGCTCAAAAGCATAAACATTTTAAGGGATCATTGGCAGTAACCATTATTTTCAATAGTATAAATGTCTTTCATGCTAATCCTATTGTTATCTTTGGTTACTCTGGGTCAACAGTTTGGGGTTGTGACAGCACGTGCATGTGACTGATTTTTGAAGAAGTGACTGTTCATCTTCAAACTGTTTGTATCCTCACAAAGCTGATACTTTTGGACTGGCCTTCGGAAAAATATGTTACTTTCTTTGGAAGCACTTGCAGAATAATTTGATTCTCTAAAGGTTTAGTTAAAAAAGGTTGTTAAGTTCCATTGTACTTCAAAGCTACCTGAAATCAAAAGAGCAAGCTCATTAGATTTTGAAATGCCAAACTGAATTGGAAATACCGAAATTCCTGAAAAAAATGCATTAAGCTATGAATGGATTATATATCATTGATCAATTAAACTTTATCAATCTTTATAATTCTACTGTGGCTGCTTTAGTTACATCACCTTGTAGTAATAAATACATTTACATAAATATTTATAAAGGTTGAAACAGGCGACTATTCTAGGCTGGAACAGCTGATTTTAAGGATCTAAAGAAGAGCAGGCCTCTGGATTTAAATGGCACTTCATATTGGCTGATTGTTTTAAAAGGTGATTTGATAATTTAAAAACTATTTTGCAATAATGTAAGCAAAGCTGAACTGACGCTCCTTGGAGGTAATAACTGGAGGATCATTTTGTCTGTGTTTTATTATATCTCACAGTGAAAATAGGAGTACATATCTCGGACTCAGCCTAGGTCCAGCTTTGATTGGAAGTATGAAAAAGAGCCAATAGGAATCAATGAATCAGCCAGCTGTCAATTAGAGCGGTTGCTTTGGTGTTTCGAGGCCCACTGGAGTTAAATAATGAGTTGCATCGGCCCCCAGTGTGCGATGGCTGTTTGCCAGGTAATAGTCTCATACAAAATTGTTGATTCCAAAATGAAACTCTCTTCATCCATGATGTCAAGTATGCGAAGGAGACTCTCTTCACGGGGGGATGTGTTATCAAGAAATATCTATGTTCGAGCATTCATAGCAATTCAATACCTGCCAAAAGTGATGCATTTACTTTATTTTTATAGATTTAGATGTAAAGACCCGAACCCATTGTGAGCCCTTTGATTGATTTGTATTATTTGTATTTGCCACACAACAATTGAATAAGAGTCTCTTGTTTCAGAAACTCACACCATTAAGGTCAAGAAGTTCCTGCTTCATCTAATAGTACCATAAACAACACTCTCAAAGTAGCAACTTCACTATGAAAAATAACTGTCCTGTGATTAATGCATAAAAGCTTTTTCATTTATATGGCATTTTTGTACTTTTTCAATTATATATATATATATCGTTGATTACATTTCTTGAAAAATATTGAATATCGCAGATATTTTTTGTCATTGTGACTCAAATATATTGCTAGAGTAACAGTATCGAAGTGTAGTTACTTGAATCCCTTTAGATATATTAACTGCCAATTCAAAATGTTTGTAAAGATGTCAATGTTGCACATTCTCAATAGTAAATTAAACAAATGGAAATGATATGACTTAAACAATGTATCTTACTCTATGGAAACTTTTTGCCAATTTTTGACGGAACATTTGAACCTTTTCCTGATTGCTTTGTTGTCGCCAAATCCATTTTTTGTCCTCTAAGTTAAAAAAAAAGACATCTGACACTGGCCAGCGACATTTAAGACGAGCCTTCCGGCAATAACAGAGCACGGGATTGAAAAGGTGAAAGAGGTGAAGGCAAAAATTGGGAGTCCGTTGACAACATACGAACAGGAGAAGGTGGATGAATAAAGTACAGACGATCCCCAAAAATGGAGCAAAGGTTGGTGATGACAACATGAGAAGGGTGGATGAGAGAAGCAGAGGAGGTGAGAGGAGCGGTTTTTAACAAGCCTAGAATGGACATGACAAGAAAGGAGGAGGAGGCAGAAGCTGCTGTGAGACTGAGGCAGAAGTGAAGATCAGAGGAGGTGTGGGAGGAAGTGCACTGAAAGATGTCATACGCCTCTCTGAGGAGGAGACAGGGTGATAAATGCAAGTTCAGATTCCAGACAATTACAGGTAGACGTGCAGCAGATGTTTTCTAGCCTGAAAGCATGTTTTCTGCAACTATGTCTTCACCTTCTACTCTCTTTTGTTTCCAAACGTGTGAAACATGCATGCAATTATTATTTTTACGCATAGCAGCTGCAGCAGTGCTTATGTGAGCATTTATGATGTGGGTGCGTGAGGGGAAATATACTCTGCAGCTTTAGAGATAGCAAAGTGTCTGCAACTCTACAAGTCTAACGAAGTGGAACTGCCTCTGCAGCTCAAGTTGAAGTTGGAGATGAGAAACAGATTGTCCGACCGCTTCGCCACAAATCTGGTTGATTTCAGGCCTCGTCGACACAATCACAGATAACCTGGCTCCCCAGAACTGGCAGAGCCCGGGATTCAGTTTACTTGTAACAAGATTACAGAAATCTCATTACGGCGAGCGTACTGGAAAATAAAGCAAGACATAGCAGCACATTTCAGCAGGCGTGAGATCGTTGGAATAGCTTACAAGGAATGCAGTACAACAAATTTGGGGAACCGATTTAGGGTAAGACTGAATTGTGTTCTTGCATTCGTGTTTATTTTCTCTGTATAGTCAATCGGACAAAGACAAGAAATTATGTGCGTTTTTATATGTGTGTGGAACCTATATGATGAGATATAAACAAAACTTTTGTTGTGGGTGCTCACACCCAAGACTGTAAAGGAATGTTTTTAAGAATTACTTGTGTTAATTTGTATTTCAAAACAGAGTAAATGTAGTGTGAAGATGTATTGGACCTGAAAAGAAATGATGTGCTGATAAAGCTTCATGAAGTATAGTCTTTTATTTAGCCACCACTAGATGGCATTCTTTGCTGATGTTCTATTACACCCATCATTTTAAGGCAAGAGCGCCAATTACTGAAAGTGCTTCACAAAGATTCATCAGTAGTTTTATAGTGTACACGTTTAAGGAATTCTACTGACTAAAGCAGAGATCTCGGGATTCTCAGAAACTTTCAGCAATAAAATAGTACATTTGTACTCAGATTTAATTATATATTCATGATCTGCAATTATTGGAGCACCTCAAAAGGATATAACCATTGGTTGTCATTTATTCAACTTGACAAAAACATCTGAATAGCACTTTGTATTTGTCACAAATTCATGATTTTAAAAAGAATAGACCAATCTTGAACATGTGGTAAGTGAGCCAAAAAACCAAATCACTATCGATAGTGTTCCTTTTTTGCAGCAAGTTTTAACAAAAGGTGTTATTGTCCACAATATAAAGCCTTTTTTTCATTCATTATTTTGAATAGGTCCCTTTACTTCCAAAAAGAGTAAAATCTTAAGTTTCTATTAATGTTTTATATGCTGCGTGAACATGAGTTGGTGTCTCGCACCTACACAGACACTCGCGTCAAATGCCAAGAGACAGAGACAAAGCTGAAGTCCCTTCACCTCTAAATGAGCTCTGAAACACACCACTCCTCTGAGTACTAAGCTGCTTGCCGCTTATGATCTATTATACATCGCAGCACTTCTTATGTTATTTTCCAATCATGCCCAGCAAGATCTTTTTTCTTTTCCGTTGAGCCACTTGAACATCCTCTTGTCTCTCGCAGAAATCTAATTCCACACTCAGCCAGTCAAGGTCAAGTCACAGCTGAAATCTTAACATTTATATTCTTCTTGTCTGCGAGGCTCGAGGTATGAAAGATGTGAGAAGTGAAGCATACGTGGTCAGGACGGTTCAAATGTACCTGCATCTAACGTCTTAATTCATGGGATATTTTGTTAAATAGTTTACATTCATATTGAGACACCAAAGAGTAGCGCTGGGCTAATGAAGCCTTGGGATTTTTTGGGATTTTTTTTAATAACTTTCTGAGTTCAGAAGATGGCATTCTTTGTTTAGTAAAATAATGAGAACTTTTGATAAAATAGTTGCTCAGAGTGACACTGCGTGCCATCTAGTGGGATCTGAAAATCCAAACAATGCTTCTGCCCATCACTACCAAAGACCCAAATAGCTGTCCAGTCTGTTTTGCATAACATGGGCCCTTAGGGGATAAGAAGTATTCATTAGAAAATGCTTTTCCCTTCCAAGAAATTATTTAAAAGAACAAATAAATCATTGAGTAATGCAACAAAACTTACACTTAAAGGGCAACTAAACCCAACTCTCCTGACTTACTCACTTTTCCAATTTTGAAGTATTCCTCTCTAAGATGCATTAAGTCCCTCATTATGACGATGTTTTGAAGTTATTATTTTATTAAGTTCTCTCGAATCTCACCGAACAAGAGGTTACGAGAGCGAAGTCCATTACTATGTAATAATGTGCTTCACTTGACCAATCACAGCAGAGTGTGTGTGGTTATGGTAAACACAGTTTAATCTCCAGAAAGATTAAGTGTTTTCAGTGGGCTGGGCTTGTGAACATTTTCTAAAGTAAATAATTCAATTAAAAGAGAGTTTTGTATAAACAGACATATACTGATAATTGCAATATAGGTCCAAGATCAATTTAATTAAATTAGATGCTTTAGCTTTTCAATTCCCCAACACGCAGTTCTAAAAGGCTAAATGTCCACAAAAAGAGGATCCTTTCTTCTTTTATATCTGAAACGCCTTCACCTCTAATCAGTTATTTTAAGACACTGTAAGACATCCTGTGTCAAGTGTTGCAATTTCCACTGAGGTTCCTGGCTGTTAAAGGAAATATAATCTGACACAGATTCATGTAATTAATGTTTCCCACTTAATTATTTAGCAGCCGGAAAACAAGCTATTTGACATTCATTATGTAGGGTAATGGATGCCACCTGATATTTTCTTTCAAGAAGGTGGGTAGCTCTCTGATAGGATGTCAGCTAGGAGTTGGTTAAATTCCCCACATCCTTGAGATTTAGGGAACTTGATATTTCACCAGGTATCACTTATTTTTGCTTGTTTACCAATGAGTAACATTTATCAGCAATAAACACATCAGCATGTTCAACTGGTTGTGAACTGTTTGAACTTCACATGTATCATTATATCAACTGGAATAGCACTGACAACGCATACCTCCACCAAGGAGCTACATTTTCACTTTTCCTGTATGGCTTTGAGCAATTTTTAATGAAACCTCCCATCATTTTTTAAGTCAAGAGCGCCATCTATTGAGCCCGGAAAATACAACTGCTTCATGAAGCTCCATCAACCCTTTACTACAAATTTTAAAGATCTTCTTTAAATAAAGGTCCTTTAGAACAGTTTACTGTGGGACATTATATTCACAGATCGACCTTCATACAAAACATTTTTCCACTACTTTACAGGTTTATTTTTGGAGTAAAATTGACTTAAACAAGCATTTTGATGTGTCAAGAGACTGATAATACGTCCAAATACCAACTTTAAAAAAACAAACAAAACAAGAACCTTTAAGACGGTAATTACCAATAGAAATAGAAATTCTGTTAAAAAAAATATCTTTCTGTGCAGCCCAGTAACAAATGTCTCACGGGGACCGGTACCGGTTTCAAAAACACGTCAAAATGTTTTTTCTTAAACTATTATAAAAATATTATATAAAACGCTTTCATTCAAAAGTACATTTGGACAACAAAACAAGTCAGTCAGGTAGAGGGAGCTCATGTTATTTTATTTATTATTTATTTAAATTAGATATTAGAAACCTATTTTCTCGGGGTTGTGTGTATACTCTAGGACTGTGTGTGTTCTTCTGAAGGCATGTTCTCTATTCACAAGTTCCGCTGTGTGCCTGATTTAATGAGGACGGATGATAGAAAATAAAAAATAAATCTTCCCCTGTGGAGAGGCAGGATGTGTGGAGCGAAAGCGTGAGGTAGAAAAGGGGGAGTGATCAAGGACATTTTGAGAAATCTATAAAGTCAGCAGGGACATCTTGGTGATAAATCTATCAGTGTCCCCAGTGTGTTCTCAAACATCTTCACCCAGCAGAATCTCTGTGTCTGAAATATGCTACTTTTGGTCCATTTTAATTTAAGCTCGTCTTCATTTGTGGCGCTGTGTTTCTTTATGTGTGAACTGGGCTTCTACTGAAATAATTTTTAACACTGACCAGAGTGTTCATCATTTATTTTAAGAAGTCATAAGATATGTGCAAGAAGGTGGACACAGTTTGTAACATCTTGTGAAATGTCGTAGCAAGGAAAATTCTCAGAATCTCAGGAAGAGAAACAGGTTCCACATAAAATGCATTTCCTTAAAAAGAAAGAGTTGATGTGTACCGTTCTGGCTCAAGCTCACGAGGAAACTAAGTGTGTGAAGCTGCATAGTTGATACCAAGGCGCTGTTTGAAGTTTGCGAACACTGTCCCTCTGCGTCGTCTGTCAGTCCATCACAACAGAAGTAGAACGCTCCCTCCATGCTTTAAACTCTCGCCGTTTCAAAAAGAATCACAACAATGCATGCCAAAGTGGGAAGGAATTTAATTGTGTTTCTTGTTTGATTTTTAAAGTTCACAAGAGCTTTATAGCCGAGTTCCCATCGTGCTATCCCAAGTGACAAATTACTGGCAAGCGGATTTGGCCGAGCCTGCCAGCAGATATCTGGTAAACACTGCCTGACATGAGTGTTGCTTTTATTCACTTCAAACAAAAGATAAATTGCTTCATATTCAATTGAGTGGAATTTACATTCAACAAACAGCTCTGGCATTTACTTTGACACAAACAAAACATTTCGGATGGCATCCTACGTTTTTGTGGGTATGAAAGGGTCAGGGGGAGTTTACCATTAAAGCAACAGCATAGAGAAACATATATTCTTTGACAAATTACTCAGAAAGTAGAATATTTTTTCCCCAAATGGTGAATTTATCTTGATTAATCGTATTAGATGTTATTAGTATGCTCTAGTGATTTGCTGATTACACATGTAAGTTTCAAATCCCCACTAAATGACACGTTTTGTTGTAATTTCATTGACTTTGAGAAACTTTTTTCAAGCGCCATCTACTGGAAAAATTACGAAGCTTCATCAGCCCATGACTATTTTTTGCCACAAGAAACAGTCATGATAAAAACAAACACATTTAAGCTATTGGACATCTTGAAGTTTGATCATAATCTTCAAGGCAACTGAAAAGTTTTGGTATTCTTTGATATCCAAAGTATATTAATTGAAGCGTCTGACTGGATTAATTGCGATAATTTAGATAAATGTATGCCTATTTGTAGCAGGAATTGCAGCCTCCAGTGCTCACTTTTGCCTCACCACGCCAAATTTTTGAGGAACATGACCCACTGCTCGCAACATTCTAACTTTCCACCATTTAGTGATGAAACAGACGGCCTTGCACAGCGAGATGTCAAAAATAGCTTTGAGAATTAATTAAAATGGTGCTCCTATTACAAGGGTGGTTTCGGGGCGTTGCATGGCATTCAAATTGCCTGAAGAAGAGAACCTCCATCTGCCTTAAGTCGCTTAGAAAGAGAAGCTTTTTAATGTGACGAAATGATTGAATAGGTGGTTTGATCCCTCCAGATTTGTTGACTGGATTTGTGCAGTGAAGTGAAAATGAAATACCGAAAAAATACACTGTTTTTGTTATTCCTGGATCTTCACATTCATATGTGATCAGTTAAGATCCCTACAGTAAGATTACCTGGATCTCCCTGTGAAGGAAGTGTCTATATTAGATGGTTGGATAGACGAACAGAAAGATAGATAGCAGAATGGATAGTATTCTGTGAGTCCTTTCAAGTAGTTTATCAGTCCAGAAAGAAATATGACTTGTGCACGTGCATTTTCACTCTTTCCCACCCATTTAAAAAACAGAATTACCATTTCAAAAGTGAGCCTCCATACTGACCTGCGATATCTGAGTTTTCGCCGATATTGCATATATGGCAGATGGAATAACAAAGGCAGGATAAGAGTAGTTTGTTGATATTCAGCAGGATCTAAGGTAGTGCCGTCGTCCCGGGGTCATGCTTGTGTGGAAAATATTGGTATTCTGGAAACAGGTGCTAGAGTGTTGAAGCATAGATGCAGCAATTTTATGGAAACAGAGGGAATTTAATTAGCTTGTTAGCCAAAGAAATCTCCATGAAAGCAGACAGAGGAGTTGTTCCGGCGTATAATCACAGTGAGGGGGAAGCACGAACAAAACAAAAAAGTAGATGGAGACTTCAAGCTCTTTATTTTAATCTGGTGTGTGCTTGTAATCTAACGAGTGTCCCTCCTATTAATCCTATTATGTGCTCGTCCTAATAAGTTTAGAATATATGCTTCATACTTTTCAGCCGCGGTTTTCGAAATTTTAGTCTTGTGACGAAACGTCTAATTAAAATTAATTGAACTGAAGAATAAAGTCTGCGTTGCAAACCCACACATCCGTAGCAGATTTCATATTTTGATTTTGTGATCACAAAAAGGGCAAAGCTTGATCTAACTGTTCCTGCAAATATCAAGCGCTCGTCTCATTCATTCAAAATTTTAATTAATGAACTGAATCATGCGGGTGTTTTCGTTTGGTTTAGTGAGAATAAAAAACAAATATTAATCATAAGGTCACTAAAAGGCTAAAATATAAAAGCAGAGTTAAATCTCTAAAATAGAGATGCATGATGTTGGATATTTTCTATGTTGGGTTTAGGTCTTGGAAACTTCTAAAGCTTCATGATGCCTTGTACTTACTTCCAGACTCCACTAGATGGCTCTTTTTGCTCTTTGGCTTTCTTCAACTATTCTACCAAAGCCTCCCATCATTTTAAATCCAAGAGCTGACCTCAGAAAATGATGACACTGTTTCAGGAAACCTTATCACTCAACAAGTACCATTTCGGCCCGCCCAAATACTTGGGTCCGGGTACATGTTGCTGCATGTTGAGTAAATTAAATTTGAACTTTACATTTTCAGAATACTTTGTACCACACGAAACATTTAATACAATTCTTCAATTGGATAATTTTCCAAGCATCCGTTCCTTTTGTCACTTCCTGACTTAAGCCCAACATATCCGGGATACCTGTGACATTTGCTAATACGCATCTTACTAAAAATATATAACTTGTAAATGTACATTGCAATATAAACGTTCTAGTAACTAACAGGAATTATCAAATTAAAAAGGAAAATGTCAATATGTATTGATTACTCGTAAGACACAGTTCAGCCGAGCAGCTGCATCATCACACGTAGCCCGGAAACATTCCATTTGTCAGAATTTGGGGCAGGGAACCCAAACAGGGAGGCAGGAAACAGGATTACTGAATGAACTCCTTTATTATCAAAAGGCTAACAACAAGAGCGGGCACAATGCACTGGTAAGAAGGCATGAAAACATTGGCCAAAATAACTGAAAAGACACTATACCAGTGAAATTTGACGTCACAACAGAGTGTCAGAAGCTTTTAACAATAAGAATTCCAATGGAATTCTGACCCAACGCCGAAACTGTCATCAAAAGATGTCGGAACATTCTCCTCCAGGAGCTCTCAGGCCTGTCACTTGAGCTCAGACCGAATCCGCTCTCATCTGGCAAGGAAATTCTAATTGAGCGAAACAAAAACATTTACTACACTTGTGGTTTACCAGGTCCTCGTACCCCCCTCAGAATCTCATAGGAGGTTGTTTATCCTTCACACCTGTTGTCACACGGATAACAACAGCAGGAGAAAACGATTAAGAGCAGTGAGCTGTCCTAAATGGACACGTTGACATAAGAAAGGTGATGGACTATTTATTCTTCTTCTCTCTGCAGTATTAAACAAATCAGCATCAAAAACATTGCAACATCTCACAGCAATATAAAAAAAGGTGTTGCCATAGGATCTATACTTCACAGTAATTAATTTACACTGGGTGAACATGCACAGTGACACAACAATCACCTTAGACAGGCAGAAACAATCAGAATAAATCAGCCACGAATAGAAAAAAATACTGTTTATTCAGAAACGCCATGAAATTAATAATGTAATACAAAATATTCTTAGGGCACAATCGATTAACAATATAAAAGACTTACGACAAAGTGTTTAATTGCTAATCAAGCTACATGTTTTATTCATTCATTTTATTGATAAATAATGTCCTTTTTTATTATTGTGCTAGAAAATGAGTTCCTGCCAGTTAAGAATATGTAGCCCCAGGGTTAACGTGGTGTGTTCGGGTCCTTGTGACTCTGTGAAGGTCATAAACAAAAGTAAATAAATATATTGTATTAACCTTGAACATAGACCAATATCTCTTGTGTGTCTTCGTTTGATCTTCTCGTATACTAAAGAACATTTTCAGGTTCAATTTGAACAACTTCCTGTTTCCCTTTGATCTAAAGTCTCCAACATTGCTGCAGTTGCAGTGGAGGTTTAATCGAAAATAAGGCAAAAAGGATCTATGCTTTTGCATTATTTATACAAAAGAACTAACGTTCAGGTCCCGCCAGAGTTTTTATTCATGTGTGTGTCTTTGTGTATTTGTTCATGAGCTAGCATCAAAGCTGGAAAAGTGACAAGCTCACCACATTTCCAAAGCATACATGATGGTGTGTTTCACATGCTGTGTGGTACTGCACACACACACGCACACACACCTATATATGTGCATGAAACCTGGTACCGGCTATCACATGCTGGGGGGGTGAAACAAGCGGGGTATCTAGTGTGTGCATATCCGCTACACTAGATGAAAGTGCAACATGTTATGCTCAATATCACACACATTAAACGAAGTAGCAGAGAAACAGAGCTCACAGGGAATATTCATTCTCTACTCATGAAGGTGTCGGCTTTTATTCAAATTAAAAAACAGTACTGATGTACCTCACAACCGTCTCGTCGAAATTACATCTAGATTGATAGTATGATATTTGCCTTGTTTCTCATGAGTAGTTGTAACAGCAAGTCAACCTTTTTATTAATTTAACCTATTCTGCACATCCTTCCCAATCAGTTGACTCTTCTTTGTCTTTCTAATATATTTAAGGAAAGATCATCACATACTGACTCTGACACTTTAGTGAAAGTCTTAGCCAACCAAATTATATCCCTTCTTAGTAAAAATAGAAAAGCAGAATGTTCAGGATGGTGAGAGTTGTATGAAACCATTTGCAAGACTCTAAATAACAAGTGGCTATCTTTTTTTTGTATTTATTGTTTAAGGGGAAACTATGACTCTAATGCAAACAAAAATGATTTAAAAAAAGATATGCATGGTATTGTATTTACCTCAAAGCAAAGGTTTTGTATTATATATCTTTTTTTTACCATTTGTAGAATTAATGTAGATACATAACATGCTATATCCAACATGATGCTTTCACTGTTCCACACCGATTCTCTCCTTTTTGTTATCTTCTTCAGGGTACAAATCTACACAGGCGTTGTTGTAACATGCTCAAAGGGACGTATCACCTCCATTGATTGCTGCATGACTGCGTCACAGTTTCATCTCTGTGTGTCATCTAACAAAACAGGAGGCACTTGTTAAGGACTCATCAAGTGGAAATAATTCTGATATATAAGGTGGGATTGAAGTGAGAAATAATCTTTTGTTAGTGCGCTACTGATATATTTCCTTGGATACCTGATGGAATGATATAAAAAAGGCCCACTTGAAAGCTTCTTATTGCTCATCAGCTCTCTGTTGGGGGTCATTATTTCAAACAAAAATATTTTTTCAACATGTCTTTGTTTAAGTCTTTTTTTTTCTGTGTAAAGTGAATACATAATTCCGTTAGTTTATCTGCTCCCCCGTTCACCGAGCAACAGAAAGTGAGTCCCTGGTGATGTAGAGCCTGTAAGATGTATTATAAAAGAGAATCACTTTGACTATGGTTTCGGTTTCACTCTTTGTCTCTCTAGCCGGCGTTGTCATTACAGCGCTGCACGTCCAAACTGTAACAAAGCCCTTTTTGTACTTAGCAGCCATCCATGCAGCTAACTGACCGGAGGGTTACGTCTGTGTGAGAATATTCAAGGATGCAGATCACAGAATCTCCAATTCCAAGTCATGCTTGCAGTAAAACCAATACAAATATGGAATGTGAAAATAATGATCATTTCTTTTTTGTTTTCCTCATATTTATCCATATTTATGAAACAACAAATTTTGCTGCAATGCTAAAAGTGGCATAGTAATATGTGTTGTTAATTTAAAATAAAAAGGAAAAGTTTGACATAAAGTAAGGATGCTGATAACAATAACAATACACAATAAAATATATACATTTAAGGTCAAGATAGCTTCGTCCCATACTCGTTACCATAACCACACCCACTCTGCTGTGATTGGTCAAGCATCGCTGTTTGTCACTGCGCGTTATCAATCCCAAAAATCAAAGCCAGGCGTGATTACAGATTGAAGTGAAGACCATTAATATGTCATAGTGGACTCCACTGTCATAACCTATTTTTGACGTAATTTCAGGCGGGGGGGAGAACTTTATAAAGTAAAAACTAAGTAACAACTTCAAAACATGGTCATGATGAGGTACTTGTTTCATCTTGGAGAGAAAGACTTTTGACATTTGAAACATGTGATTGAATTAGGAACGTTATGTTTCCATATATGTGCCCTTTAAACAATGCTGGTTTGAGTCTGAAGGATCAATAAAGTTCTACCTAACCTAACCTAAATGATTATTCACAGTTAAATTATATTTTGTGACAGACCAGTAGTAGTTAAACATTTAATTTCAGGACATCTTATCAACATCCGTAGCCTTCATCTTGACTTAGAACAATCTGAAATGTTTTCTCCTCCTGCCAAGTTGTTTATCGGCATCTTTTCAATGTTTCTCGCTGATAAGAGTCCTTCTTCAGAATCCTAACAAGCTGCAGGTCCTTGAACAGAATACTCAAACTTTTATCAAAAGTGTTTATGTGAATGTGTGTTCGGAAGTGGGTGGTTATGTTGCAGTGTTTAATTCTAAAGTTTGACATTGATGGCTTTTGTTTTTACTTTGGGACTTTTGTAGAGCATCTCAAGGAAAGAAATGATAATTATGTCTGCATAACTCAAATCTATGAAGTGTTTTGTAAAGCATACGTAATGTTTCTAGCCCTCACAACAAAGGAATACGTAATTAAATATTGATCAATTAACACCACACTGTTTTACTTTATGAAGAAGGAATACAAAGATGTTTTGTATATTTTTGTTTTTTTTGCCAAACATGTGGTTGGATAGTTTTTATGTATATATTCTTAAAATATTTTTCAATACCATAATGACAAAACACATACTGTTTTGTTATCGATAATACAAGATTGTACTGATCAGGAGAGCCAATAGTAGAGCCGTAAGATGTTCAAGATGAGACAAAGGGAAACACAAGGTAGTCTAGTGAACGTGGATAGTATGTTTAGTATGTGGATCAGTTGTGATACCTGCATTTTGGTGTCTCAACAAATTATAAATATAACAATACAGAGCAACATTGTTCGCTACGTACATGTGACCACTGTGTCAATAACATTGTGTTTGGGTTGGCAAATCACAGGATTATGAAACACATCATGAATCTGGGTCGCATACAATCAAAGTTTTTGCTCATATTTCTACAGGATTTAATAGAGCATGTCTCTGTTGTGGCTCGCCCAAATGAAAAAAAAAATGTCCTTCTTCCCTTCCTCACATACAGGCACATGCCTAATCTTCAAAAAAATAATGAATTCAGCCATTTTGCACTAGAATCATGATCAAATGGTTCAAATTGGCGTTTAGGGGTCAACTGTAGAGACAGAGATGGAGCTTGAAGTCTTCTTGAAGTGCCCTGATATGATTGTTTTTTAAAGCTTCATCCTGAGAGGTTGATGATTACATAGACATCCTTCCTCAGTGTTTGTATTTCGAAATAACATCATAGACGTTAAACCACTTGGTTTAAAAAAAGGCCAGAGGAACCTCTACAAGAAAAGGAAGCTGTATTTAGTTTTAGAGACATTGTATACAGTGCAGTGGCTGTTAAATAATCCAAAAGAGACTTCACATGAAAATGATGAAAAGAAAAGCCAGCAAGTGACCCAGCGTCAGTGTGGAGAGTTCTTAAGGACACCGTCGACTACAGGAGAGTCCCCCCGTGGAGAAAAATGAGCTTGCTGGCTGACAACAGGACCTACTGCAGATTCGACCAGCCCCTACTCCTCACTTTTTCTCCCAGACTTTTTTTCCCTTCCTGTCTTTCGATGCTAAGAGCTGCATCAGAGAAGACCAACGTCTCTCAACCTCAGACCAACAGATTGTCAAGCAGCTCCTCCTGACCTCAACAGGGAATAAAATTGTGCTAAAGGCAAATCCTTAAAGCCCTTTTTTTTTAAACTAATCCGTCTACCGCTTGTCGCCGCTGTCGTTTCATGTAATAGGGCAAGGACGGGACAAAAAGTTTTTTCAAATCTAGAATGAAGAAGATGATGTCGCTCCTACATCCTCACCACAGTGTTTGTAAACATAAGTTTGTCTGTAAGATATTCTATATGTAAGGCTTGGGGGCCAAACCTTTTTTCAGCCAGATCATTATATCTGGCGCGAAATAACTATAAACAGTTATTTCATACTGATATTACTATGCTGATAAATGTTATCTTATTTCCTAATTTTGAGACAGTATTTTTTTGTATTAAGACTCATACCTAAGAAAAGCTCTGTTAAAACTTGCCTTTGAGAGTTTAAATGGAGACTGAGTAGGCCTTGTGTTTGATCGCTACCATAATATACATAATGTTTGGCTTGAGTTTTAAGTTTTGGCATTTTTCTTGATGGAGTTTGACACCCCTGCCTTAACTAGTCCATACGACACAGGTGTTTCATGTATATGTTATTAAAGACAGGTTGCTTTATAATTGATATTCTGGTGTAGATATCGCTTTCATGAAACCATAAGAATTTGTTGTGTGTATTCATATTCATTATTCATTGTAATGCTAGCATAATATCAGTGTTGACTGGAGCAATGCGGTGAGAAACCTGAGGTGTTAAAAACAGAAGGTGTTGGACTTAAACCTCATGTGTGCATATCCCATTACCTCTAGTGTTTGGTTGTAATCCTTGGGCAAGGCACTTGAGCTCAGTTGCTCTGCTCTTTGATGATAGCTGAACACAATCCCCCAAACTGTCAAAGGTTACACAAGATCTCGCCATAACTCCAGATCAATATCTACTGCTCTTCCAGCGGCAAACATTACTATCACTGACACGCACATGCTTTGTAGAATGTTCATATTAAATTTGAGGTGAGTATCATAACATATAACAATCAATCTAATCTGACCTAGAATTAAATTGACTCTTGAATACTGACTGACATTGAAGGTCTGAAAGACAGTAAGTATGTAATACATATTTCATTGTTTTCTAGACCGCTGTCTGAATAATGATCCGTTCTGGAGGTCCACAGGGTTCACTTACACAAGATCAAACCACTGTATCATCAGAATGGAATAGAGACTTTTTTTTTGTCTCTTTCTTCTAAGAAACTGCGCACCATCCGGTCAATGCTAACTAGTACTGGGTATTGATTGAAAATGCAATAGCTGTGCCTTAATGATGCTTAACGCCACTTTCATATTCAACTCACACAAAATGATAATTAGACTTGAGCTGTTTTCTAACATAAAATATAGATAATTTAATTTCCAGTGCAACAGAACACTTGCTAGCAAGTAACATAGTAATCTGTTGTTATAAAGTTTTATATAGGTACCGAAACCTGGCACTGAACGCATGTTTTGAAAGTTTGGTCCATATGAACCAAAGAACCGAAACACAATAACCAGTCCTAGTTATTACTATTTATAACAACACTGGTATTTAGGGTATGCAGCATGTTCAACAGTTGTCTAATTTAACAGTTACTTTATAAAAAAGATTGATAAATAAGTAGTTGGAAGTAAAAATCTTGATTATCTTAACTTGCCTGAAGTCATTGCTGTGTAGGTTTCTTTTTGCAGATACTTTTATTGCTGTTCTTCTTTGGCTTAGCTTCGGAGCTCACATGTCCCCACAGCTCGACAGAAGCATTAAATGGGCTCCTCATGAACAATATTGCTATTGAACCTAAATGTGAATGTCACTTGAGGGAAAATGTCATCATTTTCTTCCCTGGTTTTAAACAAATGGAGATACTTCCCCCTGTGGAAGAGTGGCATATTCATTTTCCGTCCCGACAAAGGTCACCAGTTTTTATCAGTGCAGGGTCAAAGAGAGGTGAGAATCGCAGATGGAATAGGGCAAAGTTTGTCGGGTTTTACAAGAGGAACAGCATTAAACCCAAGAGGAGAATGATTTCAATGTATATGACACTAACTTTTGCTCTAAAAACTTTTTTGCACTCACATCTGGAGATAAGACAGGAT
This sequence comes from Callionymus lyra, assembly GCF_982586985.1. Taxonomy (NCBI): domain Eukaryota; kingdom Metazoa; phylum Chordata; class Actinopteri; order Syngnathiformes; family Callionymidae; genus Callionymus; species Callionymus lyra. The sequence goes on from NC_141833.1 coordinate 3,450,344, forward strand.
TCTTCTTTACCCGTGATACTGTAATGAACAAAATCAACTTAACATCAGCCTTATCAAATGTATGTACAACATATATCACACGTAAACGGAAAAATGTGTTACTGATTTTGAATCTGTATTTTGCCAGAATAACACTACAGCTCCTCACTGTTTACTCTTTACACATCAACTCAGTTACATGTATATTTTCAGTGTAAAGTCGCAAATGCATTCATGCCCTCTGGACATTTTCCAAATCCTTCAGAGTTGACTGGACAATGTAGGCCTGGTAGGCATGTGAGTGGGTTGACCACAGTGAGTTGACTGTTGGTTGCGAGATGTTGTTTGTATCAAGTATTCACAGTGAAGGTATTATCATGTCCTCTTTAACTCTTTTAGACCTTTCTAACCTTGTTTGTTTGCTCTAGGGTGGAGGTCATTGAACAAGCAAACAAAGTATCTTGAGTCGAGTTGACTCATTTGTGTGTAAACAGTATGACCAATAGTTGAAGCACTAGAATGTGATTTTACTTTGTACCATTAAAATAGCATTATGGATTGTTCTACCATTTCCCTTATTCAAGTGTTGTCCTTTGAAGCCGTAGTTACTGTCAGTGCTTTTTCACTTCAAGCTGGCCTCCCAGAAACAGCAAGCTCGTTTTTTTTTTTCAGGAAACTGTCAGCCAAAGTTAGCAGGAGGTTGTCACTGTGTGTTACTGCAAACGTTGTAAAGAACTGCTCGATGCTGAAAGTAGCAAAGAGGGTTCGTTTCTGATGTTTTTTCACCATTTCACTCTGAGAAAAACAACTTTATTTATAAGCATAATTAAGCGTTTTGAGGAATCTACTTACATTATATATGGCATGCTTAGATAATGAGGTCTTTATGATTGAGGAAACTAGTTTAAGTTATAATAATCTACTTTCTTGAAAGTAATTGATATTTACATCTACTATCAGGAAGACGTACTGAAATGTCCTTAATGTTTTCTTAGCTTTTTCTTATTCTACTCACTTTACTTTTCTTTTTCTTTTTAACTTCAAAAATCATTCAGTGATTTAGTTACGAAATCATCATTATAAAACTCGAATAATGTTTTACTTACCAGAAGTGTGAAACCAATTGAGGGCTTTAATTCATTCCAGCCCTTAAAAGTCCTTCAACCTACCAAATCCATATTGTAGTAGATTATTATATTTCCTTTCTTTCCCCTTTGGACAGTACATATAAACCAGAGTTGCGTTCTACAAAAGCAACTTGCAACTTAACATATATATACAGTAGAGACCAACAGTTTGCACACACCTAACAGTCTTATTTCAAGTTTTCTGGTCTGGCTGAGCTTCTTTTCTTAAAGTAATGATGGTCACTGGTTTATGTTAATTTAGCTGATTGGTTCTTGACTTAATATTAATTCTAAAAGTTTTCCAATAAGGCGGTTGGCTGTGTTTCAACCTAACTTCTGCAAACAAAACTGATGGGCCAACTCCATGAAAAAAGTCAAGACATTCTACAAAGTAAACCAGATAAGACACACCTGTGAAGGGAGAACCATGTCAACCTCTTAAATCCATCAAGAAAAAGTTAAAGGTCTGCAAAGCAGTAATAAGAGAACAATGTGGCTACTTTGAAGGAACTAGACTATAATACATGTTTTCAGTTAATCTAAATGTGTTTGTTAAGTACATAATTCCATGTGTATCCATTCATAGTTGTTATGCCTTCAGTGATAATCTGCAATCTTCTGGTTTGTATAGCAGTTCATAGACTTTCAGTATTACAGGCAACTTTCCTATTTGACACTGCTGAGACCCAAGAGAAGCAAGACAAATGTCAAACTGTGAAAACAAGATTTCTTACCAACAATGGGAGGACATTTCTTTCTACTATAATGATACAAGGTTGCAGGTTTTGACAGTGCCAGCAAAACATTCCAGTTGACGTGACATTTCTCCACAACTGCTCAAGTAATGCAGAATAATCAGTGGACTTGAATCTCACCAAGATCTTTGAGAACCTGTCAAGGCTGTCACAATAAAAGTTATCAACAATCTTTATTATCCAAGCATCTCCTGTCAACCTTCCGTGGATTCTAGAGCGCAAGAGGGGGTCCATGAGGTATTCCAGCAACATCTTGTTATATGCTGCAGTGATGAATGGCATGTGTGCATTGTTTTTCACAAGCTATTACTTTTAATAACGGCTGCCATATAAAACAGCACACCTTGATATACTTTATTGACAGTAAATCATTGTGGCAAATCCAAACTTGAGATGTTTTCTATTAACACCTTTTATTGAAATGTGTTTTTGGTGAGTTGACAACACTTACACAATCAACATTGTCATCAACCATAACTCAAATGTGCTTATTGTCTATAAGTCGTGTCGATGGTGATTTACCGGGTTGTTGGCTGCTAGCTAAGTCAACGCTTCAAAGGCAGTTTTGTGAGGAATGATTCCTGCCAGGCAGCGATGGTAAAATCTTCACAGTGTCATGAAACTGAAGAGCAAGTGAAAGTCTAACAGCTGATCCAGACAGTTCTCGGTGAATCTATCCATGCTTTTGCTTTTGTCCTCCTCTGTGCTGAGGTTCACTTGCGCATAAAATACTTCTATATCATCTGTTTCATCTACTCAAACACAGCTGCTGGTAAATAAACACCATTTATGACCATCAATTTAGAGAGTTCCCGATAAATAATTCTGCTCGTATACGTTTCCACATGATCGGCCATATGAGAGGTGGCAGGTTGCCATCATTACCATCCGAACCCACCACCGAAGCAGATTTATTAAAATGCCATCGACTTCTTAACAATATTTAAATTCCCACCATTTAATCCAATGCAGCTCATTTTCTTAAATATTCCTTTTTTTCATCAATGCTCTCTCCTCTTTCTCACCATCTATTTGCATATTCCTCTCCAACTGGCCCTGTAGAGACCCTGTAACGATGTAACTGTGAAACTCTATTTTCTCTTTTCACACCTGAGCGCTCGTCATTTCCATAAATGCTGAAAATGTGTCCAGAAATGGGGAAAGAATGACAAAATGCTTTTAATCACACAAAGCAGAATTCCATGTTACCAGAGCAAAATGTTCACATTTCACAGGCAAGACTTTCTTAATAGCTACACATGATTTCTGCCTGTCAAAGGAAAACAAACATGACAAACGTTTTCTTTTTCACATTCTCTTGATGCTCTTGTGTCTCATTTCTAATTTCCCTAAATGATTTTACTCAAACATCTCTGATTGAACTGATTGAAGTAGAGCTACCTTATAAAGACAACAGATGAAATATATATATAAATATAAAGTCACTCATATTTATTCCTTGTTTTACGGTAGACAGAGAACCATACTGCCACGTATTTCAAATTTAGCTATTAAATGTTATTATCAAATAGCTTTCAAATGATAAAACCCTTGAAATAAATAACCATGATGAACAGATTTTCTTGAAATTCTCATAATGTCACATGGACGAGTTTTATATAGTGTGTCCCAAATTGCACACTTCTAAACTTACAACTAATATTTTTAGTACAAAAGTACCTCCACACTAAGCAGTGTCCCAAAATGTAGTGCACTCAACTGGCACACTCAGATGGCCAGACAATTGAGTGTCGATGGATGGACACTTTCCACCCATAATGGCCGCCATCTTAGTGACGTAGATGGTGCGTCACTGACGCCTCGTCTTCGGTGCAGAAACCAGCGTAAATGTCTTGAGAAAACGTAAATTTTAACACAAATCAACACAACAACAATAATGAGACAATGAAACACAACTTAAACTTGTTTCGATTGGCGAAAAGTGCTGTCAAGTGTCTACAATAGGGTTCCAACAGCTCGTTGGAGCGTTAAAAGGTATTTCCGTTATTGACAGTATTTGATTTAAGAGGGTACTACCCTGTCGAAATTTGTACACTGCACAAGTAAATGCACCGTCTTACAGTTTACTTTAAAGCAGTGCACTTAAAGAAGCGCTTGTTTTGAGACACATCACTAGAGTCCCATCTTGATTGTCTCCAGTTTTTAATCAGAAATGTAATTAAAAGTATTTCCAAAGTATAAAGGTTTCTCCCAAGCCTAGAAATCAGTGTCGGTGATATGCATAGCTTTGCCCTCATGTAGTTCTTCCTGCCATGTTTCCTTGATTTTCACAAATGTACTCATCTGACACCGTGCTCCCTTTAGCTGTTGTGCCTTTTCTGAATCTGTGTTACAATAAATGATTAAAGAAAACAGCCAACCTAAACCTGATTTCCCTTCCTTCCTGCTGTCCCCTGAGTTTCTCATCCTCCTTTCCTCTTTGTTGCCTGTTTCTTCCTCCTTCCTTTTCTCTATCCGCCATCTGCTGTCATTTCCCAGGCGAGCATGCCTTCAGTGTTTTTTTTAATCCTGGTGCAGAGCAGAAAGTAAATCTATCTCAGACCCTCATTCATGGCATCGACACATTACCCATCAATCCTCTCACGTTTCTGCCCCTAATTCCACCTCGGCGCCTGTCGAAACCTTTCTGTAACCTTCCGCACACACATTGATCCTGTCTGCTCATCGCCACAAGTGTGATTACATTCTGTGAGCCCCAGAAGAAGTGAACATGTGTGAAAAAAATCAAGAGATAATGTCTTCCCTGACCTGTCTGCGTCCTAGGATGGTTTCGGTTCACAGAGTTCGGCAAAGGCAGGGAATGGTGAGGATAATCTGCGGTAAAAGGATATAGAACTCGTCTATTACTGTGTGGTATTAGGCTGCTACTGTCACAGAGCGGAGCAGTTCTCGACCTGCATGTAACTGCTACCCTCTGACAGGAAGCTGAGATTAGACCGAACCTTTCTGCTTCTTCCTGTCAATTGTTTGCCTTGTGAACACTGGATCCTACTCACCCTACTGAACCCAGACTCTAAGAAACAGTATTTCCCTCTCAATGCTTAAGTTATTACACTTTATGTTTAATGTCTTCTTATGGAAGGTCTTATTAATGCTCTGTAACCCTCCGCTTTTACTCTAGTGGCTTCAAAGATCATTCCTGTAAGTTGCCTTTTCTGGTTCCACTCTGTCTGCACTCTCTTTTTGATCTTGTTCTATTAACTTATTTACACATATCCCTCTTTTTTCCAGCCTTTCCTTCAACATATACTTCTTAATATAAACCACAATATCATCATAAAAACATCATAGTCACCTTAATCCTAACCAAGGCTTGATGTTTCCCTACTTTCCTATTTAATTTATCCATCGGTTGAGATACATTTTAATTTGAGCTAAATTGAAACTTTTTCATCCATGTTCTTGTCAGTCTTTATATTCCACGTTACCGTGTAGATGCATTAAAATAAACAGTAACACTGGACGTTCTTCCGGCTGAAGTTCCCTTGAAATCACAAGATAAAATGAAAATGTTAACGACAGTCCAGATCTATTTGTGTCTGTATTATAATTTATAAAGCTTTAATTTCTTGAATATTTTAGCTGTCACAGATCGAACAAACTGTATATCTAGCCCACAAGCCTTCAGTTTGACATATGTTACTTAGGGGAATGGGCGATTTCATAAAACTACTATTGAAAATATTGAGATTAGTTTCTTTAGTTACTTACAAAACAATAGACATCACAACTGAAATGATCAAAATGCATCTACCATAAAACACCATGTAATATATTTAATATTATATATTATACCATATTATCCATCTGACCTCAGCATCTCACAAATAAAAACATGTTTCATCTTGTTTTGACAGTGTTATATTTTTACATGAGGAAAACACAGCATTCAAGCTAATCCAATGAACAAGTTTCATTTAATAGCAAACTTCATCTTTGTTTGCTGTGTATTTTATTGTTGTTCTGCACCGAGCAAAATAAGTTAGTCCATAAAGCATGGAATAATGTATATGTTATGTTAATCTCTATTGCCCATCTCTAAGCATTAATTAATTTGTTGATTATTTTTCTACTGCGTTTTCCCTTGTAAGTACTGGAGCCTATCCCAGCTGCATAGGACGAGAGGCATGGAACACCCTGACGTTGCAAGCTTGTCACATGGCACACACAGACAAATAACCATTTATACACACACTCTCAACTACATACAGTTTAGAGTACTTAATGAACCACTGTATGTTTTGGGACGGTGGGAGGAAACCAGAGTAAAACCACACAAGCATGGAGCACCGAACCTCCTGGAAAGGAACCAGCAACCCTCCTGTTAGAGAGTTATGTCTATGTCACTGTCTGTGCCATTTATAACTAATTCCAATGATTTCTTTAAAATCTATTTACAACTGTTTTAGTTTTACTCCATACAAACAAATGTAACCTTGTGTTGGAGATAAAGAGTCATTTTTAAAGTGATGTTATATTATTATAGGTTGTTTTTTTTACACCTTTCCGGATTTCCTTGTTGTTTTTATAGCAACAGCCTTCGATCATTTTGGATATTTGTGATACTATTCCTATATATATATATATATTTCTGCATTAAAGATTGCCAGGGTAAAATACAACTATTGTAACACAATCACTGCCAACATTTAGGAGAGGCGAAAAAGAACAAATTCAAGTTACTGGAGGATGAAACGATACAATGGAGGATAAATAGAAGAAGAAGAAAACAGATGGAAAACAAATAGGGAGAAGAGATGAATAGATGAAAAAGGCGTGGGGTGGAGCGGAAATGAAACGGATGAAATGTAATGAAAGAAATAAAATAGAATGGGACGGATACATGAGACATGAAAGGAAATATGATGACAGGAAGCAAATGAGAGGAAGTGATGAAAAAGGTAAGAGAAAAGGAGGAAAACAGGGACGTTTGGAGAGAAACCCCTGTGAGGAAAAGTATAAAAAATATAGAATATGAGTAGAGGAATGTAGGGCTCCGGAAAAAAACCAAGTAGGCCAATAGTACTTTGATTAGCATCCTAACAGACACAGTGTGCTTGGAGGAGAATCGCAGATGTGGGTGAATATTTAAAGCGTTTCCCATTGGCTGGGACGAACTGAAAGGCAGAGCGAGATAGAGGAGTACGACAACATGCCGACGCACACACACACACGTACAGATTTAGAAGTGGAGGATCGACGGAAGAGTGACAGAGCCGGGGAGGAGGCTGAAGCTTTGTTAACGCGTCCACGGGCGTAGTTGCACTGCTAGGTGGAGAGATAAATACTGTAGCCGACTTGATTTCGCTGCAATGCTCCGAGCACCGCTAATGCTTTTTTGCATTAACTTTGCCCAGAGATGTTGTCTTGTAGCTTCCCTAGGCAGGATGGATAGGAAAGGCCTGTGTCCTTGCATTAGCCACGTCCCGAAGTACTCAGCTGTTGTTAGCAACAGTTCAGATCTGTTTGTGTCTATATTCTTACTTCTTTACTTCTAAGAATTTATCACAAACTTCATTGTAGCTGTCTGAAGAAAAGGTATATTTATAAATATTTCTTTAACAGGAAGTAATGCGCTTTGACTTGGCCCCTAGGCCTTCAGCTTGACGGGTCTTCTTTAGAAAAACACAGAATTCGATTCAACTCCTATTGAAATTATTGACTTTGGATTCAATTTAACGCTTTATCCTATCAAACAATACACATCCCAGCTGTTATGATCGGAATGCAGCTCCCATAATACACCATGTAATAGATAAAACATCACGCAATTACCATATTATCCGTCTGACCTCAGCAACTCGCGTGAACTAAATGGCGTATTAATGAGAAGCTGATTGTGTTGACCAGGCTATTTGTCTTCATAAATTGAAAAGCTAACTTCTCAGTGCATGACTGCTCTGCAGAATTGAGTGTTTTTTTTTCCTTTCGAAATCTCCATAATTCAACTTCCACACTTTAATTTTATTCAGCTTGTTAGTTGTAAAATGCCTCGTGAATTTTTTTGCTTGATTCCTTCTTTAGTAACAATGTGCCATTGTATACATTGGCTTCATTTTGTGATTGGCAGATGAGGCTTCGTGAAAAATGATAGGGGTTTCATCAAAGTAGTTTTAATAATCACAGCTTTTTAAAGAAAATAAATGGAACTTATTATTGCAAATACAAAGCATTACCCCCACCATGGTTTCAAACGTTCAAAGAGCGATGCCGCTGTCATTGGCTCAGTCATTACATGAACTTGGATCATTCAATTTTTCACACCCCTCCCCCGTAATTGTTTTCCATGTGTGCCGTCGGATCATCTTCCGTATGAAGACGTGCTAATAAGCGGAATCACGTTTGATGAGCAGATAGGCTGACTAATCACATCAAGCGTGTTAATTGGATGCATATTGTCCTGTTGAACTGTTATTGCGTCATTAGTGCTGAAGAGGGTGGCGCTCTTCTGCGGGGCCATTGGTGATCTAACATGGGAGTCAAGCAGTCATGACAAATATGTCCCAGTGGAAAGGGCAAGTCTTACCCATGGTGCCTTTGTTCCATCAACTCAATGGTTGATCCCTCCCTAGAAACTCCCTCCTCAGCTTCAATAACCATTTGTAATCCCAGTCTCTGAGCATCTTCCTGCCACTTCCTCCGCCTCCCAAACCCGAGGGAATTTCATCAGCCTTCTGTGTAAATACAGCAATGATGCTGTCAATCTCCTGTAATTATAACTTCATTCTGAGCGTTCTCTGAAAGGCAGTCGTTGAAATGAATCGTTCCGATCCTGTTTATTTCCGCGACCGACTTCTGACAGGAGTCATGACATTCACCCTCTAAGAGCATGAATACACTGTGACTCTTACTTCCCTCTCATGATTGCCATCGTGTTCCAGATCAATGTTAATGAATAAACATTTGAAAAATACCACTGAAGGGGTTGGTGTTCGTCAACTTAAATTGAAAAATGACACTGTTTCATGAAGCTTCACCGGGTCATCACTACAGATATAAATAAATGGTGATAAAATGGTGGAAAAAATCTAAGTATTCTGAGGTTTTAACATTGTAAATCTAAAATCTACATTTTGTACAATGATTCAAAGAAACTAAAAATTATGTGTAACAAAGTTACAACGTCTATTTGTTTTTATTCACACACTATTTATTCATGTATTTGTAAAAAGATAAGTCAGGCATGATGCTCTTATTTGACTAATCGTAACATTGTTTGATCGATAGAAATGTTGTGAATATTATGACAATTCTGAGCATTGCAAACTACAGGGATATAAAGGGTGATACGTCATTTAAATCAGTTTAACTTTTCAAAAATGAATTATTTACTGTTTTATTCTGTATGGTTTCTTTCTGTTCGACAACTACTCTTGCTAAGCACATAAACTAGCAACTATGACCTCTGTCCTCTTTTGCATAAATGCTTTCAGGGACTGAAACAAAATCGAGACTGATCTCATGTTAAATTCATAAACATCATGATGCAAAATAATGTTTACATTACATTATCCCATCAATAAGTGGAAGGAGGAGACCTCGTGTGAACTTATATCGCTTCAGTGTGGATGATAGTCAAGGTTGGGGTCATGGGGGGTTGGAGACATTTACTTAGAGCGAGTTGTGTTTTCTCAATATATTGAGTTTAGCTCTAGAGACTTTTTTTCTAGTAACTAGACCAACAGGAGGCAGCGATGCAACAAAACCTTGATGCCAAGCACCATTTAAAAAAGGATTGAAGTTTGATTTTCGTTTTGAAATTCAATCTGTGCATCGAGCACACATAGTCACAAATAGATAGCTTTCAAGTCAAAGATGATATATCTGGCAGTTGACGAAGCAAATATAGATGCTTGAAATGAATTAACGTATTGTAAGACGTTGGAGACGGCAGCGTAAATAATTGACTCAATGCTAAAAGATGACAAAGCTTTGAAGGGAAATAAAAGTAGATTTTCTCAACTTGACAATGAGTGATTTTGTAGACTAGTTATTAATGTAACCAGCCAAGTTACTGCCGTGTTGCAGGCACTGTTCGAAATGTATTTAATACAAAATGATATATATTTGTAGTTCAGAAATTATGGTAGTTTTTAACATTCACAGTTCTTGGGTTACTTGTTGTTTGTAGTATAAATTCTTAACACAGGTTTTGGTTTATCGTAGGGAATAATGAACACATGCAGGTCACCATAGAGGAAACACAGGGATATTCTCACTACAGAGAAAAAAACGTTTTTTCCTGCCCTCAAGTCCACAGCAAGCTAGTTACTAACCATTCAAGCAATTTGAGCTGTCAGTCTCAATGACCAGCCCGACATCTCTAGTACGGTCATCTTCATTTCCACTGACACGCTCAATTGCACATCATATGTAAATGTGAGGGTTCTGCTGTAATAGTGTAGGATTTGCAATTTAGGCTTTATTGGCAGAATAACAGATGCCTCGGAGCAAAAGAGAATATCAATGAGCTGCGACTTCTCCTTTTCCTTTCTGAGTGGAGGAGAAGTGCAGGTAAGCTTGTGAGGGCGACCAGGGCAGTGCTTTTATGCATGTCTAGCAATCATTAGCGCTCCGCTGCCATATTCCTAATACAAAGAAAGAGGAGGGATCATACAGAGCACCACCTTGCAAAGCAGATTTGATTTAGTTTGTTTACAAACACATTACACCGAGTTGGGGGGATTCATTTGTTGGAAACAGCAGGATTCTCACTGGGAGATGGAAGAAACACAAACAGACCTGATTAGCGCATCATGATTAATGATTCTGATAAAAGAGTTTAAAACAAGGATCTAAATCAGCTTAACAGGTTTGTGTACATGTTTACCACATTATCAAAAGTGTAGTGAGGATTATTCATCTTTTTGTGCAAGATTTGATACAAAGAAAGAACAAAAACATCTTTGTAGGTTGTTAACTGGACAAATTATTATACTTGTTGAGCTGCCGAACACATTTGTAGCAACAGTTTGAGATGTGAGATGATACAGTTTCCACACTAAAGAGGAGTCAAGTAGCTGTGAAAAGGTGACTTTGATATTATTTTGAAAATTACAATGTTAAATAGCACTCAGCTTTATGTTTAAGAAGTCTCTATCAGGTCTTTTTTTTACTCAAAAAACATCAAACCCTGATTTTGCAAATTTAAAAAAAGTCTTTCGGCAAAAAAATGAAAGCGGTCACCTTGGGTTTGTAAAGTGTGTGAGTTAGGAATTAAAACCAAATTGCAAGTGCAAAAAGTTGCAGTTCATCTAGTGTCCACTTGAGGCTGGCTGCAGAAAGAAGTCAAGTGCGTAACCATTTATAAAACGAGTTTTACAGGATAAAAAAAAAGATCTACATCCAAACTACATCAACTTGGGTCTTGGGTCTTGTGTTATCTCATGGTCAAGGTGACCTGAAAACCAAAAATATCTCTCTGAGTCCAGGTGAACGCCCTCCATCACTGCATATGTATTTCTTGAAGCCAGGGAGGTCGTTGACCCAGAGACAACACAAGGGATACCACAAACACATTTGTTTCCTGGCCTTTGGGTCACATTTACCCTGAGATAACACAAGGGTTAAACACTAATATTAATATCGATACATTCTGTCACAATAAGATACATTGACTGACCAACAAACATGTATTTACTGCGTTAGACTCAAATTATTGGACATTCTTTCATCACCTGATCATAATTCAGCCCGCCTGATCTACCACTTGACAGTAGCTTGGCTAAAAAGACTGCATTTCCAAGGTGACCGGGGCTTCACATTCAGAGCAGTAATGAGCAGTCGCGACCCCACGTTTGGGAGCCCTGCAATATCAGATGGTTCCATATCTTATACAGTCTATAGTGGCTACAGAAATATCCTAAAAAAGACCATACAATATGATTGTGGAGATATGATACGAGATATGATAAAGAGCTCCTGAAGGTGGATCACTTATGTGGGGAAAAGACCAGCAGTGACTGATTTTGTGGCTGAGCAGAGCATTTTTTTTTTTAAACCTGAGCGAGAACCTTTCAGAGAAGTACAAAGTGACAAGAGTAACTTTCCCTCCTCCACCTACTGATCATGATGAAAGAGACACTGAGGTTTGTGCCCTGTGATACCGAGACAGACTTTTTTTTTTCACAAATGCTGCAATAAATGAGACGGAACAGAAGAGAAAGCTGCTGCATTATCTAATTCTGATCTTATCTAGATTGATTGGTTTTTGTGAGAGTCAGTCAAAAAACACGGCGTGATATTGTGTGCATGCCTGATCTTCTACAGAGCTTAATTTCTTTTAGGGCCTATTTTCATGGAACATTAGTACTTCAAATCTCATGTGTTCTGATTGGAAATTTCAGTGCATTTATTTAAACTCACTTGACACGAATATGTTCATATGATGTAAAACAAATGGGCTCTCGTTTTAAATTGAATATTACAGCAGCAGAAGGGACTACTGAGTGCAAACATTTTCCAAAATAAAAAGGGAAACTTGATGATGAGTTCTCCTGAATTATTGACTATTTTTCCCAAGCATTGAATTAAAAAATTGTCTCTTTCCAATAATGAAATTATCGATGAAAAGTCACAATTTGTACAGCATCATGATTGAGACAGTAAAAAATTAACTTCTTAAATTCTGCTTGTCATCAGCAAAACAATTTGATCATTCAGGACATATCGTAACAAGTTGAACAGCGTTCTCTGCATGGCAGTAAGCACAATGTTAACATCAACCAGGAAGTACTGAAAAAAACTCATGCCTCTAACCGTCGTCGTGGATGCATCAACACTCGATAGGCTTCAAGTAAATGAAGCTATAGCCTTAGTCTAATCATTCTTTCAGGAGCTTCTTTTTATGTATCACTGACTACTAACAGAAACATTCTCTCCAACCTTTTCGCACATTGACAAAATGCCAACAACTGTTTAACAAAATGAACATCTGCACAGTTTAAATCAGGGTCGTCCAGATCATTTGGAAGCCTCCACGAGTGTGAATCATCTATCTAACTCTCATGTGTAAATGCATGTCTTTCTCAATTACTTTTAACAGTGTGGTGAGTGTTTTTTGAAACAAATGAAATTGCCCTTTATTAGAGGAACTAACGTCGGATATTTTCTTCACTTCCACAAAGTTCCTTTCTCAGCAACTTTACGTCCAACCCTGTTGTTGTCATTTTTCATTCCGAATGAGACAGTTTTGACAGCCAAAGAAGTGTTTCCTCGTCATTACAGCAGCTGTGCTTCTGTTGCCTGGTGTTTTAACACAGAGCTTGATGATCCAGAAATAAAATGTAATACTTGGACAGTTTTGTTAGAAAAGAAAAAAACAATATTATGGCGGTGAACATTTCTGCTTAGAAAGCTGATGCCTTATTTAAAAGATATTATTATTGCACGCAACCATTTTATGCTTTCAAAATCCATCAGTTGTATTTCTAGTTTTACACTCATTTGGGATTCCGAGCTTTCAGAGAATAATTGAGGTTGTGTGTATTTCCATAAAAGTGAATTCGTTTCTGAATAGAAGTTGAATAGCAATTTATCATTTAAACATTATGTTTTTTTTGAATAATGCTCTTACAATATTCTGTAAACAAGTTTTACGAGAGATAAAACTATTTTGAAGTGACAACACACACGTTTAAGATGTTGTCTCAGGTGACCACACATCTCAGAAAAAGTGTCCCTGCAATTCCATAAAGTCTCTAATGAGCCTTACAGTGGTTTATTTTTAAAACAAGATAAAGGTTCTTGTTGTGTCGCTTTGATGTGGTGGTGGTCACACCGGACAGGTCAAAGGTCATCATTAAAGTAATGGTCAGAGAGTTTTTTCTAGAGACTGTAATGTATACTGTACAATAATAATAATAATATGGCATGTAATGGCACAACAAAAATCTTCTTTAGCCTTTTCTATCAGAGTTTTGCTGCAGCTTTCCTCTTCTTAACTTGTGTCCACGAACCTGGAGGTTTCCTTCCCTTTATTCACGTGTCCTGGACAAATTGTTAATGAATGAAAACAAAAATAGGGGTTGTATTAAAAGACAATGTGTTACACTTTACTGCTTTTTCTTTAATCAATAATGTTTTGTTTTTTTGTTTTGGGAGGATTAATATTTCTGCATTTCTTTTTACTGATGGATAGACTTAGTCAAGACTGGTCAAGACTCCATCAGCGGAGCTATTCTGCTCTCACGACTCGTGTCCAGGCAGGACAGAGAGTACCCAAGAACAAGACCATAGACCATTAGCACTAAGACAAGCACAAGACCACAGAACATCTACACAGGGACGAGATCAAGACAGTAAAACGGCTCGACCAAGATTAAAAAAAAAGTCAATAGAGCATCAGGATTAATACAATAAACCACCAAAAGTCCAAAACAAGATGAAAACCAGAGACGAATGAAAAAACAAGACCAAAACCATTGACCAAACTGAGAGCACAAATTACCAAAATATTCAATAATCATGGAGTTTTAATCAATAATGATCCTATTCATCAATCTATAACTAAGAATGTTTTATTTGATTGTGATTGTGATGACTTTAAGTGACACAGACACATTCCCACTTTTTTGCTATCAACAAAATGATATTTTTCTTTTTAGCATAAACATCAGTCAACTGATGATCAATATCTTGTATTCATTTTCCAAAACTACATGACCTCAAGTTGAATACACTAATCACTCAACATCAATGTACAACATATAAAGTAAATATTGTGCAATGGGCAGACAATAATATCATTTGTTTCTAGTAAAAAAATAATTCTCTGTACTCAGTCTATTGCACCCTGAAATTGATTCCCACTGTAGCCTAGAATGAAAGTCCTCATTTTGCTCCTCAATTCCACATTAATGAAAACTGGTTCACCATTCATATTTCATGAAAGATGTGTTTCTCTTTTGCATGTTGATTAAAAACAAAATCTTACGAACTATCCAATAAAAAGAGGACATAACAGAGTCTGGCTGTGAGAGACTGCAGAGCCACATTACAGCGTTCCCCCCCAGCTGTGCAGTGGTCTCGGGCCATATTAAATATTGATAGTGGCATTGGTGTTCATGAATACACTGTGTTTATTGCTGCAAGGGAGTTTGTCAAAGATTTGGGCTTTCAGGGAAATCTTTGCTAATAAGAAGTGGGATATTCTATAAAATATGTATGTACACTCACACAGGCGGTCCACGGGGCAGCACAGGCCTATTTCCAGGGTTATAAATGGAAAACAGGAAAATAATAAATGGTCACTTTTTATTCGGCGGCAGTGCAACAACATGGGAGTGGTTTTTTTCTTCTTCTTTTTCTGAAGCTCTCTGAGCCACACTTAATGAATCAGAGGGCAAAAGTTCAATCTCAATCTCGCTGCTCCAGTCATGATGGAAGAGAGCGAGAACATGAGGGTTAATTAGCTTCTCTAGTTCGTGTTAAAGACACAAACAAGAAGATTGTATGAATGTTTCCATGGCTTGATGTCACACAAGGTAGCAGATGTTCCAGAAAACTTCTTGAAAGTTACAAGAAATAAAGAAGTATTGGATACATCCATTTATTTTCTGCTCATATTTTTAGATGAATCTAAAACTATTCATATGGTTACATCATGTTAGTTAGTTAGTGTCGTTGTGATAAGGTCAAAACTTAATGAAAATTATGTAAATTAAACCATTTACTTTTTCATTTTAATGGACTGAGTCTGGTTACATGGTTACATCAGAGGTGCAGTCCATCAACCCTTAATAAGAAAATGTAGATGTGAAAAATCGAAATAGGAATTATAATGATCTACACGGATGTAATACAATTTTCTTTCTAGCTGTTTTCTGTAGAAACAGACTCACCAAAAATGTACTGAAAACTATCGGATTGTCACATTCTCTCTTTTATTCTTTATCTTCTGTTATAAAACTGTTCAATTGAATACATAGTTATGCTCATCCAATGTGTCCTTTGTATCAGAATTCCGAAATGATCTTGCTTTGATTTCACAGCAACTGCAATGTACATTGAGTTTCTTTTAATAGGAATTTTCCACGAAATTTGCTGTGCTCTTCTTTTGTGGCCTAAAGGTTTGTTGTGATGATTATTTCAGGTGATACATTTTTTATATTCCAGTAAATATACCTTCACCTTCAATAACAGAAGTGTCTAATCTTCTTTCAAAAAGTTTAGATGTCATTTAAGACAAGCTTTCCCAAGATTCTTTCAACAAGGACACGTTTATTGTTGCCATTATTGTCATGAACTGACCTTCAGTTAAAAAACACAAAAATAAAATAAAAAGGGAAAAATAAAAAGTTAATTCAACATGGTCCAATATAGAGTTTTTCTTTTGGAATTGTTTATATGTTTATTTTTTAAGTGAACTTGACTGAAATAAGCATCTTGACATTTTTACAAACCAAAACACAGTAGTAATCAGTTATAATAAATATGATGAACATTATTTTTCTTTTTGTGCAGGTTGGTTTGAAATTCCTAACCAACCTGTGGTTGGAATCTGATGTAAAACACAGATCATGTTATCAAATACTGATTGACATGCTGATGATTTATCTAGATGGATGTCAAAAAACAACTACACAAAACAAAGTAGTCTAGACTTGTAGGTAAAAACCTTCACTACTGAATATAAAGTTGTTTTTTCCATAGTGTTTATTTACTTAAATGTCAGTTGGTTGTGGCCCCTTCTTTTTTATTCTTTTTTTCCGTCCACAAAATCATCATCAAATATTCACATTTGTTTAAACATTTGCAATTTCTCCGAAATATCTGCTTCTTTTCCATTTCTATTTACTTGTTCTGGAATAGGGCTGTGAAAAAAAATGTTGGATTTGGCGATATAATGAAGATTCTGATGGAGCAGCCATCTGGTGTATTTTCCAAATTTGGTTTTTAATGTTTTCTGTAAACAACTCACCATATTCCTTTGATTTATCCGTAAATCTAATGTGTTTTTTTTTCATTTATTAATTAGCACATATGCCTGGTATAGAAATCACTCTGCGTTTTAATTGTTTGTTTAATTATTGATCTCTTTTTTGTATTAAATGTCCACCATTTAGTTTCTAATGTTTTTGTTTGTTTTTCTTTTGATTAAAAGTAATGGTCATCTTGGATCAGTACTACCACCTATGCTTAAACCTTTAATAATATAACTATCACTGAATTAATTATCACACTTTCATCAGTTATATAACTCTTTCCTTTCAAGATTACTTTATTTTTGAAACTTCCTTTACTTTTTTAAAAACACATTTCTTTTCTCAGTAAGAGAACATATTCAATGCAAGAGCTCAAGTTGGTCCTTCGGATCTTTTATTGTATTTTATCTGAAGTGAGTAAATGCTCTGCAGCTGAGAGTCAGGTACAATGAATTTCAACAACTCAGCGGGGCACCATCTGTGATATTCTCTTTTCTTTACCGTGCTTTGATGTTTGAATAAGAACGGACCCCACGTCGAACATCTCAGTCTCAGCACCCCATTCATGTTCACTTTCACAGCCTGATGACATTTCTTTGAGGATTCCATGGGAGTGACGGCTAGACGCGCTTCACTGCTTCTTCCTTGTTTGGTTTAAAAACACCGGATGGATGTTTGTTACTCCTTCGCTCATAGAATTGTAAACTATTTAAATGCAGGTGTACTTTCA
This sequence comes from Callionymus lyra, assembly GCF_982586985.1. Lineage (NCBI taxonomy): Eukaryota > Metazoa > Chordata > Actinopteri > Syngnathiformes > Callionymidae > Callionymus > Callionymus lyra. Next base: position 3,467,880 of record NC_141833.1, read on the forward strand.
AAGTTGCTTTAAGAAAGAGATTTCAACATTGCCCCTCATGATAGATGGAAAGCATTTGAGATAGATGTTTGTCTGCTACGAAACATACGTACCTTCAACTTTGGGTTAGAACTACTAACTCTGAAAAGGGATGCTAACAACAAGCAAACAGTCCTTTGCAACAAAGCACTCTGTTAAGTTTGGAGACAATGAGGAGGCAGGCAAGGAAAGACAACTGGGTGAGGTTGGCCTTTTTAATCTTCTAAGGCAGTCAAAGATGTCTGGAAGTAAATAATTGAACCAAAACAATGTCATTAACGGTAAAGGGTTTCGTAGCTTAGTCAATTTCTGGGTTTTGGTAGATGTTTTTACCGGAGACAAAGTCATATTGTTGATTGTGTGTGTTAGCTAAACTGTAATCACACGTCACTTTAAACTACATACTAGTTGTGTGAACATTTTCCACTGATTAGAATTAGGGTTGTCAATGTTAACAATTTAGTAGAGGGTTGTAACCGGTCAAACACAATTGCAACCACTATAAGGTTCAGTCTTTATTTAAAACACCTCCTAATCCCATTAGAGCAAGGCCCTTCCAGTAGTCATCAGCCAAGTTATTCATTTTTGTAGACCCACTTGAAATAAGTATACAAGTTTTAGCTAAGATTAAAGATGAATCACACAAGGTTTTTTTTTTTACATTAGGACAGTTTGTAAAGTTTGATTTTAATCAATGCATGTAGGATTACAATTGTTGTACTTGTCATATCTTTACAATCGTATAAATAAAAAGCTTATGAGACGTCACTATCAAAGCCTCAAAACTTTAGGGACACCATGGTCTACTGTCTGAGTCTTGCATCAAATGACCAAAACACCAGTGATGGTCTGTTGAAGCTTCATGAAACAGTGTCAAAACTTGTAATCTGTATAGATGGTGCTCAATTAGATGATGGCAGGTTTCATAAAAATAATTGCTCAGCGATAATGACAAGAGTGCCACCTAGTGGGCTCTGAAAGTGCTCACAATGCCTCATGAAGCTTCATCAGCCCATCACTACAAAATACACGCACCTCATTGGTCAACAGGCGCACTGCGTCACTCGCTGTATATACTGATAACAATTGAATGCAAAGTGTAGACTGTAGTGTAGTTTTTCTTAATATATTTATCAAAGACAATACACATTCTTTTTTTCTATTTCTGGTGCGTATATTTATTTACAATACGGGATACAGTCTCATGTTGTGTTAGACTCTTACCAGGAAGATAAAACGAGAAAATCTTACTACTTCATGTTTGATCCACTGCTGTAAAGCAGGATAGGGGTCAAAGGACACTTGTAGTCTCTTTGGGTTAGGTCATTTTAGCAAAGAACATTAGACAGTAAAAACAAAATTTAACTAGTCGTTAAAAAAATACAATTGTGAGGAATCAATTATGCCAAAAGGTATTGCTACTTTCACATAAATTTTGTTATTAAAGTGAAACAAATAAAAGTGCTGACAACTTTTCCCCTGAATTATTTACTTCATACAGAAACAACAGAAGTTATAATGAATCTTCCAGCAAACAAGTAAATACAACTAAGAATATGCACCACAGTTGGAGCAACTCATGACTCATTTGGATAATTGTGTTGAAATTTTGGACAAATGAAAATCTTCCTATAAATGGTAATATGCTTTCAACAGTTGAATCAACTAAATGATCAATCTCCGTCAGCTAACGAAAACAGTTTGAATTCAGAACCATAATGCGCAGCCGGCTGTTATGTCACAGCGCCACCCATCATCATGGAGCAACTTTGTTCAATAATCTCATTCACTTGATTCTGCAAATATCTCTGGATAATGGTAGAAGTCAGACTTGATGGTGGTTTTGGGCATGTTGAGCAGAGTACCCAAGAAGCCATATTTGAATGTCTTAGTTTGCCAGGCAGGTTTATTTGAGACTAGTAGGAATATTTGTATCTAAAAAGCAGGTTTAAGTGCAGTTAAGATGCTATGGTGTCACGACTGATAACTGAACAGAAGCAACATTTTTTACGTTTTAAATCTTCTTCACTTTATTCGTTTTTTGGGTGTTAGTCCATCTTCACTTTGTTGCCTGACAAGAGCACTGTCAGCCTGCTGTGTTTGAACATTTCCCCTTGAATTGTCGAATCAGAGAAGAGGGCAATGAATGATGTCCTTAACACAAAACAGACTCTGTTTTTTTCTGCCTGTGTATGTATGCTGTTAGTGGAGTCTACACAATTACGTAAAGATCTCAGCAGGGGCACTCTTCTCCGCCAAAGCATGTCGTTTTATTTTGTGTCACCACAAGTTCTAAAGACATACCAGTTAGAGGCTTTATGGTGGTTGTTTAGTAATGTATATAAACACAGCAGGGATGTACAAAGTGGCTTTAAATTGAGCTGACTTATTACGTTTGCCGACAAGGTAATGTTTTTGCCCCCATTTAACTGGATGTCTATCTGTTTGCGAAATAACTCAAAGGGAAGAAACATATTCTTAAATTGTTTCCCATTTTAATCTGGATATTGGGTATTACCATCGGTATCTTGCTGTTTGTGTGTCACATTGTCAACCAATCATCTCACTTAGTTTCTACTGGGTTGTGCAGTTTGGGCCAATTTTTGTTCTCTGTGTGGACGTTAATGATTTTCCCTTTGCTTGCACCAGGTCCCTCCAGGAACTCCCACTGTTTTCTCCCACAAGCGTAGGTTTTTGATAATTCTATATAGTCCATTGGTAAAAGTAGTATTGGACTGATGAAACTAAAATAAACATTGTCCTCAATTTCAGACATAATGTTTTGTTTTAGGAAACGCCATCGGCTCAAGGCAATGATGGTAAATAAATTATTTGAATGAAATTTGCTTGCCAGATGATTTGCAGAGATTTATATTATCCATTTCAATTTTGGTTCTACAATGGTGCACTACAACTGGAATTGTTCATCATGGGGCTATCTGCATACAAATCCCATCCCATCCATTTTTAGAACAAGGTAATGATGTGAACACGAGCGGTAATAACAGTTCAGACGAGCAGACTAATATCAGATCAATAACGCCAGCTTGACTTAAATGGGATTGTAAATTGGTTGAGTGCCAAGATTAGCTATATTAGCTTGAAATAATGGCACATTCATAAGGCACATGCTACGGCTAGGATACATTGGGAATGGCTTTTGGCACTCAAAACAAGTCATTCTTTGTTCTTTATCCTCCTACGGTACCACTTGAACACAACAAAAGGTACTTGATGAAGGAAAGTAACACTCGGACATTCAACACTTGGACCAACTCCTCACCAAGCTGTTGTCTGCCACACGCCAACAGTCACAAACAAACACACTCTCCCAGAAATCTTGACGTGGCATCTGGTCTTCTCAAATGTGTGGCCATAGATGCTAAAAATGTGTTGTGGTCAAACGCATGTCTGGCCAGCTTGAGCCTTTGAAACAGACCTACAAGTGCTTATTTAGCCTCACACACTCCTTGTGAAAGCCAGGATTGGAGGTCCCTCCCTCTCTCTTTCACTGACGCCCCTGCAAATTAAGGGGTCCTGTAATCAGGGGTACGATTCCCGGCTTGTAAGTGACGAAATCGATTGACTGGGATTGAAGAGTCACTCCTAATACTAGTTTGGCTTAGCAGGTAAGTAGTCCTGAAACATTGGACATCTCAAATTACCAGGATCGGTGGCCAAAACACAGGATAGCATTCACACACACATTTAGAGAAAGCAACTAAAAGCATGTACAAGGTGCTCTTCAGCTGATTTAGATCATAAGAAGAATCTAACCATATTTTTAGTTTAAAAATAACACAAATTATAGATCCAGATTATAATAAGAGTAAACATAGTAAAAGGTTATCTTGTATTTTCACGCTCAAATCCAGGACCACCAAACACCTCACTTCATGTGTGTACTACATATGCATCATACAAAGAACAAAAATGATAAATATCTTTTGTCAAATATACATTAACATGGTTGAAATTTAGCTAGCCTACATTGACGTTAGTATCTGTTTTTTGTAATTGTAAATTATCAGTAGATTCAGCTTTCTCGTTTCGTCCTTCACACAAACGACGTTAGGTTAGTTTCTCTCAGGCAATCTTAACCTTATTTAAAGGGCAGATAATGTGTTGATTTGAGTGTCTCTTAAATTGATCTTAGACCTCTATTTTACTCATTAGTATGAGTCTGTTTGTACAAAACTCTATTTTCATTGAAATATTTAAATCAGAAAATGTGCTTAAATCCCACCCACTGATTTTCTGAAGATAGAAGGTTTTCACATTAGTTGCCCTTTAACAAAGAGCTTTACACTCATTCTCTACGTGCATTTGGATACAAAGAGAAGGGGATGTGATTGCAGAAAAAACAACCTTGATTTATTTGAATGGCTACGGACAAGCAATTATATGAGGTCAAATAGGTTGGATTATTTTTGCAACACTATCTCCAGGCTTCAAAAAGATCCAGAGCTTCTTATTAAGTCTGTCGAGTAAACCAATGTATGCCTCTAGATCGGGTCGGGTAAGTGGGGTATGGATTTCCTTTACCATAATCTTGTAGGTAGTACTGGTTAATGCCGCCTAATGAAGCATTCAACCCATTTTCAGAGTCCACTAGATGTCACTTTTTGCTAAATAGGTTTGGAATGCAACCATTTTAAATTAAACCTCCCATCATTTTTAGACCAATAGTTCCATCAACTGTGCTTTGAAAATGATCATCAACCCATCACTACCGCAAGAGACATAGAGAGTAAAAAATTTAAGTCAATGAGTATTGAGAAAGGGGTTTAATCTAAAGTCACAGTTTAACAGTTAAAGCAGTATTACAACTATTGCTATGTTTTTATATTTTTGCCTGCAGTTAATAAAAAACTCTTCAGAGAATTCTGACCCGCTCTAGTAGAAGAACTCACATTTCCCCGATCCTTAAAATCTTCACTGGCTGCCAGTCTCTTTCAGGATCAATTTTTAAACTCTGGTTCCTACTTTAAGAGCTATTCATTGTCAGGCTCCTCCTTACATCAGTGATCTGATCCAGCCTTACACCCCAGCTCGGGCTCTGAGGTCTGTGGATCAGAATCTACTGATGGTTCCACGCACACGGTTCAGGACCAGAGGAGAGAAATCCTTCCAAGCTGTGGCTCCTAAGCTTGATCTTGCTGCTTGATATTTTAAAGTATATATTTTAACTGTGTATTGGTTTTGATTGTTAAGGCACTTTGTGACCCTGGTCTAGAAAGGCGCTTTACAAAAAACTATAACTTACTTACTTACTTAAAAGTCATCACATAAACAATTATCGCACTATAAAGCACACTTAACTATAAGCCGCTGGTTTTCAATGTTACAAATAGTAGTGACATCAGGTTTCAATCTCTTATCAAAGGACATTGTTAATAAATGCATTAACTTAATAAATGAAGTGTTACTACTGTGACCCACTCAGAGCAGCCCATGGTATATAGGATTCCTCCCTCTCAAGAATGTGTCTATTAGTGGGTAATATCAGACAAAAAAGAATGGGTAGTGCAGATTTACGGTCATGAATACTTTTCACCGCAGACAAAGCCTTCTTCGACACGCTATCAAACATGTTTTGAGCTATAACATGTTTTGGTTATAAAATGAGAGATAAGGCAGAAAGACAGAACACATAGTATTTTGTTGTTGTTTTAATTCAACACAACGAAATTTTAACATATTCGCTGTTGATCTGTCCTCTTCATCGTGCATCAGGCCAGCTTTTTGAAACGTTGGCGTTGGTGGACCTTTTAATCCTTCCTCCCCCCACTACCTCCCTTTCAGGATCCACTTCCAGACTTAAGCAAAAGATCCTCTTCGCTTTAAAGCTACACCATATGCATTTATCCACGTATTTTCCAACAAGGGTGTGTGTATGATATGCAGAGAATCAAAATCAAAACTAGTAATCTTTCCCTATGTCCCTCACACTTACACTTTACTAGAGGGTCCTGGGTCCCTGGTGGCCGATGGTCATTGAAAACTATAAATATGCATGGGGGAGAAATTAGCTGCTTATAGTGAAACTACCGTACGTCTGCAAGTTCACATGTTTTAAATTGTAAAATATAAAAGATTTTTTTTCCTGGTCTCTCTCTCTGCCTAAATCAGAAATTCATGTTTTGACAGCACTGATCTTTCCAACACGTTTTAATAATGCAAGAAAGCTGGTTGCTAATTTTGTATATTAAAATCTAGTTTTCCAAGATCAAAATGAGATAAATAATCACAAAGTTTCACGAGTCAAATGCAATATTGGAGACCTCTTTGAGTCCTGACATCTTCATCTTCTCATCTAAGGCTCCTAACTAAACCTGAAAATAGCTTCCCGCCGTGCACAGCAGGTGAGCTTCCTCCAAATCTGCCTAATTTGTTTGTTGCTTGCAGCAAGGTGGAAAAGTTCAGGCACTGCTGCAAAGCTTTTCACAGCTCTGAGCCTAAATTAGAAGTGAGATAATTATTTATAGATGGATTTTTGTGTGTTAATGTTCCACGTGTTTTCTTTGGTTGAGTGTAATAGCGACTGAAGATGAAGGTTTGTTTGTCGGAGTCGTGTGGTTAAGACGGACTGGTGGAGAGAAGCTGCTACCTCTTGTTTTAGAGATATGATATAATCTGGAATGGCAGCTGAGATTAATGTCGCCATGTTGCACGGAGTGACACGATTGTTCATCCTTCTATTCTTTTCCAAGTTTGAGATGATTTTTTTGCGTGATAGAAGGCTTTTGCACTTCTATGGATACCAAGACATCACCGCCATTCTTTTCTCTTGCACCTGGTGCTCCCTGTTCCATGAAGAATCCAACATTTAATTGCAACTTTTCTCTTGGACAACCTTGTCAATCGATGTAGAAAATTAAGGCAGGTAATGAATAGAAAATAAATTAGAATTTTGAATTTTATTGTACTAACTCTACAGTCGAATGAATTTAGATGTCATCTTTTGCTAGAACTTATCTGGCTTTGAGCAACTTATTTAATGATGCATCTCATCTGTTCAGTCCAAGAGTGGCATCTTCTGAGCTCAGACATTAAACAGCAATGATAAAAATATGCTTTCTAACCTGTGCTTATTGTACCAAAAAAAGGGAAAAGTATAAATAATCAAATAAAGTACCTTCATTTTTCAAAGTTTGGCACCAGTATCAGTTAAAACCTAAACAATACTCATGGCTAGACATGACCATAAAGCCTTACCCAAAATTCAATTTTTACAAACCATCTTATACGTGTTAAATAATATACTGAATTTCGGGTAAAAAAAAAAAATGCCATCCTGCCTGAAGCAAGGTCGGGAACCTTCCCTGGAGACAGGCATGGCCCTGGCTACAAAAGCTTCTTTGTGAAAGAAGAATATCCAACAAGCAAATAAGCCATCTTGCCTTTAATAACAAGCCGTTTGCATTGACATTTCAAACCAATAATCAATACTATAGCACTTAAGGAATTTACCCTTGTGTTGCCTGGGGGTCAAGTTGACCCGGTGGCTGAAAACAAGTGTGTTTGAGGTATCCCTTGTGTTACCTCAGCGTCAAGATGAACAAAATTTTTGAATAAATCTAAGATATATTACATTCCGACTTGTAATATAGAGAAAGTATGGCATTTTTTTAGAAGTTTAATTAAGGCAAATAAGTTTATTTAAACCACCGAGTCACTTAAAGTGTATAATTATTGTGTTAATTGAGATTTCCTCCAAAAGTCCTAGCATGACCGTTTATCATGCATAAACGGACATTGTTCCTCAGCGTAATCATCGCTGTAAAAGAAAAAGTGATTAGCACACTTAAACAGCATGAGAGACGTCCAGTGCCTTTGGGCGGACTGTTCTGCCATAATTTCTTTATTAATTGCTTCTCTTGGGAGGCGAGAGTACAGGAAGCCCGGGGGTATCTGTGTCTGCCACACTTACACACTGGCCTGCTTTTTTTTTTATGTCAGAGGAACTTCCGCACCCACCCTGCCCAATGCATAATAACTTGTCACTCTCTCTGCTTTTGTTTTGCCTTTTCTCTCCTTTTATCAATAGCTTTTTTCCTCTCGTCTTTGTTTTGCTTTTTCTTATTTCTCCACACCTCATCCTTGTTTCATGGCAACCTTATCCCTCGCCTGTCCTCTGTTCTCATCTCAACACCACACCGATTTTTCACTCCTTTTCACCCCAGTAATGCGTGCTCCTCCACCTTTCATCCTACTTTGTTATTCCAACAGCCTTTCCAAGTCTACTTCTTCATCCCACCCTGACAGCAGAGTAGAGCCATCTCTGCACTCCAGTGATTTATGGCACTTGACAGATGAGGTATCTTTAGGCACGCATAGACAGCTATCATTAAGGGAATGAAAAGCTGCCAGGTGGCAGGATACATTTTTGCTTCCACGCCTGAGTGTGTGATTTAGCTCATTGGCTTACTGTACTTCATCAGGTCACACTTTTTAGGGATTCAACATGCTGCCGCATGATCATATTTAATCACAAACAAGCATTCTGAAAGATTTAATATGGCTACAGGTTTATGAAGGTACGGTAAATCCTCGATTACATTACAGACTGTCTTAGGTTTATAAATTCAAACCATTTTAATCCAGAGAGACTAACAATGGTTTGATTTGAAAACTGATTTAACATATGGGTGAAGTTAAAGAGATTTCTCGGCTTAGGATGATGGATGTTTTCAACGTTGTATCTGAACTAGTTCAGATATTTTTCACGAACGAGAACTGAATGTAGTGTATTTTGCCTGAAGAATGCTTCGGTGAACACGTTCATTCTGGTGTCTATGAATGTCACACTCTCTCCGTTCATCTTTGTCCAGTATTGTTGCCACGTTTCTATAGAATTTGCAGACTTGCCCGCCGATTTTTAAAAATAAAATCTTCACGTTTGGACGTTTATTTCTGTGTACTTTTATTGTTTATGACAATATATTTAATGTTAAAACAGATATTATTATTTCCAACTTTGGCTTTATATTTGATTTTGAAAAAGAAAAGCTTGAAGTAACAAATAAAAAGAAACCGTGAACTAGTTCATTCTAGGAGAGAATTTGAACGATGAAGTGAGCTAGTTCATTTTTAAAATGATTGAACTGAACGTTGTGCTATTTCATATAGAAACTAGATGTATTTATATTCTCCCTGTTGGTGTCTTTAACTACTGGTGGCAGTAGTATCTGTAGAGAAAAACAGGACCCAGCAAAACACACTGAGGAAGAGTTTTTGTAAATGTGTTTATGAAAAACTTCCTTTAAAGAAGCCGAAACCTTGAGCAAAACCAGATTGAGTGAAGACGGCAGCAGGAGAAGATCAGACAGGAAGTGAGCATGGCTGACCATGAAGCAGACACAGTCAGAAATATTAGTTTAGCCCCAAAAAGGTTTCCCTCAACCCTAAAAAGTTTAGTACCAGGGGAGTTTTAAACCTGAAAACAATTTCAAATATTGGGCTCCGAAATGAGCTGTGATTATTTGTTTTTATTAAAGAAGACTTTTAAGGTGAGAGTGAGAACACAGACAGTCTTCCTGATTTAAGGTTTGCTAACCTTCATTAGTAACAATTTGTCCAGTGTTTAAAGATAATTTCATCTGAACACTTTCGCCAGTCTTTTAAGTAACAGTTGGCTGTTCCATCAATGGAATTTAACCTTGCATTAGTGAACTTGCTCGCTCTCCTGAAGGAATCAAGCAGGATCAATCCTCTCAGCAGCATATGCTAAAAAGATCTGTCTAAAAAGATAAAAGCTTATCATCCCTGACTTCACACGACTGGTACAGCGGGACTGTAATTAGCTCTTCTTCAGGTGCCGGAGTGATAAATCTACCTCCTCTGAGATAAATTTTTTCCTTAATTTTCTACCGTATTTGGTTTCTCTTTGTAATAACTCTTAAATTGAGACATACTTTTTTAAAGGCCCAAAATAACCAACATCTTGATCTTAGATCTAGATCTTAGACTAAAACCATTAAAAGCTCCAGGAGTCCTAACTCTTTTCTAAATAACTAGGATTTCAAAATAAAGCTTCCATCAACACATGTATGACAAAGTATGTTATTCAATTCCATAGTTCCACCTTTTAGTTTGTTGACAAGAGACTTGGTCTGGCAATCTACTCGGACAGTTTTCACACCATGATTGACATGTCTCTTACTCAAAGTGAGGTATTTCCAGTTAGAAAGAAGGTCAAGACAAAAAACTTGCTGACAAAAACCTTCCTGAACAAACTGTGTTTTACAGAGCGAGACCAGTGCAGTTGTAAAACATGTACACAACAGGATACATCTGGACAACTACCTATGACACATTTGCTTGAGCACTGTCAGTAGACAGGAGAAAAAAAATGTATATATATATATAATGTATGTGAAATCCAGTGATGTTCTGAATACTTCCAGGTTGTTTCTTTCAAACATGATTGCTTTTTCTGTGTTGTTTCCTTTTTTTTATTTGTCCATTTGTTTAATAAGCACTACCAAGAATACACAAATGAATCAACAGTATAGTGTGGAAAGTAATTTTCATATTTAATTATTGCTTCAGTTGAAGAATAGAAAGTATTTGATTTGTTGCAAACACAAGTATCTTAATGGAATCAAGTAAATAATTAAAAAACGCATCTGTCACGTTAAAAGTGAATAAGCGGCTGAGAAAACTATTTCTATCTCAATTCTCGTGTAAAGGGTCACCTAATGTGCAACAACATTTTTACTAAGAGAATATCATATTATTGAGCACCCAGTAGGACATTTTTCTGCTATACTATATTAAATTTATGACTATATTAAACAATATAAATTATTATTATTTGTTCTTTCTGTGCGGACCCAGTTACAAATAGATCATGCACTGGAACATGGGAACAAGCAGCAGCAGGATTGTTGATAGGCCGACGAAGCTTCATGAAGCAATGGACTCATTTTAAGAGCCCTGCAGATGGTACTATTTGCTTTATAATATTTGGCTTTAAGCAACCATTTTAATCAATCTATCATCTACTGAGTTCAGGTATCATTGACACTGCTATATAAAATCACTATTATCTACCGAGGGAATTTACTTACTTACTAGTGTTTTAGCCCCCCCCCCCCCCCGAGCCAACCCTGCGGCAGCACATTCGGGAAACTCCGTGACGTCATCAGCGCTTTAGAAACAGCGCATCCTGATGTTGCATGAATGACTACAGGCCAGTAGCACTCACTCTGATTATTATGAAGTGTTTTGAGCGAGTGGTGCTGGCCGACATTCAGAGCAGCATACCAGACACACTGGACCCCCTACAGTGTACCCACCAGTCCAACAGATTCACCCCAGATGCCGTTGCTGCTGCCCTCCATTATTCCTTCCTCCACCTGGAGAATAAAGACTCCTGCGTAAGGATGCTCTTTATTGAATACAGCTCAGCCTTTAACACAGTCATTCCCCACAAACTGTCTGCACCCTCTGTGACTGGCTCCTGGACTTCCTGACTGGCAGGCCCAGGTCATTTAGTGGAGACAAGACCGGTGTCCCACAGGGATGTGTCCTCATCCCCATCCACTACACCCTGTTCACCCACCACTGTGTCGCCTCCCACAAGGACAACATCATCCTTAAATTTGCAGATGACACTGCAGGGATAGGATGCATCACTGGCAGGGAGTAGGCGGCCTACAGTAGGGGGGGTAACCTGTCTGGTGACGTGGTGCGAGGACAACAACCTCACCCTCAACACCGACAAGACGAAGGAGATTAAAGTGGACATGAGGAAGGAGAGGAGGCCATACCAGCCACTGTACATCCGAGAACTTGAAGCTGAGAGGGTGAGCAGCTTTAAATACCAGGGCATCCACGTCAGTGAGGATTTTACCTGGACACTTAATACCAGAGGGAGGATGTGAAAGTTCGGCATGTCAACCAAGATCCTCAAGAACTTCTACAGCCGCATCGTTGAAAGCATCTTGACCAGCTGCATCACCGTGTGGTAGAGCAGAACTACTGTGGCGGACTGCAAACGCATGCAAAGAGTGGTGACGACAGCTGAGAGGATCACCAGAACTTCTCTGCCCTCCTTGCAGAGTATATACCACCGCAGAGTCCACATTACAACTGTCTCCATCCTCAAGGATCCCACCCACCCCCAGCACAGACTGTTTACACTCCTGCCTTCAGGCCGCAGGTACAGGAGTGTGAAGTGCAGAAGTGAAGACTGAAATACTCTATTTTCTTTGTAATTTTACTTTGGTTTTAGCTATTTTTTGTTTTGTTTTCTCTTCTATTTTTAAATTATATATATATTTATACATTGTGCATTCTGTCTGGGCAACAAAGTAAGAATTTCATGTTATGGAGAACTTGTTCCCTGTACCCATGACAATAAAACCTCTGAATCTTGAATAAAACTTTCATAAGCCCAGCATCTTGGACTTTCGAGGCCTTGATATTAAACATTAGAATCTGTTCAATGTCTCCTCTGTGAAAAAGCCCTGGGATTTGCAATTGTAATATGTAGTCGTGGTGATACGTTCTTATATGTGGATGAAAAGTCATTACAGGTACGATGTAATGACTATATATGAATACTAATGAATACGATGAATACATATATAAATAATTGATGTATGTAAAGTTAGCCAATTCCTCTATATTTATCTAATAAATAAGAGATATAATATCTAAACAAGAGATTAAAATGGGTGTACTATTATCTTTGTCTTGGTCTTAATTCGCAGTCACAAGTTTCAAACTAAACTCTATCAAGCTTTCTGTCTCAACTGTTCTCTAAAAACCTTGGCCACCCACCCATCCGCACACAAGAGCACACTTAACCACACACATTTGCTCAGTCCCATGGATAACTGAGGAGTAAATCAGTGAGTGGAGTGTTGCTGAGTGATGGTGACAGATAGATAGACGATGGGAAGGAGCAAGAAGATGAAAATGAAAATGGATTTCTGGTCTGCAAGCATGTACAATAGCGTGACAGTGAGTGTGTGTTTGCAAGTGTGAATGCTTTTGTAGGCACGTGTGGTTCAAGTCAATGCTATATGAATCTTTTATATCTTTAAAAACTGAAGAAAAGAATGAAATTCACGACAGGTCTGTATCCCAAGTGCATGCACACTCAGAGTTTTAAGAGGTGTTTTAATTTAGAAGTACTACTCCTGCCATGTAGAAATGGGGTGACATCTGCAAGTTATTCCCACAAGTAAAGTTGTGATTGTTGAGAAAGTGTAGATCGTCTCTGCTTGTTCTGACCTGTATTTAATATTGAACATATAGTCTTTGCTGTGTGTCATGCTGATGTGTTCTGGCACCATTGTTTGAATGTGTGATGGACACCTTTTCCCTCTGCACAGATGTGTGTACATAATGAATAGAACGAACATAGTAACAATTACTGTAAAAAATGTTTTAAAGGACAGAGATAATGAAGAAAGGTCATGCAATGATGTTAAGATGAAGGCATTCACCGACAAAAAAGTTGAAAAGAACACAAACAAAAATAAGAGATCTAATGATGGAAAAGTAAGCCCTAAAAAAGACAAAGGATTCATGAAGAAAATTCACAAGGACTAAATCTATTTTTTAAAACAATGAACTAATAGCTATGAATAAATGACTATTACAAATCATATTATTTTTAAATGTGAATAATAAAGCACTTGTCTCTGTTGGATTGTTTCTAAATACTGATCATTTTAGTCGGAACTGTTTTTCTTTCATAATGCTGTTCCTGGTCCATCTGGTAACATCTGTTATGAAATGTGATATGAGGTTGGCTTTTGTGCACTTTCTGTTTATTTCTAATTTCAATCTCACTAATCCAGAGCACTGAGACTATTTGATATCACACAGCTTTATGTATGTGAGAGGTATATTAAAATAGTAAGTAAGTAAGTAACAGATATTTGTCAAGCGCCTTTCTAGACCAGGGTCACAAACCGCTTTAACAATCAAAAACAATACACAGTTAAGATATATACTTTAAAAGGCCAAGACACATAAGACACACAAAGGAGTTCCAGAGAATCAGGAAAAGACTGCACGAATAAAAAATTCTTGAGATGTTTCTTGAAGGAGTCAGTAGATCCATCAAACACAGAGAGAGAGGCAGATCATTCCAAAGCTTAGGAGCAACAGCCTGGAAGGATTTCTCTCCTCTGGTCTGGAAGTGTGTTCAGGAACCATCAGTAGATTCTGATCCACAGACCTCAGAGCCCGAGCTGGGGTGTAAGGCTGGATCAGATCACTGATGTAAGGTGGAGCCTGACGATGAATAGATCTGAAAGTAAGAACCAGAATTTTAAAGTTGAACCTGAAAGAAACTGTAATGCGTAATGTTGGGTGAAATGTGAGTTATTCTACAAGAGCAGGTCAGAATTCTCGCCGCTTCAATCGTGTTGTGACACCTAGTCCTAAGATATTTTTCTCAGTTGAAGGAAACCGTTTTTAGTCATTTTTTTGTATTGTTGAAGCTGTCTCCGTAGAGTGACGTTTACGGAAGCCAGACTGAAGCTTCTCATGGATGTCGCTCTGATCCAGGAAATATGACAGCTGCTCAGACACCACCTTCTCCAATATCTTGGACAATAATGGAAGCTTAGAAATAGGATAGTTGCACATAGCCAAAGATAATTCAGCAAGCAGTGCCATCTAGTGGACTCTGAAAAACAGGACAATGCTTCATGAAGCTTCACCGTCCCATCACTTCATAAAACGAATTATAATTCCCTTAAATAAAAAAAAAACATTTTCCATTTAAATAGATATAGAGTATTAGCACAATATAAATATGCATCAATCTTAACAATGATCTAAGTATAAATGCTCACTTTTAAACCATATTAGATTAGATTTCTGCGATGGTTGCCATGTTTTTACTAAGACAGACCAAAACCGTATAAACTATTTATTATAGAGCTCATCATTAAATGTTTTCTCAGTCATAATCATAATTACATTTAAAATAGTGAGGAAAAGAACATTTCGGACTAAGCCAAACTAAGGACATGGAAAATTACAAAACATTTTAGGATCAATAAACTAGTCAATATTTATTCTGGCTTTTTTCAAATCTTCTGGAGGACGCTTGCATTGACACACCTGATGACTCCCCGCGGATAAGAACTGGTGAGATGGAGGTCACCTCTTTTATGCCAAAAATTGCATCTACTCGGGTGATAGATGAAGGGCTTTTCGCTCAGCACTCGTCTAAATTACTTGTTGAGGTGAATATTCTGACAGACAGTTTGTCAGCGAGTGCCGGGTCACTGGCCAATTTCCAGACGTGGAGCAGCTGGATCCAGTTCATCTTGTCAGCCAGTTCTTCTACAATCTGCTTCCCTCCAATCAGCCACAAGCGATGTACTTCCTTGCGTTCGTCCTTGCCCTGTGTTTCTCTCCATCATGGTACATCTAAATGGTTGATGGCTTCATCCCGTGCCCCTTCTCACCCCTCACCTTCGCTATTCCTCAACCTCTGCCTTCATTTCATTCATCTCTCGCTGCTACTGCATCTTAACTTTCACGCTCTCTCCCTCGATCCATCTGTCCAGAATAGTGTGTCTAAAAGGCTGGCTGTGCTGTGCTGTGCCAAGACGATGGAACAGATTTGGATAATCGCTGTCTGGAGATATGTCTGAGATAACACTTACTCCTGCTCTCACTGCCAACCATGTGTGTCAGTTTTTTTGTGTGTGAGAGCAAGATAACCCCAGAGCCCTGGTGCTTCTGTCCCTGCCACAGCTGATAGTGACAGCACTGGAATTTCATGCATCACAAAAGTAGACACCTTGAAAAATAGATATTGTGCAGAGGGGGAATATATATACAGAATTTGATAAGTTCAACATGTAGTACTGGGAAATCTTACAAGAAAATACACACGGATGACAGCAGCGTCACGCTCAAGCCCTGGTTCGTTGAATACACTTTTTTCTTTTATTTTGTGTGCTTTTGTTCATTTTTTTTTTTAAATAAAATGAATGTTAAATGTTTAGAAAATAAGAATATTAAACTTTATCGGCCCGTCACAACATACAATGAATTATCTTTTCTTTAAACTAATTTTTAAAAAGCGTTTTTCATTTGTGTTAACAGCAACAAATTACTGGATATATTCACATACTTATATTTCAGTCATTTGGATGCTATTAACCCTTATCTCAGGGTCAAGGTAAACTTGGTTACCTCAAGGTCCTTCAGGTAACCTTGATCCTGAGATGACACAAGGGTAATTACTTTATTTTTTATTTTTTCCTTTGGAAGGGACAGTATTATTAAATGCAATTACTTCTCTCATGGTACCTGATAAGGGGTAAATAGAGAGAAATTACTTTTAGCCAAAGTTAATCTTTAATTACTTCTTTATGTCCTGTTAATAATCAGTAATACAGGTTTTGGTTAGCATGAACTTAAAATAGTCACAATGAACAAGGTGTGAGTTAGTATTTCCTGATGTTAATTAAATGTGTATTGTAAGGTATTGCTCAAGAAATGATAAACCTTAACCATATATACTATAAGATACAGTCCAAGTGTATCACTACAGATGATCTCAGGTCTAATGAGTCAATGTCCTTACAGAGTAATCTGCAAAAAGGAGCCTGAGAAATACATTAAAAACCAAAATGCCACCTTCTTGCAATTATAACTGCAACATCAAGGTTTTAGAAAGTATTTCTAATGTCAGGAAATCAATTATGAACATTGAGCAGACATTTGAAGAGCACAGGAGGTTGAACTTATTACTTGAGCTATGATTTATCCACTTAAATGTTGAAAAAGAAAGGGTAGAATTTAATTAAACATGGATATTATAGTTCACTTTAAGATCACTTTGAACGTAATCTAATTTGGGACATTTCATGGTCAGCGTTCACTTCATCCCCCACATACTGAAAGGGTAAAAAGTCGTTTTTTAAAAGCAGAGATTGGTCTTCATTGTCACTATGGTGTCAGCGAAAGCATTTCAAAATGTGAATTCAAGAGAAAAACTTGTTCCTGCTTGTAGTTCATGGTCCTAACAGCAGGATCTTACTGCACCCACCATGGCGGAAGAATCATTGTTCATTAGAAGACTTTCTAATGGTCGCATTCTTACACGCTGGGTTTTTAACAAGATATGCTGGAAGAAAATGTAACCCAGGATCTGAGCTGATGTAACCCTGATGTCAGAGACGGCTTTCTAACAGCCACTTATTTTTTGTGTTCTCTTGAGGTGCGAGTGCTTCTTACACATCATCCTTCTGCATCAAACATTTTTAGAATCTCGTCATTATTTCCAGGCAAACACTTTGGTTTAAACTTCTTCATTCCATTGGAAACTGGCAGAAATGTATAAGGACAATGAGGGTAAAAACTGTTTCCATTTTTATTTAAATCCAGACTCTGTGTTAACTGCTTAACCAGCAACTTGTGGGTAAACTTATTAAACATCATGTTGAACTGCTAGAATGAAGGAATTAAAGATAAAAGGCTACACATTTGTATTAATGATTATCCATCTATCTATCTAGACTTCATCCTTTGTCTCCAAATGCTTTAACAGTTAGGACTCACCTGAGGTTGGCTAGAGAGGACAGTACTCACAGAACTTTCTCTTGGTAACAGTAAGATGTTATTTACCCATTGTGTTCTGGGTCAAGCCAATCTCCTTTAATTTGGGCATCCAAATAAGGACAATATTACCAGAACTAACTCAACTAGCTATTCTTTGTATTGAAGAGTCTGTTCAGCTAAGTTTCAAATGTCACTCATTTTCTTTGCACACTCATGTCTACTGAGTCCTGGATGAATATTTTCATCTCGAGATCACCTCCAGCGCTCTGTACAGAGTTAAGATTATTTTCAGTAATCTCTGTAATCCATTCCTTTTTAGAGTTATAGACAAAAAAAACATTAATCAATTTTAACGTAGACTTCAGTTTAGGTTGATCTTCGTCCAAAAAGACGCACTTTTTGGTCCCTCCCTGGTGCTCGTCTGTAATGTCCCTTTTATTGAAGGAATTGTTACGGAAAAAACTAGTCTGTATTTTGAGCTTTTTTTGTAGCAGAAGTTAAAACAATAAAAATGCAACACAGACAGGAAGTACTCTGGGTAAATATCGATAGCGCTTCCAGTAGAAATAGTATAGATAGTAGTCACTGGACGCGCTCACTATATTTAGCCGGAGTACTTCCTGTTTGTGTAGCATGTTAGCCTTTATTCTTCGGCTACAAACAAGCTTAAAATATAGACTTGTTGAAGTTTTTCCAGTATAATGAGTAATGGCTAAACAGACCCTTTAAGCATTGGTCCAGCTTTGAGTCTATCACTGTTAAGAGAGGTCACGATCACACTCATAAAGAATAGTCCAGAAACCCTGTGGTGGTCACTTTTGTCTCTGGCTATGAATAACATGAGTTAGCAAACTTCTTTGAAAAGATCGTTCCAAGGGTAAAGAGATCTATCACGAGCGGTTTGGACACTTTATCATTAGATGCTCTTGTCAGTGTAGAACTCAGAGTTTATTTTCTTTCTATAGCTGTGTACTTTTTTATGAATTAATGACCACACTGTGGATTCTATAATGCTCATATTTAGACGTTTCATTTTTTCCATTTAGAGTGCCTCTCTGGTGACGCATAAAGAGGAATAATATTGCAGGGGTGGAAAGGAACAACCGACATTCTGAGCCAGAAAAAAACCCTGTTTATCCGAAGAGTATAATTCAGTTCACATATTCTCAATATCGGGGATTAGAGGGTTTACACACTGTTTGTTCATTTGTATGTCTGGCACTGCTCAAGTGTTTACATGCAAATATTTGTGAGGAACAGATTGTGATTGTGTCTCACTGTAGCGTTTATTTTTGCCAACGCACAAGGAAACCTGCAGGCGGTGAAAGATGACCAGGAGCGGATCTTCTGCTCACGGAAAGAACAAGCCCGACACTTTGTTCTGATTTGTGTAATGAGGGACAAACTAATTATGTCGGATGCCTCAGGTGACATGAGACATTTCTTTGATGACTCATCATGGCATGGCAGGAATTTCAATTGGATGCTATCAGAATGATAAGCACTTTGTTTCTAATGACAATTTCAGATGTGATGACCGTGCAGTTTTGTCTCGCCTGTGGCAGGTCGGACAACCACAAAAGTGCTAGCAATTTGTATTTATGGACATAACTTTGATTCAAAAAGTTTCCTGGGGGTAAACCATAGACTGTATAATATATGGTCTTAGTATCCGTCACCTGTCTGTTACCGAACCACTTTGTTAAAGCTAATCAATTGTCGCGGCCATCTTTGAAATGCAGTCTTCTAGTTTAACCAGATTCCTTTTTAGTGGTAGATTTCGTGCAGGCTGAATTACTATTGGCCAATAAAATATGCACTCACTTGTCAAGTTAATTATGAAATTCAAGGCAAATAGATAAACAGGAATAAAATGCAAAGAGAAATGTACAGTATATGACGTTAAAAATGAGTGTTTATGCACCTTCCAGTCTATCAGCAGCCAGCCTCAAGTGGACACTAAATGAACTACAAAGTTTTAGCAGTTCCACAATAGCCTCACTTTTTAAAAACAGCTTTTGCCTCTTGGGCTAAGTTTGTTTCTTTTGTTTAAACCTATTTCTATAAATATATAAATAATAAATTACATTTAAAGTATTTAACGAGGTTGAACGTATACGGTTGCAATAAAATGTAATTGTTTTCCAATATCTACTTCAGTTTTATAAACGAAAACCACATTTTAAAAAGTTATATCAAAACCGAAGCATAATGCAAATGGACAATGAAATTAAAATGTTTTTAATGTATTTTTTTGCTTCTAAGTTGTACTGATTACTAAAACCCTCTCGAAATGACTATGGAAAATATATATGAAAATAATAATTGCATTATGAAATCGTCTCTCATTATAATCTATATTATTCTTGTTTTCCCATGGAATGTGGTTAGTTAAATAGAATACATGTGGACCACTTATATATAACCATTCCATGATGGAATTTACTTTTTCACCAGATTAACAATTAAAGCTGCTTCAGCTTAGAAACTGCAGGTTCATCTTGAAAGGAGGACACAGGCTTTGTGGCACTGAGTTCACTTTATTCCTGCTGCACTCATCTAATGAAGCCACTAGTTCCCACTAACAATCTCAGTGAATGTGTCAAATATCAGGCAGTAATTGCTGCAAGACTCTTGTCTCGTTCTAATTACTGATATTTCCTGCCGCAGCCACTGGCCTTGCAGCACAGGAGGAGGGGGGGTTATTACGATCTGCCTTCCTCAGCCTGCTAACTGGTATCACTGGCAAGCTGGTTGTTTTTAATCTATCTGTTAGAGGCTGATGGTAAGCAGGGTAGAGGATGAGAAGATTTGGTGATCATGTGTGATGGAGGAGCGAGCACACGCTCCTCTGCTCCATATGTGGGAGTCAGGTACAGCGATTAACCAATGTTGCCTTTTGTCTCGCTCTCAAGTTACCTTTAGTCGCTGTCGTCCAGAGGTTTTGCATGCATTTTTATTGCAAACGTTTGTTGGAACATACAGGTGGCCTGAGAGAGATGTTTGTTTCATTTTCTTAAATATTATTTTCATTGATTTATGGGAAAGTATTATGATAAATATCGACAATGTTTTTAACAAACAATTAGGCATTTAGTTATATATAGTTTCACATCAGGAGTTGAAGAGTCTTTCCAAAAAACAACCGTGACTTGAATTTACTTTGGACATATAGGGTTCTACAGTCTTCTGGTGATAAAACTGTAATTTAATGGCCAGTAAAATTAATTAATTTGTAGCAGACAACACAAATATTTCCACCATGCCACACACTTATATTGTATTTTTTTTAATTTAATTTAGTTAAAGGGTTAATTCATCCAAAGCGACTGGAGCTCACTTGTCTTCATCTTCATCCAAAATGTCTCTCAGTCCTTGCCTGATGTCTTTCATCATTACAAACACATACTGTAGAAAGTGTGAATGGATGTTATTAAGTGCGTTATTCTTGGACGAAGACAAAGCCTATCAACGTCATCTACAAGCAAGCTTAAAATGTAGATTTGATACATTTTTATCTGGAAGTGTTTCTATCGTCGACGCTTCAATACAAGATTACAGCGAGCACCCAAGAGGTATTTGGATATTTTTAAGTGGGTATTTTTGGACTATTATTTTTGCCTATAAAAAGTAACAAATTAATCCCAACCATTAGCCAACATAAGGCTGAGCAGCAAATGAGTGACGTTAGAATTTTGTTTGAATTAACCCTTAAACAAATACTATTCACTTAAAGCAGAACTAATGACAACCATCACAACATATAAAGCAGTGGAGGAGAAGTGAAGGGATGGGTATCATTGAGTTGTAACCACTCATCTGTACTTTTAAAGAATATAAGAAGAAAATAAAATGCACTTTCTTTTTATTTTTCATTTTGTCAAATCTGAGTTACTAGCTGAGATTATAATTTTAGGTGCAAATTGTGTTTACTTAAGACCAAGTGAACGTCATGAAAGGCTTTGTTAGACGAGTTCAGATGCGGAGTGAGTGTGTTGTCATGACCATATTTTCAAATAAATGTCGAGTGTATTGGTTTTAACCCAAAAAGTGTCTTGTCAAAACTGAAATGAGTAATCAAATCCTGTGTTGCTTTTAGTTTGATTACTACCGTTTTAAAAGAAAAGCGACACAATTGCTGCACAGTCAAACATTTCATTAGACGAGCACATATTTGGATTTCTGTCAACAGAGAAATGCATTTATTTCTCTCTGTTTACCATCACGACACAAATGATTTATGGCAGACAGCTGATTCGATTCTAAATGTGCAGACAACAGGAACAGTTGAAGTGGATTCCCTCGGGAGGCGATGCTGCTCGGATAACACAGCCAAGAGATTTGAAGTTAAACCCTACAGCTTTTCAACATGCCTTTGCTTGTAATCCCTTGTAATGAAAAGCAATTTAGATGCTGCGAATCAAAGTGCTTCTCACTTTTAACTAATGTCATGGAAAGTGAGCGAGGGAGGACACGCTCAATAATTCAATACTTTTCATTCCTGCCCTTTTCTGGCTCACTTTCTCGAGTTCTGATGCTGTAAAACTTTATTTTTGGTTGTGTTTGTATATTCCCCCGAAGAAACTTGTAGGATTTATTCCAGCTAGTTTAGTCCGCCAACATCTTTAGCTTGTGTTATCTCGTGGTCAAGGTGACCCAAAGGCCCTAAAACAATTCTGTGCGTAGTATCACTTGTGTTGTCTCTGGGTGAAGATGAACGACCTCCACCACTGCATATGTATTTATTTACCTAGAACCTGAGACAACACAAGAGATACCTCAAAAGCATTTGTTCTTCGGGTCACAGTGACCCCGAGATAACCCTGATGACCCTGAGCTTTAAGATAAAATTGCAAATGAATACTTTTCAAAACTATAGGCATGATTATTCCACCATTTGGTAATTTGTTTTGTAACCGCAAATGACTGATAAAGATTTATACACTCAAAAAAGCATTTGTAAAAGTAATTTTTTCTATGAGTAATTGCACGATACATACATATATTGCTCTGTGTTTCTGTCTTACCTTTTGGGTCAACCCATAAATTCCATTAGCATTGAGATAAAGGCTTTTTGGTTGCCACTACAAAACAATAGGATATGGAATACACCAGTTTAGTTCTGTTGTTTAACCCTTGTATTGTCTCTGGGTCAAGGTTACCCGAGTGCCCGAACCAAAGGTGAATGACCTCGCCCACTGCATATGTATTAATGGAAGCCAGGGAGGTCGTTCACCTTGACCCAGAGACGACACAAGGGACACCTTGACCCTGGGACAACACAAGCTAAAGATGTTAGCCGACGACACCTTCCTTTATTAACTGGATTCACTCTGCACATTTAGCTATAAGATGTGTTGGAGTTTAGACAAAGGTCAAAGCTCTCAACCCTATCCTCACCTATGTCGATTGAACGGTGGGTAGTGACTGAAGGACCTACGTTGGTACGAGACTTGCTTTACTGTAGATAATGGGGCTTTCTTAGCTTCACACATAATGGCCATTAGGCCTTTTATGCTCTTAGACTTTCTTTCATGGAGATTTCATACAAAAGGACGTTTCTGGCACTTAGAACCGCTTTTATTTCCAAACAATATAATGGACCGACATTCCCATACTATTATACTTACATTCAATTGTAGAAACACATAAACATGGTACTTTTAGGCTTTCTTGACCATGCTGTGTGTGCCACAAGAGAAAAAAAGAATTCCTTCCACAAAATGTAAAGCTGGAAACCATAATATTTTTTCACGATTTGCTCTGTTTCACATCCCTGTGAAGGTCGCGGTGTGTCCGATAAAAGCAGAGTAAACCAAACTTTCCCTCCCTCACCGGGTGCAATCTCTGTGTGAGAAAAATACCGGCTGCCCATCTCATTTAGCGAGATAAGAGCTTGTACGCTCAATGCGCTTTTCCCACCCTCTGCAGCGAGTCAATGTTCCGATACAAGCCGGAGCAAAAGTTTCCCACGTATATTCCTACAACCATCCAGAAGATCTCAGAGACGACATGTGTATTCACCTTCTTTGTTTCAGGTGGAATATGTGTGTGCGTTTATGTGGGGTCACTGTAACTCCTTTCATCAGACGACGGTCAGACAGGTCCCTGACTGTCTCATATCATATTACCAACAGACTCAAATTCTTAAATTGATCTTTATCACTGTGAAAAAGAAATCCCTGGCGTGTCATCGACCTTTATGGTCCTCACCTTTCCTCCCGATATTCTTTTTCTCTGAGTGCTAGTGTGTGTTGATGTGTGTGTGTGCTCCAAAGCCTAAAAAAAGGACAACCCTGCAGTGGTGTAAAATGTGGCTATGGTCGGCATGTCAGAGGTGATAGCCCTTCAGTTGTACTCTGATAGAAAAGAGATGACT
This sequence comes from Callionymus lyra, assembly GCF_982586985.1. Taxonomy (NCBI): domain Eukaryota; kingdom Metazoa; phylum Chordata; class Actinopteri; order Syngnathiformes; family Callionymidae; genus Callionymus; species Callionymus lyra. The sequence goes on from NC_141833.1 coordinate 3,491,830, forward strand.
TTTTGTAATGGTGGATCAACCTCTGTCCATCCGCTGAAAGACGTTCAGATGCCTCCTTGAAAAATTTCTAACCAGCATAAGATGGCTCGCTTGGCCTTCAAATAATTGGATGTTTCATTCAAATATTTGCTCAAACACAGCAAAGTATAGTGAGCTGAGCGAATGACAAATGAAGACCCTATGAACCTCCATCCATACATCACAAGTAACAGAGCAAATGTATGTTTTTGGACTGTAAACTTGAAACCTGGTGCAATTCGGAAACGATCAAAAGATGTTTTCGCAATTTCTCTGCTGACAGTAAGTTTTATTTCTTGGCATTATTTTCCTAAATTGCTCTTTAAATACATTATACAGAAAATAAATAAAAAACGTAATCTCTTGTTAATTGTGGAGTGAAAGCATTTTCTTTTTATTGACCTCTGGAATATCTAAATACATTTTATGACTCATCCACCTCCTTTTACAATCTTTGTGGAAGGTTGTGATGACATCTTGACAGATTCCAGTGGTCCTGCTTCAGCGCATAAAGAGGTTACTAATGAGCAAGTCTTATCTTGGACCACCCTGCGCTCCCTTGGGAAAAGTGCGATGGAGGCTCAATAAGTCATTACCCAGCATTCCATTTGCAACAAGACGTCGTTTTCCTCTCTGTATCCTCACTTTTGAGATGTAACACTCACCTGGAATCACTCCAGATAGTGGACATTACAATATGGATGACATGTATGTTACATGTTCACTGCAGAAAACCGACTAGAAACTGTTTCCTTCGACTGAGAAAAATCTTTAAATTTAGGAAAATGTTGTCACAACATGATCTGGGGTTTATAATCCATGCGTTTGTGTCTTCTCGTCTGGTTCAGGACCAGAGGAGAGAAATCCTTCCAGACTGTTGCTTCTAAGCTTTAGAGCGATCTTCTTCTCTCTCTGTGTTTGATGATCTACTGACTCCTTCAAGAAACATCTTAAGACATTTTTATTAGTGCAGGCTCTCCTTGATTTTTTGAGACTCTTGTGTTTGTCTCTGTGTTATCTTGACCTTTTAAGTATTTATTTTATTGGGTATTTTTGATTGTTTAAGCGTTTGTGACCAAGGTCTTGAAAAGTGCTCTAAAAATGCTAATTACTTACTTACTTACAACTGAGTTAAGACTGTCTTTTTGTGTTGTTTAATTTTGTTTGGTTTTATTCTTCAGCACTTCACCACTTTGCTGCCGAGAAAACCCATTTATTCAGCCCATATTTGGCATATTTAATGATTTACTCGCGCTCTGGTTATGACTAGGGGTGAAGAAAATATTGATACAACGATATATATCACAATTTTTATTTCCCGATACTGTATCAATATTAAAAAAAAAAGTTTTTTTCCCCTTTGAACTTTTAATTCATATTTTAATTTATATTTATGGTTTATATTTAAAAAGTGTGTATTTAAGACAATCGTTTTTTTTTTATTTGCAATTAACCCTCAAATATTTGCAGCGTTTATTCATTTGTGTGCTCCTATGGCCACTGGGTAGCAACATTCTTCATTTCTTCCATGCCAAAGTAACAATAAAAACGGCGGAATGTCAGCGATGACCGAAAAAGAGAGGATACACCAGCATAGTCCAGCAGCTTCTAAACCTGATGTTTGGACTCATTCTGGTTTTAAAACAAAGCAAGACAGTGGCAACATCGATAAGAGCCATGCAATCCGCAGGATAAAATCTGGGCATCCGTCCAGCCTGTCTTCCTCCACAAATATCTTAAGTTCATGATTTTTCTCTACATCAGATTCTTAGTGCTATGATGGCTTTTGTACGATTAAATTCTTTAAGAGGAAAAATGTATCATTGTTCCTACAGTATCGCAATATATTGCAATATATCGTATCGTCAAACATGTATTGTGATACGTATCGTTTCACCACATTCAGCTTTAGTTATGACCCTTATATGATACCAAAGACAGATTGAGCTAAGAGTTGTTGGTTAGTTGGTTAGAAGTATCACTTAAATTGACCTATTTCATATCCTGCCATACAGTTGGGATCGCTGACCTGCAAACCTACCTAATTTCCCGAAGGAGATCTCCAGTGTGATTAATAAAGTCTATCAAATCCAAACAGCAGTTTAAAAGCAAGGTTCAATTAAATAGCTTATGTAGCTTTCTGTTTTCAAGCATTGTCCTAGTTGTCCCGGAGACCACTAGATGGTACTCTTTGCTGTATAATATTTGGGTTTTTTTCCATCTAAGAGCGCTGTCTACTGACCTTCGAAAAGGAAACTCTCAAGTGACTCAGCAGAAACTCCAAAAAGAATGTGTTCAATAAGGTTAAAGCAAATGATTTATTTCATGTTTTAAAAAAAAACATTAAAGCGTTATTATTAAACTTTCTCAACTACTAGTGCTGCGAATATCACAGCTCATAAGTTGCATTTTTCATACAGGCAAACCAGGCTTTTCCGGGGTCCATTAAACCCCCCTGTAGTTTCTGTTGTTCACGAGATGGAACAGAAACAGACTGTAGAGCATTGAAAAGACACTTTTGTACACTACATTACTCTGAAGTGAACAGGTGGGCTCAAACCCTTTGGTGGTGGAGGCCATAACGGAGCAGACAAGTGTGATGCTTGTGGTCGTGGATTGTGACGCATTTGTGCCTGTTAGTTCTCATGGAAGTGCTGTCTTCTTACTTAGAGACACTGATGGATGGAATAGAAAATAGGTGCTTTGCTACACTAAAGAGACCTCATCCCTTCTTAAATTGGTGCTTATTTCGGTCTATTCACTGAGGCCCATAAATGGTTCAGTCTGTCTAGTTAAGTCTCAACTATTCTGATAGCACCTGAATGCACCAGCAGCATGTGTAATCTACATGGACAAATGAGGTTCTATTTGGAATTGTTAACATAAATCACAATGCTAAAAATGTCAGTGTAAACCTTTAAATGTATGCATGTATCAAATGTAAGGAAACAGATTGCTTTAATTCCAGTTTGTCTTGATGCATGTTTTTCTCTTAAAGAACTAATGTGGTTATTTAAGTGTCTCTTTAATTGATCTTGGATCTCATCAGTGATGAAACCAACATATATGAGTTTGTCAATCTTTGTGCCTACAGTTATTGGAAAGGAAATTAACAGCTTTCATTCCAGTTTGGCCCGATGCTTGCTTTACCAAGTAGTAATTGGATTGTTCGATTCAATTAACCTCCATTTTTTCCACCATTTAAAGTATAATTTCTAAAGTACTTTATTATTTTATACTGTCTTATGTTTGAAACATATAAACAATGTTACTATTGTGACAATTAACTTGACCATATGTGCTCAGCTTACAAACCTTAAAACAAAATTGAATGTGAAATGTTCGTATTGAAAATGTACATGAAAATGAACACAGCAAAAGATAAAGTACTCCACTTTCGAGTAGAGAGTTATTAAGCATGACTGGTAGCAAACCAGGGATGTTAGTCTGTATCATTAAACCGTCAAACCTCAGCTAACAGTATGTCAATCACTAATATCAGGGTTTATCCTTTACTCTTTTGTCCGATTTGTTTTTGTTCTTGGTTAAACAGCGGTAAATCTTACCGTTAAAAATACAAGTAAATACCGCTGGCTGACCAGCTAAATGACCATAATTTGTTAGCTTGTCTTCCACTGTCGCTCATTAGCAAGTCCTTTTCGTGAGGGTGGTGATGAATCCTCGGGATAATGAACTGTTGCAGGACTGAATTAGTGATTAGTGAATTGGTACGACTTAGGAAATGAGCTTTCTTTTCTCACTGGTGAGCAGGTAAGCCCTATACGGGGGAAGGATTAAATGTCCTGCTCAAGGACACTTCAGCAGCAATTGCCACATGGCAGCACGTGATTGATGACCCGGCCGCTCGCTAATGTTTTTGAAAATCTCACCAAGGGAGACGCGTAAACTGCAATTTGCATCCAAAGTAGCACTTCTGGAGTCATAGCTCAGTGGAAATTGAACACACCAATGATGCATATTTTTAACTTTCAGGGTGACTCACACTCCCAACCCGCTTCTGTGGGATGAATGGTCTATCGTTTGCTGGAAAAATAAAGGACACGGCGCTCAACTTATTCAAGAATCGTTTGTGTTTGAATACAAAACTCTGCATGGCCACCACTTAATCCAGACCGCCAGAGTGATTTCGGGAAAATATTCATAGCTGGTGTATTGTGTTTTCGGCTGCTCATAGGTAATGGCAACACATTTCTCATTGAAGAATGCAATGTTCTACTATCAAACATGTTCAATGTTTATCCAGGAGTTCAAGAGCAGCATCCGTCTCTTTTTCTAGTGATGGGCCATTATTTTATCAGGTCAGTAGACGGTGCTTTAGGCAAAAAAAAAAAAGAAAAGGTTTCATTAAAATAGTTAAATATTCTTAGCATTTGCCTCGCAATATGTTATTGCCTTTAGTCCGACAAATCAATTTGCTTTTTTTAAATATCGAGCTGCAAACCATCGGTATTTCCATGCTCACTTCAGTTGTGACTTGTAGCTTGTGGCACAATTTTGTTTTGGACCTCATTCCAGCAGTAGACAGGGGTGAGCGTGGTCACCCTTCGAGGTTCTTCAAGTGTTTATCCACATCCTAACTGACAGGCATTTTAAACCTTAGTTACGGGATTAGCACCACAAGGCTTTGACTTTGTTTACAGAATAACCTCTACAGTGCTGGAAGTGATAATGGATCCTGGTGATGGTCATTTCTCAGTAATGTGCTATTAAACATATAAACAGATCAGTTTCTCCCTCAGTTTCCATTGATGGGGAAAATTCTGCTCCACGTTCATCTTTAGGAAGAAACTGTGGGCTTAAACCTTTGAAAATGTTTTTATGTGTGATGAATTATTGACATACAAGACAGTTGTTTTCAACTTATGTTGCTTTTGCCATAGTGACATGAAGTTTGAGCCGGTTAGAAGATGATAGTCATTTATTATTAAGAATAATTATTAAGAAGATAATTATGTCATAAGAAAGTTTTCAGGAGGTAAATGCAAATATCTATTTATATGTATATTTGAAGCACTCGTGCCAGGTCTCCCCGAAGGAAAGAACAATGGTTCCAAGTTACATTCATACTTGCTCGAGTTTATTCCTGCCATGAAGGCAGTGTCATCAGTTTTCATACAAACACACCTGTGCCGTCTCAGGCCCACTGAACTCAAATATAAATCCACAGCGCTTAAAATAATTTCCGCTCTCTTGTGTAGAAAGTCCTGGTCTCACGTACATTTTTTTTTTAGTCCTATCTGGAGATTTATCCAATTCTATTCCTAATTTAGTTGTTTACTTGGTTACATGCAAACCTATTATTCATTTTCATAGCATGTAAGATTGAAAATCGATTAATTCTGCCACATAGAAAACAATTATTATTATAGTTGTTGTTGCCTTTAACTTGGTAAGTAAACATAATTAAAAATATTGTTTTAATTAGTGACCCATTTAAAGACATAAATATAGATCAACTTTTCATTATATTTTCATTTTTAGAAAGTTTCTTGGGCAAGTTAAAACCCTCATAAAAGACTGCTCAAATATCTACATTTTGATTATAGTCAACTAGAAAGCTGACATGTAGGCTTCCGTATAAGAGGAAAATCTAGGACATATTTGGTAATTTCACAGGTAAAGGTGACGTCAAAAAAAGAACTGTAAAATCAATTGTTAAATCATTTTAAGGATGTTGTTTTCTTTTCAATTAATTGGCTGGTCTGTTCCATGTTGCTTTGGGGGATCAATCTGAGCTGAGACTGGATTTTGAATTCAAACCGAGCTTGCTCACACCGCTGAGAAGATCACCTACCTCACCTTGAACAAGGTGTGACTGTCATTGAGAACTCAATGCCACTGATTAAATAAGAGGAGCATGAATGCATCATTACCAGTCGATAATATAACTGCAGGAGTCCTTTAGAAGGATGAAAAATAGGGTTAATCGACATCTGAGAGTGGAGCACAAAAGTAGATTTGTACAAAAGCAATTTGAGAGCACAGGAAAAACCTCAGAGCAACCCGGTCCGAATGAAAACCTCAACATGCTCAGGCTACAATACAAACCTTGTCATAACAGCACAGCGAGCATCACCCGATTGATTTTTGAGAATCCACTGACAAACATATCCTCTGTTGACTTTGTGTGCGCCCCCGAGATGATCTCATAGGTTTTATCCTTCGTTTTATGTGCTGCGAGAAGCAGCCACACTAAAAAAATCAATGTTTGATGAATCTCAGTAATGAAAGACCCCATCTCTGTATCTGCCTCGAAGATGACTCATAGTTCCCTTTTTTTTAAAATTCACCGTTCCTGTCTATTGAGTCACTTACACCTGTATTACTCTTTTGTTTCCTCTCTTTCAAATATTTATTACCAAGCCCTCTGCATTGTCATTATCAAGTGCTTAATGCATGTTTTGGATCAAGAGAATAATTAAACATGAGCGTCACGCTGCTGCCTTACAGGGAGTCTCTGGAAATAAACAGCAGAGGAAGAATATTCTTCTCGCCGCATGTCACTTTTGAAGATGATGAATCTAAGTGAGTACAACTCTAGTGTTGTTAAATCTGGTCCCCTGGTTTTTAATTCTATTTATCCTCTCTCCGTGAGCCTGTTTACTGCAATTTTCTATCTCTGGGCATTTCCTATTTACTTTTGCTACTGCTTGTTTAGGACCCTCAGTTGAGCGGAAGCCTGTGATTGAATTCCAGACGCGTATAGTGTTCATCACTGCCAAGCAAATTTCAAAGGTTAGGTTGGATTTACCCTGCTTCTGTCTGCTCGACATGGAGCATTCATGGGGTCTTTGACAGGGAGATGCAAGGGAAGAGGGAAAATGGCGCGTCATCGCCCCCTCGTGGAACAACTGCGAACTGCCTCCTAGCCGTGGCTGATAGAATGGGTCTCAACTCCAGTCAAACTGAAGGATCCGTGGGCGTCTCGTCAGGCATCTGAGTTTAAAAGCCTCAATTAAAAATGAGGCAGATGGTGTCAGGGACTGAAATCGTCGCGCTTTAATCGGCCAGAATGATGATTTAATGAGTCATCCTTCCGCAAAAAAACGACTGATGAAAGAGGATAAAAAGCAGAACGTGCGAGAGGGTGAATGAGACAGGAAGTGATTTTTCTCTGAATGCATTAAGGAAATGGATCAAGATTGCATGTTTGAGTGTTTCTGCTCCGCACATAAACATTTATGGAGTGAAGAGAGTGGTTTAGCAAAACGGAGGGATGATGAGAGCGAGTTGAAGGAGGATAAGGTGGCATTCTCTCTGGTGTGTGGGTTGCTTTGAGTGTTTATATATCAATGTAGATGTCTGCACGCTCCATCTGTACCACAGAGCTGATGATTCACTCAGGCTGGGAGACAGTAGGTCAGAGTGGCCCCCAAATCCCAGAGCTTTTTAGCGATCCGTGAAACAGATCCGTGCACAAATATCTGCTTAGGATGCGAGAATCCCATCATGCATCTGACGTGTCAGCTGCCTGCCAGGAAAGACTTTAACACAACAGCAACATGCATTTGCTCTTGTACTCTCTAAACGTCTTTACGAGTCGTGAAATTGTTGGGAAATGTGTTTGTCTCTGAGTGTTCCGGGGTGGACTGGTGACCTTTTAAGTTAGTCCATCTGATGGGAGCCCGGTCATGTCAGCCTTACTCAACATTTTCGACAAGGTCACACTGTCAAATGAAAGCTGTTGTATATTTATTATCAAAAAAAAGACTAACTAAATATAATCTGAAAGCACAGAAACATACAAAAATAACACCGCAACACAGAAAAAGAGCATGTAAACACGTACACACATACAAACGTACCGCACCACAAAAACAAAAACACACACCACAACAACATAAAAAAACACAATTACCAACCCAATAAATAATTTGAAACCACACATAGCACAATAACACAAACACAACAACCACCACACGACAGATGCACACACATACCACCATAACACAGGAACACACATACACGCACACACATACACACACAAACAATAACTTAAACCAGAAGCAAAAACCTACTCACCATCCTAGAAACACGAAACCCAAACACAGAAATACATTAACACAACCATACAGATAAAGACACAATCAGTCATCGAAACAAACATCACTAAAACAAAAACATTGACACACAGAAAAACACACACTTTCTAATCAGAAACAGGATTAGCAACAATCACAAACCACCACATTAGAGAAACACAATTATAGTACAGATGTAGAGGAAACCGGAGATAGAAATAAAAACACATGCTTTACTTCAACAGAAAAACATTTTAAACACACATCACTGAAACAGAAGCACACACACCACCCTGGAATGAAAAGAGTAACACACATGCAAACCACCACTAACATAAAAAAATCCAACCCAACAAATAAAGAGTAATAAACCGAAACACACATACAACAACACCTCAACGCAGAAAGAGCAACACAGACCAACACAAACACACATACAACAACACATCAACAGAAAGAGTAACACACACACCATCCCAACACAGAAAACGTAAAACACACCACCCAAACACAGAAACATTAAATCAAAACAACCCCCCCAACAGATAAAGAATAGCACACAAACTTTGCAACACAGAAAGAGTAACACACAAACACCTCCACAACACAAAAAGAGTAACACACACACAGCACCCCAACATTGAAAGAGTAACGCACACAACATCCTTACACAGAAAGAGTAACACAAAACACAACCCCAACACAGAACCACACATACAAAACCCAGACACAGAGAGAGTAACACACACACACACACACCACCACAACAGAGAATGAGTTACACACACACACCACCACAACACTGGGGTTATACATGAGTGAGTGAGAGGTAGATGATTGAAGAGAACATAGAAAGAAGGATCCTACTCTCTGCTCTCCGAGACCTTCGTCTCCTGAACTCCTGAGCAGATGGAGAAGTGTCATCAATTTTTAACACTCGCTCAGAACACATTTCTCACTGACATCGGGGAAATCATAGCTGTCAATCAATCCACCAGTTTAATAGCAGGGCAGCTCTCGGAAATATGTAATTCTTAAGTCTGAATAAACGTTTGAATATGATAGAATTTTTGTGCAGATGGAGAAAATTCACGTGCTTTCCAGGCAGATGGTGTTGTTTGTTAAATATTGAATGGATTTCATCATAGCAGTTGACATTTTATTAATGATTATTAATATTAAAACGACTTTGTATTCACTATTTATAATGTATCCGTTGGCTCATATTCTATTTTGTCTCCACGGACAAACGATTGACTTTTTGAGCACGACCATTTTCTTCCGCGCTTTAGTGATGTCATGGCTTTATTATGCAGGTATTCTCAGACACATCTGAGCACCTGAGCACACGTGGACCTCCTGGGGAATCAAGCGGCCAAAATAATCGCTCGAATATTTCCTCTCAGAAACCTGATAAAAAATATTCACTTGATCAATCCGCCTGTTTGGGCTGCCAAACACCAAGAAAGGGCCGTCTGGAAATATAACAGCATCTGTGAAACCTTTCGAAAATATGCTTGTAGCTCGTAACCAATTAGCGTAGCATCATGATCATTTTAGGTTTATAGTATATTAAGTTTGGATTAAAAGGCTATCGGGGAAATATGTACATCAAGGTTGTAGATCCATTAAAATATGTTTTTCCAATGTATTTTTCTGCATATGATTCAATTATTCGATCTGCTCTCGGAGCCAGACAAACAGGGGGAGACGTATAGATTCTGATCAGGAAGCAGCTGCTGCCTATTAAAGCGAGGCCGGTGCGCCGGGACCGTAAAGCCATAACAATTAGCTAAACAAGATTAAAATGCTCCACAAGTCGGAAAGTCGCTGTAAATTCTATCCTGGATTTGCATAATAATGACCAGACGTTCCATTTTTCAGGTGGCAAGCAGCTTTGATGGCGAATTTGTTTTTTTTACTAAAGTGCCAGAACAGTCCAAAGGAAATCATCCATGAGCTTTAAATGTGAAATGACATTCTCAATTCTATGGTTTATTTTAACACGGTATTGATGTTTTGGTTGTGTCTGTCATTTAAAAGTTTAAACGAATTCGGTGTCGAGAAAAATCTCAGGATTGCGTGAAAGAATATAAAAATTGTATTATTTTTTTTTTCCTGACATCCACGTTTACCCACATCTAACCTTACATGAAGAGATGTTAAAACCAGGACAAAACGGAAGAAATCTGATATTAATAAACACAAGTTCCTGTTTTTAGTTTAAAAAAATGTCACTTCAGCCTGAAAAGAAAGGAAAAAAAGCTTTCAAAGAAGTCGAGTACTGAAGAGAAAAATGAGACAAAGTGAGGAAGAGTGAAAAGGGAAGTGGGAACACATAAACAAGTGTCAGCGACTGAGAGAAAAGAAAGACTCTACAGCAAAGGGATGCAAAACAATCACATTTCAGCATTCCTCTCACACCTCCCTCTAATTGTGTTACGGTGCGGAAGAAAGACTGAGAGCCATTTTGCTGATAAAAGAGCAAAGTCGTTGGGAATCAGAACATGTCAGGAGAATAACATTTGCGCGAGCGGTTGAAAGAAGAGCACAAATCTTCTTGTTGTCTTGTTTGACATTACGAAGAAGGAATGCTGTGAATCAAAGCGACGATGTTTAGTTTCTTTTATGAAAATGACAAGTCACGGTGGGAACATCATTCTGAGGGAGAGGAAAACATCGACATGCCCTGACTGGAGAGGATTTGATTTATTATGTACCTTCCAAGAAAATATATTCCACACACACACACACACACATCCAAGCATACACGCACACAGACACACATTTTATTCTTACAATTTTCATTATTACGATACATTTCTGTTTTGTTTTGAACCTTACTGGCAATAAAGCTGTTTTCGTTTCTGGTTATTGTTAATATTATTATTAATATTGTTTACTTAAATAGGCTGTTTGTGTGTTCATTTAAACCCTTGTGTTATCTTAGGGTCAAGGAGACCCGGATATAAATGAAAACATTATATCCAGGTCACTTTGACCCTGAGAGAACACAAGGAGCTGAAATAGCTAACATTGACCGGGTCAGGAACTCAGGTTTGCACTAGTTAGGGTCTGAAGAAAAGGAAAGAAATAGAAAATACATTAATAGAAATTGCAAACATATAAATGACACAAGATGATGTATAATAATAAAAATAAAATATATTTAATATAATAATTTGACTGTAAATAACGCAATAAATACATTTCAACATCAAATAACCCAATAAAGAGGGGTAGGAAAAGAGAGCAGCTTTTGGTAGATTCTCTGCCTCACAATTTCTGAAACCAGCTGATATTATGGAATTCATTCTTATTTAATAAATATTAAATACAGTACACATTTTTATTGAACCTATTTGAACCTTTACACTTAGTGAAAGGAGCTAAATTATCCTTATCTAATATGTATTAAATATCATCATTAACTTCATTAATAAATACCTGCTTAACCCTTTTATTGATTGCTTTATTTATTTTCACATTTTTGTATTACATACATTATATTATATTATTATTCTTTATCTTGTGTAATTCATATTAAAGTATTTTCTATTTCTTCCATTTTTTCAGACCCTAACTAAAGCAATCCTGAGTTCCTGATTTACCCAGTCAATGTCTGCCATGTCAGCTTCTTAACCCCTGTGTTATCTCTGGGTCAAGGTGACCCGAAAACAAATGTGTTTGAGGTATCCCTTGTGTTGTCTCTGAGTCAAGGTAAACGAACTCCAGCACTGCTTATGTGTTTCTTGCAAAGATTAAACAATGGTTAAAATAAACTAAAATGATTGAATTGTGAAATGTAATACATATAGTTTATATATCATGAGAATTTAACATGTTTTAATTTTAACGTGGGTCTTCTTTTCGTTTCCACTCAATCCTTGTAGTGAATTAAGAACCAGGAATTGGGAACTTCATATTGTTGTCAATCTTCAATCATCCTGGAAAGCTGCTCCAAACCAACCCTTTTCTGTTTTACTTTTTTTTTTTTCTTGATACATGTTTCTCGCCCACACACTGTGAATCCTGAGACTGTGCTTGGCTTCCCTCGGTCGGTCCCCTGTGGTACCACACAGCTATTGACGTGAACTCAAACTAAACTGCGCTAATTATTGCCAATTTACCGGGCGCTGACTGGCGCCAATCTGTCCTCGTGCCATGTGGCATCTACCAGGAGATGGAGAGTGAAGGACAAATCAAGAGAGCCGATCAGAGCGAGCTGTTTTTGCCAAACACGCTCAGAAGTGGGGAGTCGGGAGAGTTCTTTTGTAACATTGGAGCGCGTGAAGAAAGTTGGTGCACTGGCACAGCATGCATCTGGATTGATTGACACATTTTCCCATTTTGCTTGATCTAAGCATTGATTTATCTCCACAGTCCTACGATTAACACCCCACAAATCTCCAACCTTTTTCTTTATAGGCTTTGATTAGACGGGTTGAGCCGGCGCCTGCAGAGAGCTGTTAACTTTAAACACACACACACCTACACACACCTAAACACGCACACGCCTGCTCTTGATGTGTGTGACCATCCTGTTTGATTTCTGTCTCCTCTAATGTGACTGAAACCACTATCAGACCTCATTTAACTCCACATTACTGTGATTGCTCTGGACTTATCTGTCCATTGGCCTTCACTGGACTCTCTCCTGCTCTCTGCCCGTCTCAAGGACGTCCACATTCAGACCGTTGCAGAGAAATGGCCATGACAGAATATAGGAAGACACACGCACACACACACATGCACACAGTCGTGATGTTTTGTTTTGCTGCAGCCTCCTCAAGTACCAAACTACCAAGCGATGTTTGGTGCTACTGTGTGTTTCGATGTTATCAGTTGGATTGAAATTCGTATTCCAGCTGTGATGTGCTTTAATACAATACACAGTTAAAATACATGCTTTAAAAGGCCAAGACACATAAGACAAACACAGGAGTCCCAGAGAATCAGGGAAAAGCCTGCACAAATAAAAATGTCAAGCGCAGAGAGAGAGGAAGATTGTTCCAAAGCTTAGGAGCAACAGCCTGGAAGGATTTCTCTCCTCTGGTCCTGAGCCGTGTGCGTGGAACCATCAGTAGATTCAGATCCACAGACCTCAGAGCCCGAGCTGGGGTGTAAGGCTGGAAAGTAAGAACCAGAATTTTAAAGTTGATCCTGAAAGAAACTGGCAGCCAGTGAAGGGTTTTAAGGATCGGGAAATGTGAGTTCTTCTGCTAGAACAGGATAGAATTCTTCCTGCAGAGTTTTGTATCAACTGCAGGCGAGACACGAAATAAACTGTTATAATAGTCAACAAGAAGACACAAACACATGGATTATTAGCTCTAGATCATGCTGTGACATCATTTTCCTAAGTTTAGAGATTTTTCTCGGTTGAAGGAAACAGTTTGTAGTCAGTTTTCTGCAGTGTAGTGTGTTATAAAGGTTCATATTTGATGACTGGGGTCTTTTTTACTATACTTATAATATACATAACAACTTAATACAGTTAAAGAACATTAGTATCATTCTGGAGTCTATTTTGAATACTATTAACTTATACTGTACATATATCATTTAGACATTCAGTGCCACGAGGTGCTTTAACATTAAAAACTTGCTCATTAAAAAATGTCACAGTACGTTGGAAACAGGACAATAGTAACAACAATATGATTGATGAGCTATAAAAGCATATTAGACTAAAACAGACCAAACCAGAAAACCTCTTGCTTCTGTTGGCAAAACGCCCGACACTAAAGCTACCTTAAAATCTTTTGTATGTAGTAGTAGTACTATTTTTAATGCTGATGCATTGTGATTATTTGTCAATGCGAAAGTAAATATTTACCAGTCGTAATTCAAGTAAGAAAGTGTTGCTACCAATTCATACATTTCTCAGAACGGTCCCTAAACTTCTCCTACAGCATTGATGGGCTCACTTTTTCTCACGGCTTGATTGATGTGTCAACATTTTTTTTTAACGGTACTGCACATGCACGGGTAACTCTCATTTTGAATAATCCGTGAGAAGAGGCAATATAGTTAAACATCCAGGGGAGAAAAAAAATCCCATCTTACCTTCAAATCTTCCACCCATGTTATCCGTTTGAATGCCACAAAATCAAATGAATAGATTTTCTGCAAATATACAATTTATAGACTCTCAGAGAAGCTGTAATTGCAGCGAACCCAACGCATCAGTCCGCTTCATTACTTGTAATACTTGTCCACTCTTTAGTCACACAATGAGTAAAGTTCATCTCCATCCCGTTCAAAGAAAATGTGTGCGACAGAATTAGAAAGCTGTGTCGCCATCAATGTTTTATTGTTTAATTAATCTTCTCCGCTGAAGGAAATTATGCAGTATTGACACTTCTGCTAATGGAGTCTGCCTGTGATGTTGAGCCGCTAAATAGTCCCCAAACATTAAAGTGTGAACACATTTAGTCTGTGAGGTTTTGCCGAGCTGCATCACAGGAGAGATTTGTTCTTGTATATCCGTGTGATTACTCCCTGGCTGTCATTAGAAAATCCAGAGAAGCTTTATCGAATACACATTAAAGCATCATTAGAGCGTGATTATCTCATTTGTTGATGTATAGTTTTTTCTTTTATTCGTTATATTTGAGCGTTTTGGGGGGAATTCTTGACATCAAGTGACTGACTCTAACTTTCAAACATCACTCAGCCAACTGTTCATGTCTCTGCAGGAAATTCTCCATCAGAGGAATCAGACGAGCACGAGGCGAAGGAGGCCAGGACGCTGACGTACCCGGCATACATCGCCAGTCTGCTGGACACTGGGGCGAAGCGCATGGCAGCCGGGGTGCGGATGGACTGTACCAGCCAGGGTCAGTGTCCGAGATCCTGTCATCTCTGCCATATGAGCCCCCGGGCCTCCCAGGGGCGACAGCTGTCTGAGCCAGTCCTGCTGCAGATCACTAAGGCTGCACCTATATACGAACTGGTGTCCAACAATGAAACATATCAGGTATGTTCTTGAACAATATATTATCACTTAGCGTTCAAAAATACTAGTAAATGCTGATAATGGATGGATGGATGGATGGATGGATGGATGGATGGATGGATGGATGGATGGATGGGTGGGTGGGTGGGTGGGTGGGTGGGTGGGTGGGTGGGTGGATGGATGGATGGGTGGGTGGGTGGGTGTGTGGGTGGTTGGGTGGGTGGATGGATGGATGGATGGATGGATGGATGGATGGATGGATGGATGGATGGATGGATGGATGGATGGATGGATGGATGGATGGATGGATGGATGGATGGATGGATGGGTGGGTGGGTGGGTGGGTGGGTGGATGGATGGATGGATGGATGGATGGATGGATGGATGGATGGATGGATGGATGGATGGATGGATGGATGGATGGATGGATGGATGGATGGATGGATGGATGGATGGATGGATGGATGGATGGATGGATGGATGGATGGATGGATGGATGGATGGATGGATGGGTGGGTGGGTGGGTGGGTGGGTGGATGGATGGATGGATGGATGGATGGATGGATGGATGGATGGATGGATGGATGGATGGATGGATGGATGGATGGATGGATGGATGGATGGATGGATGGATGGATGGATGGATGGATGGATGGATGGATGGATGGATGGATGGATGGATGGATGGATGGATACTTTATTGATCCCCGGAGGAGAAATTAATTTGTCCAGAAGCAATAACAAATCCATCCATTCAAACATCTATGTTTATATGTAAATACAATCAAACAAATACATAAATACAATAAATACAAAGGATCAGACCATTTATCTCGCTTCATCCCCTCCCGTCAAACATGCCACAACAGCCGTATCATCAGAATACTTTTCTATGTGGCATGTTGCAGAAGAGTCTGCAAAGTTTGGGGTGTAAGTTGTAAAGAGGAACGGGAACAGAACGATTCCCTGTTGTAAAAAAAAAAAATGTTGGTAAAGCTTAAATTAAAGATTGAAAATTCAATACAGAATTTAACGCTATCAAGTGAGCTCATCCCTGATTATACCATGTCCCCCTCTACATCCACCCTTACACACTTACAGTATTAAGTAGCTTTCATCAGTTATAGTGAAAATGATGACCACAAAACCGGGTAAAGAGCCGTTACTCATTTAGCCAGAGGCCCATCCATCTGCTCTGTCCAGACCAACTCTTCTTTCATCCTTTAATAAAACCCGTCAGTCTTTGACTGATTTTCATCAATGGAATTTAAAAAATGATCTTTCACGACTTAAGACGTGATGAATATATCCACCCTTCTTTTGAATGGCCACTTTAAGTAAGGCTTTCCATCCATGGAATCTGCAGCAGAAATCACAGCTGCCTGATACTGTATTCACAGTGGAGTACTTTTTCCTGATAATACTCATCTTTAAGCAGTGATAAGTAATATTTAAAGTATTGTTTGTTGCTCCCCCCAGGGCCAGAATAGTGTAACTGTCGTAAAGTGGAACCTCTGTCGCCACATAACACATGTTCATTTGGTCATTAAACAAGCTAAAGTATCTTCTACCATCATTTTCTGGTGTTTACTTCCTGGTATCATTACAGAAAATGTGCAAAAAAGAGACACGTATTGTTTCTTTAAGTCTCCCACTGCCTCACAATGTCATCCAAAAACAACCATTCAGGTGCAGGTAGTTGATTTTAAGATCTTTAACTCAAAAAGATTGATTTGAAGAACATTCTGGACGTTATCTCCACCTGGCTGAATCGAAGTGGAGCTTTCTGTCTGCCACTGAGGCATTGACAGGCCCATCCATCTCGTCCCTCAAGAGTAGGGATGGGTATCAATACGCTCTACCGTAACGGTGCCTGTCTTGACATAAGAGGTAGTAACAAGAGCAGATAGCGACGGAGATTTGTGTGTCTCATGATGTTTTTGTTGGCATGCCATCTTGCACACGCACAATCAAACTTCTAAATAATACTTGCAGATGATATCTTCATTGCAAACATCTTCATCGTTAAAATTAGGCACGCTTAGATTTTTATTGATCCCTTGTGAGATTTCCTTCAGGAAAATTGTTTTCCAGTCATTACACAGGAGCTGACAGAGTTTAATTTATTATATTGTTTATTTTTTCAAATGTTCTGTTATATAAGATTTGAGTTAATTTAAAAAAAAAAATGTGGGCTCCTTTTAAATGAAAACTAATATTAGTCTTCCTCTCCAAGATCCAGTCAGTCTCTCATCATGACAATGTTCTGAAGTTATTACTTTATAATGTTCTCACCTGTATGAAATCTCGACAAACAAGAGGTTACAAGAGCATCAGTAGCACCAAACATAGTCATCATGACGTAATGATGAACAAACACACATACTAATGAGTACAATAAAGGTCCAAGATTGATTTAAGAGACACTTAAGTCAACACATTAGTTGCCCTTTGAGCACTGGCGCTGTTTCAAAAGTATTTTGCACCGGCATCAGATGACACCTAAAAAATACTCATCCCTTTTAAAAAGAAACCCTCAATTAATCACTTCATGACCTTCATGAAGATTGTGCCCAATTATAGCTGAAGAAAAAACAAACCTGACGAGAATTACTCATTGCCTGCAACCATATAGATCGTGGTTCTCTATAGGCCACAAACCTCAGCGAAACACAAATAATCTCAATTGCTCAAATCTCACGAGCACTCAAATATTTCTTGAAGTGGGAAATATAAAAAAAAAAGTTTCCTGATCTAGATGTTAAATGGCCAAATAAATCAATACATTGTAATTATTTTAAAAATGTTGTTTATAATTGTATACATTTGTCCATCATTTTATGTGATTTAATGCATCATGCTATGATAATAACAGTGTCTTTCAAAAAAATAAAAGAAAACAAGCCTCAATGAAAGCTGGATCACGCTGAGATGTTTGTCTATCCTCCTAGGCTCTGCAGGAGGCGATGATGAGCATGCTGTGGTGCTCTGGGAAGGGCGATGTTATTGATGACTGGTGTCGCTGCGATTCCACCGCCTTTGGCTCCAACGGGCTTCCCACCTGCGCCCCACTTCCACAACCTATGTATGCACCTGATCTCAATTCTGCCGAGACTTTGACAGCAATTCGAGCTCATCCTAGCCTCGCAGTGATCATTGATTTATATTTGTGGGCAGATTAGCCTGAACTAATGAATTAAACAAGCTGCCGCATTGATTTGTTGTCCGGAAAACTTGTAAACATGAAGCTGTGGAGACTAAAACGTGGAGTAATTGTGGGTTCGTCGACGGAGGAATTGGTGACATTGCAGAATGTTCTCACAGTTTTGCCTAACACGAGCAGAAATGATGTCAGCTGTCAGTCACAGTAATGAGAACAGCAACACCATCGTTCACTCAGTGATTTTATGTCCCTGTCACTGTTGCCAGGCTGAAACTGTCCTACACCTACGAGCCCAGCAGCTCATTGGTCATCATGGAATGGAACCACACGGAGCCGCCTATTGGTGTGCGCATCATTGACTACCTCATCAGCCAGGAGAAGGTGACGGAGAGGACCGACCACTCCAAAGTTGAGACAGGTATGCTCACTATAAACACATTCATTTCATTTGTTCTTTTGAGTAAATCTAATTAAATCAATTAAAAATGATTTGAAAAGACAGTCGACTTCGAAATGAACAATATTAAGGGACCATAAACGTGAAGAAGAATGATAAAAATGTAAAGTAATAAATATATATTAAAATAAAAATCATTTAGGTCCAAAGGGCAAGCATCTCCATTGAAATACATTATGTCTGATCAGTTTTCAGGTTACACACTGTACACACAACTGCTGTCGACACATTGCGTGTCTGTTTTGAAAGCAACTGATCCGTTAGTAAGATGGCAACTATATACATTGTTTGAAGGACAATCTGCTAGGACTTGTGGGGCAGGCAGGACAGCCATCGAGTAGAAGTATAACTCTAAAAATAAGATTTACATATAATAGCAGTTTTTCAACTTTTGCATGTGGTGTCAAGAAAGTGCTTATGGCGCTACGTTAGAATGCAGCTCGTCACTGTGCGAGACTCTCTGAAGGTGTATTGACACTATTTTGTGACATTTGTGTTATTTGCCCCGAGTGGTTGTTGGTTTTCTGTCGCATCTCAAGTTTCCTCGTCGCATCTCGAGCTCTATCGAAGAAAAAGTAGGTCAATCTGCTGGTGCTAAACTTAGTTGAAAGTAGAATTGTACTTTTTTATCTAAAAAGTTTATTTTTTTTAAAGGGAAAATAAACTTGAGTTGTTGATGTTCCTGCATGATCAGAAGTGTAGTCAGCAGTTTGATGAGTTTCATTATATACTTATTATGGCTCTGTCTCTTTAATCTGGTCTAATCTGATTGATTACCATACCGTGACATATTTCAGCAATTTGAGGTGGATGAATATTCAGATGTTGCATCAAGGAAACCCCAAATGTATTGGATTAACCGCTCCTGTATGGTGGGGTGACAGTTTCTTTCACATCATAGCACCTCCCCATCAACTTTTAACGTCGCCTCTAAAGCAATAGCGAGAAAATAGCTTAAGTGACTTTTAACTGCTGCTAACAAATGTTCTGGTTTTTGAATGAATACCATGTGGAAGTATGTTGAGGGGATGGGGCCTCAAGGTCAACCAATCTTAGGCAAGCAGAAACTGAACCATCCATTTATGAGGTGAGATTTTTCTCTTTTTTTTTCATTTTGTTATTGCGTTGCCAAAGTATTCCACAACCAGGGGTGGCCAACCCGGTCCTCAAAGAGCCGCAGTGGCTGCAGGTTTTTGTTCCAACCGATCCAGCATGCCAAGTTTAACCAATGAGGTTTTAGCTGAAACAAGCAACACCAGACTGACAATCAACTGATTACACTCCTAAGACACCTGATTGGTGAAAAGGTGTCTTCTTGATTGGTTGGAACAAAAACCTGCACCCACTGCGGCTCTTGAGGACCAGGTTTGCCACCCCTGAATTTTTGACACTTTATCAAGCACTGTTTTACTTATGGAGCCCACTAGATCACTTGATTAGTTGTATAATATTTGGTTTTCCACCATAGTAAGTAAGTAATTTATATTTATAGAGCTCTTTTCCAGACCAGGGTCACGAAGCGCTTAAACAATCGAAACAATACTCAGGGAAAAGTCTGCACGAATAAAGTGTCTTCAGATGTAGATGTTTCTTGAAGGAGTCAGTAGATCCATCAAACACAGAGGGAGAGGAAGATCGTTACAAAGCTTAGGAGCAACAGCCTGAAAGGATTTCTCTCCTCTGGTCCTGAACCGAGTGCGAGGAACAATCAGTAGATTCTGATCCACAGACCTAATAGCCCGAGCTTGGGTGTAAGACTGGATCAGATCACTGACGTAAGGAGGAGTCTGACCATAGCTCTGAAAGTAAGAAACATAATTTTAAAGTTGATCCTGAAAGAAACTGGCAGCCAGTGAAGAGATTAAAGGATCGGAGAAATGTGAGTTCTTCTACTAGAGCGTAATAGAGTGCCACCTTCTGAGCTCAGAAAATGATGGCGCTGCTTCATGGATCTTCAAATAAATAGTAAATACACATGATCTGGAGAGATGTTTTTATATATACTATACTAATATCTCGAGCTGCATTTATTTCTGAAATAGTGTCTAGGAATAATTGGTGGACAACTAATCTATAACTTTTAGTAGCATTTTTTTCTTCACTTCTCATAATTCAACGCTTTAGACAGAATATCAAGTTGTACCTGTATTTCTGCAAAGCTTAAATTATAATCGTAATAAACATTACAATGGATAAGAAAGAATTTAGGCCCCGACAAATGCTACAGCTGTTTAATTAAATCATTCTTTGTTATGGTCACAATGAGTTGTTAAATTAATGTGAACTCAAACATATGAAGCTAATAAGGAAATATGAGGAAACTGCAGAGACCAGAAAAGTGTGGCAGGGTTTAAAGACCCCACGCTTCCACTTTTACGGAGCATCACACCAGACTAATGCACTAATTAATTTACATCCTGCTGACCAGAGTTAATAAAGCGTTCAATCCATTCGTCTCCAATAATTGCGAACGAGAAAAAGGGCCAGATGATGTTTTGGCAGAGCATCCCTTCAAGATGCTTTTGGGTCAGTTTGCTGGCCTCTGTTTGTGTGAGCAGCTGGTCATCGGAGTGTCTTTTTGCTGACTAAACTCACCAATTAGACTGCATTTCGTGACGGCGAAAGAGTCATTAATCAAACGGGCCGCCTGGGAAGATTTTAGAAATAACAAGCTGTATTTTCATCTTACTTAACTACACAGATATTAGCAGGTAATTATTCTGTAACAGGGGTCTAATTGTGGTGACCCCAAAGATAATCCATCATCACACATCCTAACTATTGTGGATTTAGAAGCAAAGACTTATGGGAGGATCAGTGCTACAAAGTTAAGGCAAATAGTCTGAACTAGTTTGAAGCTTCATGAAGCATTGCCATTATTTTCAGAGGCAACTAGATGCCATTTTATGCTGTATTATCTTTGGCAAGTTTTGTTATTTATACGCCCAGATTGCCATCAACTAGACTATGATGATGACACTGCTTATGAAGCTTCATCAGCCCGTCACTCGTTTCACTAGGAACAAAAATTTCAAACGTGGGTATGTAGATCAACGTAATGTTTCTTGCCTTTTATCTTATTTAATCTGGAATTCAATCACTGAAATGGGTTACTTCGGGAGACTGTTGAATTATCAATCTTTGGTGGACTCGCGGGTGCTATGAGATTAGAGAAAAAATACAGATCATAGCCAGGACCTGAGATTTAATTCTCTGCTGAGGTATCGCGTGATAGCCTGACTGAGTGATGACTCAATGAGTCTGAGAAAGTCCCTTAGTTTAGTTTAAGAAATCGCATCCATTTCCTGCTATTGATTCTTTATTCATTTGCTCAATTTCCATGTTTCCTTTCCGTGATGTTTAATGAAGTCCTGCGAGCAGTCACAGTAGCAGCAGGATTCCGATCTCTTTCATCTATAACTGCAAATATTTGGCAGGACACGCAAAGGAAGAATTTGGCAAGACAAGAGCAGTTTATTTTAGCTGTAATGACCTGATCCATAAAGGAGCCTCTACAGTTCTCAGTGAGACGCACAGTTTGGTTGCAGCCTAATGAGAGAAAACTGTGTTCCACTGAAAAGCGAGCATCATTAATCGACAAACTGGATTCACAAAAGAGAGGAGGCCATTTCCTTTTTAAGTGCTTTGCCAGTGAATACGAGGGTTGGAAGTAATGGTTTCCCAAAGTTGGACTAAAAGTTCCCATTAAAGCTTGGGCCGCACTCCGGAACACTTAGTACCCCCTTATCTCAGCGAGGAAACACCACGACTAAGATCACAAGATGTTTTCAGCGCCGTAAAACATTTGAACTGCTGAGAGTGAAATAGAGATGCCTGGTATCACCTTAACCACTTGAATTCTGTGTCAAACTCAGGACCAGCCAAATCGGACCTGCCAAGTCATTCTACAAAACTGCAAACATATGTTGTTATGTATTATATATTTAGTATGTAAGATATATGTATTATTTAAATGAAATTGCAATGTTATTTAGTTTTAAATATTTAAGGGTCCCTTTGAGATACTTGCATGGACTTAGAAGTTTGCTAGTGTGGTTATTTTGTGTTGATCACGACAGATTCCGAAAAATGACGCAAAAGCTGCTAAAACTTTGACGGACTTGAAAACGCTGTAACTTGCTTAACATTTCAGCTACTGGGCTCTAAGTTAGTTTGAAACCTTCTTTGGAATGAGACGAAGAAAATGAGCAAATGTTTCATTCAAATAGTTGCTCAAAGCCAAAGGTGTTACACTAAAGAGTGCCCTCTAGTGGACTCTGACATAAGGACAATCCTTAATGAAGCTTCATCAGTCTATCACTAACTGTCAGGTTAGGAATCTTTCTGTGAACCTTGAGATAGAAGAGACACCAGAGACCAGAATTGGTTTATAGTCCCAACAATTTTACTTGCAGTAAGAGTGTAATACAGAACCTTCTCATTGAATGGACTCAGCTACTATTCAGTAAACTTGTTTTTTTGTGTTTATTGAAAACTTATTTACTTACATAACCCATATTTCCGATTAGTCACGTCAAGAAGTGTAGGCGGGACAGTTCCTCGCGTCCAACAAATGACTCATGCAGCAGATTCATTTGATGCTTGCCCTGACAGAAGAGTGTCAGAACAAGCAGTCCAGGTGAAACCGGCCAGTTCTCTACTGCCAACGTGCACGTGGGATGAAGAAACACTCTAACAAATTTGCATTTCGGAAAAAGTAATTCTCCCTGGGTCCTGACACCTTTCAAACAGGACTAACAACGTGTTTTAAGTTACATGTTCCCCCCCCCACAATAAGATCATCTTGTTATATTTCGAGGTTTACTGAACGTTAAAAACCAATCACTGCTCATTATTAGCATGTGTGCGTTTGTCTCAGGACGATCTTCAACAACTGTCACTCTATATTTTGCCTGTTCTATGGATGTGGTGACGGGGAGTTGAAAACGAACGCTGATCCAAATGTTCTTTGACTGTGACGCAACGTAAACTTTAATGCAGACGAGCAGCATTGAAATATCAGTTTGATTGCAAATATGACCTTTTATGTTTTTCGGAACATCAGTCCTCCACATGCCCTTTGAGTAAATGGCCTGTGTCAGCAAAATGAACGAGACAAACATGGGTGCTCTAATCTGTACTGTCACTGGGATAAACAGAATAATCTTCATTTTTTAGGAGCACTGGAATAATGTTTCATGATAAGGATGAAGAAATCACTTTTTTTATCCAGTCTGGCATTGCATTTGGTTTTGTTTTCACATCTATTGATCGTTTCAGAGCAGCATCTAATTTCCATAGTTACATCGTCTACAGCGGGAAGAAAAGATGGACAAAGATAGAGAGACTTCAATTTCCACATTCTTACTAAAGTATTTAACCATTGAAGTTGGACGTGATGTATTTAGTTTTAGTGTTGGGACAAAAGACAATAAAAAGAAATGAGGGGGCAACGTGTGCTTAATGCTGCTGTCCAGCAGAGCACCTGGCACCTCCGCACTGCTGTAAGCCTATTTTGTGTGTGTGTTTTGCTCCGTTGGACCGCCAAAATAAAAGAGGATTATGTATTTTAGCTTAAAAAATTCTCAAATTTTAACATTTACTCAAAAGGGAAACTGATTTACAGCGAAATACACTTTTTTTTGCTTCAATCTACTGGACAGGAGATAAGTCGTTTTTTTTACCAAGTGGTAAACCTGACTTGAGTATCAGAATTTATAATAACTGGATATTTCCATTAGGTCAAAACTGATGTTTTTTGGACTCTACCCAATACTGTAGCAACCGATGAGTCAGCCATGGGCATTCAAGGTCATGTTGTTAACACCATATATAAAAGGGATAGCTGTATGTCGCCCACAATGTTTCACCAGTTGAGTTGCTCTCATCCTTCATTAGATGAACTTCTATTTTAAATTTATGCTAAAAAAATCTGTATGGTTTTACCTGGCTACAGCTTGTTGAGTTTTATGAAATACAGAGCAGAGACGGCCAACCCGAGGAGGGTTAAAGAACATCTGCGTTATCTTGCTGCTTAAATTCTCATTTTTTTCTGTATTTATGTACTTTTAATATGTTTGTTTGTGTGAAGTATGCTGCTGAGAAACTATCCAGTAGCCAACAAATAAGGCTAACCCTTTGGTTCCCAAACCTCACTATCCTAATGCCCCCCTAAAACTATTAGCCTATAGCTGAGAACCCCCTTTGCAAAACACAGGGAATGCTTTAAAATTAAGAAACATATAGAGTATATTTAATTAGATTACTTTTATTCACTTTTTAATATTCATTATTTGTTAAGCATTTTGGGTAATCATGGCCATTTTTCTGTTTGGTTGTACAGCCATACTTGATGTTTGCTTCCGCATATGTTTGAATTTATATGGTCATAAGATCTTAGCTTTGTTGGCAGCAGAATCTTTCACTGCAGGGATGTAGCTTCGGTCTTTTTCCTGCCAGAAACCTGTCCATTTCCTACTTACAAGCTAGCTACAAGCTATTTGGTAACAGGCTCAAACTGCAAGTTCACACAGAATGTGACATTGTTACAGGTGGTGTGTTTAGGAACAATTGTAAACCTGAGAATCCAAAGATCAAGGAAGTCTGCGTGTTTCATGTATTTGAAAGTTTGAGGAGTCAGTGCTTCAGCTTCAATTAACCTCTTGTCACTGGTCAGTGGTTATAATAGTATTGCTGGTTTGGTTAATACAAGTATTGATGGACTGAAGCTTCATGAAACATTATCATTATCCTGAGAGCTCACCAGATGTCACTCTTTACTAAATAATCTTTGTCTTTGAGCAATGAATATAAATGAATCCTCCCATCACTTTTAAACCAAGATTTCCACCTAATGAGCTTGGAAAATGGAAAACTCTGATTCATGTGAGAAGCCAATATGTACTTTCAATTACATTCCTAGAATGTATAATTAAAGTTCTAATACAATCTTTCTCTACTGTGACATTTCCGATGTAAAAAGAATATGTTTTTCATTCTTATAATCTTTTTCTGCACTTCTCTGCCCCCATTAGCATGAATTAAACAGTTTAAAAAATGATCCTTACACTTCTGATGTGTGTAAATGTGATGCAAAATGTGTTTTTTTAAATTATAATTTGAATGATAAATTGTTCCTCCTCCACAGACTGACTTAATAACGAAAAAAGAACTTGCTTCAGGGAGTTTAAACATCTACCACACACCCACGGCCCTTCTCTGGTAGTGTAGATGTCAACATATGGAAGACAATAGGGTCGCTGACAGAACTGTTTGTAACTTAAAAAAAGGAGCAGCAAATGTTGTGTATTTGCAGGAATACATTGACTATTATGTTGATCTTGTGTAAGCTTCTGTTTAACATTATTAAAATATTTATTTTGTTTTCATAAATGTTACTTAAAGTGATTATAAACTGTAGAACACAAAGTACATACTGGATTTTTCCTGCACACCTTGGTGCCACCACAAGAGGGCGAGCACGCCTAGTTGTATTATTTCCTGCAAACACATGTTTTTGAGCCATTGTGCAAGAAAGCTCTGTGTTCCTGAGTGCTTTACAAGATAAGATTGATTACTTCGGTGAGCACACCCCGATGTGAGCGCAACGTCAAAGGTGGCCGGGCACGGATGTACTGCAGAGTTATGGGAGATTAGGAGGGAGAGAAGAGGACCACCTAGGAGAGGAGGGGAGTGAGAGAATGAGAAAAGAAGACAGTGGGGTTAAAGTAGCTGGACGGCTGCCGGCAGAGAGCGGTTTTGATTTCAGCTGTCAGTCTCCTGTCAGACGAGGCCTCACATGAGCTGAAATACAATTCTCCACAGAGCTCCTCTTGGCTGCCTGCTCTCTCCCGGCCATCCCCACCCACCGCTTAGCTGTGTGTAATACTTATCTACTTTCTTTTAAACTCTTTCAGACAGTATCCACTTCTCGTATCCTCACTACCCCTTTAATTAGACCCCTCGCCGGCCTCTTGCCCACAGGATCATTCATCCATGTACTGTTTTCATTTGCTGTTTCATTACCATTGTCCAGTCAAAGTGTCGCTTTCAAAGGCATGATCAAGCACATGCAGGTTCACTTAAGTAGGTGTTTACTCTTTGAAAATACACCTCACTTTTACTTTTGCCTGTAACTATGTTTCTACTGTGACAAGAAAATCTACCTGGAAAAATGTATCTTAACCATACCTTAGAGGGCAAATAATGAGTTGATTTAAGTTAGTTTAAATAGTTCTTGGACCTCTATTATACTCATCAGTATGTGTTTGTTTATACAAATCTCTCTTTTCATTGAAATATTTACATTATAAAATGATATTAAGCCCCACCCACTGAAAACACTGTTTTTCTTGAGATGAAAACTTGTTGAGCATAACAACACCTACTCTGCTGTGATTGGTAAAGCATTAAGGTTGGTCACGCAGCGTCATCAATCCAGTAACTCTCCACCTCCAAGCGATGTGTATTAAGACAGAAGCAGGCAAAGCCAATTATTATGTCATAAGGGACTCAGCTCTCTTAACCTCTTATTCACCAAGATTTCAGACGGGCGAGAAATGTATATTAGTATGAGTACCGATATCTCTGATACTGCTGCCCCCTCAACCAGACTGTAGAGGAGGGATCGACGGAAAAGAACAACTTTGGATGCTTGTGGACATTTAAGACCATTCCAGGAACAAATTAGTCCCAAAAGTCAGTGATAAGAAGGACAGTTTTGAAGACAAAAAGCAAAACCCAGAAACTAATAAAGTGGCCAGTTTGTGTCTTTGACTGGTAAAAACAAACCTTTTTGCTACAATAGAATGAGTCTTCCTGTTAAGGATGGATGGAATACGATTTGCGAAGCGTTGTTATTATTTTTAGAGCCCACTAGATGGAACTCTTTGCTCTTTAATCTTTGTCTCAGATCAGCTATAATGAAACCTCTTGTCCTTTTTAAGCCAAGATCGTCGTCAACTGATCTCGGAAAATGATGACAGTTTTTATTATAAGGTTGACTTTTCTATCAGTTGAATTCTACATCGGCAACACATAACCGCTGAAGTAAAGGCAGCCCTGCAACTTCACTCTCACTATTTTACCGTCCATCACTGAACAACTTTAACGAATCTTCTGGTTCTTTTCAACATTTAAAAAACGACATATACGGTCTGCTTTGGTTCATTTTCCATTCAGTCAGACTTCTGGTGATAAGCCAGTGTCTGTTCATTCATTGTTTTCCTCAGAATGTGTCTTGAAAGGAATATTTTGTGTAATTCACCGACACGATCTCATACAACCAACTATAGGTCATTTAAAATCCCTGCAAAGTTTTCTTGGAAAAGGCGCTCTGACCTTTTTAGTTTTCAATGCCTGGATTCCTGTTGAGCCATTCTCTGAGTCTTTACCTGAAATATTATTTATTTCCCTATTTAATCCCCTGATGTAATGCATGATAGATTCCTCAAAGATACTGTGAGCCGAACATCCATTTATGGGAAAAAGTTCACTGAGCAAAAGAGAAAAAGAAAATATCTGCACTTTACGTTCTCTAAAGGATCATCAGAACCAGATGTCAGACTCCCCTCATCTACAAAACATTCCCTGAAACTGCGTTGTTTACGTCCAGGATCTATAGTCATTGACAGCTGCACAGTTGTGTTTCCCTTCCTCAAGTTTGAGCAGATATAACATGAGATAAAGCTGCGCACATACATCAGATGATATGTTGCGTCCCATATTTCTGCAGATCTGCAGCTGACAACAGCTTGTTTGTGCAGTAATCTCTTTCTTAACAATCTTCAGGCACACAAAGTGAGATCATAGTGGAAGTGCACACACACACACACACACACATTGAGGCGTGTGGAGGAATCAGGAATAGGAAGTCTGCTTTAAGTCAGGGTACCCCTGGAGTGGGTCAGTCTTGCTCTGAAAACAAACATCCCCTGAGCTTTGAGCAATCCGGTGATGCAACGCCTTTGATCACGGAGTAAGGTTAAAGAATGCTCAAGGGTCAGTGGACCAAGGGATCCGATCTATAAACACATTACGTACCGGCCGACATCACGTATGCATGCGTGTTTGAAAAGTCCAGGGTTGATTGGGAAAAGTGTGCCTCACCTTGAAGCTGGTAACTTCCTCTCAGCACCCGTCACATCCTCAGTGGACCACCTGCTTTAATTTACAACAGTGAGCTGTCAGCATGGGAAGTCTCTACCGGGACAAAGACTGTTGGTGGTGCCCCGTCCCCCAAACATTTTAAATATTTTTAACACACATAAAGCAATTTATAAATTAATTATTTAAAAAACATGAATTGTGTAATTAAGTTTTCCTATCTATAAAATATCGTCAATTTGATATTTTAATTCATTGTATTTTTATTTCATTTGGAAATTACTTTATATATATTTTCTCAACAATGTGCTGAGTCATTTCACTGCTGTATTATTTCAGCTAGCATGTTATTGACTAACTAACTAAGCAAACATATCATATATTTATGAACTTAAAATCAACATTGAAGAAAAAGTTGACCAGTTTCTATATACCCTGTATTTTTTTGTGTTAAATGTTGAGATGGTTTAATTTAATAAACAGTAGTTAACTATCCAAAAAAACAACCAAAAACCATCAACGCCTGCTTAAGAACTTGGCTCCTGCTGGTGGTGATGTCCAAAACACAAGTGTGTGCATCAATTATGACGAAATAAAGTATATATTTATATTTAAAATGATGCTCTATATTGATTATTTAAGTCAGAATTCTTCATCTAACAGTTCTAATACCTTTTAGACAACGTTTCATTTTTTCCAGATCTCATTGAATAGATCAGATAAAATAGTCAGTATTTTCATAGAATAAATCTCTTGCGCCATAGATTTGTGTAATGTCACTAGATGTTTGTATTATATTTATATTCCACATTTGTTACCATGTTGGAAGAAGACTGGGAATCCAATTTAGCAAAAGTGAAACACCTTCTACTATCACCAAACATGTTCCTGTGTCGTGTTTGACAGCTGCTGACTTTGAAGGTTTTGCTGAGGAGGTTGATCCTGCAGTTACAGAATGTGGAGAAGGATTCCCAGCAGCTTAAAATGGAAGATGCTGAGGTCACGTATGCTTGAGGTCACCATGGATCTCCATTGCTGAGTGAGATGCACTGTGTTTAAGACTCATAAGGATGTACATATAAGGGATGAGCCCAAGAAGCACTGGTAACCTAATTTGAGTTATTTCAGTTATTGGTCTGAAGAGGGCAGTAGAGTTGTCTTGAAGGCTAATGGACTCAGAGTTACGTTGTCACACCTCGACATGTTTTTCAACCGTCAGAAGAACCTGCCCTGATTGTCAGTTTAGTCCTCCACTGATCAACGTCTTGGCTTCCATTGATGAGGACAAATGCCAAGTTGTCTTAGAGTCTGGCTGAAGAAGTGAAGCAGAAACTGTGTCAATCAAATTCCGGGAACATGAAAATCTGGTACAGCGAAGCCGGACCCAAATCCAGAACAATGACGTTTGAAGACCAAAGACATGTCAAGGAGCTCAGTTTCATATTTGACCAACAAAAAGAAAATCCAAATTATTTCTGATTGCACTCCCACTGCATTGTCTCTAATGAGTCTGAAGACTCCAGTTGTTGGTGGTTAACATTTTATATCCACCTCAGCCATCTATGATTCAGAGTTCCCGGCCACAGTTGCAATCTCGCCATCTGCTCCTGCTTTGCCGTCCAGTTGAGTATAAGGACACCGTCGTTTTTTTCTGTTCTTCAATAGCTTACGGTACATTCACAACATAATATGCATAGAGGTTGTAATCTTACAAATACTGTATATTCAGTTCTAAATTCTACGACAAAGTTGAGCTTTTCGGAGGTGTGAAAACATGTGGCTGCGGGTTACCAAGTTTAGTTGTAAGAAATCACTTAGGTAGAGATGTTGTGCTTTCTTTTGTGTCGCCGTCAAAAGCTGTATGAAGGATCTCAACAATCACACACAAAAGCAAGCAGAATGGACTTCCAAAGAGCAACCCCACAACCAGAATGATGAAGTGCCTGGTGAAGTTTTGATGAAGCTTCATGAAACAGTGTCAACTATTTTTTTTCGCCAAGTTGATGGCGCTGTTGACTTAAAAATAACTTTTTGTTTTGTTTTTAAAGCCAAACACTAGACAGCAAAGAGTGGACTCTGAAGACTAAAACAAAGCTTCAGGAAGCTTCATCAGCCCATTTGTAATTTCAATGGCGCTATTTTCTGACTTAGATAAAATTTGAAGATACAAATAGGATTCGGAGATATTGCTCAAGTTCACAAAAATGAAGTTAATTAGTAGTAAAAAGAATTTTCCGAGCATCCAAACTTGAGAAAAAATATGATATTGTTTAAACATTTGAAACAATCAAAGTATTAAAGTAATAAAAAGTATTGCATTTGCAATATTTGACACAGATGTTATAGAATTCTTATAAGAGTTTTGTTGCAAAAGCACTTTTCTGTGTGTGACCTAATAGTTAGGTGTTAGTGTATTTACATGTTGAAAATGTTTCACCCTGTCGAATGTCTGAACCACCCATTTTGTCTTTCAACGCCAGGGGACGGACTAAACTCTCTTGGCTCTTGACTTGACAGTTGATTCATCCCAACCCACTTTCAGATGTGCTTTTCAATTATTGCATGATTCTGTGACTGACGTATCCTCTGGTGAGAAACCTCTTCATCTCTCTGGTGGTCAAACCATTTGCAAAAAAAATCATTGTTGCAAACAACATTTTCAATTTGCCAATATATGTTGCTTGGGGGAAATAAAAGTGTGAAACAACAAAGATCTGATGTGGTGAAACTACGATTAGTTGGCTTTATCGTATCACACATCAGCTGTTGTAACTCTCTGGGTTGTTTGATCTCATTCCCAAACCATGACAAAAATCATTTTTCTTGGAACTCAATAAGTGGCATTTTTCAAGAGAAAACATGGAGAGTGTTACCAAAACCATTCTTCAAAACCCATGTTTTTGTTATCGTGTTATTTGTTGTTTTGTCGTGTTTTGCCTTTGTCAAACATTGCACCTCTTTTTCCTTTTAATCGAGGGAGAAGAAACACAGCTGGGGCTCACTATATTCCCAGCTTGTCAAAGTCACACCCTCTCACCTCTTCTTCCTTGTCACCATTCAAAAAGATATTGGCTTCTGCAACTGTCTCTGTGTCCCATTCTAGTAAACTGAAGAAAGCAAAAGCCAAAGTGAGAAGTTTGCCGTTGACCTGTTGTTGTGTTAGCCCTTTTTTTACCCATTGGAAGGTAGTTAATCAAGTCCAGATGTTTGTTTTCTGAGGTTGAGCCGAGAGAGTTTGCGTATGCGTGTTCACATGTGTGCCGCGCTGGCAATTACAGCTTGTTACAAGGTAGCTGTCTGCTTTAACTGAGGTGGAGGAATTCCCTGGCTGCCTATAGTGAATCCTGTAGAATAGAGAAGGTTGAACACTTTAGCATGTGTTCAACCTTTATAGGCAACATCTGTGTGTTTGTGTGTGATTTTGGAGTTGTTTTAAGAGAGGAAAATAGTTTGTTTGCTTCCCCCCAAAATGCACCTTTAAAATATTCTGTTATTTAGATACAGAGAGATGCATTCAAGATCAAAACATTTCATCTGAACTAATGGAAACATTTGATTATTGACGGGTACATCTTCGACCAAAATGACGCGCTTAAAACATCCAAATACCTCCGTGTTGCTCGTCTGTGTCGTCCATCTTGTATTGAAAGCTCAACAATAGGAATTGTTCCGAATATTTTTTTTAAACAACTCCATATTTCAAGCCTGTTTTCAGAGGACGTTGCTAGGCTAGATACTAGGCCAGCTGCATGTTTGTCCTGTACGACACGCTTAAAAACATCCAAATACCTCTTTTCTCGTCTGTAATGTCCACCTCGTTTTGAAGTGTCAACGACAAAAATTGCTTCAGAATAAAAGGAACACGTCTAGATTTTAAGCTTGATTTTCACAAACGTTGCTTGGCAAGCAGCCTAAATCTTGCGCACTGACACTTTTAATATGAGGATATAAGTCAGGTAGGAATTGAGGGATTGATCATTTCCGCTAAAAACAAACCTTAAATATAGACTTGTTTAAGTTTTCGGACAATTCTTCTTGTCAAGGCTTCATTACAAGATAGGCTGCTACGAGATAATTTTCGAACAAGATGAAGACAAATACAACTGAGCTCCAGTTAATACATTAAAGTATTTTTTTTTTTTTTTGCATTTTTGTCTATAACTTTAAAAAGGATCGGAATTCTCTGAATGAGGGTGAATAGAAAATGAGTTTGAATTTTGGTTGAAATATCACTTTATCTTCAAAACTTATATAGCAAAGAGTGCCATCTAGTGGGCTCTGAAAATGAGGTCAATGCTTCATGAAGCTTCGTTAGTCTATCACTACTTTAATCATCTCCATTGTCTTATGTGAAAATGCCATCTGAACAATTTATATCATTGAGCTCGTTGTGTAGATGGGTTGACGTCAAAAAATAAACACGGTGGAAGGGGTCACTCCAGCTACTGAACCTTCTGAACTTAAGGCAACCTCCGGCCTTTCCCCACACAGTTAAAAACAATACAGGGATTGATAGAGAACCCTTAATAGAGTGTGTTCAGTGCAGGTGTTCGTTTGCGGAGATCAAATGAATATTTCATTTCATTTTTTGTAGTTTTATTTGGGTCACGACCAGTCCGTACTGGCTGATGACGGGCCCCAATCGCAGACCAGTTGAGAACCACCAGGTTCTATTGAAGTCAAAAAATATATTGCTGTCAAAAAAAATGTGTATTTGTAATGATAGAAGGATTTAATGAAGCATGCTGTAATGTTCTCTGTACTCACACCTGTCGCTGTCATTAGCAATGAAGCGAAAAAAAAGCAGTATGGGAGGAAAATACGCACACACGCAAACACACAAACACACACAAGAGTCTGGACCGGCACATCATTCTGAAGACAGCAGGAACAACTTCAAAAGGTGAGACATCCCATAACTCACATCAGTCTGCTGGCAATCCTTGATTTTTCCAGCCAATCAGGCGTTAAGAATGTCCAAAGTAAACAACTCCAGCTGAATGACACATTCCTTGGAGATGTAACTCAGAACTTTCACAGAAGTCTTCCTTTAAGAGAACACCAACGTCTTTCGTAGAGTTCAACCCTTCACTTCTTCAATCCATATTGTGAGCCAGGTTGCCGCAACCACATGCATGTCAGTGTTCTTGTAAAGGTTTTTTTGGGGTTTTTTTTTACAAATTGACTGGTGTTTTAACTGGTTCCAAATTTTTTAATCATATTTTTATCATGCAATGTTTCTTTGGAGTTAAGCTGTAACATTTCCATTCCTAAACATTCTGGATTACCATGTGTTTGTGAGTTTGGAAGACTATTTGTGCGAGCTACACTCTTAACCAAGTAGTCCGACACACTTCTTCAGACTCTCCTCAAGGTCACACTCGATAGTATAGAAGAAAAGTTCTCCTATAATGTTTTATGACTGAATGTAGACCTGGGACACATGCAGCACATTTATGGAACCCCCCTATGGAGTCCAAAAAAAATAATCTGATATGTAGATGTTATTGCAATTTGAATACGACCACAAGATGTTCTTTATTTAACTTCTTCATCACTTTGTGTGCTTGTTTTTGTAAGTAATGGATTTTACCCTTGACCTTCTGTTAATATGTCTTCTTGACGCTCAACATGTGTTAAAAAACATGTTGTTTTCTTATGTAAAATGATATTGTATTCACATGTTGCTATAAGATCATAATATTTTCATTAGGGACACACATACACAAATGTATGAAAATGATATTTAGCTCATGTTTACTTTATAATAAACTCACTTAGTTATTATTATCTGTTTTTCTCCTTCCCATCTGTCTTGTGGCATCTCAAAACAGTCAGGGGTAAGCTTCATGAAGCATTGCACTCATTTTGAGAGTCCACTAGATGGCACTCTTTACTGCATAATCCTTTTTTAGAGAAACTTTAATTGAAAACTCCTATAAAAGTTAGGCCAAGAGTGCCATCTACTGAGTGCCATCTACTGAGCTCACTGTGTCATGAAGCTTCATCCACTTGCAATGTCATGGGGAACATACAGAAGAAAAGGCTTCTGCTATCATGACCTTGTTTTTTTAAGTGGCTTTTCTTTCCACTCCTCAACATACCAAAATATAAATCACTTATTCACAGAATACGGATTAGTTTTAAGTAAAGAAAGAGGCACATGGGTGCCACAATAAGCAAGGCTCAGGCAGTGTCTTATGTCATTGTATCTATTTATTTGTTTTATACTATGTGAAAACAATTGTAATATCCACTGTGTTTTTAAAACAAATGCAAACAAAGAATAAAACCCCTGGTTATGTGAAAGTTTTGTTAGACTGTAGGAGTTTGATTTAAAAGTAAGTGCATCTATAAAGTCTCAGGTCAGTGAGGGGAGGGGGATATAGAACAGGTTGAACTGTGCCTGCAACCATAAATTAAAATCAGATTTCATGATCTTCCATTAATGTCGCATTTAAACGATTCCCCCAACAGTCCTCCCCAGTGTTTCATACACATCCAGAAGCTATCAAGCTAGAACATCCTGTTTCATGACAGACTAAGCACTAAAAGCAAGATTTGTACAACAGACAACCTGATCCGTCTTCAGTGTCATCTCAGGATAAGTACATATCTTCACTCCAGAGGGGAAATATGCTTTTGGAGGTACAACATGTTATACTTAATGAATACGTTTAGTTTTGGAGGTACAGCCTGTAACTCTGAGTGGGTATTTCTTAAACAGTGTTTACCAGACTCTTCCCGTAACCGACAAAAAAACAGAGAGAAATTAGTCATTATTCCTTGATGAATATTACTATTGAGTTTTGGTTTGGTTTTGTGGCAACAAGCTCTGCTTATTCCCCTTTAAGTCGTGTCAAGTTGAAATGAAGCACTTGCCTAATTTACAAAATAACATCAAGACAATTAGGGGGGGATTTTCTGATTGTTATAGTGTATTTAAGCAGGCAAATACAACCCAGATGCATCATGGATGGATTGGTCTTGATCTGACCCAGCTTCAATTTATTTTGTTTTTCATTTCATGCAATTGAAATCTGGATATTTAACTTACTTAAGGTCTAGTATTCAAGTACGTCATCACGGACCACTGAAAAATCTGTTTCTTTAATGGGGAAATGTTTTTGACTCAATTTTTTTGTCAACAATTAAGTTCTTCTTTGTTATGTTTGGAACTTGAGGTTGGTTCTAAACTAGCTATTTCTGACCATCATTGTAAAATTAATATTATATACACTTTTAGACATCACCACTCAATTGCTTGTAATGCTAATGCTAATGCTAGAATGTTCTTGTTGTATGCACTTTTATTACCTTCTGTTAACAATGGTTGCAAATTCCACATGAAAATACCACAGATACGGTGTTTTACTAAAGAGAGATGTCTCTGTCAAGCTCTCACTCAGTTTGACGTTTGAAAGGCCGGAGATTCTTAAGCACATTGGATGAAATATTATGGGCCATTATTGAGAGCTAAAACCTTTCCACAAATGCCATGGCAGTACATTGCGTGCACACTTCATGGTCTTTAAATGAGATGTTTGTCAAATTCTCTGATCTTTTTGGGCAGGTCCGTACTGGCACAGCATGAGGTCCTCAGTGGGGCTTCTAAGATAATAAAAGCTCCACAATTGGGATTGTATATATACATATACCTATGAGCGCAAGTCCAACATGGAAGCCATGATTTTTTTAAAGAGGTCGATAAAAAGAAAGTTTATTTTCTTGGTGTCAAGGTGTAACGTTAGAATGAATTACGATTGGATTTTTAAGTGTTTACAACTCTGTAGTTAATCACATTTAATAGATCTACTTTCTATTGCATTCTGGGAGCTCTTTTGACCTACAAGGTCACTTCATATGCTGTGTGTCAAACCAAAAAATATGTTTCTTTTG
This sequence comes from Callionymus lyra, assembly GCF_982586985.1. Classification (NCBI taxonomy): domain Eukaryota; kingdom Metazoa; phylum Chordata; class Actinopteri; order Syngnathiformes; family Callionymidae; genus Callionymus; species Callionymus lyra. The sequence continues at coordinate 3,528,474 of NC_141833.1, forward strand.
TTTTTCTTTGTTTTTCCATCTATTGGGCCCCGAAGTGAGGACGATTCTTCATGAAGCTTCACATAATTGTAGGGGTGAAGAAGTTTCAGCTCTTTCTAGGAACCTTATAAGTCACTAGTTTGTATTTTGTGATGCCATTAAGTCAAAATAGCTACGTCAAATAAAGACTTTGATCATGTATTAAAAACAAAAGTTTTTAATAATGAAACATTTTAAGCAAAATAAAGTTGAAATAAAGAAGTATTTTTGTTTTCAGAGTTCACTAGATGGCGCTCTATGCTGTATATTCTTTGTAATGAAACCAGCCATTATTTTTGGTAAGAAACGCCATCAAGTGAGCTCAGAAATTTGTGACACTGCTTCATGAAGATTCATCACCCGATCACTACTAATTACTACAATTTGTTGGAGAAAATATTACGTTATGTAGAGATACTTATTGGCTTTTGGCAACTATTTTAATGAAGTATTCCATCATAGTTTAGCTGTTGACACTGATGACATGGTGTCATGAAGCTTCTTCGGCATCACTAATCAGAACAACTGTGTTAAAATCATAAACTACATTAGATTCAGTATAAAATAAGAATAATTAAAATTGTAGGCAATTGAAAAGCATTGCAAAATAGTATGTATGGACAGGCTGTTTTAAAGAACTTCAGGGCTATTCAACTTAAATTTCCTGAGGGCCAGATTGTTTGAAGGATGTCCAGCCTGTGTGTCAGTCATCTCCTCTACTACTATTTTGTGTTAAATACTAGGCAAACAGATGAAAAATACAGTAGATACACACTGCTATAAATCATCTAGCATACATATATTGAAATAAAAACAGCAACGTGTCTCCTCAAGTTATACTCTCTGTTGATGTTGCAGACATGTGACACAAAAAGCATATGGGAATGCCTCTGGCATTCTCCATGTGAAGACATTTGTCAGTCACTTCTTTGTTAAATCTTGTCGCTTTCCTTGTCAACTTTTGAAGCTCTGAGAGGGCCATGTTGCATTATATAACTGGAGCTATTTAACACTTTAACTCTTGTCTTATCACTTGATCAAGGTTACCCTGAGGCCACTTTGGCTTTGAGTAACTTTTAATGGAAACTCTCACCTTCGATATGGAGGTCATTCACATTGACCCAGAGGCAACCCAAGGGATACCTCAAACACATTTGTTTTCGGCCTCTGGGTCAAGATAACACAAGGTTTAACTTCGCTTCAGTATTCATGTGTGGATGAGAGGGCTTTGAGTTGAAGATTGTTGTTAAGTACAATCGCATAATACTTCTGTGTTGCTTAAAAAAAATAAACATTCCTTGTTTTTTCTTCTTCCCTCCACTACAGAAACACTTTTAAGCTTTGTCGACGACATCTTGTCTGGAGCCAGATCTCCATGTGTGATGTTAGGAGACATCCCGAACCTCCAGTCCTCCTCTATCACCATGATCATCCGCTGCCTGGAGCCGGACACAACATACATGTAAGCAACTGCTCATGCATTAGTAAAATGATTTGGTCACTTTTCCTCCCATACAGTGTAGTTGTGTGAACCACTACAGACCATTTCTAGAAGGAGAAAAAAGTTTCAGGATGTAAAGACAGAAAAGAAAAGAGGGAAAGTTGTTGATAAGAAAAGAGTTGGTGATGTCTCGGAAAGCCGGTCCACCGTTGAATGATTAAAAAAAAAAACCCTTCTGATGTATTTAGCCTTCGTGAGCAGGTACACATGCAATTTTAATCCAGCATCAGCAGGACTCCCTACTTCCCTCCATCCTGTCTGGCAGCTCATTCCTCTCCCTGAGCCAAGTCCTTGTCTTGCACCTCTGTGAAGAAAATCTAAGCTTGAAACAATACAAAGCTCAGGATAGGCGCCTTTGCAGGAGAAAAATGGTGTCTAAACGTGCTGCTCAGTGAGCATGGCATGGAGAGTGGCCAGAATGTAGCTGCTTTTGGAATGTTATGTTCCGCCAGTTTAGTTCTAAAAAGTCCACGTTTGATCAATATAAAATAATTAATTTATATTTTATTTTCTGTACATAATGTTTGTTATGTTATTCACAAAATGCTTCATATAAGTGCTTTTGCAGTTAGCTTCAGTAAATACGTTTATTTTATATATTTTAATAGATGAATAATATAATTTGGGATTTAGAGTGAGACAAGGAAAATACAGTTATAAACTATATTAGAAACTGGCCCTTGATCTACACACAAGTTTACAGACAAAAAAAAATATATCCAGAACTAGCTGAGGCTATCTTTAAATAAATAAAACTAAATTTGATTTTGATTTCAGTTTGGTTTCCAGAAGAAGGAAGGATACAAAAATGTGTTCAGGTGGTACTCTGGCCATTAATGTGTTTAATTTACGTTAAATGTGTCTCCTATATGATTTGGATTTGGGATTAGATCATTTAAAAATGCTGGGCTTTAATATTTTGGGTTTTCTTCTTTTTTTTTCTTTTTCCAAAATGTTCCAAAAGCTTGTTTTCAGCTGTCAAAGCATGGAAATGTAATAGCCTATCTGACCACTAGGTGGAGGTGTTAAGTCAGGGAATAGACGATGATTTAGTTGTGTCGCAGGGGAAAACTCATCATTCATGTCTGCTGTTCAGGTTCCGCTTGTGGGCTGTAGACAACACAGGCCGGCGGTCCAGCCCCAGTGAGGTCACCATCAAGACTCCGTGTCCAACTGTGGATGACGTCAAAGCCCAAGGTGAAGAGTGAAAAAACACACACATGCCGTTACACTAGAAAGTTCCTAAACAAACCAACGGCATTCAAAAAGAGATCATAAAAGGGTGACCCACACAATTGCAGTAGCTGTAAAAAGGTATAATGTCCTGCTGGACCCTGGTGAGTGAGGCATGTCCAACTGTGGTCCAGGTCAGATCCGGGAAACGGTGGAGAGATCGTGTCTCGAGGTTGTCCAGGAAACTCCTCTGTTTATCAGGTCCCTGTGACCTGACTTCAGATAAGAATAATTAAAAAAGAGATTAATTTCAATTTGCAAATAAATCCCTCAGCTGAAGAAGGAAGTGTGCTTGTTATCTCGCTGTCTGTCTTTTATTAGTAAAAAAAAACAAAAAAAACCTCTTAAACAGTTTCAAATATTTCCGGAAATGTTGATCAGGGTTGTCAATTTCTGTCTGGATGAGCTGAGATAGCCCAGTAGTTGGCGCTCTTTGCTGTGTCAGCTTTAGATTTAGGCAACTTTTTTCAGTTTTAATGACACGGCACATTATTTTAAGGCAAAGAGCGCCATCTACTGAGTATGGAAAATGCAATTACCACTTGTGAAGCTTGATAAAGCTTCATGAAACAGTGTCATGGTGTTTAGAGATCAGTAGGTGGCGCCATCAGTTTAAGAATGATGTGATGTTTCATTAGAACAGTTGTTCAAAACTAAGGAAAATACTGCAACTACCGCCATCTAGTGGTTCTGATCACTATGAGACTGCTTCTTGAAGCTTCATCAGACCATTACTACCATCTGGATCCACAGATGCAACACTCTCTGTGGTGCAAAATGTACTACAGCGGAAGATCTCATTCTTACTCAAGCTTACTGTGTATGCTTGGCAGAGGTCTGCGTGTCTTGTCCTTTAGTTTTCATTCATTCCCACTTTTATGATTCCACTTTAGGTGATCCAACAGAAACTATAGATGTTTAGGCTTCCAGGGACTGATGAAGCCTTGGCTAAAACATTATAGGAGTTTTCAAAAAAATGGTTGCTTAAAGACAAATGTCAGATTTCCACTGGATAAGTATTACCTGGGGACCTCTGGTAATTTGTAATAATTATGAGAATGTCTGAGTTTTAATCCAGTGCGAAGGCGCCATGTCTGTGATTTGTAATGTAATAATTCCGCCGCAAATGACCTACTGTAATTCACTAAATATTAATCCTGTGTGAATCCGAATGTCTGTGTTAGTAATTCTGAATGCCTCATATATGCCACTTTAACGGACTTCTAGGCACTCGCCATAGTGTTAATATTTACTTCCGCTGTTTTATTTTGAAGGGGTTGAAAAGGAAGTAGATCGAGTTTTTGTCGGGGGTGTGTTCCACATGACGAAAATAAAGAAGACGTGCGCGCTGCACAGATACAAACTAAGTTCCAGCCTAATACACTCGGTTACAGTACTGTAACAGACGCTTGGTTACACTAACTTTCTCTTTCAGTAATGAAGCTCCTTTTTACATCTGTATCTCTAGGTAATGTCAGTTAAAAAGACTATTTTACAGATGTCGCTTATCCCGTGTGAATGCACTTAAAATAACGCAGAGTAGGGGGGGTAATTTAGAAAAAACAGAGGTCCCCAGGTAATACTTATCCTGTGCAAATAGGGCTATAGACTATACCGCAAATAATGTCATCTAGTGGAGTGAATATGAGGACGATGCTTTGTGAAGCTTCATCAACAGTGTCTAAAGCTGTGTGGGCGTTGGTTAGCTAACTAAACTCACTTTTCCAAAACTAAATATCACCTGTTTGTACTTTACAGAAATAGCTGATAAAATCTACAATCTGTTCAACGGCTACACGAGTGGAAAGGAGCAGCAGACGGCGTACAACACTCTAATGGATCTGGGCCCTCCCACTCTGCACCGGGTACTCTACCACTACAACCAACGCTACGAGAGCTTCGGCGAATTCACCTGGAGGTGCGAGGATGAGCTGGGACCAAGGTACCTACATCACTGCTTTTTGTCGAACCTTTAACGTGTAACTAAAGTAAATCAACATGCATTCCTTCTACTAAATTGATCATCACATTTAAATCGATGGCCAATTCATCACAGAGCCTGACAGTTCTCTCTCTGTCAAATACACTGATATCGTCCAATCAGATTTACTCCGAGCGTTCTCACACTCAGCAGCTCCTGCCCGACTTAAACTGACACAATAACAGTGTTTTGGCTTCAGGATTAAAGACAGATTGATGAAATGCAGACTATTGTACAAAATCAATGTAATTAAATGCATCATTTGTGAGCGCCACTTATTACTGAGTTGTATTGTAATTGATCTTTTGTTCTACTGGAGCCCTCCATAAGCGAAAGCTGGTAAACACAGGGTTTCGGCAGTTGTGACTCACTATTAATGCGTACCACATGCTGCTGTGACTTCTCATTAGTGCAGCAAATTTTATATCAGTTAAAAATAGTACCAAATAAACACGCTATTTGGCTTTGCTGCTGTGAAGAGAAATGTTTTCCTTAACATAGTCAGAACCTGTTGAGGCATTGCATACTGAGAATGTGTGTTTTGGTCGAACACCTTCAGGTAATTGTTTTTTAAGAGGTTTTGAGCGGGAATAGGTGATAATAATGGCATATTAAACAATCAAGTATTGCTTTTAATAGTACATACAATACTTATACTTATTCATATACTTATTGACTAAATAATGTGAAAAATAATATAATAATAAGATTTTTATAGTAAGACTAATAAAATATATTGGAAATAACAAGATTTGCTATTTAATATTGCAATTAGATCTTTATTTATTTATGACAAATGATGTATTATTTACTTCAAAAGCCGTGGCTTGATCGTGATTCAAATGCAGAGCTTATAAATTTGCGACAATAATTTATATAATGGTCATTATTATAATTCATTAAAAACACATTCAGAGAACATCATGCATAAACCATCTAAGAGAAGGTTAAAGCTTATACACCACTCACACAAAATGTCATAAAGCTTGTAATAAGTTGCCATATATAATTGTCAACCATCAAAAAGATATTCTATAAAGCCTTTTAAATTAACCTTAATATCTTCTGAATGTGCCTATAATGCTATGTACATTGCAGAAATGGCTCTAGTAAGGTAATGGCTACTGAAAATGTATACTGAATTAAGCAAAATAGCTTCATACACTTAGGCTGATAAAGCTTTGTGGAGCCAAAAATGACACACTTGAAAAATGTAATGACATTACCTCCATGGTGCTTGTCTGTAACGTCCACCTTGACAAGAGAAATTCTCCCTGAAAAAAATAAAATAATTCTGTATATTCAAAGTACGTTTGTCGTGTAAAGAATCAGTCTTTCAGTTGCTGACTGACTCTTAAGTAAAGCTATCCTAGCAATGTCTGCTAAAACATACTTAAGGTTGTTTACTTTTTTTTCAGAAATAATTATTGTCAAGTATTGAATTTTTTTACGTGTTTCTTTTTGGTGGAAGATGAAGACAGAGACCACTGAGCTCCAGTCGCTACATCTAAATGAATAAACATTTTTGCATATAACTCAAAAAAGTGAAAATAATACCAACCCTTAGTTAACACGAGGGTGAGTAGAAAATTAGTAAATATTGAATTTTTTGCCATATACAGTCAAAAGTGCCTCCTAAGGGCCTCTAAAAATGAGGACAATGCCTTATAAAACATCATCATCACTATGATTATTATAACTTCCAGCATGTCATCGTAACTGTGAACAATTCACATAAGCGGCGGCGAAGTGATCAATTGACATTAATGGCGGCTCCTGTGTTTGTTTATTGGGGTCATTTGTGTGAATTCCCGCTGAGGTGGGAAGCTAGGTGTTCCTCAGTGGCATCTTTATGGCCATTTAATAGCGCCCAAAAAAACGCCGGGCCTCTGTGTTCTTGCTAAACTAAAGATAAGTAGCCATCAAGCATAAGAGCGGCGTCCATAAACAGAATCATGTGTCCAGTATAAAATATAAATGGCAGCCTGTGCTTTAGGTTTGGCAGGTGAAACTGATTAGCTCCCTCTAATTCTCGCTCTGTGTCCATGGATTCCCCGGCCATAAATGAAAGGTTGTTTTTAATAGGGCTCGTGCTGGAAAGAGTTGATGTAATTGAGGGAGTTGCTTCTGAAGTGTTCCATTAAAATACACTTAGATTAACAGTCCCCCAATTTAGTTAAAGGGAGGGGTGATTAATGTTAATAAAGGCACCTAAGAGGTGGGAAACAAGTACAGAAGTGCACACGAGGTGAGCCCTGGCAACGGAGGAAGGAGGTAAAATTTTATTTTTCTTCTTCAAAGGAGCATTAGACTTTCCAGTGTAGCTGGTTCGGTGTGAGGAAAGGTTCTATTCAGAGCCCGAGGCGAAGTGTTCGCTGTTGTTAGTGAGCTTTCCTGCTGAGTGTGAGCACAGCTTCCCAGCAGCCTCGAGTCCTTCATACCTGCCTTGTTACTTGACAATGGAGGGAACAATAAACACGGTCCAGAAATGATTCCCCTGACACCCACACTAGTCCGTCTGATGGATCAGCTCTTCGTATCCATGCTAATTGAAGAACAAGTGTCACCTTTGGAAGACGTTTATAAACCTTTTTTTAATTATAAGAGCAGAAGAAAAAAACACTTTCAATAGTATGGTTTTGTACCGGGAGGAAAGAACATTAATCAAAAAGACAGTGATTAATTTGACATTTATTTTACCCTGATAAATATTTCTAGGAAATGAAAATGATCTCAGAAAAATTAATTACATTTCTTTCGATTTCACCTTAATTCTGGCTTTCACAAAAAATAACAAAACTTGCTTGCCAAGAAAAATAGTCACCACCACTTTTTTTTACCAGAATCTAGTGCAGAATCAAAATGTTGCCTCATACTCTCTGATTTTATAACCTGGTCATTGAGAATATAAATAAAGTGGCGACTTAATGCGTTTGTTTCTTCTCGTTTAGACTATTGCAACAGTTTTTTTCATGTCTTATCAAGAAGGATCTGTCTCCCCTGCAGTTGATTCAGAACTTTGCTGCGAGAATTTTGACCCGCTCTAGTAGAAGAACTCACATTTCTCAGATCCTTAAAACTCTTCACTGGCTGCCAGTTTCTTTCAGGATCAACTTTAAAATTCTGGTTCTTACTTTCAGAGCTATTCATGGTCAGACTCCTCCTTACATCAGTGATCTGATCTGGCCTTACACCCCAGCTCGGGCTCTGAGGTCTGTGGATCAGAATCTACTTATGGTTCCACGCACAAGCTTCAGGACCAGAGGAGAGAAATCCTTCCAGGCTGTTGCTACTAAGCTTTGGAACAATCTTCCTCTTTCTGCGCGTGATGGATCTACTGACTCCTTCAAGAAACATCTTAAGACATATATTTTAACTGTATATTGTTTTTGATTGTTAAAGCGCTTTGTGACCCTGGTCTGGAAAGGCACTTTACAAATAACCATTTCTTATTTACTTATTACTTACTAATAATATTTATTATGTTCCTTGTTTAGATACAAATGAAAACATATTTTCATTATACTATAATAAGCATTATCAAAAGACTGAAGGAAAGCTATTACCAACCTGCACCAGAACATCAGAGATACTTTCTACCAAACGATCACAAACAAATTCACTGCAAAGAAAAAATATATAAAAATATATATATATTTAAGAAAAAATAAAAATGTCGGGAGTGGGAAAACTTGTTGTTTAGCACGTTACCAATTGGTCTAACTGACCATAAGAGTGAATGTGAATGTTAAATATGATGTGAGAATCATTTTTTCCAGCACACCTAAATCATATTCAAAGATGACTCTTCTCCATGCTTTTGCGGCGTGTATTAGTTACAGAAACATGACGTCACTGACGGGCTCTTCAAAACGCGACCCCTAGATAGACCGGATATGACGAATGACGACACAAACCAAGATCATAATCTGAACGTGAATCAATGCAAATGTAGTTTTAGAGTGATGAGACTTCTACAAGCATAAAAAATTAACAATGTTGATGATTATTAAACAAAAAAAGAGTAAATAATAATAATTAATAAAAAGTTAAATACATTTAAAAAAAACTGCCAAATCAGTGGGAGGGTGGCGTGTTTTATAATAATAATACATACAGTACTTTACGATTCAACAGCGCTATATTGTTGTTTTTTTTATTTCAAATCAAATGTCATTTTTTATTTATTTATTTTATGGTTTTTTATTTCATTAAAAGTGCATGTTAAGTAAAATAATTACATTATTGTATATGCATTCAACACGCGAATAGTCACTGCCTTTGTACAGCCAGCTTTAGCTGCTTTCAAAGCTGATGTTTTGGGCTTTCAGTTATATTATTTCAACCAAAGCAGTGTGTAAGAGTAAAACTATGTCACAAACATTCAGTGTCTCCTAGAAGCATTCAGGAACTTAACAAGTCTATCAAAAATATATTCTATTGAATAATATCGTGTGATGCAGCCCTAGGTCTCAGGTGTCTAAATGATACTTTCTAAACCTCATTAACTCTCAACCATGTACCATGAAGCGAGCCAGCACTGAAATAGTTATTTTGTGTAAATACTTTTCGTAGTACTTTGGGTAGTGATCAAAAGAATAAGATCACAAGTGCCCCCTTGGCTACCACCTACCGGGCGCCTTCCTTGAGAGGTGTTCCAGGCACGTCCAACTGGTTAGAGGCTTTGGTGCAGTTTCAGGAAGTACGCCTCCTGTTTTTGCTAACATCTCACTTTATTCCCAGAAATTTTATTTAACGTTTATGTTGTCTGCTCAGAACGGATTATCATAGAATATCATGTGACTTTTATATACCCAATAAATCTGATGTCATTTTTGAAACATGTGAAATGTTACCCCTCTTTGAAGAAATATAACAACCAGATTTCAAATATTTTTGCTCTGCTTTTACTTATACACTACTTTGACTCATTACAATGAAATCTTGCGACACATTTGAGGAGTCACTTTGTTTGACTGAGGTCCTCCAAGCTTCTCGAGATCTTAGACGTACGAATGGTGTTGAGTTGGATTTCCTCGACACCACATTGGGCCAAACTTTTCTGCGACAGTACGTCTCCACCTCTCTCAGCCGCAAAACACCAGGATAACTTCTCTACTTCCAATTAAGAATTAACTTCGTGCTTAGCGTGACAATGCTTAAGAGAACTATGGCCATGGATTTGCATGTGTATATCCATATATGTTCTACCTCAGACACCAGGTTACATTTGTAGTAGCTTGTCCGCATTGAATAATAAAGAAAATCATCAGGGTAGAGATACGTTTTCGAATAAGCTCCAGCTTTCGGTTAAAATCAATTTTCTTCTTTTGGAGATTAGAAGAGGAAATGAGTGCTTCCTGCCTATACATCAATGAACCAAGTCTTGATAGCCAAGCTGAGACAGACGGACGCTAGCATGACAAGGTACCTTTGTTCACGACTCCATAAATCCCTGTGTGCTGAGTCCACTAATCCTTGAATTGGATTTCTGTCATCAAGTACAGAATGCATAGATGAACGATGTCTATGATCCGTATCGTAAACTTGTGCAACCAGCAAGTTTTATTTGTATTAAAGATGCATTTCGTGCTATTTATAAGCTTGTTCCTTAGAGTATTGCATGGCACTCAACGTCCATTTATTAATAACATTAAGACAGTGAGAATTATGTAAAGTTGCCACAATAAAAAAAACAACAATCAATTTCTTTCTTTAGTTTAACTTAAGTTCAGCACTACACGGACTCAGGTTCCCAAGTGATATATCTTTTGTTAGGAAGCACCTGTCTCTGGTTGATATGAGAGTACCTTGGAATGGTTACTGGCTTAATGCAATTGTTGATGTTGTGGTGTATTTTGGTCACAGCCATCAGGGGTGGTCATGGCTAACACTGATTTCTCTTATTTTAAATGAAAGTTTGCCTCGTTCAAAGGTGTGTCAGAGTGTGTCTAGCCCAGTCACTCGTTTTTCGCTGAGAAAAAACATTTAACTTATCACTTTTCAAAGGCACATCTTGTGTATGTGTAATTCTCAATGAATATTCCTTAAAAGTTAAAACATCCAAATGGTATCATGGAAATGCTTAACCTCACGTAATTTCTGACACGTAAGTCAGCCCCCTCACTAACACTTTGACCACAAATAAAAACTAAAATGGAATTCCAGCCCACACACTCATTTGTCTCTCCTCTAGCGTCGCCATCACAAACAATAAGAAGTGAATGAATTGGATTTCCGTAAGCTAGTCAAAATATAGATAAAAGCTGAGGGCTTGAGTTCCTGACTCGCTCTGCAGTTGTCGCAGCCAAGAAATCCATATCTGCACACGGATCAATGAACATAGGTATTCATCTTTCTTGTGGCGACATACTATCAGATCATCTGTTTTTAGAAACGTATCAAATGGCACAGAAAGGACTCTCTGGTTTCCTCTGGAGGACGTTTTGTTGTCTTTTTCATGTAACATCGCGTGATGTTTTAACTGGAACCATAAACTCACCAAAAGGCTGTCGGTCCAATGCTTGACACTATGCCTCCCGAGGCCCAGGCCTTGTCATCGCCAAGGGAGCACCGTTATTTAAGGGGGCTGCTTGGTTGTTGACTTAGAAATGCTAGATGTTTTGGCTAAGTCAGGAGAATATCATTGATTCTCTCCATTTTGGATTTGGCCATGTTTGGATGGCTTTGACTAATGTTGGATTGTTTTTTTGGTCTATTTTCTCTCTGTTTTCATGTGACAATCTCTTTAATCAGAGCAGCGCATGTGATAACACTTATTGTTTGGGTTGGAGTTTGTCTCTGGAAATTATAACCCTGACTACAGCAGACTGTTTACTTTCCTCGCTAAATTTTTACAGACAAGAAAAGAAAAAAACAAACACAATTAAACTTGGAGGTGGCCTTCAGTTTTACCATTGGCTGGGATTTATTGACCTTTGTGCCAATTAACTTTGAATAAAGGATGAACATATTGAATCAACTTTGATAGAGAATCCAAGACAATGATTTCCACAAGTTCAATTAGAATACTTTTCTTCTACTTGTAGTCTGTAAAGTTAACATGTTTCTAGGGAAGTTGACAAGTTGAAAATGGTAATTTGAGGGCAATAATGTGATAATTTAAAGGGTTATACACTGTTGATTAAGGTGAATGTCTCTGTAAATATCCCCAGTAACTTTGAAGCAGATCAGAACAAGAGTCTAAACAATGTCTTCTATAACCTCAGAGCAATGGATTGTCAACAATTTGTAGTAAGTACACCATCCTTTGCTTGAATACAAACAGCGTTCGAACATGCGTCTCTTTCATGATCAGAATCAGAAACAGCTTAGCCAAGTATATGCCATAAATATACACAAATTTTTGTCCGGCTGTTTTTATCATCCATAGAAATTTGCAAAAGTGCAAGAACAGTCTGAGTGACTGAAAGTGGAGATAGTTGAGGTGACACAAGTGAGAATGTATTTGTTAATGAAATAGTGGTGGGGAGGAAATAGCTTGAGGAAAAGGAGCAAAAGAGGGAAGACCCTGGGCAAGTGGGGTCTTTGATGATGTTCTCTGTTCTCTTCCTGGTCCTGGACTCGTACAATTCCTGGATAGGAGGCGCACCAATGATTTGTGCTGCATTCCTCACAGTCCGTTGCACTCTCCTCTTGTCTCTCTTTGTGGCTGCTGCAAACCCACCCAGTGATGGAGGAGGAAAGATGTCCACTTACCATTTCAGGTCCTGGGAGATAGTTGTTTCAAAGAACTTAGTAAGGTCCATTGTCAACGCCACTGTCTTGAACTCCAGGTGGTTCCTCCTACACCAACGAACCATCCGCTGGACCTCCTGCAGACTCTTCACCACCCTGGTTCTGGCCCATAACCGTTTTGTCTTTTGCAAACTTCAAGAGGTTTACTGTAGGGAGCTCAGAGCTGCAGTCACTGGTGTAGAGGGAGAAGAGCAGTGGTGGCAGGACACATCCCTGGGGGACGCCAGTGCTGATTGTTCTTGTGGTAAAAGAGACGTATCTTTGTTTCACCTACCAACTCCTCTCTGTCAGGAAGCTGATGAACCACTGACAGATGAAATCAGACGTTTTCCGCTGGAAGGGTTGAGGGAGAGAATTCCAGGGATGATGGTGTTGAATGTTGAGCCAAGTCCACAAACAGGATTATGGCGTAGTTCCCTGAGCCGTCAAGTTGCAGGAGGAAGAACTGTTAGCATGATAGACGAAATGATGGTGTAGCGTTTTAAGATGGAGGGGACTTCACTCTCCGTCTGGGAGCTCTTAAAGATCTTGGTGAAGACCAGAGCCGAGGCAGGGGGGGCGACACTCCGTCTGGGCCGTTGGCTTTCCCGATCTTTTGTTTCAGGAATAGCTCGCTCACCTCCTCTTCAGTCACTGTAGGCTTTGGTCCACACGGAGAAGCTGCAACCCATCAGTCTGGGAGGGCGTGGCTGGCACGTTGTTGTTTAACCATGTTCCCGTCGGACAAAGTGCTGCACAGTTCACTCATCTTTCAATAGACCCTGAGTCTGCGCTTAAGTAAATCTACCTATTGAGAGATTTGCCAGGAGAATTTAGCTTCCTTAGCAACGCAACCTCTCTTTCGTCTCCATTTACTTCTTAACTGTTGCCTTGAATATTTCTTTTGACGTTGTCTTTCAACCCCCATGCTGCACAAGGCCTATGTCATCAGGATATTCAGTCTGCCAACTTTAGTTAAGAGCTGAGCTGGACTGTATCTGGATGCATTTTTGTAGCTCAACTGAGCTATACATCTTGATTGTATTGTAAGAAGATTTGAGAACTATATTCAGTATATTTTATTGCAATTTACAACATCTAAAAAGTTTAGCAAACATGTATATTTTTGACTGGTGAGCACATATGTATCTAAAATAAATTCTTCCTGTGCTTTGATACCTGCTCAAGGATTTATGGTCGCATTGGTTTCTGTTTGGAAGCAGTAAAAGCTCCCACTGCCTTCCTGGGAAATGAAAGCATAATAAACCTTATGTTCCCCCTTTATTTAAAGCAAATAAATACCTCAGTTTCCTTTGACCGCTGTTGAAAAATGTTGGGAACATGAAGAGGTTTCAGAAAAATGATATGAATGACATTATACCGGAACGCTTCCAGTACCAACACCAGGATTCTTGTCTGCTTGGGATGATTGACAGCATTTACTGTGCTGTCTATTTTTCCTGGAAAGAAAACAGCCCTGTTCCAAAATAATTAGTCATTCCAGAGAACATTAAGCAACTCCTCACAGCTAGAAATGCATGAAATTTGTTTGTTAATTGGGAATGAAAACATAAGCAGACAACCAACAATAACAGCAAACTATGTATGACTCTGGCAGATTTTCTGTCATTGTAAAACCACAAATCCTGGCCCTGAGGAACGCCACAAACCAAAGAGCACATTGGTTTAATAACACAGTAGTTATGTCCTTCATGCCCCATGGTTTCGCCAGAAACTGCTGCTCTGCTTTCGTCACATAGATAATCCACTCGTTTTCCAGTAATAATATCGGCTTTTGCGCGGAAACCCGGCAAATAGAATTGAGCTTTGGGACAGTGCGTGAAAAGACATTCACGCTACAAGCAATCCGATATGTCAACATGTTATTAGCATTGTTTTCAAGAGTTTTACCTCAATATTCAGCATTTGGGATAATGAACTTGCCCTAATGACTTTAAAAAACAATAGGAAAACGTTACAAAAAAACTAGTTTGTGCATAAAAGACATAATGTGTTTTAATTTTAAAACCAATGTTGCAAAACATCACCAGCTATTATGTTCTCTGGTTGTGACAAAAGATAAATACCCCAGGTTTTGTAAAGTTAAACAAAACAAAGAAACAGACAGATGGATGGATACATTTAAAATGAATTCAAATAATTTAACTTGGGTATGCAAAATGATTTCTGAGACATAATAAATAATTGTGGGCAGTGATTTCTAGTCGTCGTGTCATGACTCTGTGGGTCTCTGAGTTCCTGCAGACGTGTGGTTTGGCAGCAGCAAGAGCTGGCAGAGCCAGAGCTCCGACGATGCTGAAGTACGAGGTGCAGAATGAATGAAATCTTCCTCTTCTGCCATGTTCCAAGTCAAGACAGGAGGCATCATCGGATTTTAATGGTTATTTATTGGGTCCCGTCCCAATGCAGGACATATTTATGTGGATGTACTCGTTGGGAGGATTTCTCAGCTGGGTCACTCTGGCATACTCTCAAGCCGAAGGATTTCATGGTTATTGCAGACATCCATTAGCTTTTCTTTACAGCCATTCATTTATTCATTCATTCATTTTTCCAGGGTGATTTCATCATTCCGGCCTCAGTGTGTGTTTTGGATCTCATTGGGAATGTGTCAGTCACTGTTGCTCACACATGAGGCTATGTAGAGGACGTCAATGACTTGAATCTTGTCATAGAGAGGAAAGAAAGCAGTAAACATGTTTTCTTAATGCTTTTTGTTTTATTATCTCTTGTTTATATTTTTATTATATGAACGTATAATTGTATAGACAACCTGTGTGCACAAAAACAAGTAGAGTCACCAATAAAATATTGTTTTATCTGTCTTTTTATTTGCCTGTAAAAAGTTCTGAGCTGTTTTTCAATTACATTTTCAGAAAATAAAAGGTTTACAAAAGCATTATTTGGATATGTGAAGGTTGAAGATTAACCCATTATATGGCTTCAATACAATAAAAACTACGGCAGCCCTGAGGTGCAAAAATATGCAAAGCTTAATTTGATGAAAGAATATGATCTGTAAAATTGACCAACCTTAATGTGAACGTGGCTCAGACGTTATTATATTTAGACAAAATATCTGTGATCCCACGTCTGTTAATAAATCCGTCACGGCCATCTTGGAAATGCATTCTTGCGATTTAGCCAAGCTACTATCTGAAGGCAGAGTTCTGGCACGCAGAGTTAGGATTGGACGATGAAACAAGTAGTTGATGCTTTGTTGGCTAATGTCAACTTTCTTGTCAGCGAAGCTCCTTATCATGCAAATTTGCAAAACTGATAAACAGATTTTTAATTTAAAGGGAAATGATAAATCAGTGTTTAGAATGTTTTTTGACTATAGAGGATTTTCAATATACAGTGGGGCAAAAAAGTATTTAGTCAGCCACCGATTGTGCAAGTTCTCCCACTTAAAATGATGACAGAGGTCTGTAATTTTCATCATAGGTACACTTCAACTGTGAGAGACAGAATGTGAAAAAATGTGCTCCCACAGTTGATTTTTTCACACAAAGCTGCTTGCCTATTGTCGATTCACTCTTCCCAGTCTTGTGCAGGTCTACAATTCTTTTCCTGGTGTCCTTCGACAGCTCTTTGGTCTTGGCCATAGTGGAGTTTGGAGTCTGACTGTTTGAGGCTGTGGACAGGTGTCTTTTATACAGATAACCACTTCAAACAGGTGCCATTAATACAGGTAAGGAGTGGAGGACAGAAGAGCTTCTTAAAGAAGAAGTTAAAGGTCTGTGAGAGCCAGAGATCTTCCTCGTTTGAAGTGACCAAATACTTATTTTCCGACATAATTCACAAATAAATACTTTAAAAATCCTACAATGAGAATTCCTGGATTTTTTTTTTCACATTCTGTCTCTCACATTTGAAGTGTACCTATGATGAAAATTACAGACCTCTGTCATTATTTTAAGTGGGAGAAGTTGCACAATTGGTGGCTGACTAAATACTTTTTTGCCTCACTGTATCTTATTGTTTGGTTCATTGATTGACTCCACTTAATGGGATGACAAAATGTTTTATTTTTCCTACAAAATGGCTTAAAGACACCAAGTAGCAATATCCACTGGAACTACGAGACCCTAATGCAAATCATTGATAGAACAATTTATGAAAAATAACTCTTGACTTCTTTGTACTTTAAAAGAAAACTTTTCCAGATATAAAACGTTCATTGTTGTTTGCCTAGAGATAAGATGTATGAAGCTCCCGCAGGAAGACGTAATGGAAACGTCAATTTTGGGATTACCTCAATGCCAAAATTAACAAGAGACCCCCAGCTCGTTAATGGGCTGCTGACAGCCTGATGTCTATGGAGGAGGATCAACTGTCTCAATTGGCTGTGGCAACAAGGATTTCCCACAGTTCAGTGCTGCTCATGACAGCTGATATGTCCTCCCTAAATATGATTATGTGGAGCGTGACGGTAAATGAGAACATCTCAGTGTATTTCTTTGTTGCGATGTTCATGATTGTTCATGTTACATCTGGGGAAATGGAAAAATAGACCAGTAACACTTGAGGACTGTTGTTAAAAACAGGGCTGTTGATCGTAAGTTGAGTTGTGTAATGCTGCATTCACTGCCAGCAATGCTGTTTTTCTTTCATCTTCATTTGGACGTGAGAGGCTCTGACCTAAGAGCAGCAAATCCTTGTTCACCCTATATGGAAGTCTTTGTGAATTTTATGGATTACTTTGTGAAGTTGTCACGACAATTTCAGATACCTTTCTAATCCAAGAACTCGCTATATTTAAGAACAAAAGGAGGAGTGAAAGTGGGTGAACAAGCCTTTGATGGTGACTGTTGTCATACTAAGAGACAAGATCCGTCACCTGAAAGAGACTCGGCCAACACCTGGAACAGGTTCCGATTCCTTTCACATTTAATGAGTATAGTTGGGGCGTCTCATAATAATGAAGGACCTCGACTTGTTTGCCATCCAAACCTTACAATTTAAAAAATAAAAAGAACCAAAAGCAGAAAGAGAGATTAAAGTGATAGTTCACCCAAAATTCAAACTTCCCCTGTTTTCTACGCACCCTCATGTTGACCAGGAGTTCGTATTAATTTGTACTATTTAGAGTCATAGGCAAAAATACAAGTCCATTTTGATGTAGCGACTGGCGCACAGTTGTTATCGTCTTAATCTTAAAAACATCCATAG
This sequence comes from Callionymus lyra, assembly GCF_982586985.1. Classification (NCBI taxonomy): domain Eukaryota; kingdom Metazoa; phylum Chordata; class Actinopteri; order Syngnathiformes; family Callionymidae; genus Callionymus; species Callionymus lyra. The sequence goes on from NC_141833.1 coordinate 3,546,140, forward strand.
TGTATCGAAGCCTCGACAAGAAGAATGATTCCTAAACATTGTAACTCACTAACCATCACATACATTGGAAGAGTTGCTAATTATTTTGAGCAAGTTTCCAACTTATTGGCTAAAACTCAATTTAAGCGATTTGGATTCTGTCGTGGCGGCCAAGAGTTCATGGCGGCGTCACTTTTCGATCCCTCGATGTCGCCTCTTCCTATCATTGTGAAGCAAAATTCACCAAGCGTTGAATTGTTCACCCACCAATAAGGAACGTGAGGTGGGTTTAGACCGGGTTAGTTCTACCCTACTGATGATGTGTTGTCCGATCGTAATTGCAAGCTCATATCAGCTGCCATGATCTTGCTTTCTTTTCCTTTACCTGCGATTACCTTTGGCAATGGTGCCTGTTCCTATGCCTGCAGTGGCCAACCAGCTATTCCTTTTACTACATAGAATAGCTATACATGCTACTGAATATCCGTAGCTGGATGTAAGTTAGTGCGTACTGCTCTCGGGACAGAAGGTCAGCACTTATTCTACACTTTCCCTGCAATGGGTACTTCATAGAGATCAGGGTGCTCAGGGGACACAACGCTGTTGCTGAAGAGATGTGATCACATCTGGCTATGCAGCTATGCCCAGCTGCCAAACGAAAGTACAACAAATCCCATTTATATATTTTTTGTGACGTTTGCAGAAAGTCAGAATAAAAATGGTAGTTGCCATCATTTCTGTGCTCAAACTGACTGTCATAGTGGGCGGTTTCCGGGTGGATCTAGCAGAAAGAATGTTGTCTGAGTCAGAGTTTAAAGTCCTTTTTAAAGGTCAAAACTAAATTACCATGTGCCTTACTGGCTTAATAACAAACTCCAGTTCCACTTCAACCTATCGACCTGCCCAATGCACTGTGACTATTACGTTGCTCCAGTAAGTTTACAGCAGGGATGGGAACCCTAGCTAGTGTGCTATGGGGTCTGTCCAAAGAGGGAAATGTCACCTGAATAGCAGTGACGATCGACCACAGTGTAATGGTGTCGTAAAAAGCTGGAACAGGGTGTTTAAAGAGTGCATCTTATCTACAGAGCTGATGCACGACAGTTGGAACCCAGCTTACTATAAAACTATAGAGCTACTATAACTGGGGTCTCTCTATCAGAATGTCTGCACAACAGAGCAATTAAAACTGAACTACATACCTTGCCTAAAAAGTGACAAGTGTGTTCCTGTGAGAGATACAGTAAAGCAAAACAGAGAAATCAAAACTGTATCCCGACAAGCTTAGAGGTTGGAAAGACTCCGGGGTGAAAGTAAAAAGACCAGGGGCCTCATGTAAAAAGGGGTTTTAAGCACAAAAAACGTCACTTTTTTGTCGAAGTCTATATTTATCAATACTGAAAAGAGCGTTAAAAAGAACATAATTTCCTGCAAGGTCTATAGGTCGTGTACGCCCGGATCAGATGCTCAGATGCACGTCAGCCTCACTAGTCACGTTGAGATGATCACACCAGAGTAACATTAACGAAACCTATCCGAGAATAAAGTCTTGTGTGAGAAGTTAATAATTGAGCGAGCTGAGAGAAGTCTGGCTTGCTGTTCTTTGCCCTGCGATACAAAACACAACTGATTCATCCATCTTCTAGTGTTTTTCTAAGGTCAGGTTGTAGCACTTTTGAACAGACTATTCTCTCACCAGCAACTAAGGTCAAAGGGGAGACATAGTATTTCCAACCTGTCTTCCCCAAGATCGGTTTCTTCCCCAGGATCGCCGTGACATCTTTTTTGTCCAAAATATCTTGTAATCTGTGGTTCTATTCTGTTTGTCCATCTCAACAGGAAGGCCGGACTCATCCTGTCCCAGCTGGACGAGCTCTCGCCCTGGTGCAAGGGTCTCCTCCAGGAGCCCAAGATTGGCCTCCGTAGAATGTCCCTCAAGTTCCTGTCCTGCCGCTACACCGACACCAAAACCTTCGGTCTGAACTGGGCCGACGCCCAGGATGTGCACAAAGCGTGTGACGAGCAAATGCTCACCGTCATGTATAACGACTATGGCGAGCCGAAGGAGCTCTGAACGCGCTTCAGTTATCAAGAATTTATAATGAACCAGCTTGATTTAATTACACAATCGGACGAGAGTTTCAAAATTTAACACAATTTAAAATTCCAGCCAATTTAAAGCAAATAAATAAAATCAAAGTGGGGTTCCATTTGTTCTATGATCAATGTTCTATCAAGACTTATCGAGTCATGAAATATGTCTTTGTGTAAAATCTTATTTCCATGCCGGTTGATCAACAAAGTGTTATTCTGTGAATATAAATAAGGAGTTTAATTTACCAGACATCTGTTGAATGTGACTTGGGCCAAATTTGTGTGTAACTTTTTTTTAAACTTTTGGACTCAGTTAAATGTTGATGTTTATTTTATTTTGTTTACCTTTTTAAAATTTGTTTCAAGCAGCACAAAGACAAAAAGTTCAAGTTTTTTTTCTGCACAGACTCATTTTATAAAAGCAAAAACTGATGACCACTTGAGTTAGAAACCAGGATGATAATAAGATGCTTGTCATACATGTTTACTAGGGATGGTCTGATGAAGCTTCATGAAGCTTTGTCCTCCTTTTCAGAGCCCACTAGATGGCGCTCTTCGCTTTATAGTCTTTAGCGCTGAGCAACTATTTCAATGAAGCTTCACTGACGCATTACTAGTGTTTTTATCTTAAAAAAAGTCATTGGAAAACGTATGTAGCACACAAAATGACAAGAAAAAGTGTAACAAATCTGAGATTATACACTATTTTATGATGGATATATGTACTATAAGAATATGTTTACATTTCCACTGTATTGAATTACCACCCTCATTTCATAGGTTAAGGGTATTTGATTGTAAACTTTTTTTCAAGCTTTAACGCCTGATTTGTGTTTTTTTGTTAAAGTTGATAACACATAATGTGAAAAAATATTATGTGCGTTAAGCTAAGATAATAACAGCATTTTGTATAAAACTTTTCAAAGTTCTACTGTGGTCTAAGATCAATGTACATGTTAATGGAAAAGTCATATGTGAATACAGATATTAACACTTGTAGATTTGTGTACAGGCAGCAAAGTACTTCATAATGCTAATGTTTTAGTCACGCCTTTCGTAGCTTACATTCTGTACAGGTACAATTTTACTTGCTTCAGTTGGTGGTACTTGTGTGTACTTTTGTGTGTGATGCCACTTTAAGTCACATGAATAATCCAGAGATTCAGTTCATTAAATTAAAATATTAATAATCTATGGGTTAGATAAGTAAAAGGTTTGTTACATGAAGTTCATTTCATGTATGCTACATAATCTTACTACTACTCAAAGAGCCTTGGATAGATATATCCTGGAAATCAGTTTACAAATTGTAAGTGCTAAGAGCTAACATCTGGAATGGTGACCACTTTGACATTTGCTTCTTGAGATTATGGGTACTTAAATAAGGCCCCTTTATATGTCTTTCAACAAAAGTTTGACACACTATTGTTCAAAAAAGTATTGTGAAAGAAGGATGTAAAATTATTTACTTCTGTCTCCTCACTACAATCACTGCGGCCATGTCAGCAGAATTACGCACCAACAGTCAAAACCTACATTACAATAATACTAACCCACAAAATCTCCCCCAGTTTTGTAAAATATTTGACACATTTTCCTACCGCAATTTACCTGTAAACACCCCAATGTTATTAATGTTTACAAATGTGTATTATAAAGTGCTCATTCATTGCCGCAAACGTACTAACAGGGGATTAAGTACTTTTTTGGAACTTTAAAAATGTTTGTGTGCTTTCTCAAAAAATGTCTTTTAATGTGACCAAAAAGTTTGCACGCGTATTAGTACACACAGACCTTTGTTGACCCTGAGCTTAAATTTTCTCCTGCATGCTTTTCAGTTAATCTACTCTGACTATCTCAAGACAGAATAAAGGTTAAATTGTGGTTGAAAAAATGATCTTTGTGAATCATTTTCATTCTGATGTTTTCTGCTGTTTTCTTCTTTTTTTCAGCCGGGCAAAGTACATCCCTGGGGCCATATTCTGCCCTTGTCCTTGTAGTCCTTCGCCCCAAAAACTTACCCCAGTGTTATCACCTCCTTTGTTAATAAAAAAAAAAGTTTATTTCAAATAGTAGACGAATCACAAAGACAGCTATGTATTGTCGATATAAAGTAGCTATTTCTTTTATTACAGATAACAGTAAAATAGCAAAAAGAACACGATTACAGATGGATTGATATCATACGACTGTTATTTCTGACAATAATTAAATATTAGGATTAAAAGCAGCTGTGCACGAATAATACATGAGATATGATCAATACATCAAGGCTCCTCCGCAAATACAGTATATGTACAGGCTCTCGTATATTTTGTAAAGATGTCGGCACTTGTCAGGATTTGTATTTATACTGACACTAAATTCTACATGATATCAGCTTGACATGAGATTAAAAAATAAACCTTACGCTAAATACGCTTTTCTTACCTTCATCAACAACACATTTTTATCACATTAGATTACATAAGATTAGCTTTGGGAACACTGTCTATCCTTCTTTGAATCAAGGAGAGAAGACTCTGTACAAATATCCTCTAATAAAAGCTTCACATTCCCGAACCGTTGGCGTGACAACATGGCCAAAGCTAAACTCTATATCTTTGGTTGAACTAACGTTACACAGTGGAAAGCTTGCCAACAACCAATTTCGTCAAAGTATAAGTCGATCCCTCTGAACACCGTCTTCTCCTGGAGATCCATCTCTTCACAACTTCTTGTTTTTGTTCTCATCAGCATCCGGGTCGCGGCACGTGCACTCGTCCACGGTGCAGTCCACCCCAAACTGAATGACCTGAAACGTAAATAGCAAAAGTCATCCTCTAGGTTGGTATGAAGGAGTGAGACGGACTGTAGCGGAGGATGGTGGATTAAACGATAAAAAAAGAATGGTCTTGATCACACAAGAGTGGACGTGCTCTTTGCTCCCCTTGTGTTTCCTCACAGCTACAAAGAAAAACGTCTACGGGGCCCAGGGGGCCGGCACAAAAAAAAAAAAAAGTGCATGATGTCAAACGGTTGAATGTGGCCTTTGAACGGCAAGTAAACTTGAGGGGCCTCCAGGGGGAGGAGTGGAGGGGCTTACCGCCGTGGAGGTGAACGGATGAACACATGTTAAGAATCAACAACAAGCGGCTGCCAGCTCTTGTCTAGGAAGTTAGCCATCACCACAGGTTGCAAAATAAACTCTGGTGCCCTGCAAAGTCGTCTGCTGCGAGCCGTGTAAACATCAGCTCCCAGAGAGAAGGAGGGAGACTGAGAGGCGAGGAAGGGGAAATGGAGAACTTCAATCCGGGAGAAGGACAGTGCGAGAGAGAGGAGCGAGGCGGTGGCATTAGCGATTGTTTCAGCAGAGCCTTGAGGAACTGCAGGGGATCCATCGTCACCAGAGCAGCAGAGAAACTTTGAAGGGACAAAAAAAAGGCATTCATCTACCTCAATGAACCATCCCACTAATCACATCGTAGTGTTAAAACTCTTGGATAAAACTATTATTTCGGCACTGTTCTGTTCTATAATTTTTTGGTACACTTGACGTGATAAGAAAAGATCGTCATCATCCATCCTCAAATGGGAATATTGATGAGATCTATCCTCAATGTAGCTAGTCAAACCATTCATCAATAATGTTAAGAGTTTTTTCCTTCAGTAATTTTCTTTTCTTTTTTTTTTCTTTTTTCGCCTTCATTTCCTACTGTGGGCTGTGGTTTAGTTCAGTAAATGTTGTGTCATGCGTGCCACCGTACGGCTACATATTATTTGGTAATGTGGTTTCCAGGGGACAGCACAAGGGATACCACAAACATGTTTGTTTCCGGGCCTAAAACACATGAATGTAGCATTATTTTAATCAAAGGTTTCCGAGAACCATCTGATGGAAAGAAAATGTACCTTTAGGGAGGTGGTCTTCACTATTGCTGTGCTATGAAACACAATAATAATATTTAAGAAGCCAAGAATTCAACCCTTCACACACATTATCACAGCATTTAAATGTAATCATCATTAAACCAATCACTGTTATTTGAAATACCAACAACTGGCAGAGAAGATCAAGGAGAAGAGGGTCACCCCATTTAAGAACCACTTCCTAAACCTACATCTATCTACACTTGGAGCTGTAAACAAGCCCACCACAGCTGGCTAACCCCGCCTCATCTGGCTGTCTGTCAACACTCTCACACTGGTTCAGTTCACTTCCTCTGAGACGACCCCTGCTCGTCTGTATGCAGTGGCCGAATGAACCCCGCAACCCGTCACACACCTCTGCACACGTATGTAACCCCACCTTCTCACACAGATCCCACCTTTTCCCCCAATAAAAGAGCATTTAGTAGCAGCCTGGCAGCTCATTTATTGTGACGGCAGCCGCAGACCCGTTGAACTCCTTTTATGAAGGAGCTGCCGGTGAGTCATGGCGTGCTACGGACATGAGGGAGACAGCCGGGTCTTGGCCAGCTAAGAGTCGGAGGAATTAATAGGCAGAGGCCCCCAAAACGGGTGTCAGGAATATGTGGCTTAGCAATAGCCAAGTGTGGTATTGGTCAGGATAAAGGTCAAGAAAGAATAAAAATAAGACTTTGGTTGGTGTATTTTAGGAAATACAGCAATCATGTTAACTATCAACCATCAATGGAATGCCATGCAGTTTGGACCTGAAGAAGCAAAGATTGGCCTCACTTCATCAATATCTCACACTTCACTGCTAGGTGTTACAGAGTCCCTCTGCAGGTGGATTACAGTTTCCCTGTCAGGCAGAAGGCAGCTGAGAGGACAGTCCTCTAACTGTCATCAGAACCAGCGCCCCCCACTGGTAATCTCCTCTCCCATCAGCTCATCTTTCCGTACAGCTGCCGTACAGCTTCACACTACTGCGTCAAGCTTTCCCATGACACCAACTAATCATTTATAGGGGTGAGTCTACCTGCTGGTCAAGAGTTGAAAAAGAAATGTCAGAATAACCTGGTCGAAACAAATGCCAGACAATGAGTCCAGAAATGGTTGTAGCTCTTGTTTCAACTGAGGAGGAGTGCGCCTCTTCGTACAGATAATGGTCTTACCCTCCATAATCGACTCCTTATGAGAGTCATACAGCTGATGCCGTCATAGACATATTGTAGAGAATATAACCAGTTGCCCCTACAAGCCCTAAAGAGCCATATATATCTCTACTGTAGAACTGATATCACTAACTTGTTGCACATTTCTATGAATTTTCCGGGGGCCCTCACCATTAGTCTAGTAGTCTTTGCAAAATCCAGAGGTTGGTGATGTAAGGAAGACAGAGAGTACACCAGGACCACTATCCATTCCTTTGTGCAAGGGGGATAGTAAGGAACTCTCCCAGGGCGCAAAGAAAGAAGCTACAACTGTACATAGTGGGGCTCAAACTGTCAAAAGGTAACTCCGAGGGGGCCTGACATCAAAGAGTTTAGCCAGTGCTTACCCTTACCCTGCGATCCGATTGACATTTGCCAGAGAACACCAGCGCCGGCAAAGTGCCCATTGGCAGGTATACACTATACATTACATAGGTTAGAGAGTCTGGAGATGCTGTGGATAAACATCTCTTTCCGATGCATTTTACATTTTAATAATAAAGTTTGAATGCTGTTGATTAGGTGATACGTTTTAGGACTCTTTTTATGCAGAAAGATCAACAAAGAAATGTTAGCTCTAGTAGCACTAGCCTGAAAGAGTTTCTCAACTTTCTTGCAGCAGAAACGCTTTTCATTTTATTTTTAACTAAAACTATAAATGGGGTTAAAAATCTTATATTTGCAGTAGCTTGGGGGGGAAAAAAACAACATTAACAGAAGAAGATTGATGAAGACAGTAGCAAAAGGTGAGGAAAAGCAGTTTATTTACTATTTGGTTTAAAAAGCTAGAGGCCACAAGTCTCCTCTGTTGTGTGAAGACCAGATGAGGCAGACTAAATAGGTGTAGTCATTAACAGGAGAGGGGGATCTGTGTTTGTTTGCTTTGTGGAAGTCTCCTCCCGGCGGCGTGACACTGCAGCCAAAAACGACAGCAACTATTAACAGAGAAACTGGCTTTGATTCCAGCTTCTGCCACAACTGAGTCCCGGCACCATTCAAATAGAGAACATTGGTTATGATTCGTAATCGTGTTTTTAGAAGGCGAGGATCTAGCAGATGGGATGTAATGGATATCACAGGCACACTCTGGCACGCTGGGAGAAAAACACGGCAGACATCATGATTATGTACCTTTTTGCTGGATAGGGTGGACGGACAGCAGTCGCCTCCGTCGTACTGGCAGAAGGCACGGTTGTTGATGGTGTCACACCAGCCGTCCCCGCCAAAGGGCTGAACACAAGTCATACACAGGCAACAGTATTATTATTCATTTAAACATATGCCACACCTGAGAATAAATGCACTGGTTTCCTTCAGTTCATTCTAATTGTTTTTCTATGTTGTTTTTACTTGTTTGAACTGAATTAGATTAACTCTCATTTTCATCACTTTTCTAGTCAATTACTGTAAGAGTACCTCATATTGTTGGCTGGAGAAGCATTATGAAGCATTGATTTTCAGAGCCCCTAGGTGTCACTATGCACTTTAGAATCGTAGCTGGTGTAACATGGCTTAGCATGTCCGTATTTAGGTTTAACCTCATCACACGCTCACATCCTTCAATTTTTGTCAAAGGAAGGATATTTTAAACTGAATGGTAGAGTTGCCAGCTTACCTAAACCTAACCCTAACCCTCACCTTAACCCTAACCCTAACCCTGTGGTTGCCCAGTGCTAGCTACAGACAACGTAGACATGAACTTCAATAATGAAGTAACGTGGTTTTGTTTTTATTTCTAGAAAGAGTCTGGAAATCCTCAATAATGTAACAAACCTGAATTCAAAATATCACATTGAGGATGTTTTCAATAATTAGATAATTGTGTATTGGTAAGTGCTACAGCCTCACAACTAGAAGGTTCAAACCTGTCTTTTTGTTTGTGTGTTTACTCTAGAGAGGCTGGTTTCCTTCCAAAAAATAGTATATTTTCATATTTTAAGTATATTTTCCAGGTGTATATTGGAAGTTTCGTTGTTTCTTTGTGTCCTGTCACAGTTTGTTTCAAAATAAAGGAGGCTTATAGTAATAGGCATTGTTGCCTTAGAAGATAAAAACAGATCTGGGTCAAATGTGTCTTACAAAATGTAATTCAAAAGCATGATTTAAAAAAAAAAAAAGTGAAGTAGAAATGGCAGTGGATTGGTAGAATGACTCATTCGATGAGGACATCAGTCATGTCACTGACCCATCATTGTCATACTTGATCGGGAGAAATGCAACTTAAAGCCAAGCATGGAACTAATGCTTACCTCAAACAGATATTTTACCATCTGTTTTTTTTTTTATTTGAGGTCAAAAACATTAATCATGGAAATGGAGTAGCAGGTTGATGAAACTTGAGCTGCTGGTATTCAGACAAAATTACAGCTTAAGATTTTTATTGTACTCATGTTTACAACAAAATCCAAAAAAGTACTACTCAAAAAGTGAAATAAAAAGATATACATATTGTTGAGGTGCCCAAGAACAGTGAGATTAATGATGGCCGTAAACTAGGGTTTGAATCGCTTTGGATCTGATAGCATCTGAAAAACATGATTAATGTTATGCAACTATAGCCAGTAAAGCTTTTAGCTATTTAGATAGTCGACATTCTTGCTGTCAGTGGTGGGAAATTTAGGATAATTGTTCCTGAGGCCCAAAATAATTGTCGTTAAACATGTCATAATTTATTTTACAAGCAGACTGCTTTGGACATGTCTTGTTCTGGACTGATGAATGTTGATAGCAAGCATCGCACTCATTTTTATAGCCAACTAGATGGCACTCTTTACTGTTTGATATTAGGGCGAATATTAAAATTAACCTTCAATTATTTTTAAGCAAAGAGCGCCATCTACAGAGCTTCATAAAATTATGACACAGTTTCATGAAGCTTCTTCCGCCCAGCACTAGCTCATGTTTAGCTTTGTCCTCACAAAAATATCATAAACATAAACATCTGGGAACCAAATATGTTGGTACATTCATAGAATTATTAAATTAACATATATTAAGCCTTTTAGGACATTACTGATCGTATGTATGGTCAAATTCTCATTCAATATATGATGATTATCATACAACCGGTCAATGCAAAAAAAACATTATTAAAACATATATAACTGATTTAAAAGCTGATATACATTCAAAGACAGAAGTAAATTCACAGAAAATATTGAAGAAAGGAAAGTACTATGGCATCTGGATGATCTCTGGAGCAAGGCCCAGGCAGCACATGTGGTCTGCTATGATTTACAGTCTTGTCATGCAGGAGTGAGTAACAAGCAAGTGTTTGCCTAGCAACTTTCACGGGAAGATGCAAGACGAAAATGCAGCACTGGCAGGTAGGATGAATATTTTAACACCAAGTCGGCAATAGTTTACGTGTTCCATCAATAGTTCCAGCTATTCTCTAAACCCAATGGGTAACTTTGAAATGAAATATATCTTGCTTCATGATTTTCAGATGATTAACTATCGCTGTTAAAATGTCATCAGACGCGATGGATGTTTTTACTTGCACTTTGAATCCATTCTTTTTTTTTTATATGAAAATCAATCAAACTGCATGTTGGAAAATTACCAATGCCATCATTATGTGAACTTTTTTCTTTAGTGATACTAGTTAAAGTTTGGGGGATATTTACTATGACCTTTATAAATTGGCAGACATTTTAAGGATTTTTCAAGCAGCAAATTGACATTTAACGTATTATAATGAAATATTTTCTGTAATGATAAGTTTCATTTTGAACAGTCATGGCTCGTAGAGTAAAACTCTCCTATTATTATTTTAACGATGCTAAGTTATGTTGTCTTGGTGACCCGTCCTGACGGTCTGCGGGTGTCATGTGACCACCGAACTGCTTTACCTCATGAGGTCAGAGACGGTGTTTTCTTTTAAAGTACTGACATACTTTATGAACTTACCAGGAAGATAACCAGAAAATTAAAGAACAAAAGAAATCAAAGTTTTTTCCTAGGCCTTATCTTGAAAAAAAAAATCTTAAGCCCCGTTATTTTAAATCTCAGTGAACTCAGTCATCTAATTTGTTTCTAAATGAGTGACATAAGACAATGATTTCTAGTAGTTAAATGTATTTACTCTTAGGTCGAGTAAGTAATACGGCTACAGTGCAAGTTTTTCTGTAGCCATGTAAAAATATCAATCATACGGATTAACAAGAAACTTCTCTAAACTCATTTTTCTGTAACCTCACTTGTGGATAAAGGTAAGGCAAATTTGATATGTTTGAGAATTGTTTTTTTTGCACTGAAATACAAAATGGCCGTTTATTGGGGGACAAGTATGCATCTCAGATGCAAAAGAAGTCTCATTGTCAAGTGAGCAACATCCTTTGACTGGCAAAAGTTCCAAGTAAAAAAAGAGTTACGTTCTGTTGACTGGACTTATGTTTCTATACTGGTTGGATCAGATTTCAGTTGACAAACTTCTAAATCTGAAACAACAAAAATCAGAGATGATAAAGTTTGCTGCAAAATCTCTCCATTTTGAGAACTATTTTAATGTAACATGCCATCATTTCAAAGGAACGAGTGCCATTTACTAAGCTCAGAAAATGCTTCAAGAAGCTTCATCAATAATTACGTACGGTGCCACACGTCTTAAAAACCTACAATATTTCTTCTTTATATGAGTCACATATTTGTCTTCCTAACTGAGCACACTTTAAAGCAGCTGGATGTTTCCTTTTTATCTTAAAAAAAAGATGAATTTGTGAAGCAAGCAAGACGATAAACTGAACTTCAGCTCTCTGGCATTCCATCTTTTACTAGTGCGCTGGAAGAATTGTCAGGGATTTAACTTTTGAAGAGAACCAATGAGCAATAGTGGAAAATGTGAAACTGATATAAAAAAGAATTATGACAATGAATCCATCTTGTACTTTGAAGTAGAGACTATTAACAAACTATACATTTTTCTAATGGTGTGCAGCTACTGTTTCATATACTACATTTACAACATGCGTGTCTTTTTGTAGATCATGTTATGGTTTCTGTAAATTATTATGTTTATACTCAGCAGAGCAATTGAAATACTTTGTGTGAGCACGTACAATTAATCTAAATCTACGTTAATCTTGTGATTCGTTTATTGTCCTTTGACAGAAAATCCATTTAGTTTGGCAAGACAAACAACACTTGACAAAGCCAAGACCCATCGACGGGTGAAAAAAAAAAATCGCTTTGGAAAGATCTAAAAAGCATTCCGGCAATTTTTGACTCGTGTGAATATCGGTTTCTGTCTGAGATTTGTCACGGCGGTAAGGCTCCACTAGCTCAGGTATCTTACGCAGCGATGACAACACGGATAAAGCATGTTTTGTCTCATGTTTAATATTATTGGTAATGTCTGGCTAGCGCAGGTAAATTCAATGTGCTCATGCCCAGAAATGTTGTAATTGTTTTCAGGATTAAGTATTACCAATCTTGATTTTAATAAAATAACTTTCGATAAAGAAAAAAACATAATGAGAGCCAGATCCAACTCGCTCTGACAAGAGTGTGTGTGCTTAAATACATTGTAAAACAGCCTTATGTAATATCAATTATATATATGACATAATAATAATAGTTATTTTCTTCCTTTTTATGGGGTTTAATGACTATAGCTTATCCCAATTTATGGCACATTGCCCTGTTAGGGTTTTTAGTTAATGAAGCTTCATGAAGCATTGACTTCATTGTCAGAGACTACTATTTTGTTTTTAATATAAAACTTCCATTTTAAGCTTTTATTTGTAAGCAAAGACTGTCATATATTGAGCTCCAAAAATGATGACACTGCTTCATGAGGAGTCATCATAACTATAGAACATAGAAACTCAACATAGAAATGATCCAAGTTCAGTCCAAGACGTTCCTTAAGCTGGAATTGTACCGACAACCTATTTGCCATGAAGCTGCGGCCACAACAACCACACCAGATAATGTATATATAAAGTTCAAAAGAAGTATTTCAACAGCCTGGCACAGGTTAGACTATTACAAAAGGTCGTTTGGCAGAGGCGTACGATTAAAGAAACATAAATCTTTGTGGAGATTGGTATCAAACTCTTGGCCAGGACGGATCAGGGATAAATATACATGAGGGGAATGTGTGGAAACCATCAAAATGCACACTATGTATGAACACATTCCTGATGGCAGTCAGTTGTTTTTTTCCTTACCTCACATGACTGGATACAATGAACTTGTTGAGGGTCAGGGAACCACTTCTTCAGGCCAGTGCACACAATGCTCTACGAGGCAAAGCAAATTAAGAAAAGATCAGGATCACAAAACAATAAAGGAAAATGATCGAAACAAAGGTTTGCCACATCACGAGTAAGATCAGGTGACACAACCTCATGATTCCCTTTTTCAGTCATTCCATTGATCTTGATTACACTTTTGTGTTTTTCACTATAAGTGGACCATGATGACTCGAAGAACTAATTTACAATGAAGGTTCAGGAAATTATTATTTTAATTTCAGAGCTCAACTATTTCTTAATTCCACAAATGAAAAGCTCATTATTTAAATATCCATTTGAAACCCAAGATTATTGGATGGACGGTGCCATCTATTGGACTCTGAAAATGACAACACATATTTGGTTCTGCCTTTAAAATCCCATAAAAGCACATGTTGTCTTTGTTTTGTTTTTAACGAAAAACCTAACTTATAAATTCACATACATATGTGTTCATAGCATTAGAATAGCAAGTGTTGTGAAGTGGCCAAATACATCATGAGCATTTGTCTACGAAACATGATAAATGCTCTTGTTGTGTTTGTTTCTTGCATCTTCTTTCATGTGACTTCAAAAAGTCTCTTAGTACAAACACTGTCTCTGCCCCCCCCAGACAATAGTGTAGCTGTAGTAGGGTCAAACTTACTTTGCTACAGGTGTGACTAGTTGCTTTGCATTTGTAATCTTGGCTGATAACAAAATGGAAACATTTCAGATGCAATTTGTGTTTCTTTGTTTATACAACAAGTCCCTTGGGGGTGGAGACTTCTGGGATTGATGATGCACAGTGATGAACCTCAATGCTTGACCAATCACAGGAGAGTGGGTGTGGTTATGGTAAACAAGATTTAATCTCCAGAAAAATTAAGTGTTTTCAGTGGGCGGGGCTTAAGCACATTTTCTAATGTAAATATTTCAATAAAAAGAGATTTTTGTACAGACACATACTGATGAGTACAATAGACGTACAAGATCTATATTAAACATTCAAGAAATGTGAGAACATGGAGCATTTTTTTCCGAGCACATGAAATGGCGCTTTTGAAAATCTTATTGCTTTAAACAGCAAAGAGTGCCATCTAGTGTGATCTTAGAATGGAGTCAATGCTTAATGAAGCTTCATTAATCCATCAATATCTATAAATCATCTCTTAAGAATGGAAGGTTCAGGTAAGGTTTTAACGACCTGATGAAGAACAGCCATAATATAGTAGCTCTAGTTTGATTTAGACTTTCCGACTGATGAAAAAGATGACGTTCTTTTCTGACGAAACACAGATAAATGAATGACTAACGGTTCTGTCCAGAGAGAGTTGATCCGCCGCAGGGAGCAGCCGTACAGTTCGTAGCACTTCAGATAACACACTTCCCTAAAAACACACAGCAACATTGAAGTACTGGTGCTTGCTACAACTATTTGACCTTGGCAAGGATGTGTTTCATCGATTACGCACTGACCACCCAAATGTAAGGTGAAACTGGATCAGTGTTTACGACAGCACTTTAAGAGATGTTGCGCCACTCAACAACACTTAAAACCAGACCGATATTCTGTCATTCCTTTACTGTTGGTCATGGTTTAGTCTTAGAGGGAGATTTGTGTATTTCCTAGAAACCTTGACGTAAACTGAAACCTTTGCCCTGCTTATCTACATCAGTTTTCCACAGAGTAAATACAAGAAATGAAAAATGAAAACAAATGGAATGATAACATTAAATAAATGCATCATTTTAATTATTTGGTTTCGTAACTGTGTGAGGCTATCTTATGCTGCCGGGAAATGAAAATTATTATTTAATCAAAAAATCTGATTAAAAGGTTATCAGGTTCGGTGGAGGATCAACACAGTGGTGTTTAGAAGGTTAACAGTAAAATCCCAGTCTGGTTTTTATCAGAAATACTTGATGATGACGCAACACACTGACCCACAAATGATTATGTTTAATTCTGGTAAAATGTGAATGAAGTTGTTTCTGGGAAAATAATGATTTCCCGACAGAAACATTTTCTGCTGTTTTTTCTTTTCTCTGTTGATCAAATTATTAAATATATATGGCAATTGTCTGTTGTTGCATTTGATTTGACTGTTTTATATATTTATAATGTACTGCCACTAGTGAAGGCCCGATAAAGCTTTATGAAGCATTGTTGTCATCTTATAGTCCACTAAATGGCACTATGAACTTTGCTTTTGAGCAAATATTGTTATGAAACCCATTATTTCAAGCCATGAGCGCCATCTACTGAGCCCGGGAAATAATTACATTGTTTCATGAAGCTTTATCATCTTTAGCTGACACGGATTATAGAGTGTGACGTTTTTTGAACAAATTGATTTTACTTTAAATCTGCTACAGTTTAAGATGACCTAAGGTAGAAATACAACTTACTTCTGATTTAGCCCTTCTCAGAAATCCAACTGATAAGCTCTAACTGTCTCTCTTTACTCAGGCTTCTGGGAAACAGTAGCTCCGTTTAGTCGGCACAGTTTTCATTCCAGAAGGTGTTTTAATGCATTATTCATTCTGATGGATGTTTATTAGTGTTTGTTGGTGGATCGGCTTTCACTGGTTACACGGCAGCAGGCAAAGAAAAACAACAAATATTTTTATTAAAACCAAAAACCAACCTACAAATTCCAATTTTTCCTGCTTGGGATTCACTTTTGGAGCCAACAAAGCTTTTTATTTTTTTTTCATTTCACCCCAAGAAGGTGCCGTATGAATACTATCTGACATCAGTAGATTAATCAACTAAAGAACCTGGAAAGAAATAAAACATTGTACTTACAATGTATTATTTCATTTATTTATTTGTAACAATTTTGACAGTTTGTTTTTTTGGTGTCTAACCTAATTACACATTTTAATGAACTTATTTTATTAGTGACTTATTTTTCTTTCTGTATGTCAACCAAGTTATTCAGTACGCATGGGTTAATTGTTTTAATTCCTTTGTGTTTTTTTTACCCACGATTTAATGTACACTCTTGACTTAAATAGGTCCAACTAGCAGTGTTACTGTTAACAAACAAATATGTCTCATTAGAATTAATTTCAACAAGCTTTAGGAGCTCAACATAAATGTTTTTGTGTTATCCTCACTTTGGGATCCTCTAAATTGCTGACTCTTAATCTTAAATTAGGCACAGATGTACTTCCCATATTGTACAAAACAATGCTATTTGGGCTGTTTGTGTTTTGTGCAGCGACATGTGTCTAAAATGCTAGATAAAATCATCCATGCGTTTGATGTGATCAACTACTAGTGATGGACTGACAAAGCTTTACGAACCAGTATCATAGTTTTTAGCTCAGTAGCTGTTGCTCTTGGCCTAAAATGTATAGTAGGATAAATTAAAATAGTTGGCCTCTGGCAATGAAGATAATCTTTATGTTTGTTCAAATCTTTTTTTGTCGTAAACAAATCTATTCACTTTATATAACAATAAGGTTTACAGTTTATGTGAAAAAATAGAGTGAAAGTATAGCTGTTGGCTTTCATTAATTATTAACTATAACAATTCTAATTATTTTTTGAATTGAAAAAGGTAAAGTGTGTGAATGAGAGACTATATCTTTTTGCCTAAAATTGAAATATTTAAACCAAATGATCCTCTTATTAATAGAACTAATTCAACTCTTCCAGACTAACACATCCATACTGCAAGTTTTGAGTGGGAGTTCTTAATATATAAATGTGCATTCTTTTATTCTATCATGGAAAGAATTGACACCTTGTTCCATGGTTTTCTATATAATATCAACTCAATCATCTGTGTGTGTATAAGCATTCCATGTTTTCTTTTCTCTCCGTTAGTCACATGATACACTCAGAAGTTACCACTTCATAACCATTGCTTAAAGAAAAAAAATGCGTAATTCTTTTTTTCATGACTGTATATTGTAACAATAAGATTTATCTTGTCACTTGGATGATTTCATCACTAGGAATAAAAACAAATCCCATGATAAACATAAGAAAATCTCACTTCAATCTTTGTCGGCAGCATCCAGTGTGTTAGTGAATCAGCGGTGGTGCCATTAGGCAGAACCGCGGGGTCTCTCAAGTCCATGTCCAGGGATACAATGCAAGTAGGATAACAAACAGAACCTGAAAAAAAAAAGAAACCTAAAGAAACTGAAGACATTGTACTCCTAACTTGTTATAAACAATACCAAAACAATAATAATACATTTCTATTTAAAAGCGCCTTTCAAAGCTCAAAGGTTGGCTACAACACCAAAACAAAAAACGATTATAAGACAATATAAATAATTAAAATAAAATAACAAAATACAATAAAACCACAATATATATATATATTATGTGTATATTTGTTCATTATTGAAAACAAATGAGGAAATTAAAAAAAGCAGGCTTGATACAGTTGATACAATTCAATTCATACTTTTATAATAAGGTATCATTTGTTAATTGTAAAACATTGTCAACCAGACAATTTAAAAATAAACACAGCTCAATCAATAGATCCACAAAGTGTTGATTGTTGATGCAAAAAAACTAGAATGTTTTGAACTACTAAATAAGAAGAGAATTTGTATTAAGTACCTAAACCAGGAGCAATACTTGGCCCCCATATATTTTATCATCATGAGGTCTTGCCCTCTTTCAGTAAAGATTGACACCCCCATATTCAGGGTAAGTTTGGAGGGAAACAAAAGCATCAGAAACAGAAAATAACAGAAATTAAAAACAAATACCCGATAAATAATAATATTAATTCATAAGATGTCTTTCTTCACCACAGCTGCACAAAAACAAATTTGGATATAAAGCTTAATAAATCAATATGTGTAGATCTGAGATCTGAAAGACGTTGAAAAATGGAGATTATGTGATTTGTGCTTTTAATTAAAGATGATTTATTAGCTTGTGTTTCTATTACTATTGAGTGTATATATTTACATTTAAGACATTTGATACACTTAATACACAAATATTGTGTTTTTGGAATTATTACACCTTCGAAAACCTTGTTATCATTTCTAATATGAAAGATGATCTTACCAACATCCATCCCAAAATCGCAGCTATACTCGACGGAGTTAATATTTGGAGGAGCAGAACAAGAGCCTTGGATTGAGGAGCACATGACAAATTTTGATGTCCATTCCCCGTCTTTGGTGCAGCGGATCACACTCTGGCGAATAAAAAGAAAGTGTATTCTGCTTACTCAGAAACGTATAGTTCATATAATTATACTCATTTGTTACCATAAATGCACATAAATGTTAAGGGTTTAACATTTATTTAATGACGGACATGAGGTTACTATTTACAACTTTACTTCTGTAGAATATGTTCAAGGAGTTAACAAGACTTCAACGAGATCTTGTGAATACTGTAAAACTCTATTTGTAACAAGGTATTCATTTTGAAAATATTCAAATGTTTACTTCAATTATTTGCAAAAAAAAAAAAAAAAAGTTGTTTAATATACAAATGATTTAATTCAATTATCAAATAAAACAAATTCAACCTTAAAATATATAAATACATTTTTAAATATAATTAAGTCAGGTATTTACAAAAAAAGTATATTTCAATAAAAGGTTTCAATATTTGAAATGTAAGATGTAATCATTCAAATCCAGGCCACGTAAACTGACTTCTTAGGACACATTTAGACCAACAAACTTGGTTTGCAAAAGCTTACATTTTCTGTTGGGTCCGGGCAGTGCAGGGTACACGCGCTGTCATAGAACAGACCATTTGTGCAGGTGTACATTTCATTAAAGACATCCGATATTGCTGGACAGGACATCGGCTCACAACTGCCGTCCTCCCACTGGCCCTCCTCCAAACACTCCAATTTGAAGAATTTTCTGAAAAACAGAATACTTGTTCATTCACCAAAGATCCACAAAATCTGAAAAAACTTGATGAAACACTGTTTTAAGTTGTGAATATATTTCTATTTTATTGATGTGGCTGAATAAATTAATGAAAAATATAACAATATTGTATGGGGTCAGAGATCAGTTTAAAGTATTATGCTGATACAAAAGTGAATTTCTGTTTCATAGTTTAGCTTGATTTTTTTTATGATTTCTGTTAGGGCTGAACGATTATTGAAAAAAAATAAATTGCGATTATTTTCCTAAATATTGCGATTGGTTTTTTTTGTTTTTTTAATATAATAAATTAATGATTAACTTTACATTAAAATGTATTTCTCTTTGATTCTCAAGATGAAGTTATGAAGTAATTTTTATAATAAAGGCAAATTAAGCATATCTTAAAATAAAGGGAGAAGATTAATTGAGTTAAATAATTTAGTTCTAATTACACTTGTAAACAAAAATAACAGATTCACTGCAAATTTTCTCAAAACTAATGTAAAAACGTCCTAAAAGTGTGATGTAAACGTTTATATTTATGAGTCAATAATAAATCATACAAACTTCAGAGCATATTTTTGCACAGTTTCTCGTGTGTTTAAGTGCATTTCCTGTCCTACACAATAATACATTATTCATTTACACAATTAGAATTGTGTGATAGCATAAGGTCACTTTGATGAACACAAAGACGCCGGTGGTGCGCACACACATTCGCACAGGCGGAGCGAGAACAGCCAGACAGACAGAGACAGACACACGTCTGGATTCAAATGTACGAACCAAATCCAGGATGTGAAGTTGTTGAAAACACTGTTTCTGCTCTTTAGCTTTTCTAGACGTCACTGATCAACGGGTTCAAGCGTCTCTCTCTGCTTGCTGCGCTCGCAAGTCATTTTGACGGCTTGAAAATTAAATGAATATTAAATAAAATCGCAACCTCTTCGATATAATAATCAAATTTTTGAATATCGCAATTATATCGCAAATGCGATTAATTGTTCAGCCCTAATTTCTGTGCTCTTTCTGTGCACACAAAAGTGAGCACAGACCCATTAAACAGCAGTGAAAGCAGTTTCCGGTGTAGGGCCGAAGTGTGTAAACGCAACAGTATGCGTAAAGTTATATGATTCCATGTGTCAAAGGTAAGCCTATTTGAAGCACATTTATGGCTGCTGCAGTAAACTCTCACATGTTGTGCTCAAAAAGCGCTGTAGTTATTAAAATGTTTACACATTTCTTTGAGAATATGTGACTCATTAAACTAGCAAATGGATGGAAGCTAATATGTGAAAAAGCCTAATTTATATTTTACTGGGAGTTGGAAATCTCAGCATGATCAACTTCAGCTTCTGAGACAGTGGATATTGAATATAATTTGACTCATAAATGAGTGACTTGTTGACAAAAACTGATCATAATCATGTTGTAAATGAGTCCAGCAAGGTCCATCGAAAATAAAGACCCCTCTTTTTAATGGAACGAACATTGGCTTCAGTAATGAGCGACTTCACAATGAAAGGAACAGTAAAAGTAATGATGAGCCCCCAGAGCCGCAGACGTTTTATTATTGTGTGAATTTGTTGATGGACCTTTTCTGATGCTTTGAACCTGGATTTAAGATGTGTTGCCAAAATGTTACCAAACTATTTCTTTAAGCATTACTAGTCACGACGTTTGATCAAGTAGGTTTTACATTTGCGTGTTTTTTCAAAGGCGGTTTGCTTGAACTGACTCACCTTGGTGTCTTGTTTTTCACGCTGCCTCTCACATAGTGTCCAGGGTTACATTTGTAACGGCACACAGAGCCGACATCCTGCCCCGAGGCCAAGCAGTCGACTGTCAGCAGCTTAGCATCTTGTACGTTTGGTGCTTCTGGACACTCAATCTTGCAGTACGCCTCTGGGAAGGACCACAGACCATCCTCCAAACACACCAACCTGTCACTGTCACCTGAGGACAGAGAAGAAGGAAGAGGAGAGAAGATGTGAAGCTTATTTAAATGTGTGGAGAAAACCTAAAGAAATAAGAATGAAAAAAAGAACTTGCACATCTGACTGTGTCATGGTTACATTTAGATCATATATTAAAATGAATGGATGCTTTCAAACTGACATTGTTTAAGATACTGAATGAATATTAAACACACAAACCGGTTGCTTAGAGTAGGAATTAACAACAAGGACCATGGAAAGATTAAGTAAAAGGTTGGATTTGTATCATACAAATAATGTACATTTAATGCAGGAGAAGTGGTAAATACAATCTTTCATCATAATATTTTGACTTATTATTTCACCCATGTTTCAATTGCAATAAATTGTAATAATTCATAAAACACTGATTTTCACATTGACATCTCTTTAATTTATAGGACAACTAATGTTGATGTGAGTCTCTCTTAAGCCCCGCCCACTGTAAGCGCTCGTTTTTTCTGGAGATGAAATCTTGTTTACCATAACTACGTCCACTCTGCTCTGATTGGTCAAGAATCAATGTTTGTCATCAAGTGTCATCAATCCCGAATGTCTCCTGCTCCAAGGGACTCGTTGTATGAACAAAGCGGGCGTGATTTCAGCTAGCTGGAGGAGTGAAGCCTGTTATTATGTCATAATGGGCTTCACTCTCATAACCTTTGTTTGGGATTTCTGCTGGGATTTTCAAACTTAACTTTAAAATATCGTCGTGATGGGGTATTACTGCATCTCGCAGAGGAAGACTTGTGAGTAGATCAGGAGAGTTCAATTTAAGCATTAGTTGACCTTAAATCATGATTATGAAATATTCAATGATACACAGTAGGTCAAACGATTATGTGATCTGATAATTCTAAGACCATGGACAGCTTGAATGTCCTTTAGAAAAAGAACAAGATAGTTATTGTCCTTTCACTGGATAACAGATAGTTCTTACTAAAATGTTACTCTTTAGGTGACTGTCTTATATTTAGTGTGATGAGATATTTTGACTATAAACATGAAAAATATACTTCAGCTTTTGCTGTGTAAAACACATTTACATTTGATAAAAGAAACCATGTACAACTTGGTGAATGTTTGATGAACAGTATGAGTTCTGTATTCATGGGACAAGAGCACTTTCAAGGATTCATTTGTCTGTAAGGATTCCTGTTTATTCCAGTCTGTGTTCAGTGCCTTGCATGCGACTACAACCACCTTGCCTAGAGCATATATTGTTTCTGCCTCTGTAGCTCCTCTGTAATGTAATTAAAGACAATACAAATCAACACACTTCAAATATCTGATGACAGCTAGTTTATCTGAAATAAAATTAACACCTTGTTGGTGTATATTATGTTATGTATATAACTGTTATTGTGCAAATTCATTTTCGCATATCACCTCATATCTGAACAAACAAGTCCTGGATGAAGAAGTTAAAACCTGACTTACCTTGTAGTATTGCAGGGGAGCCACAGGTGAAGGAACACCTTTTCCTGTAGGTTGTTCCCCATGGACAACTAAAGATGGCGTGGTAAACATGCGACTGGTCCGGATAGCCACAGTCGACAGGCTGGCAGCTAACTACACGATCCCAGGTACCATGGAAACACTCCAACTCCGCTTTCAGCTGAGAGAAGAGAAAGATGTGATAGACTCAAGTTCAAGATACAATACTTATCATCATCAATCTGTGTTATTAAGACAATGCAAAGTTTTTAATTATAATCTTATTAAAGTTTCAATCCAACACCGTTTGCCAATTGAATTCCCTAATATCTATGTATTCATATTTGACAGAAATAAAATAATCATCAAAGAATACTATTCCAAAACAAACAATTTTAAATATAAACTATTTTAAATACACTAGGGTTTCACAATATTAGGACTTGATTTATAAATTTATTTTTAAGAAGAAGTTATAAACCAATACAATCTATCGTTCATTGAGTCATGTGCTTCATTTAAATAATGCTGCTAAGGTCCATCTATTGCTCTAATAGTATTTACATTTACTAATCTGGTTTCTTGAAAATATTTATTTTTATGAAAATATCATTTTGCAATCTCCCAGTCCTACAAAAAACAGAAATAAATTGCCAAAAAACCAACTAACACCTGTCATAGATATTTTCATTGACCTTTTGTCTTACATTACATTATTAAGGACATATAAGGTAGTAAGCTTCATGATTCAGTGTCATTATTTCTCAGCTCAGTAGATGGCCCTCCTGGCTTTAAAATGTCTATTTCTGAGCCTGTTTATCTATGCATTACTGCTCTCAGGTCAGCACAAATAAGGAACAAGGAAACCATGTATTACAATATTACTGGATGAAAACTAAGATATCCGTGATTTGGCTAAAACTCAGGATCGACTATAAACACATCAAGTGACGATAAAGAAACCTCAAACCACCTGGTTGGGCGCGATCTCCTTTCCATTAAGGACGTTGATACTGTAACCACTCTGACAGTGAACGATGCATCGGGAAGATTCTTCTCCTCCAGCACACCTGCGAAAAACACACGTCCACAAATATTCACTATTGGACTGCGGTATCTTCGGCTTAGTGAGACAGATGAAAAGAGGCCGACCTGACCGTGGCGTGCTCTAACAGCGGTGAACTGCAAGTATCCAGCTGGCACGGCTGCCGCAAACAGCTATTGCATACACACAGGAAGAGAAGGAGAGGGATGAGAAGAAAAACATTTGGCTGAGCCTCAGTGTTAACCCCATTAAATAGTGCTTAACTACTTGATTACCCGCTTTTATCTTCATTTAAAAACAATTGACAGTAAAAAAAAAAGTCAGACAGACAAACAATACATTTTAATGTTTCTCTTTTGTTATTTTCAAGTTATTTTAATGAAGATGGGTTTACTGTAGAAAACGTATATATATAATATAATTGATTAATTTAGAGAAAGGTGTGAAAATAGTCATATGTTTCAAGCTCATATATTTAGAAATAAAGAACTTTTTACACAAACTTGTTTTTATTTATTTAAAGAACCAGGTTATCTATATAACCATGGTTCTACACTTGTGGCCATGTAGCCCACCCTCCTCAGTGTCAAATATGGCCATTTTGTGGGAGGTGAGGTGTTAAATATGGGAGGACTACTGCCACCTGCTGGGTGGTCAGTGCATTTTGTAACCCTTTCCAGTATAGAAGATCCAGTAAATCTATAGTTGATCTGATAAAGTTTCATTAAACAGTGTCATTATTTCATGATATCAGTAGATGGCACTCTTGGCTTCAAAATGATGGGAAGCTTCATTGAACCGGTTTCTCAATCCCAAAATTATACAGCAACATTCTGCCTTCTAGTGGACTCTGAGAAGAAGCCCAATGCTTCATGAAGCTTCACCAAAAATAAGGGCTTAACATTTGGTGCAATAATAACTTTCCAACGTTTCCGAAACCAGGAATCGAGAGGAATAAAGTTAAGATGCAGCTCAAACGCACATAGTTGTACCAATGTGTTCACTAAGAGGGAGCGAGATGAAG
Organism: Callionymus lyra; assembly: GCF_982586985.1. Lineage (NCBI taxonomy): Eukaryota > Metazoa > Chordata > Actinopteri > Syngnathiformes > Callionymidae > Callionymus > Callionymus lyra. The sequence goes on from NC_141833.1 coordinate 3,570,895, forward strand.
TGAGTGCAGTGTTTGGAGCCGGGTTAGCAATTTATAAAAAAAAGAGTCAGTAAGAGATTCTTGTTTTGATTAGAAGTGCAAGGTTTAGAATCCGTTTTAAGTAGAAAAAACTGGACATTCCATTGTCTGGCGGAAATTTGTTATGGTCAATGTACACCGCAATTAAGAGATTTAAATTAATAAGATGCATGCAACAAAGTACACAAATCTAGCGACCTGAAATAGTAAAAGACTTGGTTTCCGGCCAAAAAAACAACTACTAAGAGTAAGTGAATTGCTTTCTGATTTTACTATCTTATTTTTTATTTCTATTAAATACAATGTGCATCATCACCCATCGCTAGTATATGTTCCATAAGTAAGAAGCTGTGGGAGAGCCCACCCTGTGATGCGCACCCAGTCAGGGCGAAGGTGCTGAAGTGGCAGGACGTCCTTAAGGCCACGCCCCCTATTGCCACGGACGGTGAGGAGAAGAGGAGGATGACAGAGGCTGTAAGGAAGAATGGCCTTGAGAGGTCATGGGTCACGTTTACTACCAGCGGATTCCGATGGCATGAGAGGTTATGTGTGCCTTGGGACCAGAGAAAAAACAGTCATAAGGAGTCGGGCTTCCAAACAAAGTAGTCTGCCAACAAAATACCAAGTGAGTGGTTCTTTCCAGTTGTGTCGGAGAGCAGAATTGTGGCAGTTCGGCGACACTCCTCACCAAACCAGGACCCATCCGAAGCCAAGTAAATGATCACAGAGGCTGCAACCCCAGGGTGCACAAATCCCACCTGGGAAGATATTACAGTATACTAAGATCTAGCACATCAATATATACCTCTTATGTGGGAACAGTCATTTTCCTCTGAAGAGCTTTTGCTTTTTACCAAGCTTGCGTACAACTTTATATTTGTTTATATATATACATATATATATATATTTGCAATTTGCTATCTCTTTGAACTTAGTTCTTTCAATTTTCACTTTTGTTCTTGCTCTTATGAAACTTGCTATACCTCCTATACCTTCAACTGGAAATCTTTTTTCCCAAAGGAGATCTCCAGACAGATGAACAAAATCCATCTAATCTATCCTAATCTAATCTATTCTAAAATATCTATTTCCTTATCTTATTTAGTTATCTCAGCTGCTGCCTGACGTCTTTCCTCATTGCACACGTTGCAAGGATTAGGATGATGGCCTAGCAGCTAGTCTACCAGTGCCTGCTAAAAACAAACGAAAAATATAGAATTGTTAAAAAAAAAAAACGGACAATTCTTCACATTGAGGCTTCAACCCAAGATGCACCATGGAGGTATTTGGATGTTTTTAAGTATGTCATTTTGGATGAAGATTTTGGGTGAACTCCCTTTCACTATACTGTCTGCAATACATAAAGTCCAGCTGGAAGCCTTGAAGCCTTAACATTGTATAGATTACCCACATCATTGTATTAACTGTATTGTTCAAAGTAATTGAAAACATGTTTATAGTCCAGAAATTACAGTAGTTTCATTATCTAACTAAAATAAATCTTGACATAAACAACAACAGATTTTACTTATTTTATTATATAAAATGTATGTCCATGTCAACATTTTCTTCAGGTGCAGAAAAGTTATTTTAAGGCCAAAAACATTATATGCTTTCACGGAGAAAAAAAGAATATCAAGGTAGGGGTAGATGAATCGTGACCTTCTATACAGTATTGCACAATCCTTTTTAATGTTTTTGACAATGAAAAAAGAAATGTCATATGCGGCCTAATCAATTAGGGATTGGACTGGACCATTAAAAAGGGCAAAGAAGGGTAAATGATCTTTCAGTTGAAATTGCTTGATTTATGGAGACGTCACAATTTAGATTCGACCAGTCAAAGTGTCGCCTGGTTGTCCCACTTAAATGATAAAGTGCTATGTAGACCTCTGAAGTTTTTTTTTTAAGCAAGAGCTACTCAAAAATGAAATATGATGGAACAAAGTGCCTTTCAAGTATGCACGGAAAAGAATGTAAAGATAACACTGTGCAGGAAAAGCTCATAAAAAAGGAATGTATTGATGTTATAATGGAGGTTTTTCTAATGTTGGTCTCTGGGGGAAAGGGTTTTTCTTACTCATATAAGCTGGCTAAAGAGCCTATAAAGGAAGCAGAGAATGAAAGGATCAATTCCTGAAAATGCAAACAGGGTAAGAAAAAGACACTTACATCAAGGAAGACAAGAAATCAGTGGAGACATCAAAGTAAGCTATGATGTAGACAAGGTGAATTCCACTTTCCAAGGCTTCAAGGAATTCTGTGTTGGTCTGTTTGACTTCTTTAAGGTTATTTCTTTTACTAGCCTTATCACATTGAGAAAGTTATTATTGTATCCAACTAGAAGATCATTTTAATTGTCTCACACTGACAGAACATCTATCGTCTTTACACAAGGGTTGCCCAACCTTTTTTTCACCACAGACCATGGCCAGCGAAAAGTTTGCACGAATAATAAATAAAACAAAAACGCTGAATCAGCAGGAACGCATCAGAACAAGATTGATTATTATTATGTTTGTTCAACTTGAGAATTGTGGCTTGATAATCAATACAACATAAGTTATAATTTTCATTTTTCTTTCTGTGTAGCCCAGTAAAAGATAATTCATGGACTGTTTACAGGCCCTGACCCGGTGGTTTGGGACGCCTGCTTTACACCATTCTTAGTTGGTGCCTCACTGCAGAGGAGTTAACACAAAGAGAGAAGGCCATTCTCAAAATATCCTGCAAATGTGTCTCCTTTTTACTGATAAATGTTACATGAACAAAATAATTTTAAAAAAAATGTAAATGTTTAAAAGAGTAATACGGTTTAAATGTCAGTCAGCATCTTCAAAATAAACCAGCTAGCTAAGGTAGACATGTTAAACGTGTAAACACAGGTTTCATTCTTAGTGTGGCCATCCATCCCTGATTTATTTTTTAAAAAAACTCAATTTATCTTAGTAAATAAAATACAGAAGAAAAAACAAACATCTTTACAGACACACACTTACCTTCAGCCAGATTGAATGTTCCAAGTCGTTAACCATATCAGACAGAGCTGTGCATGGGTACCAAGAATCTGCTGACATTTGCTCACTCATCTCCAGGTGTTGATTCGTACAAAGCTGCACAAAATGGAAATATTTCTTGTTATTGAAAGAAAATCAGCTAAACAACATCAACCAACAAAAAAATATAGCTTAGGAGACGTTGAAAGTTGGTTGTGCGCTGGACTCATAACTCAACCTGGGGCAACATTGGTTATTATAATACTCTCAAAATATTTGTATGATAATAACTTTAGAAATAAAAATGGACAATTGTTGGCATCAATGTCAATAAAACTCCAGCCTACCCATCATTTGTCAATTAAATTCATATATATAGTTTCTACTTAATCCCTCAGTCAAGTAATAGAGTCGTAAATTTCAAATTTGACACTTGATAGTTTTATCATGAATCAAAGGCATACCTCAGCAACATTCCTTCATGCAAATGATCAACGGCACCCTAAACAGGTTTACAGGAACCAGATGCTTCCATAGATACATTGTTGGAATAGCCAGGATGATATGGTATCAAAATAGACATAAATTCATGATCTATGAGGCCAAAGCCTTTCATTTAAAGAAAAAAAAATCCCTTTTGTTTTGTAAAGATTCCACTAGATGCTGTGGCTGAAATATTTGAGACAATAAGTACTAATTCTAGAGTTAGAGTAGAATAATTAATGTTTCCATAAAGTGAAGGACCAACACACTCAGAATAAAGAAAGTTGTTTGTAATTGAATCACTATTGCAAAACTTCATTAGGTTCTGTTGCAGGCAAATTGGTTATTATCCTTTGTTTTCACTACAACAAAAGTGTTCGGCAGCAAATGGCATGCGTAATATACAACTAATGAATAAAAAGGGCTGATATTTTTAGCAAATAAGATGAATCTGTTTTGCAAGTAAATGAACCCACAAAAAACATTGTCTTTTAAGCCATCACTAGAAGCTTCTGTTTCTTCTGTCTCATTATTGACTAAAACCAGGGGTCCCCAAGCATTTTTGCTCCACAGACCAGTTGAATGTTGGCATTACATACACAGACCACCTTTCAGTTAAAAGCAGTACAAATTAAATACCTTGACCGTTTCATGAAGGTTTGGTGCATAAAAAATACATCTAAAACATAAGACTGACTGAATCATCAAAAGCTCTCAGCAAGATTGTTATCATTTAACTAATGTCAGAACCCCACTTTGCTGACTTACCTTTATGTTTCAAATCAAAGTGGAGTGGGTGTGGTTATGGTAAACAAGATGGTTACTGTTTTGTCATGTTTGTTTTCAGAGTCAGTTATAGTCATTGGCCATTTTTTTCTTTTCACTACGGTAATTCACCAGTCTTTTTTTAGGTTAATAAGGACACAGGTATAACAGTATTATTAAACTTACATATATATATTTTTTTAAAAAGGATGAAGGCTCTTGTGCAGGCCATTAGGAGTAACCCTTGACACCCTCTGTGTGAAACTATGGCAGCTCAGAAGTAACAGGCTCCTCTCCATGCACTGCAGAACGGAACATTTTAAGACATTCTTTGTTCTTTCTGCCATTAAATGTTACAATAGAACTCTCTATCATGATTGAAATTAACTTTTTACTTTTTGTTGGCATTTTTTAAATTATTTATTTATGTCTTTTTATATTTTTTGTATGTGTTTATTTGATTGTATTTGGATTGTTTTTTTATACGTATTTATGAAGGTTTGTATGGATGGATGAATCATTGCTGCTGGACAAAAGAATTTAGCCTCTGGGGGATCAATAGTATCCATCCATCCATCCATTCATTGACCTAAAAAGTAGTTATAAACCTGGCTTGCTTGTGTGAAAAGCATCTAGATTCAAAATGTAGGGGTTGGCCTTTAACCGAAGTACAAAACTGGTCATGTAAGACTCAACAACAACAACAACAACAAAAGTTACTGATTTTGGTCTCATTGGCGCTCATGTTGATTAACAAAAATACTGTTTTAAACATTAGTCACGCAGTCGAAAACAGCGCATTAGGTTAATTTGTTCCTTGAAGCTTTTACTGTATGCCCAATTTAATCCCTGATTTGATGTTAGACAATGTTGTTGTTGTTGATAAGAAATCTGGGAAACCAAAAAAGGAAAGATTAATCTGGCAGTGCAAAGCCATCACTTATTTAATTTTAGATTTTTCTACCATAATGAAACGCAACCCAATATGAGTATCCCTTTCACGTCTTCCTCTAACCATCATCTCAGCTCGATGGACTCAGGGGATTTTCAGATTGTGGAAAGTTATTTTTGAGCATGTCTGAAGACCATACCTTGGTCAGCGAAGGCTCCCCAGTGGCCGCATGTGCTGGACAGTTCGAGTCCTGGTGAGACGCCACAGCAGTGGAAGCCCACTGGTCCGTGTATCCCAACGGTGTAAAGTAGCCACAGTCCTGAACGCTGGAGCCGCGCTCAAACTCCTCACAGACGCCATCGCCATCAAAAACATAACACTGACTGGGTTCACCTTTGGGAGATGGGAGAGAGAATAAGAGAAGAGGATTTATGAAACAACTTGGTTCTGGTTTCTTAATTTGGCAGGTCCTGCACTGATCCCCTACTGTTACACAGTCGTCCAAATCTATTTGTCAGTGGACAAAACTGGAGCACATTCTCCCTGTATTTTTGTTGGACATCTAAATGTCGGCCACGTCAACTCCTGACATCAAGCTCAGCTTTCAGCACGCTATAAATAACACAATGATAATAATTTTAAAATTCATTGAAGAAGATCAAAATATGTAAAACGGCAAAGTTGGGATGAAAGATGTTAGTTGGATAGTTATTTTTGATATCACAGGAATTTGACAAGAGAACAAAGACAATATGTTAAAATATTTTTGCTTTATTTGTTCTTTATTAATATCTTTTCCATTTAAAGCCCTTAACTTATTCCAAAACACACTCAACCTTTATTCACCAACATTCCTCCTCAAGATAAAATGTCTTTCTGTCAAATTACTTTAATCAGTCCAAGCTAGGTGACTTAAAAAATTCAATAGCTTGGACCTTAAAAACACTATTTGGTGAGCCCTAGAAATGTTCACCATCATGTCTGTATACTTTGACAATAGCTACTTCTGATACTTTTTAGTGCAAAAACAATAATATTTATGGAGTATAAGTTGCTAATTCAATCACTTTAAACCCTACAGTTTATACATTTTTGCCACTAATATATGAAGTCTTACTAGTTAATAGCCTTCAGAAGGCATTGTAGAAGCAAGCACAAAGAGACAGACCGGTGGAAAATATAACGCACAGTGGATGATGTGTAACAACATGTGGTGGTGACTTATCAAAACCACAATACCAACTACCGCTCAAAAAAGAGAAGAAGAAAAATAAAAAAATAATTCCTTATGATGGAAAACAGTGAAGAAGGAAATGAAGATTCTGACCATAGGCTTGGCATCAATGAAACGATGGTGAGTCGTCGGAGACGGCAGCGTAAAGAACTGACTCAATGCAAAAAGATCACAGAGTTCTTTAGAGAAAATAAATAAAATAATGAAAATAATCATGGCATTTCTGGTAGGCTGTCTTTTTTTTTACAATAGCTAGTATGACAGTTGTTAAAAACGAAGTGAATAAAACGTAATTTAATAATAAAAAAATTATGTGTACATATTGATAATAATGATGTTACAATGTGGACACTTGAGGCTTATAAAACTGCTGTGACTTGTGGTCAGGAAATGACATTAAGTAATAATCTTTAAAAATGTATCCATAAATATCATATTCCCCTGGGGGCAATCTACAGATTTGAATTCCACTTTCTCTTTAATTAATATTTACAATTATATAATAAATAAATGTTTTTGTGTATATTTGCTCTAATGGCATTTACTTAATTATTTCTACCAAATGCAACCTGATGACACAAGTTTCCCTTTGAACTGGTGTCTTTCGCAGATCAATTTACTTGTGCAAAAGAAAACAAACACACAAACTACTACGACATCTTGAGAAAATTCAAAAGTTGTGCAACAACAAGTTCATTTCTATCTGGAAAAAGATTTGGCTGCACTGATATGTAGACAGCTGCGGAGGTTAGTTAGACGAAGCAGCGTCTGTAAAATACAATTGGCTTTATTCAATAAATGAGAACATGTTCTCAATAAAACTTAATTAGGGTGCGATAATTCAATTCTATTTTGTCATCTTGTGTTGATTTGGCAATGCCACAAAAAATGAAGTCACCAAACCCCTCTTGCTTGACAACACCTGTGTAAATGATTAATTTGTTATTTGTGCAAGTCTTGTATTTATCACGTTTGAATGACAGTTTTTGACTTCACTATCAAAACCATCTGTTTCTTATTTAAGGCTCTTCAAGTTGCGACTTTATTGTGCAATTTAAACCTCATTTAGTCAGACAGTGCAACAACATGTGTTGTTGTTGTTCAGAACATTTGATGCTTTACAGAACATCTGCAAACAAAAACAAACTTTTCTCTTCCTGGTGTGAATTGTTTTAGGCACAACAATTTCTTATTCAGTTCAAATCTTTTGAATATATTTGGTTGTTTTTTTTCTCAATATGGTTGCAAACTATTCATCAATAAGATACAAGATGACCATTTATTTGTTTGACATTTGACAAAGACAATTTTCAAAAACAACCTGTTAACAAAGACCTACCAACACAATTGAAACCGGATTCCTTGTGACACTTCTTATCGCAGCCGTCACTGTCCAACAGATTGCCGTCGTCACATTCTTCTGTCCTACAAAGCGAAGGTTATCAGCCTCATAGCCATTTTTCATGGAAGCTCATAAAAACAAAGATGTGTCCACTTACCGCTGGATGAAGCCATCACCACAGAAGAACTGACCATGAGTGTAGAAGAGAGGGAGAGAGGGTTCACTGATGATCCCGTCTGCTTCTGCCTGGATCGTATAATGGTAATTTTCACCCTTTAATACTGAGCTGTGGGAGAGAAAATTCATACAGTCATGACATTAATACACCACATTGCTACAAACTGATGGACTGATGAAGCTTCATGAAGCATTGTCCACTAGATGAAACTCTTTGCCGATATGTTTAGTGCTGTAGGGTTGAATCAATTGAAAAATTATAGAAGACTACACATTTTTCGTACATGGCTTTGACTGACGTTTTTTGTCATTAATTTAGAATTAACTTTCTTCCACTCTTGTACTTTTTCTAGAGAGGCAACTAATATGTTTATTTAAGTGTCTCCCAAATAGATTTTGGACCTCTTGTACTCATCACTATCTGCTTGTACAAAAATCTCTTTTAATTTAAATATATATTGGAAATGTGCCACCCACTGAAAATGTTTAATTTCTCTGGAGATTAAATCTTGTTTAACATAACCACACTCACTCTGCTGTGATGAGTCAAGCATCAGGGTTTGACATTAATCTCAGAAGTCTCCACCTCCAAAGGACTCATTGTATAAACAAAGTGGGGGGTGATTACAGCTGGCTGGAGGAGTGAAGGCCATTGTTGCATCATAATTGGCTCCGCAGTCGTAACCTCTTGTTCGCATGTCATCTTGACGAGGAAGACTTCAACATTTTAAACATGTGAGTAAGTACTTCAACTGTCTGAATATACATCCTTGAGAATAATGAGAATATTAAATATTTCTAAGGCGCAAAAAAGATTTTGGAGACCCTTGCTTAAGAAAAACAGATTGTTTCCATTGTTAGCATGAGTCATGAACTGATTATCAACGATCTTAAAGATGGTCAGAGTAAAGAGAGAGTGTTGCCTGCATAATGCACTCAGTGTTCAATATTACGTTGTTGTTTTTCAAGCCAAACCTACATTTTCTACTTCTGGTTCAATCCCATAAATGTAGCTTCATCACTGCTTTTCAGTTTCTAACAAGTACTTAAAAATGCCAAACCTGTCAGTAAACTTCTGTTGGGTCTGTGGAGCAGGAGGTGTGTTGCTGAAGGGTGGGTGCCGCTGAATGTGGTAGAGCAAGGGTTTGCAGTTGGCACAAAAAGGGCTCTGGGGGCCGGATGACAGCATAGCAGCATCAATTTCCATCTTCTCATCGAAAGTGCAGAGCTTAATTGCGCTGACAGCAAAGTTAAGAGTATCCAGGCGTAGGGTGAGGGGCATATCGCAGAAGACATGCTGCGCCCCGATGTTGAGGGTTTCCCCAGAGTCAGATACCAGTTGGATGTTGGCGATGGCTGGGTTCTCTACAGGACAATGTGATGTCAATTCGAGCATAAATAGAACAAGTTTGCTCACTTACGTGTGGATATGTAGGTGACCCACAGGGTGAGTGTGTCTGGCACCATGGGATAGAGGAACCGGAGCGTTAGGGTGCATCCTTCAGTCTCTGGACATGGGGATGTCACATTGGTGTCGTACAGACTGAGCTCAGGGCTCCATGCCTGAAGGCTCGGCTCACATGGCTGCTCCACATCAGGTGCACCTGACACAACACCAAAACCATATTTTGAATGTACTCAGACAATAGGTTATGAAAAACGTGTTTTTCTAGATAAGAAACATCTATTACATAATAGAACAGCACATTTAACATGTCAATTATCCAATCATAAACATACAACCTGACCTCACATGAAGCTCTATCAAATGCTCAATTATTTAGGAAGACAGAAGAGAAATATGATTCACTCGTTCAGCAAGCCTGTGCTCATTTTATGAGCTTCATAACAATATTTGACTCTAGATAATTACATTTGTTTTAAAAATAAAATCTTCTTTTAATCTGTAATTTTGTTTTTGAAGTAATGCCACCTTCATGATGCTTTGCTCATCTTAAAACGATCTTAAATCGAATAATATTATTATATTTAATGTCACATTAACCTGGTAACTGCTTATTGTATCTTGTAAAATATAACCAGGGAAAACAGTGTAAATGAAAAGACATCTAATCTATTTATATAAATATAATTATTGTCCCTTGAACACTTGGACTAAAAAGGGTATTAGCGTCATTTTCCAGCCGATTGTGACAGACTTTTGAAAAATGCAAAGGGCTAAAAGAAGGCCCTTGGAGGACATGGCACTAGAAAGGACTTTGAACGTTAAAAGGCTTTAACTGGCTTAACATTTGAGCTACAGATATAGTTTAAAACCGTCCTTGGAACGTGACAAAGAAAATTTGCAAAGAAATAGGCTTAGTCCAGCCTTGGATCAGTTCAGTTTATTTGTAGTGTTATCGTCATTTCCAGATAAACATTATGTGCCAACAGCTTAATAGTTGTGATTGACGTTAAACATCTCCATGTGACACTTTATGCAACCTGAGAAAAGGAAATAATGAGTTCTGCTCTCTTTCACTTGAAACATGGCCCTCTTTCAAGAACTTGGTTGTAACACCATAGCACCAGGCTAATGAGTTGTTAATTGTTACCGTGGTAGTGATTAGTGCAACGGAGTCACATTTAGGTGGTGTATTTCCAGGTGAAAGCCGAGTAAAATCAGCATGTTAATGAGGTGTTGCATGTTTCACACCCACTGTGATCAGCCATGTGTGCAAGCACTAACTGTCAGAAAGTCGGAGCGTGCCAGGTAAATCATGTCGAAACCAGGAGCTAAGTAACCATATAAATGTACAGGAACTATAAACTGTAAGTTTTGTAACTGGTCTGTTTCCATTGCTTGACTGTGTGCGTGTCTAAGGCCGTAGTTTGTATACTGTCAGCCACAAAGAGTAGGAGAAATCATTTGTGGTTGCAAAAATGTTTTGGAAAAGACTAATAAAAGTATAACATGACTAACAGCTAGTGATTTTCACCTAAAATGTCACTAGTGGTAGTTATAAGAAGAGGCAACTCCAAGGTGTTAGTCTGAATGGCTTTCTATAAGTTGCAGCCTGGTGACTCCATTAAGAAAGAAGTGGAAGAATGAATGGATTAAAATTATATTAAATCATAATCACGTATCAAAGACAAATTATTTACCTGTCATATATAATACAGCAAAGAGTGCTAGTGGGCTAAGGACAAGGCTTCATGAAGCTTCATGAAGCTTCATCAGCCCATCACTAACCCTATGGGTTAGCCATCAAAGTGTTTAGCAGTTATGAAACCTTTTGGTTATTGTAAAATTGTAAAATGATGTTCTGGCTCATTGTCCTCACTAAAGGGAAACCAACACCATTTTTTCAGGGGGATTTTCAATTGATGCTACCAAGACTAATACAATGCAACATTAGCTTTATAATTATAGTTTACTATACTATACTATGTTTTCTCTCAGTATTGATAGTGTCATTTGACCAACTTTTTCGGATTCAGCTCAGGAGCTGTCCTATGCATCTGGATCACTCTTTATACAAGAAGTCACCTTAAGTTACACCAACATAGTGTCCAGTGACTCACACAGTTGAACAATTATACGGGAAAAATAATTGGTTTCAATAGGTCGCACCACGAGAAATTGTGGTAAAAATTGTGACTTCATTGTCTTCTGCTCAACCATTGCTTTAACATGGTTCCTAACTATATTGTTCAAGAGAACTTGGCATTTTGTTATGTTATAACTCTGTCCAGTAAACAACTTTGTTCATTATTTATGCAATTAATGGTATCAAATAAAAAACAAACAACTTTCAGACTTGAATACTTTCCCACGTTGTGCAAATCATAATGGATGCACACATTGCAGGACACTGATCCGATCTTGGCAGGCTGAACCAGAACCCCAGCCATTCATGACACACTGCAGTACAATGAACAACGTGATGCACATTTTATTGCCTTCCTAAATACCCTCATTTTAAATTTAAACCCACTTTTATGCTTGATGCTGCCCATAAACCTATTTAATCCCTCTCTACAGGAGCATGGGATTTGGTGCGTACCCTCCTGCCTCAGATCCTGAGCACTCATGGCAGTGGAAAAGGAGGCATGTTGCCTTTTCCACAGCTTTCACTTGAGGGGATGTAAACAAAGATTTGGCCAACGATGTCAGTGCCAACAGTCTATTACTATTGAACTAATGTTTGGTACAAATTGAATATGTCCAGTCTCCTTTCCACTGCTGGACGCAACGTTGCCCAGGTTTAAAAGCTGACAGAGTCGTCCTGTGCATTGAAGCCCCTGAGGTAAAAAAGAGACAAGAGTTGAGGAGAGCCAGGAGACTCTCTGTCTGCTCAACTATGAGCATACCACTGTTTAGCCTGAGACTGTAACTGACTCTTTATCATCATATCCATCCTGCAGCCAAATAAAACAAGTTGAGTTATAGGAATGTGTCAATCTTTTAATAAGATATCTTTCTCTCTATTGCAAGGTTTGTATTTGTCATTTTTTTTCCAGACTTGTTTACTTCAAGTTTCCATCTTTATTTACGTCACGTTGTGGAAGGAAACATATTCCTTCCAAATATGATCACCATAACAAGAGCTATGTGCTTCCATGGAAGTGTAACATTTAGTACAGCTTTAGGAGATACAACGTGTATGTGGATTGTGTTTATGGTAGTGGTCCAGTGTTTAAGTGGCATCCAAACATAACTGTGTCTTGTTACTTTTTCCAATAATGCTTGTTCTCGCTGTGGCTAAATCAAGACAGACAGAGTTCTGGAGCCATTATGTTTTTCTACTTTTCCTTTTCCAGAAGCCATTAGTCTTGCACGCACCTGAGATTTAAAAGGCAAGAATGTGTGTGTGTTTGAACATTTTCAGCTAATCTGTTGACGCAAGTGTCTCAGTATGTGTCTGTCTGCACAAAACTTGCTAATTTATTTTTATACATTAGAAAATGTGCTTAAGATAAAATATTGTTTACCCTAACCGCGCAATCACACTCTGCAGTGATTGGTCAAGCATCACTTTCTTCAATCCCGGAAGTCTCCACCTCCAAGGGACTTGTTGTCTAAACAAAGCAGGGGGTGATTAAAGCTGACTGGGAGGGAGTGAAGCCAATTATTACATCACAATTGGCCTTAAGCCTCGTAACCTCTTATTCGCCAAGATTTCAGACGGGGGAGAACTTTATAAAGTAATAACTTCAAAACATTGTTATGATGAGGGACTTATTGCATTTCAACATTTGAAACATGTGAGTGAGTCAGGAGACATCTTGTCAATCTTCCACTGATAAGTATTAACATTAGTTATTTTCCATGGGAAGATAATACTAATGAGTAAAACTATGAGGTAGTGGTCAGTAGTTTTTTTATATGTTGCTACAAGCTCTTCTTTTTCAAATGTGTTGCCAAAGCCTATATATGATCCAAGTCAGCAATATTTTTATTATCAGTTTTAAGATTAAAAATAGGAATCAGATTTTATTTTATATTAGAAACAATGAAACAATTATTGTCAGTATTGTAAAAAACAACACAGGAATGTTATGTGTTGTTGAAAACAGTAAAAGATAAAATAAATATATATGAAAAAAGGATGAATTAATACAATGAAATAAATGACTCTTGCATTTAAGTGGAAGCCGGCGTGCAAGTTTTCAAATGAGGGAATCCTTTATAATTTCTCGTTGCTGTCAACTACATGCCACATGCTGCTCTTTGTTTTGATGACTTAAGCGTTTGTGCGCCACTGGTGGCTTGTGTTGCCAGATTGGGCGTTTTCCCGCAATACAAGACCTGTTTACAGTGTTTTTCAGCGAGTAGAAATCTGGCAACCTAATGGATGAAGATGAGAACTGAGAGAGTGAGACGTTCATGGACACCACATTTATATATATAATACATATCCCTCTTTTGGTTCATTTTGCTACATTTACTTAAGGTTTGGTAAATATTCTTTTGACAAAGTGTTGTTATTTCATCACTAACCAACGGCCTCCTCGGGCGTCCAATACCCAGACGTGTGACAGACTCGTGGGGAAGAAGCCTTATAAGCATACTGATGAAAAACACCCTCTTTTCCACAGTCTCTGCAGTTGATGTGGCCTGGCACTCGCAGAGAAGAGCTGCAAGGAAAGATGAAATGCACATATGAATTACTGCTGATAACTTTTAGAGAGATTGATGTCAAACTTTCCCACCAATGAAGTAAACTTTGGTAATGTGTGTTAAATAGATGTTCATAGCTCTCTCTATCTTTAGGAGAGTGTAAAGAAACATTTGATTTAAAGTATTTTGGAGTAGTTTCAGCACGCCATCACTACGGTTCAACCTGCATGATTCTTCTCCATCACTTATCTAAATGTCAGTTCTCACCCTTACAATGTGGTTGGTGTTTTTTTTGGAAATAAAATCATTTTACAGTATGTCTACCGGGCCTAATGGCTCTTTAAATTATAAAGCTTATAGAAAAATTTAAAAAGTATTTGTAACACTGGATTACAATGGTTAACCGTAATTTAAAATGCACCAATTGAAAAAAAGAAACATTAGATATTCTTAATCCCTTTTATATTCATATGTATGTGTACTTGCCTTTTATAAAGAGGTCCTCGGACAGGAGGCAGCCAATAGATAGAAACTGAGTCTGAACTCTGACCCGTAACAATTGGGGCCAATGGGACTGGAACGGGATGAGCTTCTATCAACCAGTTCTGATAGACCAAGTCAAGATAACAGTGCATCCTGGCCACTTGGTTCGCCGTGAAATGATTGGTGCAGTTATCATCTGAGCAGAACAATGGTGAAAAAAAGCAGAATGAACCGACAAAGAACATTTCAAACTTTCTCATGTTTGTATCCCCCTTTTTTTTCTCATTATCATATTGACATTGAGTCTCCCAATAAATACAACTGCTCTTTACAGTTTACTTGTTTATTTATTTAACGTCCAATGCAAAATTACAGCACCTTAACTTTTTTATTTTCTCTCATTATTTCATGAAATACTGATCTTATAAATCCAATTTCATGTACAATGTTAAGTATTGTGAATGAGCACCTTTTATTTTATTGTATTATGTTCATCGTATGTTATGTTGTTGTATTTTATGAATCCAATTTTAATTAATTGTATTTAATTTAATTATTTATATTCTGCCTGTATTATAATGTATTCCACAACAACACAAACATCCCTTTTTACTACATGGTTACAAATATTTTCTGATTTTGTAAAATAGTTTTTAAACATATTTCATTATTACTACACTTTATTAGGTTTTTCACATTTTCATTTTTTTTATTTCAAAGAACCATGATCTGTTTCAGTGAACTTTAGCTCAGTAAGCTTTAAATTCTAATATACTGACTTTGCGTCTTAGTTAAACCATTTATTTTTAAAAGTAATATCAAAGGTATCCTCATTATTTCCGCCACCTGCTCTGAATAAAATGGATTAACTGTACCTGTGTAACTCATATAATTGTTAAAAGGTGTGTTCTGGTACAAGACGACTCCACAGGAATCATTGACGGCTCCAGGATCATGGCAGGATTTGGATTTTGTTGTTGGAGCTGTGTCGGCGCAGAGATCTCCCGTTTCCATAGATGGTGTTGTCTCCTGCATACAAAAATTAAACATGTACAAAATCTCAAACGCTCTTCCAGATTGATACATAACTGTCATTCCATTTATCATGAATAACATTTGTTAATAGGGCCTGAGTGAGGACAACAATAAAAAAAGTAGAAAATAAATGAGTATAACGAGTAATAGGTTCATGAACTCCTTGAAGGAGGTTACGTTACAAAAAACAATATGAGTAATAAATAATGTGTCTACAGTGCAGTGTAACTGTTTCATTGGTCTGACAGCCTTGGGAGAGAAGTCTTCAGTCTGGTGGTCGTGCTCTGAATGCGCAACAATTTTAAGTGCTTTATTTTTTATATCCTATTCTTACCCGACATGGGTCATCACATGAATCACGCTCGCTTACGCCTTTGAACACATGATAGAGTCCAAAGATATGTCCCATTTCATGAATCATAGTGTTGTGGTGACCATTTTTTCCAAAGTAGAGTGGATTCAGCACCATTCCTCCTGTGGAGAGACAAAGAACCATTTGTGATGCTTATTTCTGAAGGTTTAAAATACATTTTTTGCCCATATCCGTCTTTTGTAAATCACATTGATACCACGATGACTGGAATAAACAATACTTATACTAATTTTAAAGTTTTTAATGTCGATGGGAAGTAGAAACTGGGTAATGTAATCCACAACACAATTTGCTCGAACCATGTCATATTGGTCAAGTTTGGGTGTTACGCTCTCAAAGCTGCCTCACCATCCTCATACATGAACTAGACCACCCTTAAATGTATAATAAAGAAAGTATTTGGGAATTTTTTGAATTAAAAAAGACACCCATTATTATACAGAGTTATACAAAAAAAACGTTTCTATTCTCAATTAAATCAGTAAATATTTTAAGCAACATGCAAAAGATTGAATTCCAAAATAGTTGAGCTAATGTTGTATCAAAGATCCTTCCATGCAATGGTTTCCTCCCTCATCTTGGCAGCTTTCCATGTGTCTCCTTCTCATGAGTTTGCGCTGGCACCAGAAGAAGAGAGCTCGTAAAGAAAAGCTGGCCAGTAGGTATGAGTGGGAACAATTGTACATAGCCCACACTGGCGTTGCTTTGTTTGCTTCTTGTTAGGTTCCCCTGGAACATGGCCTAATGATTGAAAGAGGAAAAAGGCAACGTGCCGGGAAAATATCTCCCAGCTTGTTCTTCCAGTTTGGATACCACCAAAGAAGACAAAAATGCAGCAATGAAAGAATAGAGAAGGGGGGCTAGGGAAGAATGAGGAATATTCAAAGTAAACAAACAGATTAAAGACTAAACATGGATTCAGAAGAGTGATTTGGTTAAAGGGACATTTTGACATCAGAATTTCAAAGTACCATGGTGGGTGAGGGCCTCCTTCGCCCAGGGCCAGGTTGCTGCTCCTGCCAGTTCTTCTCGCACCGAGTTGCTGGCAAAAAAAATGTTGAGCACGTCGGTTCCACTCAAGTGGAGTTCATCCTTCAACTCCTTTACACTCATGTAAGCCCTATAGAATAATATACAAAGAGACATGACATATTATATCTATATGGTGTATAGTATACTAAGACATGGGAAACAACTACAAATAATAACATTTCATTATTTCATTAAAAAGTTTTAATGTTTAAACAAAAAGATCGAGGAAATTGTAAAATAAAGAGTGAATTACTCTTTATTGAGAAGCTCCTGAGTAGCATTAATCTTGGTAAACTTAAAGCATTTGTACAGCCACACTGAAAGTTAAGTATTTTCTACAATTTGTTTCCTTTGAGAATGTGCGGTGTCATCCTCTATGGAACTCAGTAGATGGCACTTTTTGTTTAGAAAATATTGGAGGTTTCATTTAAATGGTTGCTCAAAGCCAAGGATTATGTAGCAAAGAGTGCCCTTTAGTGAGCTTTTAAAATTAGGGCAATGCTTCATGAAACATTGACACGAGAGGACTAAGAACCAAACACAGTTTAAAACTCTGCACAGAGAGCATCCAGGTTTACTCTTCCTTCATCCAAACCAGACATACTTATCATTACAGCACAGCCCAGCCTCCCCTTGGTCTTATTTGCCAGATAATAAGATAAAAAGTGCTCACATATGTTGTTTTGAAAAACTTACGCTTGACTATGGAGTATGCCAAGTGGAAATGTTCAACTTAGATGCCAGCAAAGGTTGATAGTATGAAAAATTACTTAAATTTCAGAATCATAAGATTAATGATAATAAAATGTTAGATTAGTGTTTCAACAGATCTTTAATTATAATATCCCTAAAGGTAATAATCATGTCCACAAAGACTTGCTTTTTATAGTGTTTTACGGCAACTTTTCCACTTTTGCTCTAGTAAATAAAACATGTAGACAACATAATTATTAATTTTTGGTCTTAAAAATCACATCTAATTGCAAGTCAACAATTCCCTATCTTGATTTATACAGCCCTCCACAAATGTCTTGTCAATGATGGGGTTCAGCTATGAAATTAACTTATTACCCAAATTATTCAAAGGCTACTTCAGTCACGTCAAGTAAACTGTTGTAGCATCCTAGGTCCAATCACGGTCAATCCAAACTGCAGGAGGGATTCTGATCTCAATTTCTTTTGGCCACCCTGCAATCTTAAAGAGATTATGGTTCTCTTTGACAAAAATATATTTCACATAATTGCTCAAGAAAAATATTTTTGGGTTTGGATCATTATCGTTTATATTGTTCCAAAGGCCAAAAAAATAAACATATGAGCGTGTGATGTTACAGTTTCATGACATTCCTGGGAAGATACCAGCTACTCCAATATGAAATCCCAATTATAGCAAACACCATTATCAAAATCATTATGTGCAAGATATTACCTCAAGAATGTTCCAGAGTTGCTCAGATGGAGCCAGAATAACATCATCTATGTAATCCTCCCTTTGATGCAATCTCTCCCAAGGTGCACATGTTGTTCTGTAAATATAAAAAAAATGTTTTCCTAGGGCCTCTGCCTAACTGGATAAGATTTAAGATGCTCCGAGGATTCCATGTCCTTACTACATCACGGAACCAGAGTTCACACAAGGCCGTGTTCAAAATCCATCACCCTAGTTTGTGCAACTCAAGTGACAGAGAGAAGCTCAACAAGATGAGAAAACCCATGGACAAACAAGAAGTGTTACTTTGTGTCTACTCTGATAGTATTCTTGGTCTGGCCAGGGGGGGGTCAAGGAAGCAGATTTCATGTGGCCCACTGTCTCCATTATTAACTTCAACTGTAATGTAATTAAATGTAATATCCCACAAACGTACTATGACAGGACCCCTTAAGTCAAATGAAAACACCACAAGTTGAAGCTGGTAAGTGTCAAAGCAAATTTGTAAATACCGAGAACATTTTCCTGGAGCTTAGATGTATAAAGTGTGTGTGAATGTGAACTTGTTAATTATATTTGAATAATGAACGAAACTCTAAAAAGAACAGCCCATCAAGACTGTACTTTAGCTAGTAAAATTATGTTTATTTTGGTTTAAAATTTCGCTACCAGTACCCAAAGTTAGTCATTTTTACACAGGAATGTTCTCAAAGCAGGTTTGATTATTTTGTGAAGAACAGAGAAACTATTTAAAGGAATCTTAACATGTATTAAATGTTATTTATTTACAATAAAATTCTGTTTTTAATAAACAAGACAATATGGTTATCTAAATAAAGAAAAGCAGTCAAATTGATGGACAATCAGTCCCTATAATGTGTGTGAAAAGTAGAAAACAAAAACCCTATTATTATTCATATCTTGTTCTTCTCTCAAGTTAATATTTATTGAGTTCATATCTCAATAGTTTGGAAGCAGAAAAAAAACATTATTTGGAACAGTGTTGTGCAAATCCATCTGTTTAAACAGAGGTTTGTTCCTGGAACAATACATGGGTTTGCGCAACAAGTGGCAGTGGGAAACAATGCAATAACCTTTTTTATTGGCCATTGAAAAGTGTCTCAATTTGACCAGGAGAACATTTTGAATCTTATATACAGGGAACATGTGCATCATACCAAGAGTTATCTCATTCAGAATCTCTCAATTTTAAACATTATCAAGCATATATCGACATTTTTTATAACTGAGAGCTTCACGGACAGAGAAAATAAACCATGTTATATATGGTGGGACTGGGAATTGACAATTATTTTAGCAAAATATATTCATGCTACAACCTCATTTGAATTGCTGACAAAAGAGTTGAATTTGGTTCTGCTGGAGGAAAGAAAAAGTTTTTCATTATGGATGCAGACTCGGAAATGTAATATGTACTTGCTTAATGGCAGCAATATTTCCACTTATGTTTCATTTTAATGTTGAGACAGTAGCAAATGATCAAAAACAATAACTGAAAGAGAAGGTAGTTATTGCAGCCATCAAGTATATCAAAAGAAAGTGTTCATTCTTATGACAATTGCATCAGAGAAAGAAAAATAATATAAAATATATACTGTATATATAGATATAGATATAGATACAAAAACTTGGAGTTAGGCCATTTTACAAGGGCCAATATTTCTGTTTGGTCTTAAAGATCTTATCTTATATTGTGTACTATGCTATGGTAAACAAATATTCTATTGATCCTAGCTCATCGATCTGGGGGGAAGGGTTTTAGTCAAGAAGGTGACAAAGAATTTCACAGCCGACCATGAAAAAACAAAAATCTGTGGTAAGAAAAAGTTTTATCTTTGAAGAAAACCAAAAATAAGTGTTAGTTGTAAATAGTCCGGGTCTCATTTGAGAGACTAGGAAGGACAAAATAAGGAACAAGTATACCAAAGCTTTACACTAAGCTACGCATTCACCCATTCACACACACAATCACAGACTGATGGGATTGAACCCTCAACCTCTCAGACCACATGTTAACCACTCTACAATCTAAGCTATAACACCTAAGATGCCTAAGATATGTTGAAGAAATCAGATTGACTTGCTCTGGCAACCACTGGCAGGAAATTAAGAAATACCTTTTTCTTTTACACCATGATTTAACTGGTATGACATTTTTTAAGAATTAAAAAGCTGCAGTTAAATAATTCCAGACAGATAGGTCTTACAATTATTTTTAAAAGTTGGGAAATATTCCCATACAGGTTTGCATTCTCTCAAATGTTAGAACTTAATTACTAACCAGCTTACTTAACTACTTTTTTCACAGATGTGCCGATTAGTGTTTCAAGATACATACATACTAACCTTGTTGTTTTGTCACAGCCTGGCAAACAATGCATATTTGAACAAATCTATGCATATGTAATATAGTGAATGAAATAAAAAGATTTATTTTTATCAATTCCTTATTAAAGTTGTTGGAACATTGGTCCTAGATGACACAACTTTTGTTTTGTTCTATTGCTTAGTAGTTATTCTGTCAATCTGTCAACTGCAGACATCAACATTAATTCTGTATTTAATTTCCAGAGTCGAGTGAAAACCTTGTGGTTCTTTGGTTTAGGCAACAAGTCTTTAAGACCTCGGGCCGACCACCTCATGGAGAGGCTTCTTGCAAGCTATTTGGAACTCTGCATGAGTCTGTCTGTCAGAGCAAGTGAAAGACAGCGGGCTGCTACTCAAATTGTTTAGTAAAAATAAGTGTGTTCTTTGGCCTCTGGACCCACCGTCCCTACTTCAGTGAGCCGTCTCTAATATCAAACAAGGAAAGTGAGAGGTCCAATTAGTACTTGCATTGTGATATGCTCGATGCCTGCAGAGTGCTTGGAATAATATTCACTTCATGTGCAGAAATGGCACTATTTGTGACTATTCATTTAAGATTTGAGAAGATATTCTCTCCTCGCCAACTTTCTCAAAGAAATTACACATTGACTATAAATATCAAATAATTCAAACATCAGGCCACAAAGATATGTTGTATATTGACAAAAAGGAGGCAATTCAAATGGAATATACAATATCTTTGTTTGTTAGGAGTTATATATTAACAGTGCTATATATCAGGTGGTAATTAATGGGTTAGAAAAGCTATGAAAGAATGCTGATGTCAGTATAAAATTGACATGAATGGTATAAGTAAGAAACAAACCTGTCAGGTGATTCAGGATCGAAGCAGGTCTTCTGAACATCAGTCACCTCTGGGTCACAGCAATCTCCATCATCATAGTCGTAGCGTATACTGTTACACTCCATATTGCACACGCCATTCCTTCTCTTCCAGTTATAGCAAGACCCCAGTTGAAGACAGTCTCCTCCGTCATAGCCTGTCCTCGGGTGCTCACATTCAGGGTCACATTGACGGTTCCCAATCTTTCCAATCCGACAGTTACTGAGAATAAACATCTTTCTGAGGCTTGAGTTACTGACTGTGTGGATGCTCAAGTCCAGGCTTATATTGTAAGGGCGAAAGGCTTCTGTCAGTGCTTTGTGTTGGAGATGGATCTGAGCCTGGGAAACTGTTGGGTTCTCCCCATTATCATCAGACAGATTGACAATCCGGTAGCGAACTTGTTTCGGTCCTCTCAGCTGCCAGTGACTGTTGTAGCCTGAGATAATATCTGTGTTGTCACAGAGTGTAAGGCCACATGATGGCGGCAGGAATGATGAGACAAGCTCTTCTTCAGGAAATGGAGTGGTGACGATTGTTGGGTAAGAGCCTGCCTTGAATGGAGTCCAAAGCTGATGCACCTAGTAATTAAAACAGAATTTGCAATTGCCCAAGAAAAATCAATGGGGAGAAATTCAGAAAATGTTCTTACATTTGTGAAATCAGCCCACATGTTTAAGACGGGTGCGGGCTTGTCGATTTGGAGTGGCCGACGATTAAGGTCTTGTTGAGTGCGAGCATGGTTCCACAAGACAATGCCCCCAACATAGCCCCTGAAGCTCTGTCCCTGTTCCGATTGGTTGCTGCCCAAAAATAGTGTCCTACATGTCTTCATGAAGGGGCTATATAGGCTACCCAGCTGCAGACCACTCTCTCCCACCTGCCAATAACAAAACAGGAGAATACCAACTGAAAAATAATGATGATGCTTGGATTTTGGGATATAAAATAAAGTCCACATACCTTTGCCCCATCAACATACAGAGTCATGTTATACCCATTGTAAGTGGCCATCAAGTGGGACCAAGCATTGGCAGGGTATCGCTGGTGGCTGTAGATGGTGGTGGACTTTAATGCTCTGTCAGTGCGAAGAGTGAAATAGAACCTTGAATCTTTAGTGCCTGTAGATTCCGCTGTGCGGAAACCCAAGGACCATCCTTTCTCACTCAATGAATGTGAGCAGTTGTCAAATACACCTATGGAGGGAAGACAATATTTTATTATGAAGGGAATCGTGTGACGACAATACTGCTGAAAAGAAATAAATCTCCTGTGGCAATATACAGTAGCCAAATAATTTAGTCAGAGGGAGAGACTGAAATGGCAGAGAGCTGAGAGCTCAAACAGCAGGAAGGTTGGGGTTCTGATAGTTCCATCTGTTGCAAAAACACACACAGATGCACATCTGCTTGACAGATGTTTCGCATTGGGACAGTATAGGGTCAGGGAACCCCTTCACCTTCCTCAATACTGCATGTGTGAAAGTATGAATGCCAGAATGCATGCATGAGTATGTTAATGCAGTGTATGTTGAGGAAACAGCCAGAGGATGAAAGTATGACTAGTGGTAGTTACAAGAATAGATACACCCGGTGAGCTTCATCATACCGTCTGTTGCATTGACAAATACCATTGTTTTGTTAAGGCAGCACAGCTTGAAAGCTGTGTGTTATCTTATATTTGCATACAGGTGTGTGAAAAATATGATTCCCCCAAAGACAAGTGCAAAAAACAACCATCCAGCGTTCACTAGAGGGCACGATAATTCAGTTAAGATAAATGAATTGCGAATTTTGTGATCAGTCATTTTCTGGCTTAATAAGGACACCTACAGTTTACTTGATAATAACAACATTGATTTGGTTGCATCAAGTAATAATAACAAAACAACCACAAAACTTAAAAAGCAACACAGAAGAATGAAGATATTTGTTTCTGGCTCCCTCCACTGTTAAAACGTTGTAACTTCATTATTGTGAAAAGGCTTGGATCAATCTTCATGGAAGCTTCAAAAAGTACCTTCAGAACTACTGCTTTGATAAGAATAAATGCAACTCCTGCTCCAACCCTCTGCTGGAAAGCAGTTTGGTGGTCACATGGTGGGTTGCCCAGGCAAGGTTGGGTAAGCACTGTTACGAACAAAGATTTGGACTTCGGGAGTTCAAAATTAAAGCAATTAAAAATTGAAATATTTCAGTTACGTCAAAATGTTTTTCAGTAATTCAATTCAATTCAGTAATTCAATTCAATTCAAAATAGTTATTCTTAAATAGAAAATTAATCTGAGTTAAAGTGAATGTTCACCCCAAATTCTCTCATTTCTACTCACCCTTGTGTAGGGCTGTGTAGACATAAGAATTTGGCGAATTATGGACGTTGCCACTGTCTTGCTTTGTTTTAAAAGCCAAAATGGGTCCAACATCAATACAATCCTATATCAATACAATATCAGGGAAAAAACATTGCGATAAATCGTTATATTTATATTTTTTTTACACCCCACTGTTCAAATTATTCTTCACTTTCTTCAAATGGACATACATTTTATAACTAACTAAGAGGAACGGATTAGTCTTAAAATAATCATAACCCCTGATAGACATGAGGGTGTTTAGAAAATGAGTTAAGTTGAAATTATAGATGAACTATCGCTTTCAGTTAACCAATTTTACAATCTCTACTAATTGACACTACTGTGTATAACTTGAGAAATTCATTCGAGAACTTGACTGTGGTGGCTAATAATGTTGTCTAGACAAATAATGGACAGATTGTGCCATCCTGTGGAGGAACTGCAGTGACATCATCAAGGATGCGCCAGCACCGTTGCAGAACCAAGCGTTCTGCTATAATGCAATTGTACTGACACGTACAACTGTAAAAAAAAAATCGAGTTTGGAATGTTTTTTGTTTTGAGAGAAAACAGTTAACAACTGTTCCTGGTTTGCACCAACCATAAGAACCTGGCCAACATACTTACCACCTAAATTAATTTCAGGAAAGGTAGACCATTTTCATCAGTTAGTTTACATTCTTTCTAACATACAGACCAGAAATCTTAAAACAGATGCCTTGTTAAGACAAAAAAGAGAACTCAACTGCCACCTGAGACATTACACTATTACACTATCTGGCTTGAGTGAAAAATCGTGTGGGAAATTGAGGAGAAAGTCAGGGAAGCTAATCAATCAACCAAATCCAGATGATAGACTGCAAAGAAAGTTGTTTGTTTCTATTGTTGATAATACACATCTGGTGTAACACGGTTGGTTTTAGTTCTCCCCCATTAAGCTGCTAAAGTGCCATCGTGGGATGAATCCGACCATGACCTTACTCTATTGGCTATTATGGTGGCCCTGATAAAGCATGACAACGCGTCAAATATCTTGGTCTGTGATGTGTCCACGCTTAACAAGAGTGGGTTTTGACCTCCGCTGCGTTTGATCAAAGCACCTAAGACTCGTACTTAATTTACATTTAAACCTTCACCGAAACTGAAATCGATTCTTGGAATTTCACGAATGTCTCAATAATATTGAAGAAATTCTTATCATCCAGAAAGTAAGCTCCTCATGAGTAGATTGTTATACACGCATTAGACCCACGAACTTGACAGTAACTTTCAGGTTACCGATGCCGCTTAGTGATCGAATGCAGGCTTTATGCGGCACGATTTCAGCAGATGACATCGACTCTTTTCACAACTGCCTTTTTAATAAAGGCTTCCCAAATTTAATAAAGATGTTTGTTCAAGTACTTGAACAACAACCATACAAATATGCGGCGGATGGTTTTCATTTGGTCCATTTTTCCGACAGTGTTTTCTTATTTTAACATTGTTTGATTTGTGCTTCTGTTGTTATGGATTAACATTAAATACGCATTTATTTCTATTTTATGATGAAAATGGTAATGAAAATATGAATGTTTGTAAATATTGTTTTGACTTTTTCGGACTGAAATCTGTGTGGTGCACTTTGCAGTTAGATTCAATTTAGTATTGACTCCAATATTTGGATTTTTTTTTATATAATAGAGGTATGATATAGTTGGTGTCATGGGAGTTAATGCTAGTTAGCAACTTCGCTGCAGTGTGGCCTTTTTACTCTGTAGTACAAAGCTTTAAACCAAACACTTGAAACATTCAAACTGGACTGGATGTGATATTAGCTTGAGTTTAAATGTACATCTATCAGAGTGATCAACAAAAGGTTTCTGTTTTCAGCATAAACATGATTTGAGCATCACAGATCTCAAAGTCAGATCATAATCTATGGTTATCTAAGATTGTAAATCTAGAAATTAACTGTATAATCTAGATATATTCATTTGACAACTAAACATTTGTGTGTCTCTCTTATAGTCCAACTATGGTGTTACTGGTATTTTAAAGTGCAAGTCTTAGGCGGACAAAGACTTATTAGGTTCGTTCATCGCTTATCTAAATGATTTTAAGGATGAGAGCATAATTGAGTTAGACAGATTTACATCATAACAGACAGAGGTCGTTTATGGGTCAAAGTCATGTCTATCAGAAACAATCGGAATTTGTTTTTCAGTGCATTTGTCAGATTCCTGAAGGTCTCCGCAAAGAGAAAGGGCATGCCACAAAAGCACATACGGAAGCAATGAAGAAGAAAAAGTTGGGTAATGGACTGGATCTTTGATCAAAGTAAATCTGAGTGGATGTAACAGTTTGTGGTCCCCCCTCGCTATCTGGACATCTGCGGCGCTTTTATCCTTTTCAATTTAGTTGATGAGTATTGTTCTGTCAAACGTTCTCCTCGCAGGCATTCTTGGTGGTAATTGTGATTGGTAGCAATAACACTTGACTTAAAATAAAATAATGACTGTCAAGTTCTGGACAAGTCGGCTTAGTGCAAAGTGGAAACCTGAAGAGAATAACAAAGTAAGGAATAAGAAGACACACCTCTTTATCCATACCGTTGACCCATGACTCATGGCTAACCATGTTTAAAACAAATTTCAAAAGGGTTTAGAAACATTTTTTTAATAAATGTAAACACGAATTGATGACATATTTATCGGGATTTGGGGACCATATTTAACTTGTTTTTTCTGTTTACAGAAGCAAAAAAATAACAGTACCTTTTAAACTTTTTGTGGCTTCTGGGTTAAGTTGACCCGGTGGCCGAAAACAATTTTTTGCGACTGTATTAAGGTGAACGACCTCCCTGGCTTCCAGATATACAGTACAGGCAAAACATTTGGACACACCTAATAGGCTCATTCGAACTTTTTGCAATTTTCCGGTCTGGTAGAGGTTTCTTAAAGTTATGATGGTTACTCATTTCTCTTCATTTAGCTGATTGTTTCTTGCCATAATATGAATTCTAACATGTCAGGTGATAGTAATTAGAAAAGAAAAGTGGCTACTTTAAAGAAACTAGTTTAAAAGAAGACATGTTTTGAAGTTATTTAAAATTTGTTTGTTGAGTACATAAGTCCACATATATTCATTCATAGTTTTCCTGCCGTCTGTGATAATCAACAATCTAAATATTCATTTAAATTAGGGCTGCACGATATTGGACATAAGTGTGATATTGGATATTGGTGTCCTGAATTGCGCTTTAGATATTAATGCGATATTTTTTTCTTACACCTAAAAATGTAGCCGAGTGCACGTCTGTACCGAGGGGTGATCCGGGGTTTATATAAGGAAAACGATGCGATATTTCCCTTACATATAACGGTCACTCAGTCCCGCGAAACTGAGCGACATCCGAGAGGAGCCGCCGCCTTGTTGCGATATCCAATTCAATAATAAATCCCACCTCCTCCTACACGCACACATAACAGTTTATAAATGCCCTGACGCAAGACGGGCAGGTTTACACTTGTTTGGAAGTTCCGCGATCTTGTGAGAAAACAACTGAGACGAGATGAAAAGTTCTTACAATATTTTGCTTTAGCAAAGGGGGTTGGAAGAGATGAGTGACTGGATCACTAGTGTTTGAGTAGTGCTCATAAGTAAGTCTTACTTCCGTGTATATAATGAACCGTGCTAAGTCAGCATGCCAGCAAGATGCGTCGCCATAGCAACCAAGGCTAGCAAGCTGCGCCGAACAGCTCACAGACAGACGAGACGTAAACGACAACGAGACATAGAAGTACAAATTGACAACTTTACAGAACGTGACACTGATTGGTCAAAGTTCACATTTAAGAAATGCTTGATTTATACAATAAAAAAATGTAAATTATCGCACACGTTTTCGATATGCATATCGCACGTGCCGATATCGCGATATCTATATTTTTTTGATATATTTTGCAGTCCTAATTTAAATAAAGAAAACTCATGGAATTAAAGGGTGTGTCTTCTGGCCTCTGCAGTACATATGCAGTTTCGATGCGCTCTGTGTGCAAAGAAACTGAAGAAAATGAAGGTCAACAGGAGAGCATTCACAAAAGGCATCATAAGAGGGCCAGACTAGTCCATGGCCCAGTGCAAAAAGAGAATTTTAGAAGAAAAAAAGAACATCTACGGAGTGAAAGAAAAGTTAAAAAACTCTCAAAGGGACATTTTTGACACCATATAAAATATTTCGTATAAACAAACATTTTTTAAAAACGAATGTGTGTCTGAGTATTTATTGTAAATCAATAAAATTGACTTTATATATCAATAAAGGATATTCACTATTTTAAATAGTATTGGTTCTGTGTTAAGGGGTTTGGGAATTTTAAGGGTTGAAAATAAGTTTTAGTTTTGTATAGTCAGTACATAATAAAATATGTATATGTATATGTAATTTAATACCTAATTTATTTTTATTTAATCACTTTTTTTGCATAATCCTATCAAAGATGTCTGGATAAACAAATCATTGGAGACACTTGTTTGTGGTTCACTTACCTGCTATGATCGCAGGGTTCGTCTGGCCTCCCTCGGGCTTCACCCACAGTTCCACCGTGAACTCATCCCTCGGGAGCTCCAGCCCGGCACTCGGGTTCACTCGGAGGTGCTCGCGCCGCCCGCGGAAGTACAGCGCTCCCATCCGGGAGGCGCCCACCTTCGGCACCGGGCTCCCCCACGGCTGAGCGTTGACCTCGGGCAGACTCGACTGAGACTCCGGGTCCTCCAACTCTCCCGAGGAGTAATCGTTGCTGGCTCTGTCCGGTGGCGGGAGTAAGTCTCCTCTCGGTGGACTGTCTAGAGCCTGGAGGACATTAGAATCTGCCGCGGCGTCTAAGAAGACTTTCCCCCAACTAGAGTTGCTCTCTTCCTGGTAGAGGAAAGTTCCGTGGATGCTTCTGGAGCGGCGAGACTTTCTCGGTTCTTTGAACGTGTTTCTAAGTTCACTTGTCGCGTCGATATCGAGCCGGTTTATCGTCTCCTGGACCGCGGGGTCGCCCTCTCGCTTAGGCGTCCTCGTCCTGGCCGCTGGAGGGGGGTGTTGTGACGCCCGCTGCCGGGACCCCCGGACGCGCGGGACCGTGCATGTCTCACCTGCCAGCCGTGCCAGCTCGGCGTCTGCCTGCTGCACCAGCGCGCGCTTGTGCTGGCCGAGCGAGTGACTGCGAACTGGGCTCAGAAGCCACGTGTCTGCGATGACGAGGATTATTGGCAGTAGTCTAATAAACAACATTTTTATTATTATTATTATTATTATTATTAATTCAAAAATGATTTGAATAAAAAGCAACTGTTCATTTATTTTTGAATTAAAGCCCAACTCGCAGTATTATTCATTTGTGAATTAAAGATTATTATTTCTAATTCAATCCATGTCGAAATTGTTTCATTTCATTCGGATTAACATGTTTCTTAATTGTTAGTATAAACATATGTTAAGTTGGATTTGATTGTCTGTTTGAAGCAAATTCAATCTGGGTAATAAAGTCTGCAAATAAATACGCAAAATCTTACCATACGCAAAAACTTTTTTTTTGCATTTATAATCCACCAAATATCGATGTTTACATTTCGAAATTAAAAATAAAATCTGTACATATATTTAAATAAAGGATAAACTATTTTTTTTACCTGGCCATTGCGATTCTAGCACGTCGTGATCCAAAATCTGAGTGCAAGGTTAATTAAAAGTCATGAAGAAAAAGTTATCCCAGGTGCATTTTTTTTTTAAGTACAGTGCAAAGTTGTGAAGAATATTAGTGTCCTCCGTCAGTTTCCAGCCCCTCTTGGTGTTTTGTGCGCCTCAGAGAGTGATTGCTGCTCCTCTGCACCGATCCATGCAGCAGTAGTAGTAGTATCCTCCTCCATCTCTCTCTCTCGCTGTCTCTCTCACTCCCTCTCATTCTCAAACTTTTTTTTTTTTTTCAGGGAGCCCCTGCCCGCACTGACATCACCGAGATGTGTGGTGAGAAGGTGGTTGGTTGGTGGGGGTCCTAGTTCCCCCCTGTATTTACAAGGGAAATCCTCTGCTGCTCTCTCTGGAGTATCCGACTCCAACATCGTTACAATAGTCAAGTAAAGAGGCCACGAACTTGTTTATGTTTAGATAAACTCCATATCTATTCATGATGAATCACCAGAATGCTTTATATTGATGACATCATTACATTTTCTCCATGAAAAGTTGTTTATAAAGATGAATTAAACATAATAAACACCATAATCATTACCATTTCCAATTACCCTGTACAATTTCAAGAACATAATTGTTATTTTAGGAAGACGCTGTACTGCTGGCTGCCAATCCCTGAAGTTCTTGCTCTCGCTGAACCTTTTTTAAATATAAATGTCTGTGATTCTAACGTCCTCTTCCAAAAAAAATGAAAATAAAACGAGACAAGTTCTGAAAATATTTATTATAATTCCTCAAGAAAAATAATTTCTGCAAGTAACCGAGTATAACATTAAGTGTGTGTTATTTTGTACATTTAAAGGTTTAAAGATTAAGAAGAAATGATCATTAACATGTATGGCTTTCAATAACATTCAGAAATAGCAAAACAAAAACAAAATGAGAGGGGAAAACTCACGTTCACAGCATGTAATCAAGTCACTTAAATAAAAGTTCATATGACTGGTGGTCGAGTGGAAAGAGCTTAGCGTTCTACCCCCTGCAGGTTCTGGTTAGATTTCCAGTCAGAGAATTTACTTGAACTGACAAACTTCTTTTGATTAAATACTGTTTAAATTCATATAAATTCAGGTAATTGGTGGTGGAATGTCCTGCCTCAGTGCTTTTAGTAAGCATGATAATTTAACCAAATCTTTTGTCATCCTTTGTGTTATATTTCAGGATTTGGTGTTAGTTGTTTTTTGAGAGGCAGAATGTTCCTGCTGGAAGATGTAAACGGATGACAAAAAATATAATCACATTTTAAACCTTTAATGCAGATTCTTTTTTTCCAACCGTAAATGCTGGAAAAGAAAGATCTACAGGGTTTTTTCCGAGAACAGTCCTGAAATGTAGTAAGGAATAATGTTACATAAAATACTTTGAATTCGATTAATTTTCTTTATTTTTCTAGGTTTTCAGACTCTTGTTCTGGACAGCAGCAGTAGATGAGTCATGCTAGAGTTGGGGTCAAGGTTTTTGTTTTTTTTAACTCCTACAGCAATATGTTTTTGATCTTTTGCTTGCAAGTTGCAACCACTTTCTTTCCTTCTTTCTCATACACACACACACGCCTAACTGAAGTTAGATTTGGTAAACCACCCCCTTCACCCACACCTACCTTTAAGGAGCCCCTTTTCTCCCTCCCTCTCTCCCTCCCTCCCTCCTTTTTGTATCCATCTATCTCACTCACTCATTCTTTTTGTGCTCCACTGTTACAACACGCAACATCTGTCCTGCACATGAAAAGTTCACTTTTATATCATCCAAATATGCTACCGAATTCTTGTTTTTACTGGTCGAGCCAAGGCTGGAAAACTGGAATTTTTATTTGGTTGATGTAAGAAGTTGTGAAGAAAGTGCAAATGTTTGTGCGTTTTAGCTTGAAGTTTAATTTGTAAACAGTACATTAACTTTTTAAATCGTGTAATAATAAAGTTTCTGCAAATATGATAATAGCAGGAGGTTGCAAATAATTTTTGAACAAATTAAAATAAAGTAAACCTCTCTTTTGATAATTGTTTTAACTTAAATAATAAAGTTAATAATTAATAATAAGTTTAATCTAAATTCAGATAAATATGTTTAACGAATGGTTGGAATTGTACTTATCAATCAACCAATGGGGGAAACTAACTAAATCCCTAACAAAATGAATAACAACATAAAGGACCAAGTTCTTATATAATTGTAAATGTTCAGGGTAAGAGTAGACTTAAAAAATGATACAAGGAATCATTAAAGTGGTTGTTCAAAGTAAAAGATTACACAGCAAAGAGTGCCATCTAGTGGTGGCGATGCTTCATGAAGCTTCATCAGTCCATACGTACCTGTAATTGACTTACAAAGGTGTATGGAAAGCACACTGTTTCCCTATTTATGATTAAATAGCGTCTTCAACTCTTAATTTGCCACCAGTAAACACCTGCTAAACTACTTTACAGTATCTCCGGAGTAAACATGTTAGAAATGAAAGTACTGAATTTGTTTTTTGCAATCTTGTTTCTTAGAAACTTAGGCTTGGGAGTTAGTTGGTAAGGAACACTAGAGCCCCAAAATGGGAGTGGAGTAAAAAAAATCGAGCAGAAATTCCATTCATGCTGCTTTGAAATCCATCTGCAAAAAAAAGAGATAAATAGGCGGGTAGGGATTTGTAAGAGCACAGATGAAGGGGACAAGAAAGAAGAGGAAGAGACCGATAGAGGTGTGTGTGGCGGGGTGTGTGATATGAGGTGGGGGGACTAAGAGAATCTGAATGGGGCGTGCTTTACTGGGGCCTCACCCCCCACTGTAAGGAACCTCCACGGATTATCCTTCATCTGAGCTTGTCGGTTTTGACCCCACTGGCCCTGAGGCCCCTTTACCCTTCTCTTCACACCCACACTTTGCCTACTCATCGCCCGTTACTGAATATTTCTCCACAATCCTGCTTTTTTTTTTTTTTAATGTACACAGACTTGTTCCACTCTCAAAAGTATATGAGGGGGACACACCAAAAGGGGGGAAACCCAGACTTGTGATCAGGACAGATGAGGAGGGGGGCTAAAGAGAAGGAAAGCTTTTCATCACCACTGTAATTAGGAGGGACTTCAAGAGGCCGAGGGGTAGAAGCAACGTACATTGTATACACAAAACCAGAGGTGCTGTTGGATTATACTTAGCGTCACATGTTCCTTTGATATTGGATTACAATAGATACTGTCAGTTTTGACTGTGGTTGATACAAGGCCCTAGACAACAGCTTTTGGGAATGAAATATATTGTATATAGGAATAGGGAAAAAGAAAAGTAAATAAAATATCTCAAGATATGATACACTCCAGTTTCACGGCTTTATCATCTTAAGCGGCTTATTAAACAATCAATCGTATTCAAGATCTCTTTTCTATGACATACAGCATGTGACTGGGATTCTGCCCGTCCTTGAAGGGTTCTCAAACTAAATAAAGCAAGAATCTTATTGACCTCTGTAATGGCCTTGGGTCATATTGTGTATTTACTTAAGAGGAGAATCTTAAGATACTCAAGTAAGGTATTAAATAAATACAACACAAGATTATATAAAGCACATCATCTCCTTTGAATATTTTGTAGCTATCAAAGTATTTTAAGATAATTATTGTCTCGTAGTGATAGATAAAAATGTTATTTATTTTTTCATTAAAAACATAAAAACATGGAGTGAAAGAAAAAGAATAAGGTTAATTATGTTTTATCCTCTGAAAAAAAAAATTCTTGCCCCAATGAGACGCCCAAGTTCCATTGGTAAGCAGACTACCACATGCTCAACCTGATTTGTTTTGTGTATATATACTTAGGGTAAAATTGACAAAATATTATTCCAGACAGTTCCCATAAATTAACCATGTTTAATTTGAAACTAAATGAAGTTATTTTTAATGTTGACAAGACAACACTGAGGGAAGTCTTTTTACCGTGATGGACCTTTCCAGAGAATCTTTTCTTAAAAGTCCAGTAGTTTTCCCCCAACCATGCTCCACATCATATAAATTTCTTCCGCAAACAAATACATGGGAAAATCCATGTTGTGCGTGCTTACAAGAGGAACCCCATATTTGCTCACGTGGATGTAAGATTGGAAAAAGCAATAGCAGACTGGATGGACTGTGACTCAGAATAGATTAATGACCCTTGTGTTTTATTTGCAAAGCCACAGATGCAATTCTAGACACATAGGCGACACAATTAATATTGAATGTTTTTAGAAACTGAATAACGAATTATTAATATAAATATGGAACATATTTTCGATATATATATCGATGAGGCTTTGAAAAGTATATGTTGTTTAACAAAAGAGTATTTCGTTTGTAACGCAATAACTTTTGCTTTGAGTTGCCGCCAAAGATATATGAAATTACTGATCAGGTTTTACTTACAAGCATTGGCAACTCTCTTGCGAATGCATTACTGTGTTTACTTTTCTTTTTTGGTAGAAGAATTTAGAGCTGCAGTCTGGTCACATCATCCATAGATCTTTGAACCGCATATCATAACAATGACGTCTGTGATATATATTAATTTTTTTTCATCTTTTAAACACATTTTAAGGAACATTATGACAACAAGTATTTATTATATGAATTATGCAATTCATCATTAATTAGTTAAACATGCTTTATTTCGACCTCAGTATCACTAAATGTACTGAAAATACATCATTAAACTTCAACATTTATGTGTATAAGTTTATGTTCTTTCTTTGTATTAAAGGCTGTGTGTGCGCTACCATTTCCATTAATGGATAATTAATCAAATGTATCCATTTCAACTGGTCTGCAGATTTTACTAGGGATATGCAGTTAAACTTCCCGCCTGTAGAGGGCAGTACCTGATAAACAGTGGACTAGGTGTAAATGAGGAACCCGAGCGATTCTTCTCTGATGCTAACTGTGGCTAACCGGCTAATCTTATACACAACGTACTAGACGGTATTTTATCCTTTTTACGTTATTTCTTTTTCACATTTTATATAAACGTATCGATCTAATTTTGTGGAGGAGGACACCAGTCGGTGCTTTTTAAGTTCGTCCCTTGAGCAGCTTGTTTGCAGGATGCTAACAGAGCACCAGGTCAGCTAACAAGCCAGTGGAAGTGTCCACTCCGATGCTCTGAGCAGCCTTGAGTTTGGGAGGTTTGAAGTCCGCGTTGCACGATGGCAAGCAACCGGTCGCAGCAAG
This sequence comes from Callionymus lyra, assembly GCF_982586985.1. Lineage (NCBI taxonomy): Eukaryota > Metazoa > Chordata > Actinopteri > Syngnathiformes > Callionymidae > Callionymus > Callionymus lyra. The sequence continues at coordinate 3,605,705 of NC_141833.1, forward strand.
TCGTAAGCGGTGCAAGTTCGGTGCCCAGCACGAGCACCGGTGGGACCGGTAGCTCCGGTGGTGGAAGCAACATCGTCCCAAGCAACGGCTCCGGTTCTGCTGCGCCCCCTCGAACCCTCGCGCCGTCCTCAGCTGGAGGAGACAGCGGTATGTCCGTGCCAACCTTGGCCTCCGTGCCAGCGTCCCGAGGCGGATTCGCCTCTCTCAGCCGACCGTCCGCGTCCTCAGGCAGTAGAAAGAAGTCCCACCACCAAGCTCCTTTATGCAACGGACTCTTAAATTCGTACGAAGATAAAAGCAACGACTTTGTCTGGTTAGTTACGTATAATAAATAACAGATAGCAGTTTGATGTTTCAGCTCAACCTACGTGTACTTGTTCTTATTTCAGCCCCATTTGCTTTGAGATGATTGAAGAGGCACATATGACAAAGTGTGGACACAGTTTTTGGTAAGTTGTCAACATTTCCATCAGTGTAACACGCTTATAATGCACAATTTGGAAAGAGAAAACTAACTGATCTGATCTATTTGCAGCTTCAAATGCATCCGCCAGAGTTTAGAGGAAAACAACCGCTGTCCAAAGTGTAACTACACTGTTGACAATGTCGATCAACTTTACCCAAACTTTCTTGGTAGGTCTGGTTTGGTATTCTTCACCTCTCTGCATTCTGTCTATTATCTGGATCAGGGGCCACAACCCTTTTTGCAACTGCAAGCTACTCTAAGGGCATTGTGTGAATCATACATTTTATTGACAGTGTTGTATACACAACGTATGACTTTTCTGTAGTGGCAGAACAAAATTAAATGAATGACAAGTGAATAGGATAAGTAAGTAAGTAAGTAATATTTATTTATATAGCGCTTTTCGAGACCAGGGTCACAAAGCGCTTTAACAATCAAAACAATACTCAAAACAGTACATACTTCAAAGATCAAGACAACACCGAGAACAACACAGGAGTTCGAGAAATTCAAGGAAAAGCCTGAACAAATAGAAACGTCTTAAGATGTTTCTTAAAGGAGTCAGTAGACTCCATCAAGCGCAAAGAGAGAGGAAGATTGTTCCAAAGCTTAGGAGCAACAGCCTGAAAAGATTTCTCTCCTCTGGTCCTGAGCCGTGTGCGTGGAACCATAAGTAGATTCTGATCCACAGACCTCAGAGACCGAGCTGGGGTGTAAGGCTGGATAACACACAAATGAGGCAATAGAAAAACAACTAAGCGATAAGGCAGCAATTATGGATGATAAACTTTATTCCTTTAATAAATGATAGCATTATTTCATCTTTAATAATTACTTGAGAAGTAAATAAAAGATTCTGTAAAGCTTCTGATTATTTTACTTTATATAATTCTGTTTTTTCTATAAGTCACCTCTTTTTTCTCCTCTTTTCCCAGTTAATGAATTGATTCTTAAGCAAAAACAAAGGTTTGATGAAAAGAGACTAAAATTAGATCATCATGTAAGTATACAGCACAGACGTTTGTATCTTTCTATGTCAGGCTATAATCCCTCTCTTCTTTTATATAGAACGGGTCCAGATGGCAGGTCTTCCAGGATGTATTGAGTCCCGATCAAGAGAACTTGGATTTGGCAAATGTTAATCTAATGCTGGAGCTTCTGGTGCAGAAGAAGAAGCAGTTAGAGGCGGTAAGATATCATTTTCAACTGCACGCTAGTCAAGGCAAAATCAAGGAAGAAATTTGTAAGGTGTGATATACAGGTGATTTATATCAAGTGTAAATTGATTCAGTGCCATGTCATATGTATATAATTGTTGTATAGTTTGTAGTTTTAGTGAAAAGCATTGCTTTTTAACATTACATGTCATGTAAAAGACAGAACCACTGCACTATAGCATTGAGACAGAGACAATATTGAGCTCAAGGGGAAAAAGTTGTTTGATACAGTGACATAGATTGGGAAAAACATCAACGTCAAGTTTCCCAAAAGTGTAACTATTGCGTTTAACCATACTTAATAGGAATCCCAAGCAGCTCAGAGACAAATCCTCATGGAATTCCTCAAAGAAGCACGGAGAAACAAAAGAGAGGTAAAATATTGGGGCACAAAATCCATCCCATTTAACTGAAGATGACTACATTTCAAGTGACCGTTTATAATGTCTATCAACAGCAACTGGAGCAGTTGCAGAAAGAGCTCAACTTCCTTGAGGACGACATCAAGCGTGTCGAGGTAAAGCACTAGCATGTGATTACAATCATGAATTTGATAAGGAAACTTATAAACACAATATCCTTTCTAATGTCAAAGTCTCAACACAATCACTTTTATTTTAAAGGAAATGAGTGGTATTCACTCCCCGATCATGGAAGCAGAGTGTACGGTGCCCAACGTTGAGGCTCCCTCACCTTCACCAAGGTACCTTTATGACCTTGTTGACATTAATTTTGTTTTAAAACAGGAATTAGTATGTCTTTGAGTCAGTGTATGCTCCGTAAAATACGAAAACAAGTTTTTTTTATGAACTAAAATGGCTGTCTTTGTTTCAGCTGTTGCATTATGGAGGCCGCAGACTATAGCCATCCTCCAGGATTCGGTGGAACAACACAGGTGCGTTTTTTTTTTTGTCACTTCTTTGTTAATCTACATCTTGAATATGAAAAAGAAAAGTTCTATGTATCTTAGGTCCTGTTGTTTGCCTTAACTATTCAATAATCCGTTAGGAGTTACATTCTTCCTTGTGTATTGCATTGGTTGCCTGCATATAATGGTGAAATAAATGATCTTAAAGTAAACTTGTAAAAAATTGACATAAAACAAAGGTTGTATTAGCATAGTTAGAAAACCCTGTGATTACATGAGAGGCAACAAATACAATTGATATCAACATGTATTTGACACTATATACTAAATCATATCAAGCTGATATTTCAAATACTAATGTTTTAGTTACATTAATAATATTAGCTCCTAAAAATAAAACGGTACGTGCTTTGAATCGGACAGGGTAAAAGACAGACCTGGTACAACAGCACGCTGGCTTCAAGGAGGAAAAGACTCACGGCCCACTTTGAAGACCTGGAACAGTGCTATTTCTCCAACAAGATGTCGCGCATCACAGGTGATCATTTATTTCTTATTTTTACAAACGTTGGATGGTCTATATTAATGGTGAAATTAATCCATGTTGAATTTTAATATTTCAAAATGGTGCATGTGTTGATGTTTTCAGATGAAGGCAGGAATCTCAATCAGCTGGATGATTTCATGGAGTGTTTGTCAAAGTTCACCCGTTACAATTCTGTAAGGCCGCTGGCCACGCTCTCATACGCCAGTGACCTTTACAATGGCTCCAGTATTGTCTCCAGGTATGAAACGCCAAACCTTTATTTTTCATTATGTTATTTACCCACAGTGGTTAGCTCTACTGCCTGATGGCAAGTATGTGGCTATGCTTCCATCTTGGGGCAGCCTGCGTCCTTTACCTCAGGCACTCTGGTTTCCTCCCACATTTATCCCACGTTTTTCTCTGTGCCCTGTCGATAAGGGAGTAGGTGGCAGAAATTGAATGTATGAATGAAAACACACTTTATTTTCAGGAAGTTGACGATGAGGGAAATGCCAACAAGTGGAACTAAACCTGTTGTCCATCTTTGTTGTTCTAGTATTGAGTTCGACAGAGATTGTGATTACTTTGCCATCGCCGGAGTGACAAAGAAGATTAAGGTGTTTGAGTATGGCACTGTAATCCAAGATGCCGTAGACATCCATTATCCCATCAACGAAATGACCTGCAATTCAAAAATCAGGTACATTGCTTTATCATTAGTCCTTGCATAGTATGTAGGTAGTATGGTGGTATAAATGTATATGCATGTATGGCATTTTAAGTATTTTACTGTTTTGCAGCTGTATCAGCTGGAGCAGCTATCATAAGAATCTTCTGGCCAGCAGCGACTATGAGGGTACAGTCATCCTATGGGATGGATTTACAGGTCAAAAGTCAAAAGTTTACCAGGTGGATATCCACTAGCTTTAAAACTTGTTTTTTTATAGCATTGTTTGCCTGATATTCAAAAATTCATTATTTTCCCTTTAGGAGCATGAAAAGAGGTGTTGGAGCGTTGACTTTAATCTGATGGATCCCAAGTTGTTAGCGTCTGGTTCTGATGATGCTAAAGGTAAATATCTTAAAAACACGATGAATCCCGAGTTGAGTTGGTTTCTATTTTTTATTTACCCTTGTGTTATCTCAGGATCTATGTGACCCAAGGCCCGAAAACAAATTTGTTTGAAGTATTTCTTGTTTTGCGTCTGCTACCTCCACCACTGCATATGCATTTCTGGAAGCCAGGGAGTTCGTTCACCTTGACCCAGAAGCAACACAAGGGATACTACTAATACTTTTGTTTTAGGGCCTTCTGGTCGCATTGACACTGAGATAATAAAAAGGTTAAAGTAAACTATTTGTCACTTTCCATAACATTTCTGTGTCGTTTTGTAAAAAGTGCTAATTAAATGTATTCTTATGGCAAACAAATTGTTTTGTTTTTATAGTAAAGTTGTGGTCGACCAATCTGGACAACTCTGTCGCTAGCATTGAAGCGAAGGCCAATGTCTGCTGCGTTAAATTCAGCCCAACATCTAGATATCATCTGGCCTTTGGCTGTGCAGGTAAGATTCTACTTCAATGTATGTGACAGCTTCAGATCTGATCAGATTTGGTGTACAGATTAGCTGAGGCTTTTAACAGCTGCTAAGAAAACAATCACATCACTTGATGCTTCCAGTCAGGATTCGTTAAACACATTAAGCTATTTAGTTTACAGTAAAAAAAATACTTTTTTTAAATTATCATGTATAGCTTTTATTTGTTAGTCAATGTTTTTATTGTAAGTCAATAGTATTGTTATTAGTGATAATGCAAAAGTATTTGATATATAAAAGATGAGAATTTATTTTTACAAGGCAAGTGTCGGTATGGAAAAGTACCTAGTCAAGTTCACCTTCCTAGACACAACATTTGAATGGGTCACTTTTCTTAAATTACTTGGCTTTGTCATTCTCAGACCACTGTGTTCACTACTACGACCTTCGCAACACAAAGCAGCCCATCATGGTGTTCAAAGGCCATCGGAAGGCTGTGTCATACGCCAAGTTTGTCAACGGGGAGGAGATCGTTTCTGCGTAAGTTTTCAATCTCCGTGTTCTAAGGTTCATCTAAATTTGACACATTTGGTCTCTACATCAGGTCAACAGACAGTCAGCTGAAACTCTGGAATGTCAACAAACCCCATTGTCTGCGGTCATTCAAAGGTCACATCAATGAGAAGAACTTCGTGGGACTAGCATCAAATGGAGACTATGTAGCTTGTGGTAGGGAATGTTGTTAGATGAGGATAAGATGAGGTACCTTTAGATTTTACCTTTAATACCCTGTGTGCTTACTTGCAGGAAGTGAGAACAACTCTCTTTACCTCTACTACAAAGGGCTGTCCAAGACACTTTTAACATTCAAATTTGACACGGTAAAAAGTGTCCTTGACAAAGACAAGAAGGAAGACGACACCAATGAGTTTGTTAGTGCTGTGTGCTGGAGAGCAATGCCTGATGGGGTAAGTAACACCAAAATCTCATTACATTTTTTTTTTTTTTTTTTTTTAAAGGTGTAGAGGACATTACTAATGATATGACTGTGTTAGTGTTTGTCAACTTTGAAACATGCAGAAACATCAGCTGAATAATCCGCCCTAGTCTACTCAATATCCACTGAAAGCTCATCTGAGATGGAATCCCAGCTAGTTTAAATGTCTCTATAAATGTAAACTAAAGCCAGTTTGGTCTTATTTGTTTTTCAGGAGTCGAACGTGCTGATTGCAGCCAACAGTCAAGGAACTATTAAGGTATGTTTTTTTTAGAATTATGGTTAAATGTTGCTGTTCTGCACTTCAATGAAAACCTCGTTATTTCTATTTCATAGGTTTTGGAGCTCATCTGAAAACCCCCAGCATGATGGACTGTCCCTAATCTTAAAACTGTGACGCTGATTAGTAAGCTACAGTAATATATCTAGCGCAGCCAAAAAACGTATAACAGTCTTAATTTTTTGTAAGACGATTATGGTAGGAGGAAGAAACTAAGACTGTGCTATTGGCAAAAAAGGAATGAGATTCTAGACAAATGTTTCCTCCAACTTAAATTAGATATATCTGCTTAAACCTTTGTTTTCATTTATTTGAAAGCTTTTTAACCTTGATTATCTCAGAAATTCAAATCTTACCATGTATCTCCTCTATCATCCTTTTAAAACCAAAGCACAAAATAAAATGACATGCAAAATGTGTTAGTTTTAATAGAAGTCATTTTTGTAATTAGCTTTCTTTTCTTTTGGTTTTTTCCCCATTTCATTGTGTGTTGTATTTGTTTTTCAAGATTTCCTGGGTTGGGATGGAAAGTTTTAATAAATATGACATGAGTTTAATTGTGTATCATTGGTTGATTTTAAGCACGCGTGATCAAGACCAACCGAGTTTTAAAAGGTGTTCAATAATTTTTGCAGATCCACATTAAAAACAATTGTTGGTCACATGGATTGATTGATTTATTGTTCTTCCCACTTAGGTGAGCTTTGAACAGTTCCAAAAAAAAAAATTAAACATGGATGTATATTATGGTTTCAGCACTGTTACCCCTCAAGGCTGTTTCTTCAAAAGCTGCAACCAAAGCTCTGTCAAGCTCCTAAAGTTTGCAGACACCACCATTCCGATCAGACTTATCCAAAATGAAAATGAGTCCATCTACAGATCAGAGTTGGATCATGGTGTCCTGCCGTTCAACTCGCAGAAGACCTTGGTGATGATCATGGACTTCCAGAGTTCCAGCCACGACCAATTCTCATTCTCCATGGCTCCATGGTTCACATTGAGTTTATCGATCAGCTGGGTACCATATACTGGTGATCCGAAGTGGGAGATGCAATTTTACACTTGACCTTTGAAGTATATACTTTATTGAATGTTGTTTTGATCGTTTAAGCGCTTTGTGACCCTGGTCTGGAAAAGCGCTATATAAATACAAATGACTTACTTACTACCATTGTGGAGTCCGTCATCACTGTGTGGTACTCTGCTGCAACAGCTACACACCAGAACAGATAGCAGCAAATAATCCATTACGCTGAGAAGGTGATTGGCTGGGCTCTTCCATCCCCGAAGGAACTGTATGTCACCAGGAAATCTTGGTGGGTAGGCAGGATCCTAGCTGACCCCTCTCACCCAGGACACCCCTGTTCTAACTGATCCCGTACGGCACTGAGATCGATACGGACCAGAACATCCTGGTTCAAGACAATTTCTACCTGTCTGCTGTCTGGATCATGAAAATTGTTTAATTAAATGTAATCTATTTTATTAGTATTATTTACTCATTATCTATTTAAATTCCATTCATGGCAATTTATTTTATGAATCTTATCTTTATTTAATTTGTATATTTTCTAATGCCACCACAAAAAAATCCATAAAGGTTTTATGATTCTGATATTAGGACATACAGTACACAAAAAATAAATAACATAATAGAATAATAATGGCATTTAATTTAAATTGGCACAACAACAGTAAGAAATAACTACAGAAACAGTAGCATAAGTTACACAACACACATTTTGGGGGTCATAATAGCAATATTCTTTTTGTTTCTTAAATCTATCTGGACAATTTACTTTAGATTTCTAATTGGATTTAATATAGAGTTGATCTTCCTATATGCATCTTCATTACGTTTTTTGTCTTTATTTGAGAATAGAAATGAAAGACATCTTAAGAGGCTCGTTTGGGTTTTCACTACATCAAAGCATAGGTGAAACGTAGATTATTTTAAATGTGTTTACAATTTAACGGCACGCACAATTTGTGTATGTTTTTTATGTTACTTTTTTTCAATCATTTTTTCATTCTCGCCGGAACTAACGGAAGTGTACATGTTTCCGTGGACTGGCGGAATGTTTTAGTGGGCCGACACAGGACGGCTACTTTACTGCTGCTGGGAACAGAACACTAAATTGAACTCGGATCCTGTTTGACAAACTCATTCTTTCCCGAATTGTAACCAGAGGCTGGTCAAGATGGGAGTCCCGAAGTTTTACCGGTGGATATCGGAACGCTACCCGTGTCTGAGTGAAGTTGTCAAAGAACACCAGGTAGGAAGTCAACGTAGCACGGTTAGCTACACAGGCTAAGCTACAAATGGTATGAACTGCGATACGTAAAAGTGCCATTTCGTCAAGAAGGATACGTTTCTTAATGCTTGAGTGTTATTTTATTCATGAACTGCGCGTACAAATAAATTATTAAATTCCAAATATACGTTCATATAACTTATACAACCGTATTCATTATAAAACATGATTCCTGTACGTGTTATTACTTGATGTTTCCAATGTTGGTAAACAACTCCAGAAGAAAATCCGCTTGAAGGTCAATGGAACATTATTTTTATTATTGAACAAGGAACGTATTTTTCCTCAGAATGAAGGCAGTAGATTGTTGAAGCGCATTGGTTGTTGGTAAAGAACATTCTGACAAACAATGAGACACTGAACGAACTAGAGAGAAAACCTCGCGTCACCAGGACATAATAAAGGCTCCCCGTTATTTTCTATTGTTCTGGTGTGGCATGGGGTCGTCGACTCGGAGGCGGTACCCCTTCTTAAGCGGTGGACTTTGGTGACCTAGATATCTGAGGAACAGAGATTGTGTTACAGTTTCGTCAGCCACTGTTATGGAATGTCAATCGGTTGCATAAGCCACTTTTAGTGTGTTTGCACATGTGGCCTAACATTGGTCCTAAATCTTGTACTAATGTTGTTATTGATCATTTCTGCCAAACTGTAATAAACCCATAATAGAATAATACACATACCTAAACTGGAGTTATCGGAAGGAGTACCGTTTATTTAAAATTGATGATTTAAGAAGACAAGTACATTTTTTATGATTCATTCTCCCCTCTCTCACGATTACATTTTTTTTTTTTTTTACAATTTCTTGGACCATGATTTGTTTCGAAATCAATACTTGATTTCATTCATAATGTTTTCTGATTGTGGACTACTCCCATTTGCTTAGTAAGACAGAAGGGCCAATTGAGATATAACGTAAAAGGCTGCCTTTAATTCTGAAAAGTGCCTTTACCAAAAAACTGTGTGTGCTATTCTAAGTAGCCATAAAATAAGTCGGAACAAAACTCAGTACTGTATAATAAAAACGGTTCAGTTGGCAAAAGATTAATGTCACTTTTCATGTCACAGGAGTTTTAGTTCCACAAATTTCATGTCTATTAAAACTGTTGCACAACCCGGCGTGGTGACCGAATGTGAACCGTAATTACAAATGGAGGCAGACAGCCAGCTGATTGTTTTGTTTTTATTGATGTGCTGGAATTTTATGTGAAATTGTAGCAAATTTAGCAATGAGAATTGCAATTCTTATGTGATGTGTTTGTTTTTTTTTGACACACCCACATGATCGTAGATTGTAGATAGATTTACGCAATGGAAAATTACAATTTAATGTGACTCTGTAGTCTGAGCTTTATTTCTTTTGTTTTCCAATCTCTAGATTCCAGAGTTTGACAATCTTTATCTGGACATGAATGGAATCATCCATCAATGTTCACATCCAAACGATGAAGATGTCCACTTTCGAATATCAGAGGAGAAGATTTTCGCTGATATTTTTCATTACCTGGAAGTGCTCTTCAGGATCATCAAGCCTCGCAAGGTTTTCTTCATGGCTGTCGATGGCGTAGCTCCAAGGGCCAAAATGAACCAACAGCGAGGACGCAGGTTCAGGTAATAATCACGTGCTAATGTCCCCTAAGATATTTTTTCATTGTGATATAATGTTGTATACAAAATAATCAAATAAACTACAATGGTGAGTCTAATACACCTGTTCTTTTATTTAAGTCACTAGAAGATTAAATGTGATCTGTTTTGGCCATTTATGAATATATTATACTGAAATGTTCCTGCACATATCAGCTTCATATTAGTTTCCTATTAGTCAATTATCATGTTTTCAACACAAGCTGTGGACTACATCTTTTTCCGCAGTTGTATATGGGGTAAAATGTCAAGTGAAAGAATCTCAAATGTAGTGGTTAAACTGCCTTATTACTACAAAAATCAGATTTTGATATAATTTATTCAAGCCTCATGGCTGCACCCCCTCGTGTATATTAAAGAGAGGCATAAGAAAACAAACACACTGACATCATAACTTGAATCAAACAAAAACTTGTTTCTTAGCATTTTCAGCAGTAGACATTTTGAAAAGTGAATTATTAAAGGAAAAGATAAATGCACTCAATGTTTTCTCACCCACTCTTTATCCATTTATTATTTTACTTTATAAAAAGTCATTAAAATGTACCATAAATAGTCTTTTTTTAATTCCAACAAAAAGGGACATTGATGCATGGATTATAATATGATTGAAGTTATATTGGTAGATGCAAAACTAAAAAGCATAATGCTTGAAGCACAAGCTTATGCATTACGTCAGGATTTCCAAAGTAGGACTGCCCGCAAAACAAAGTCCTAAAATGCTGTTTTAGAACACAATGCCTTTTCTAACCCTGCTACATACAAAAAGTAACAACAACATTAATAATTGTATTGGATACATGGATTAACGACCTCTGGCTTTGAGAAATGCATATGCAGTAGTGGAGGTCGTTCAGCTTGACACAAAGGCAACACAAGGGATACCTCACACACATTTGTTTTCGGGCCACTGGGTCACCTTAAACTGGAGATAATGCAATAGAGAACAAATAAAGAATTTGTTTGTGTATCTACACAGGTCTGCCAAAGAAGCAGAAGATAAGATCAAAAAAGCTCTGGACAAAGGAGAGGTGCTGCCCACAGAAGCCCGCTTTGACTCCAACTGCATCACCCCTGGTATGAAGATGGAAAGTCTCTCATGACTGAAGAGATTTGAATACATATCATTAAGCTTGCTTATATAAATATAGTCTTTTGTTTTATATGTACGTCTTTTCAAAAATGTCTTCATTGTGTTACCCAGGGACTGAGTTTATGGTGAAACTTCAGGAGCAGCTGAAGTATTTTGTTTACAACAAAATCTCCACTGACAAGCTTTGGCAGAATGTCAAAGTCTACCTGTCCGGTCATGAGGTGGGTTCATTTGTTTGGTAGAAGTGAAGTCACCTCAAAGCACTTGATCGACTGCTGATTTAAAAAGCTGCTGTTGGTTTGTTTGTTGTCCAGACGCCTGGAGAGGGGGAGCATAAGATCATGGAGTTCATTCGTTCTGAGAATTCAATGCCAGGCCACAACGCTAACACCAGGCACTGTCTTTATGGCTTAGACGCAGACTTGGTATGACGGTCTATCTGCGTAATGCAGCTGCATGTTTGCTTTTATCTTGCTAACATATACAACATGTTATCACAGATAATGTTGGGTTTAACCAGCCACGAGCCCCATTTCTCCCTGCTAAGAGAGGAAGTGCGCTTTGGAGGGAAGAAATCCCAGAAAAGGTTTGAAAGGCTTTAACAATTTGAATTGAAAAATAGGATTTTTCAAAACTTATATTTAAAGAGTTTTCTACAAATGCTTCTTATTTCTAGGATCACAGCCCCAGAGGAGACAACATTTCATTTGCTTCATTTGTCTCTGATGAGAGAATACATTGACTATGAGTTTGCTGTTCTAAAGGTAGGACATGCACCTTAAGATTTCACACACGCATTTTACTCATATTTCCTTTACCTGGAAAAAAAAACACACTGTTAAATAGCCTCGACTCAAATGTTTCACCTCCACGTTTACATTTGGGCTTTCAGAACCAGATTGGGTCAGACTATGACTTGGAGCGAATAATAGACGACTGGATATTGATGGGCTTCTTAGTTGGCAATGATTTCATCCCTCACCTTCCCAATCTTCACATCAGCCACGATGCTCTGCCTTTGCTGTACAAGACCTACATTAGTGTGCTGCCAAGCCTCGGTGGTGAGAACTAAAGAGTCATTCTCTGTTTTGTTTTCTACTTTTATTCATTTACTCGTTGCGCTACAGAGACATTAAACGATCCACAGAGAAATCCAGAATACTATTGGAATATGTTTTCTAACATTTATGAAAAGGACTGTTTGCACTTAATGTTTGTCTTTTTTAAAACTAGTGTTTTTTTTTTTATCTTTTCCTTGTGCCTTTTTAGGTTATCTAAATGAGAACGGCCACCTCAACCTTGCAAACTTTGAGAGGTATCTGGAAAAACTCGCAGAGGTATTGACCAAACCAACTATACTGATTTAAAATTGAGTGTTTTCGAGAAAGCATCTCATAAAGATAATTTTTGAGTTTTATTGTGTTAAAAATCTGCTTCCATTTCTTATCAGTTTGACCGAGAACATTTCAATGAGGTGTTTGTGGACCTGAAATGGTTTGAGAGTAAAGTGGGCAACAAGTATCTAAATGAGGCGGCAGGACTGGCTGCTGAGAGAGAAGCTCGAGGCAAGGAATGTAAAGACTCATTACTGGTGAGAAGATACCTTGTGCCTTGACATAAACTAAGACTTTTCCTAATCATTCTTTATGTTTTGTGTAGGTTTCTTCTCTTCCCAATTCATCAGCAATGATGGTCCAGGATGATGACGAGGAGGATGATCTGTTTGAGACGGAGTTCAGGCAGTACAAAAGGACTTACTATATGACCAAGATGGAGGTGGAGGTGGTGTCAGAGTAAGTGTATAAGTAGTGATACAGTTATGCTACATGCTGTCATAATAGAATGTATTGACTTGATAAATATGATGTTTATCTTTTGATTCATTTGACTATATTTTTGACTATATTACGGACTATATTACATAACTGTAATACTAAAAGGTTCCAAAACCAAAAATTGAATAACATTATTATTATATATTATTAATGAAACAAGGAAAAGTCATCAAGTTAGAATAAATATTTTTTCTCTTTTCAGTGATTTTCTTGCCAAACAAGCCAAATGTTATGTGGAAGGTATCCAGTGGATTCTGCACTACTACTACCATGGCGTTCAGTCCTGGAGCTGGTGAGAATCTCTAACCAAATAAATAACTTTTGATTTAATTTCCTATCTTTTAAAAAAAAAATGCATTAATGTTCCTTGTCTTTAGGTACTACCCCTTCCACTATGCCCCCTTCCTGTCTGACATCAAGAACATATCAGGGTTAAAGTTGACCTTTGATTTCGGGAAACCCTTCATGCCTTTTCAGCAGCTGCTGGCTGTCCTGCCTGCTGCCAGCATGGAACTGCTGCCTCAGGGTTACCGGGTAGTTAATTGATTCATATCTGTTTGATGAGTAGCATATGCGTTGAAAATGTATAGAATTTTATTGTTTATTTAACTTGAATACTAAAATATGTGTTTTGTAGTTCAGTTGCAATTGCAGATGAAGCTGTTTTTGTTAGTATTGTATTAGCTAATAAAGCAGTTTTTAAATGTAAGACATATTGACGAGTACAATAGAGGTCCAAGATCAATTTAATTCAGACAAGAGCTGATGGCAGAAACCACTCTTTGTGAATTTTGGAATATTTCCATGTAATGCAAATATTCTTTATAGGATAAAATAAGCAATGTAATATGACATTTTTGACAATAACAATTATTTGTTTTTGATGGTCCAGGGCTTGATGACAAGTGAATTTTCCTCCATCATTGAGTATTACCCAACTGACTTCAAAACGGACCTAAATGGCAAGCAGCAGGAATGGGAGGCCGTCGTTCTCATTCCCTTCATAGATGAGGTAAAGTTTCACATCCTCAAAAGTTTTACATTTTGAACATGGACTTGACTGGTTGCTCCTGTGATGTCTGTGTTGGCAGACATGCCTACTAGCAGCCATGGATACCTGCAACTCTAAACTGACTAAAGAGGAGAAGGAGAGGAATCGTCATACAGAGTGTGCCGTCTACACCTTTGACCCTGAAATCGACTCTGCATACAACTCCTGCCTTCCCCACTTGTTCCCAAACATCGTCCACTGCCATGTCAGGTATGATGAAGTCAACATGAACATGTGCACATCTCTATTGAAACCGGGGGTCTTATAATCACCTAGATTTACTCAAAGATGCATTTACAAATTTCTCTTAGAATATCTATCCACCTTAAAGTTAATATTCTTAAAATGTTGTAATAATTGGCCCTCTACAAATAACCTTTACTTACTTACTTACTTACTTTTGACTGTCTTCTTATCAATCTATTTTCTCACAAAACATTTTAAAACGACATCAACTGCTAGCTAAAGTCAGCAAGTTTATACCCAATCTGGTTAAGGCAAACTTAACAAGGTTAAATTGGTTAAGGTTAAATATTAAATTGAAGATTCAACTATTTCTCTACTGAAGGTAGGTATCTAGTTTTACACCAATTTAGACTGAAGGCTTGGTTTTTAAAAGTAAAATATGATTTTTTAAATTCCAATTGAGAATACTACATATAGATATATTATAATAGTATTATTATATAGCAGTCTAAATGCATATATGCTTTACTATCCATATGTGTTTAATGAATCTGTATTTTGTTGAAAGCAATCAAATGTTTTTTTTCCTCTTAAATATGCCTTAAAGCCATATTTTTAATGAATTATTCATAATGTTATTAGTGATTGGGAAAAGTGTTTATATTACGGTAGGTTAGCGTCACAACCTCGCTTACCTAGATGCTGGTCCTGTGTTCAGTCAAGATCGAGACTAATTCCACTGTTACTGATTCTTAAAGGAAAACTGCAATCGCCCTGGATGCCTGGCATGTGTCCCTGGATCATGTTTGCAGACGAATAGATCGCTCGGCTCTGTACTTCTGCGGATTCCCAACCTTGCAACACATCAAACACAAGGTAAACACAAAATGTCCGGTCAAAACAATCTAATTTCCAGTACGAATAAATAGTGATGAACATTGTTCTCATTTTCAGAGCCCACTAGTTACTCTTTCAACCTAAGATTTTAATGAAAGTGAGGGTCATCACTACTTTATCTTTATTAAAATCACTACAAATTAACTGATAACGTTCATGTAGTCTAGTATTTTCTTTTGAGTCATGGCATTTATTTTACATTAGAAAAAACACACTGCACACCACCAAACAAAAATTTCACAAGTAAAAGTTGCCCATTTTAGTTTTTGTGGTCATTTTTCCAGAAGAAAAAAATATTTTGGGAAATCACTGATGTTGTTTACATACATGGAGGACATATGTTATAATTATTAATAAATTAACCTAATATCATTTCTAAATTAATTTAATCATAGAGGCACAACAGTGAATTTATCCGATCCTTCCCTGATATTTAATAAATTATGAATACTTTCTGCATTTGTATTCTAGTTTGAACTGAAGAAGAGTGGAGTGCTCGTGTTCCAGCAAAGCAGTCGTGGGGAAAACATGATTCTGGACATCGTCCAAAATTATGACGAAGAAACGGTAAGTGAAGAGACTTTGCATTGGATCTATTGTTTATCATTCAGGTTCTTCTTTAAAAAACATTACTAGACTTACTAGGGTGCACACTTTATCCTCACAGCCAGTAACATGGAAAGATCAGTTGCTATAACATGTATTGTATGTATGTATAAGAATGTTTTGCATCTTGCACTGTCCTATTGCTCTTTACTGAGGCTCCTTCCTTTCACCTGCTAGATATGTTACGATGTGGCCGAGCTCTTTCTAGGGAGAGCAGTGTTTGTCAACTGGCCACATCTCGAGGAAGCTCGTGTTGTTGCTGTATCGGATGGAGACACAAAGTAAGATTAATTTACTCATGCTGATGCAATAAATTATTGTCATAAGGAATTATTAAAGGTGTTCTGTTTCCATCTAGTCGGACATTAGTATCCCATTCTCGTGTCTTTTTCTCTGCAGGTATTGTCTGAATGAGCCACCAAATGTCCAGAAACTCTATGAAGGACCCTCCACTCCCCCTACCACGAAAGTGACCTGTCTTTCTGACAAGGAGCAGAAGGACTGGGTGAAAGATGTCCAGGGAGTCACTGAGCAGTAAGAAAATAACAACTTCAACCAATTACGTTGTAACCTAAATATACTCAAATTCACGCCCCTCTTTTTAAATTCCATTATAGTGTCATTTTAAAATAAACGGTGTAAAGTGTATGCCGTTGTTGATGATGATTTTCTTTCCAGCTTCTTAAAAAGAAAAGGGATCAAGATAAACGAGACAGCTGTAGTCCTCTACGGTCAGCTGCTGTCAGGAAGGAAATACATTCCCAAAGCCAACGGTGCAGTGGAGTTGGAGAAGCAGTGGGCAAAACAGGTCCTCCCCTTCGCCTACCAGACTGTGGTTAAGGTACTTTCAATTGTTGACTCATAACGATTGCTTTACATTGATAGCTAGATGGAAGGATAGGATAAGAAAAGGATGGATACTTTGTTTATTCCTGGAAGATAAATTGTGTTGACTAGCGGCAAAGATTTAGTTTGATTGAAAAGAAACATTACATGTTTGGTTCTTTGTCGTTGGTTATTCCATAAATATCATAATTATAGTATGGATTTTATGGTGTAAAATGAATAATGAAATCACAAATTATGTGTTTTGTATTTGTAATGTTGCTTTGAGTGAAATGTAATCTGAATAATTAAATTAAATCTCATCGGGACAATTTTACATTATGCCTTTTTTTAATGGTAATGGGAAGATGACGCTTCATGAAACCGTGTCATCATTTTGAAAGATTATACAGCAAAGAGTGCCATTAGATGGACCAATGCTCTGTGAAGCTTCATCTGCTCATCACAAATGTTGTGGGTTGTGCATTGACTAATTTTATTTAAATAATATAACAGCCATCATTTGTGTTAATGCATACATAATGTCCTTATTTTCTAGGACATTAAGACCTTCTACTCGTCTCTGACCTGCTTCAAGAGCTTGGATGAGCTGTTCTCTCCTGGAATTACTGTCTTCATGGTTGGTAACCCATACTACGCTGCTATGGGAGAGGTGCGTATATTTCCAATGAGTATTTTGGTGGAAATCAACACAAAACTTAATTGCAAATACTATAGGTGCAAGATTCTAGTGACGTCATCAACGAAGGCCGGGTGCGTGTGGTGTTCAGTGTGCCCAATGAGCCGCAGTTGGAGTCTCTAATCCAAAACCAGCACGTAAGAAGTCTGAACAGACATTCCCATATTGAATATGGTGTCGCTTCAGTGTTTTAATATTTGTATATGGTTTAGAAATACTCCGTGAAATACAGTCCTGGGTACGTCTTGGCGTCTCGCTTGGGCGTCACCAGCTACCTCGTCTCCCGCTTCTCCGGCACCATCTTTTTGGGCAGAGGATCAAAGAAAAAGTAAGTTAAATTACTGGAAAAAAGATATACAAGATTAATAATTGAATTTCTCTTTTAGTCCTTGTGGGGAGCAAAAGGCAAACATTGGCCTCAACCTAAAGTTCAACAGAAAGAACGAAGAGGTTCCTGGTTACACCAAGAGAACTGAGAAGGAGTGGCTCTACTCTGCTGCTGTGGAAGAACTGTTGGCTGAATACCTGGACCGGTCAGTAAACGGGTGAATTGTAAATGACCAAGTTTGTTCTAAACACGTCTTTCTGTGTTCACAGGTTTTCCGAAGTGTTCGATGCTGTGTCAAGAAACAGCCATGATGATGTGTTCTATGAAGATGACGTTTGGCCAGGAGAGGATCAGAATAGGTAATAATGAATTCCCACATAGAAACTTGAATAATGTGCTATACTAGTTGAGAATTCTAACATTATAGGTGTATGATGTAAACTAAGCAAAATGTATATTGAATGTGAAAAATCGTTTACAATCCTGACACACGGTCGTCTCGCATCCTCTAGTGCAGAGAAGGTGTCAGAGATAACGTCATGGTTGAAGAGTCACCCTGTCAGCTCCATCAGCAGGTCGTCATGTGACCTGCAGGTCCTCGACTCTAGTATAGTGGAGAAGATTGAGGAGGCTGTGGAAAAGTCCAAGGTAATACAAGCACACTTGCATCGATGCTCTATATTTAAACTAGTGTCATTTGCAACTGCCTTATCTCCTCCCTCTCTCAGGTGAAAAAGAGTATAAAGAAAGTCCGTGTGACTGTCAAGCCTCATCTGCTCTTTAGGGTGAGTCTTTTGTCACGCTCTCATCATCCATAAGTGCTTAAAAATGCATTGATTGAGACTCTACTGCCCTCCTCCTTTTCCTGTTTTGCTTAACCTAGTATATATAGCTAATATTTTGGTGCATTATTAGCACAAACCTGTCTTTAAGCACCGGGTGTTATGGGTTTGTGATATTGTCTTCAGGGTTGTAATGAGTGTGTTCCCCTTTTTAAGAGGAGGTTTCTACCCTTGTATAAATACACTGTGCAACATTTATAATTTCCTCTGTAATGTTGAGGCTATAAATATATTTAGTGAATGAAGTGATGATGATGCGTTTCCAAAAGTTAGAATTGTAAACATTTTATTGTTCTCTGTTTAATTTTTAAGGTGAATTCCTAATGTCACAGAGCTGATAAAGCTTTGAAAGTGATATCAAGTTGTTGGTTTTTTTTAAGTCATTAAGCATTTAAAAAAAAAAAGTAGTCAAAGAAAGTGACCAAAAATAAGATAACATTTCTTTCTTCAAGTTATGATAATAATTAATACATAATGGATTTAATTTAATTAAATTCACCAAAGATCAGTCTCCTAATTTTAATCTACAGATCTTCACAACTCTTTAGAGAATCTCTGTGCCATGTATGCAAGCTAGAATACTAACTGGTGATCAGCCTCCATTACTTTCTGTAGTGGCATTCCTCCTTGCTGACGTTTATTTTACTTACTCATTTTTTTATTTTAAATCATTAATCGGTTTATTATTATTATTATTATTATTATTATTATTGTGGCGCTTGATTGTTAAGATATTAAAATATTAAAATGCAGTTTGATCTGAACTTATTTATTTCAAGACTGCATGTTTATCTGTGTCAAATCTTGATTTATCTAAAACCATAAAAATGTTTACTAATTTGTTTTCCAAATAATTGATTCATGTCTGTAAAAATAATGTACGATATGTTATTTTTAACTGAGGAAATGGTGAACTGCAGAAACTGAGGGCATTTAATTGAGATAAGTCTTCTCGTATTGTAATAAAAACACTTGAAGCCCAATTCTCTGAGAAATTAATAACTTCCTAATACAGGCACACACTATGGTATTTGAATATTTATTTGTAGACCAATGACAAACATGTAGAATTAAAACATTAAATAACCCAAAACTGTACTGTTAATAAAAAATATTTTGTTGTATGGTGACCTTTTTTGCACCATGGGTGGATTTATGTCACATTATTTGTGATTTAAAAAAAAAAAAAAGCCTCTTACCATAATGCAGAAGATGGACCATATATAGTCTTGGTTTTAATACTTATAACTAGTTTATAGGATTTTTTAAAATTGATTTTGACCGGGAAAAAAAGGTGTTTTTGCCTCATGGCAGTTAAAATACTTCCAAAGTGATGGCATTAGTATTTACATGCATCTGAATCAAGAACATGTAATGACATGTTATTACAAATCTCATCTCACAGCCCCTTGAGCAGCAGCAGGGCGTCGTGCCAGATCCTGAAGCTGAGTACAGACTGTTTGATCGAGTCATCAACGTCCGGGAGAGCTTCACTGTCCCACTGGGACTCAGAGGAACGGTTATTGGAATACAAGGAGGTAATAATGACAACATAATCCATGCTTTAAGGGAAAAAAAATCAACTTTTTGTCTCCACCTTCAGCTGATCGCGAGGCCGAAGTTCTCTTCGAGGTGCTTTTTGATGAAGAATTTGCAGGAGGACTAAACATCAGGTAACATTTAAAAATATATGCAATGATATAACAGAATGACAATAAACATTGAATCTACACATACACATCCTTGAATCTATTGTAGCTAAAATAGTTTCAATTTTTTAAAAGTGTAAATCACTGGTAACACTCAAAATAATCAAATGAGTTATCGCCCAGGCCTAGCTTTTTAGTGTAAGCTGTTTCTACTGATGAGGTTTTTTGCCATTGAAATGTTTTCTATTTCAGTTTATGCAGCATGTTTCTTTTTTCAAAAACGTATTGAAATATATTTTTTACTTTCATTAGAAGTGTTCTTAGTCTAGATTTCTAAATAAAAACTTGTTTTTAAAGTATCGGCTATTTTTACACAGGAAGATGTTATGTGAAAGTAAAGGATACAAAGAAAGAAATTGTCATAGGTATTGATTATGTCGAAACGGAAATTTGAGAAATCAAAGTTTGGTTAGAAAAAAAACAACTATTTGGATTTAAAAATGTATTTGCAAAAATAAATAATGTCTTATTTTTATAGAGATTAATTCCCCTGGTTTATAACAAATGGGAACATTAATGGATGCACTTCAAATAAACAACTTCTTAATGACCGTATTGTTAGGTGTGCATCGTCTCGTGGTTACCGCCTCCCACCCTGCGCGCTCATCAACCTCACCCACGGTGCTCGCATGGACCACTCATCCCAAAAACTCACAGCAATAGTCAAACCTCAGCCCGCTGCAGCCGCCAACTTCAACTCTCAGAGGCAGCTCGGCGGTCTGAACCACTCGCCGAGGTCGCCTTTCGTCCCCACACAAGTAAGATTCTTCTTGTTTTTCTGGAACAACATTTAGACATTGATCTAACATGTTTTTTTTCTGTCATTAAACAGCATAGCAGCAAACATGGCGGCGCTCAGAGGACCGGGTCGCAGGGGAGCAGACAGTCTCCTGTTAAAGGTCCTATTCAGAAACAAGCAAAGGTCAGAACAGTTTTTCTGTTTTAGTAGCTGAACATTCTCCTAACATGTTCCTTCTTTTGTTGTAGAGTAAGGACGAGTACACAAACGTGTGGCAGGCTATGCAGAACTCTGGCCCTCCCAACAAACCCCCCACACACTGGCACAGCAGTGTAGGTGTTTTCACTTTGTTTTTTGGAAATGTCTGGGAAGATGCCTATTATAAACCTATGTTTAATTATTTTTAACCAAATCAGGAAGGGAACGCCCAGCAAGGGAAGACCCAGCAGTCGACACCAAGCACATCTGTGAGTGTCCAAGTGTGGTAAAAGTTATCTGTGGACGGTAGTGATGGGTTGATGAGGCCTCATGATGCAGCATCAGTTGTTGGATATCATTTTGAAAAAAAACACCAGTTGGCGCTCTCAGTTTAAAAATGATGCCAGGTTGTGGATGGTTATTGTGACCCAACCATTGCTTATTCAAATGTTTGTTTGCTTACTTACTTGTAATAGACGGGCAAAGGTGCATGACTGATGTAGAGTGGATGTGAGTGAGTTTGTGTAGGGAAAAAATGTGGTTAAATGTTTGTGTATCCACTTTGGATGCATCTACTAGGTTGGTTTTACTTGATGTAACATGTTTGTGTTTGCAGTTTCCGGTTGGAGGCATCCGACTATTGAAAAAGAATGATGATGTCAGCGCACTTTTCCCACCACAGGGCTCTGATAATAAGGTAGAACAAAAACATTATCAAGCGTTTCTGTGACAATTTTTTCCTCTATATGAAAACGTAATGTTCTCACCGTTTTTTCTTTTGTTCTCTTAGACGACCACAGAGCTTGAGGACTTGATAGCGAATATGAAGATCTCCCAAGGAGGTCTGCCCCTTCCTCCAGCTCCATCACAACCGCCTCAAGCCCAGGCCGACGGCCCACTGTCGCCACAGTCTTTCGCCATGGTGCGTTAGTTGCCGGACCGGCGCGAGTTTTCCTCTCTGACATTGACCGCAACCTCTTCTTTATAACATGATCTGTTTGCTTGTGCTGCTCCAGAAAGGAACTATGGTTTTAAAGGAGATGCTTAAGATTGACAGCCCCGGAGCGACGGATGACTCCAGCCACGAGAACGCTGACTCAGCCCCTACTCCTGATAAGCAGCAGCACAGAAGAAGATCGTCCAAAAAACTGGGTAATTACCAGATTAGTTGATGGACGTTGATGTCAATTTTATTAGTTTAAGGATGTGTAGTACCTCGTGTTGGATAGGAGGGGTTGAACGTATAGGACACATGGCCAGGGGCCAAATCTGACCACTCTAGTCATTTTATCTGGCCCGCTGAAAGGTTTACTCAAAATCAAAGTATATGAATGATATGGTGACTGATGAAGAGGCCAGTGTTTAAGATAAGATAAGGTACGGACATACAGACGGATGTCAACAATAATACAAAGACTTCTAAAAACGGTAAGACTGATGTTGATTTGGATTAAAACAGTTTTTAGAATACGGATCCTCTGGTTACCAAAACTTTAACAAAAAAAGTAAGAAATAAATGTACATGTAAATGTGTTCACATTTCGCACCTGAACTATTTTTCAAAAAGGAAAACGTTTTTGTACATTAGAAAGTACGGATTTCAAAAAATGTAAACAACTCTATGATCTGATCTCTACTAAAGACTACTTTATCTTATATGTCAAATTGGGAATCTAACTTAACGCTTTTACTTAAACAAAGACTAGAACTCGGATCTGGTTTGAAGTCACACGTTTTACTTGTACATGTGAGAGGTAAAAAAAAAACGGAGCTTCTTGCATTTCTGTTTGAACCCGTTCTGAAGCACAGGGCTGTTAGTTCGCTGTTACATCTTGGTCGCAAAAATCAAACTGCAATGACTTATTATCGCGAAAGGTCAGGTTAGTTTTTACTCCTTTTAAGATCGTACTCCTTCCCCACAAAAGCAATGATTCACTTATAATCACACAAGTGGTTGTTATATTTGATAAACCTGCTTAAGCTCAGGACTTTCTACATTGTAACCAGTGCCGTCTTACTTTAACAAGCTTTAACTGTTTGACGACTGATCAGAAAATCTCTTGTTATTATTGTCTCCTTTCTTCAGCTGCAAATATGTCCTCGCCTCATGACGACGCTGGTCAAGCTCCGCCTCAACCCTCCAACTCTGGCAACTTTCCAAACACACTTCTGAGCAGCAAAGTGTCAGAGCTGGCGTGTGTGTGCTTGGCTCTGGGGATGGCGCCGCCCGATTTCAGCTTCATACACAACCGACAGGTAAAACACCGGATGTCTTTATGCATGTGCAACCTGTGACACGTGTGCTCCCGTGTGTTTTTAGCAGGGTCTGGTGGTCTGCCAGGTGAAGCTGTCCAACGGTCTGATGGTGCACGGACCACAGTGTCAGTCTGAGAATGATGCAAAGGAGAAAGCTGCCTTCTTCGCCTTACAGAGACTGGTAACACACACACACACTTAATATATTTTCCAGTGTCTCCAAACCGTTTTCTATAGTGAATTTAAAATGTACAAAATAATTATTTACAAAATATCTAACTTTAATTATTATGATGTGAAGTGTTATTATGAATATAATAAACGGTGATGTTCATGGTGGTGGTCGGTACCACTGACTCCTTTAGTATATATAGTGTAGAGTGTATAAGTATATAAACCAAAAGGGAAACTTATTTAATTTTTCATGTCTCATCAGCATTCTTCACACACATGTGACGTTTAAAAAAGATGTCATTTAATAAATAATTTCTTGGGGAATTTACCGTAAAGTTTAGCCGTAATGACCGATTGATCCACCTTTTGTAGCTTCTAATTGGTTATTATTGCACAGTGCCTTCCGTGATAGACCCGCCTTTTGTTGCTTCTGATTGGTTAATATTTCATCAGGCCTTCCGTGATTGGCTAGATTTACGCGAACCGGAACAATTTTTATATGGTGAAAAGATTAATACAGAGTATTTAATTGGTCAATATAAGCGTGAGAAAAACCAAGAATATTTTATTTGCGGCCACAAATTTAGTTTTTAAATATTCTATTGTATTTTTCTTAGTCTTATCTCTTTTTAATAGGATTGAGATTAAAACCGTTTCTGTACTTAATTTTATCTGTAGATAGTTCTTCGGCTCTGCCTCACCTGCCTCCCCTGACCTCACGTCCCTGATTATAAAGTACAATCTGTATTGATGATACCAGCTGATACAGTATAAAACATTATAACTTTTATGTTTATATTGTTGATGGTTGTTTTTAATTTAATGATGATCTTCACAACCATTCAAGTGACCATGTGACCACCAAATGGCTTTACAGCAGTGGGTCAGACACAGAGGTTGCAATCAGTTCCTTAATGGCTAAAGTACTGAGGGGATTCATTTTTTTTTTTTTTATCTCTGGGAAGCTACAACTAAAAATGTAGTCACATGGATGAATGTTTTTCACAGCATCGAAGTTACACTGGAGAAAGTGCTAGAAACATGTTTATCTTTAAACGATCTGGTTTATGGTTCCAATGTTGGGTGTTTCATCCTCGTTTCTTGACACTAGGGGGAGCCAGAAATGCTTGTTTTAAAACTACAGATGGAGCCTTTAAGGCGACTAGATGCATGATCTTGTATTAATGTTGTTACAGTACAAAAACTTTACTAAAAACACCATAGAAGGAATGTGGGCAAAAGATAAAAGCTATGAGAAACAATTACATTTTCATAGAATAGTATTTTCATTCAGCAAAACCGAGTAAAACTAAAACTAGTACAAATATTCTGATATTAGTTTTGTCAAGATGGATAAATAAATATATAAATTGATAAACAAGCTCAAGAAGTGGATTGATGAAGCTTCATGAAACGGTGTCACCATTTTCCTGTGGTTTTAAAATGAGGACAACGTTTCATGAAGCTTCATCAGTCCATCACTTAAGTTTAGTTCTCAAATTAAGAGTCACTTGATGATCAGTTCCTATGTTTGCTTAAATGTCTTTTTTCTTTGTGTAGAACTCGGTGGGTTCTGGTTTCCCCCCTCACCCCTGCCTCTACCCAGGAATGGGTCAGATCCGCCCTCCGTCCATGAATCCTCTCTTCAACCCAGCAGGTCTGATTCATCTCCTCACTTTCTTTTCTAGCTTAATCAGATCAGGCTTCTCTAACAGTGATTGTTCTTTGCTGAAGCAGGTGGTTTGCTGTTGCCCCCCGGAGGATACCCTCCTGCGTCTCTGTGGGGAATGGCTTTTCCTCCGCACCACCCCCAGGGCCAACCCTTCTACAGAGCCGCTGCAACCTTTCCTGGAGCCAGCCACCCTCAAGCTGTGCCGTCCCTTCCCATTGGCTCCCACAATCAGTTCATCCCTCTACAGGTGCGCTCGCACCCCAGTCCTGCATCAGCCCCAACATCTGACTCCACATGTGTTGCAGGTGACCAAGAAGAGAGCCTCGGCTAACAAGAGGAACCAGGACACCCCGGACGGCTTCAGTGGCAGCAGGAATCCACCACACAGTGCTCCCAACCCACTGGCGCACACCCCGGGGAAGCCGAAGAGCCCGACACCGTCGCCCAACCCCAGCTCCGCCGATCAAGTGACCCCGCAGAAGCAAACCCCCCCAGCAGCCAACCGTACGCCCGGCTCCGCCTCCAAAGGAAGGCACCGGAACCGGAAGTTGGCGGTGAACTTTGAAGCGGCCAAAATCTCTGACTGATGAGTGTCCGTCTGCTGCAGGCTGTCATGAAACATTTCATCGTCTACTGTACTTTGGCTTCTGAGCAGTTCCTGCCTTGAATCATCCCTCATCAGTTTTGTGTCGGCTGAGCTCACACACACACACATTAAGAGGGATGGTGAGGGAAAACTTCAAATTTGGCATTTAATATTCCCAACAATGAATGTTAAAACAGTCCCTTAGTGACATGAAATTGCATTTTTTGGTACTATAAACTGCCTTTATTACTTAATTTTATTACATTTCATTCAGTGTGTAGTAATCCCTGTGATTCATCTAGAATCTCATTTCTCAGGGATATTTCATTTTTAATCTCAAGAGCTGACACCCGGGTGCTCTCAACCTTTCCAAACAAAAGACAAAAAAAAAAAGGAAGAATCAGTTTGTATTTGGCAACGAATCCTGATCCTTACTTGGTTAATCCCTAAAAATAATTCCCCCCACTTTAAACCACAATATGTCCTCGGGTTTTCTCCTTTTTTTTTTGCCTCTGAACTTTTAAACGTGTGCAAAACCTCATTATCAAGAATATCTGTGCTAAAGAAATTCAACCATGAGGCCATTTCAGCAACCCTCTAGTTTTATAGGAATATCTTTTGCACATCTCACAAGCAGGTTTCTAACTACTTTGTTATTGTTGTCATTTTCTTAAATTCATGTGTGTTGTGCTGCTGACCAACATCATTTTGTGTCTATTATTTTTTGTTTGCCTTTTTAAAAAGAAATCAAGATATGTGATTCATTGATTTTAAGTGGAAATGACATGCTTCTGTCTCATTTAAATCACAATTAAAAGCTGATTTGTGGATGCAGATGTAGCAACTCGTACACCCTCCTTATGTTTTTTTTGGTGATGGTGGCTTTTTACATCTGTAACGGTTATTGTGATCCTTATTCATCTGATGCCAAACCCTGGGACTGAAGTCAGTGAGGCTCTGGTGCAATAAAGGGAAGTACTTTTTGAAAACTGAAGCACACCTGTTGTACATGTTGCTTATAAAGTGTAGACCATGCTGAAGTTCAGGGCTGTGCTGTACATATAAATCATTGAATACACGTTTGTGTCTGGAATGGAGTTTTTTTTTAAATGTATTCTTGTTTGGGTAAATAATCAGATCATCATGGATTAGAACAAGATCAACCTGCCTTTGAGTGTCCATGTGACCTCCAAGCTTCTCTCAAATGTACGATAAATATTGTTTTCTTGTGCAGTATTGGTAGACTGACCTGACACAAAATATGCCATTGCAGTTACAGTTTTCTGACACTAGATGGAGTCCATAATCCATAACGTGATCACTCTTCACGAGTCAGCCGTACAGCTACTGGGTAACAATAGCAGTGACTAGTGGCCAAAATGTAAATTGCACCCATTTTGTGCATCAGTCGCATGGAAACAGGATATTCCCTCCCTGTTTCTTTTAAAATGTTCGTCTTTGATTTCCAAGATATTGCTCATTTCAATGACTTTACTCGGTCTAATATTCTTTTACAATATAAACGTTTGAAAATATTAGAAAACTACTAGACTGACCTCTTGCGACGGTCGTCGGTACAACGTCTAATGAAGAATACAGTATTTCCTCTGATGTCAGTGATTTCGTGTGGCGTAAAAAAAGAAAGTCCTTCACCATTTCAACAGATAATTTAATAAATAAAATATTGATTTTATTTCGTAATCACAGATATAATAACCATAAACAATTCTGAAGCAAAATGATCATCATTAAATACGTTCATACATCCAGCCTGTAACATTAGTTCAGGCTGGACTAAGACACACTTTTATAAAGCACATGAATAAAAAAAAATGGGCCCTTTACCGTTCAGGAATATCACATGTCGCTTACTTTGTAACCAAATACTCTTATAAAATAAATACAAATTAAATATAAAGATCAGTTTTCTGGAGTGGTTGGTTGTACTTGCTCACATATATTTTCTCTTGACAAAGACATGATTCATAAAAAATATATAAGTCATTGATGTGTCTGTTGTGGAAGCAGACGTCATAAAACAGCTGCTTGTGCTCGGGTCAGTCGGAGATGAGCGCCTCCAGCAGGAAGGTGCTGGAGTCGTAGTGTGGCAGGACCACAGAGCTGAACAACTGCAGCTGGTGAACACTGTCGGGAAGTCTAGGAGCTTTGAAGGAGCTGTGCAGTGATCCAGAGGGATAGTCGCTGTCAAAGAACTCCAGATCCGAGTCTGAGGAGAGACACGGATCAATATAGCTGCAGTAGGTGAAGTCCAGGGTGGGGGAGGGGGTGCTGGAGAGACACTCCAGGGACTCGTCTTCGAAGAGGTTCCTCGCCGGGTTTTTATTCTCATCCACGTAACCTGAAGTCCTCCGGTTTTCCTGAAATGTGCCGGGAGAGTCTGAGGTGAGGCTGAGCTGCACGGGCAAGTCTGCTTTGTGGGTCACTGGTCCACAGGCAGGACCTTCTCCTGTCTCAGAGTCGGAGCAGGACGACTCCGACATGTTGCTGCCGCAGCTGTTCTCCTCACTCGGCGACTCCTCCGGGCTGAAAGCGAAAGGTGGCACAGCAGGCATCGTGAGAGGAAGTCCAGACTCCTCCGGGGTGAACCCGTAGGGGCACATTTGGTCTGGTTTATTGTTCACAGGTTTGGTTTCACTCGGTTCTTCTGACAGGACCGGATACTCCGGAGGTCTGGTCTCAACCCCCTGACTTTTGTCCTGGATGGTCCGCTCCAGTTCCAGCCTCATGACGGTGTGGATGTAGTGGGTTCGGACCCGCCTGGCGTCAAACTCAGTGTAACCTTCCGTGTTCCCACAGCTGTCCTTGGTGCAGCCACAGGGGAAGCTGAAGCGGTCCACCTGAGACAATCAGAGGG
This sequence comes from Callionymus lyra, assembly GCF_982586985.1. NCBI lineage: Eukaryota > Metazoa > Chordata > Actinopteri > Syngnathiformes > Callionymidae > Callionymus > Callionymus lyra. Next base: position 3,634,134 of record NC_141833.1, read on the forward strand.
AGATAGTTTTAGTCTGGATCAGTCGTGGACGATTTAGCCATTGTGTAAATAAAAGCAAGAGCCACCTCCGAGCCACCACAACAAAAAGTCTATTTAAAACTCCAACAGTTGGTTCCCTCTATAGTGGTCTCACCTGACACTTGATGCCAGCCAGGCTGCAGGCGCAGGTCTCGGGCTCGCAGAAGCCCCGGCAGTCACACCCGCAGTCCTCCCTGCTGAGGCGGAGCGCTTGAAGCTGTCTTTTCTCGTCTTTGTCGATGCGCTTCACCCCGGCTTCCAGTAGAACAGCCTGTCGCTGTCTGGACGAGTACGGGTGAAGGGAGCCCCCCCACCTCAGCTCACTAGGAACCACGTCACAACCGTCCTCCGGCAGGTGGTCCACGGTGAGTCTGGCGGCGTCGCTCTGACCGATGGCACCGCTGCTGATCAGCTACAACACAACAGTCGTACGTTTAAAAATGCTGCCTTTCATTTATTAAATCTCTGCGCTCACTTTTTGCTTAAAAGCTTCCAGACGTTCCTCCTGAGCTCTCGCTCGCAGCTTCTGGGCGCGCCGGTGCTGTCGCTCCTCAGCGTGCTCTGCCACGGTGAACCTCTGGAGGGCGCAGTGCCGAGGCGCCATGCCCAGGCTGCTGCCACCGCGACTGGGAACACTGCTGTAGCCCTGGCAACGTGGGAAGCTGAAGACTGACACCAGGTCAAAGTGCACGTTGCTGCGGCGAACCGTCGGCCGCGGCCTCCTCACGATGGAGCGAACTGTGGACCAGAGAGGAAAGAAGCTGTCAGAGTGACTGGAGGGGCTGAGACACGGGGTCAACATGGCGCTTGAGTCATCCAAACAGCTGCAGTGTGAGGAAGCTACTGTCTATATATTTTGTTGGAACAATAGAAAGTGTAAATAATAATCTAATCCAGACATGAAAGTAAGTAAGTCATGGCAATGTTCGGCCCCTGGGGTCACATGTGGCCCTCTGACTGTATTAACGTGGCCCTCATGAGGTCTAAGTTTGTGTAGAAATTAACAATTTATGTTGTAATTACTAATTTTATTAACTCTGAATAGTTTTTTTTTTGTATTTAGAACTTTTGTCCTGCGCTTTTGTCATTTATGTCAGTATTTATTGGCCCTTAAAAATATGTCGATATGTAAAATAAACTCTTAATTTAAGCATATAAAGCTTGATTTGTATTACTTGTTTATACAGGTTTACTTTAGAATGGCATTGCAAATGAAAGACATGAGTCCGTCATTATCAGACTATCATTAACAGCATCACTAGCTAATATAAAGTTAGCTAAACTGTTTGGTAAAGAAATAGTTTGGTAAAGAAATAATATCCCAGGTGACCTAAAATTGTTAACTTTATAATCTAGTTGTGTTGTTCGTGTTCAGTCCCCAAATTAACAAAAAAAAAAAATCTTGATCCCAAAACAACATCTCTCTTTAAAATCAAAGTTCAAACGTATCAAACCAATTTGAATTAGCATCAATTTATTACCTCTAGCCTGTATGGATTTTACATTTGTTCGTGTTATACTATTTATGAATATAATAAAAAAGGTATTAATGTATGTATTTTTGTATCAAACAAACAATGCGATCTTAAGCTTGTTTTTAGTACTTTTACTTTGCTTGATGGACCTTCACAACAGCAACTGTACACAATTCAGCAAGGAAATCTATCTAATTGATTTATTTAATTGAATTATTTAAACAATGTTTCTTCATTCTTCCACTAGATGGAGACAACGCGCTAGGGGTCAAAAGTTGAGCATGCCCAAAAAAGGAGAAATGCCAAACTAGTGAGGGACAACAGGGAGAGGATCCTAGTAAACCAACAGTGGTCTTAGTTGATTAACATTCTTAGCTGTATTTTTGTATGGAGTGGTCGTGAACTCCAGCTCTTTCTCACACTGATCCCCAGTTCTGAGAGCGGGTAAACAAGAGCAGGCAGCTGACCCGGGCCAGGGGCCACGCACCTGCTGGACCTCAGTCACGCCCCCCCCCCCCGCAACAACAACAACACAGTGAAGACAGACTTGTGATATGAAATGTTTAACTCAGTACCTGTTATTCAAATGAAGCAATTGCTAAGGCAAATGAAGTACACAAGGGTGAGATGCTCACTATCTGACCGCGGCCAGGGTTTGCATCATCATATCAGCCAGGCAAAATAGATCTGCCACGGAGAGATAATAGACACTCCTATGACAAGTCGAGGGAGGGAATTTTGGACAGATAAGTCTTCTTAATGAAGAGATGAATAAATGACAATGATGAGAATGAAATAACATAATTTTTTAATAGGTCAACCCTATTTATTCACATTTCCTGGACTGTCTTTCACAGAAATAATGCTTCATCAAACACCAACAATGTGACTTTAAATTAAAGGTTTAGACATTTAAATGCCTTTTGTTTTTTAATATTGGGAGGTAACTGTTATGTATGTTAGGGGTTTGATGAACATGAAAGATGGAGAGAGGGTTAAAGGTTGAGTTGATGAGGTTGATCTGGAGAAAATCAAGATTAAAGTGAGCGTAGCTCTGAAGAGGATGAAGAGCTGAAGGGAAGTCGGGGAGGAAAACCTCCCAGTTGAGTGTTTAACTGAATCTCTTTTTTTTATTGCCCATTAGATGACACTGTTTGTATAATCTTTAATGAACCCTCCCATCATTTGTAAACCAACAGCGCCATCTGCTGAACTCTGAAAATGATATCACTGCTTCATGAAGCTTCATCAGTGCATCACAAACTTTAATCAGGTCACATTTGAGTTATTTATAATGTGGCTCTTTGGGTACATTCTCACACTCACCGGGTACACTGGTGGGTGGAGGTGGACTGTGAGGTGTGAAGTCCTGGTTCTGGTCGGATGGGCTGTTCTCCCCATCTGACTCCCACTCTGAGGTTGCAGGCGAGGAGATGGAGGAGGATGGAGAGGAGGAGGACGAGGAGGAGGAGTAGCAGGGATGATCATCTAGTTCTTCGAACTTCCTCTTCAGGACGCCTCTCATGGTGCCGGTGCTGGTCGACGAACACTCTGCACACAAACACAACATCCATGAAGCTGCAGGCCCACAGATCAATACTGAGAACAGCTCAAGTCTTCTCCGAGCATCCCAGAAATCACTGAATTAATAATGCCGCAATAATGACCATATGTTCCCTCAGAGGCAAACTAACAAACTGCTTTTTTTTTTTTTTTTTTGTGAGTCCGGAATAATGAGACATCTTCCTTGTTCAGAGAGCAGCAGCGTTCCTGGTCAGGCCGGTTCCAAGGTTTGTTCAGGTTCATTTGATTACGACGTTTCCTTCGAACGCACGAGTGTGTGCACGTAAAATGAGATTCCTACGCGTGTCCTCATCCAGCTGAGCACTAGAGAGAAAGAGTAACTCTTTCCTTTCCCCAGCAGAGTAATTAACATTCCAACAATTCTTCACGTCTTTTTTGAGAAGAATATGTAGTTCAACAGCAGCAGGAGAGCAGCTGATGTTCTTGGATGTTAACATTATTGCAAACATGACTTACTTTAGGTTCCTGAAGAGCATTAGAAGATAGTATTCAAATTGAAGTTCATTTGATCAGGTACACTTAAATACATTATATTTTAGTGGACTAAACGTGTACTGAAGTGTAGTAATTTGATCATTCTATTGGATCATTTTAAGTTTACTGAAGTATTCTTTTAAGTATACTCAACTCTTTACTCACTGTGTACTAGGTATACACTCCAAGTATACTAAACGTACACTATTCCCTTTACTAGCAATGTAGTAGTCGGCACTTCTAGTATGCATTTGGTTTGTTAAAGTATATCTGTTGAAAAAAAACTTCAATTATCCACGGTAAACTCGCGGAAAATTGAACTTCATTTAACAGATTCAGGCGCGACAACGAACTGCCAACAACTGGACATACATAACATCTTTTTTTTTGGCATCAAAGGCAAGACATACATGTGCAGCCCTGGTTCTGTGGCCCCTCTATTGCAACTCTAATCAGTTTAATGCGTGTATCTAATAATACCACCTATAGTCTGTTTTCTGCCACCCATCACACACTCCCATAATCCTTTGCACTGTTTACTTCTGGATCACCATAATAATACAGTTGCACAAAGAGAAAAGCATTTCGTAATCGAAGCAAACGGATACTCCATCAATTTTAGTGTAAAATAAGTATACACATAGTACACTTGAAAAAAAAAATGTTTTACCAAGGGATATAAAAAGTAAACTTCAAGTATACTACTTCAATTTGAGTATAAAAAAGGTATGCTCAAAGTATACTAAACAGATGTTTTGCCAAGGGATATCCAATTAAACTTCAAGTTTAATAAATCTATTTAAGTATAAAATAAATATACTCCTACAGCACTTGAATATACTTCTTTTTGCCAAGGGATATCACAAGTAAACTTCAAGTATACTACATCCATTTTAACAGTACACTTGGAAAAAATGTTTTGCCAAGAGATAAAAAACAAAAACTTCAAGTTCAATACATCAAGTATACAATAAATATATACTCCTAGTACCCTTCACAAGTGATATCACAAGTCGAGTATACTTCATACATGTATGTATAAATAAATATAAACTCATTTTACACTTGAATATACTTCTTTTTGCCAAATGTGGACTTGACTTTGTGGATTTTATTAAAGTTTAAAAGGTATTTAACAATAAATATTATAGTGCCAATCTGGTGCGTGGGGGGTGGGTGGGTGGGTGTGTGTTGTGCGCGCGCGCGCGTGCGCGTCTTGTGTACGCGTAAACTTCCTGGATCCATCAACAAATACGAGGTGAAACAGGAGTCACCCTCTTGTGTCATCGAACGTGTTTGCACAGCCAACCTGAGTAAGCAGTTGGTGGTTACAGTTGTCTACTGTTGAGGACGCTTCACGTACATGCATATATATATATATTTATATATTTATATTTATATTTCTTCCACGGATGCATTACTGGCAGCGGAAGTATGTGGCGCTGCACCTCCGCTGACATCCCATCAATTAGTTAAAGGCTCCCAGCCGCGCAGGCACATGCGCGTTCACGTGGAGCTCCAGGAGTGACCACGTCCTACCGGTTTGTAATTATTAATCATAACACTTGTGTGGTTTAAAAAAACAAAAAACAAATAAAAAAGTGAGAGCGAGCTGAGCTGCGAGGCAGCTGACCTCTGACCCTGCGCTGGACACACATGTCATTTACAATGACAACACTGTTCTCGCGTCAAACAAATAACTTTTCTTTACAAAACACTTTCATAGCGATGTAGTTTTCACTGTATTCAAACGGCTCGACCACGACTATTAAAACTATTAAAAAAAACAATATTACAAATATATATTAATAATATTTAACAACCAACAGACTGGACAAGAAGTTGTTTTTAGTTACTCACCAAGACAGTTCGAGAGGCCGCATCTTGATAGTGAAAAAAGTGTAGATTAAAGAAGTGATATGTTCGAGTATTCGCTCATTGTACGCAGCTGTACTGTTGTACTGTTGTACTGCTGTACTGTTGTACTGTAGTATCACTGGAGACAACACAGCCCTGCTCCCGACCAGCCCGAGAGTGCACGCGTGACGACAAGATGCTTCACCCCCCGCGACCAATTTAGGAGTAGCTCGTGTCCCAATTTAACTCTTGTTCTTTATTTAAAATAGAAGTTTGACTCAAAAAAGGCAGTATTTGTCAAATCGTGACTAGACAGCAACTAATAAATCACTAAATTACTAAATACCGTAATGAACGGTAGCTATAGCAAAAAACGTCCATTTGCGTTTATCGACATGCGAGCATAAATATCCACTTCGCTCCACGACATTCTCGTCTTAAATATTTAAAAGTCATAAAATCAAAAATCGCGTTCAAACTAGAAACTAATTTGTCAAAAAAAGAGCAATCCGAAAACCGTCCCCAAAGTGGACGGTTTGCTCTTGGTCGGTGGCTCGTCTCTGACTCGCCCTCGTGTCCTGACGCAGGCGGTGACACACGCAGACGCGGTGACGCGCCTCCTGCCCTCGCATTCCTGCGCGTTGAGTTCACGCTGTTACTACTGCGATCAGGAGGTAAATACAAACGTAAGACTTCAACCCCCGCCGGCTGAAGATCAGCCACCACGACAACTCGACAGTTACAGGGAAAATAAAAGGCGACAATATTCCAACCACGGAACTTCCATCACGTTAGTAACTGTGTCATGGATTCAAGTTTGAACCGTTGACGTCACACTAAACTGATCAAACTTTTAAATAAATAAGACTGTTAAAATAAGCTATTTGATGCATTTGTTAAAAATCAAGTTAATTGTAACTTCATTTTATGTTTGAAACCCATTTTTACAAATACAAATATATACCCCTACAGATATATACACCACAAACTCCCTTGATAATGTATTACATATGTTGTATAATCTTAAGTACATTTTTTATTTATTCAATCATATTTAAAAAATGTTAGATATTACGTCCAATACATTACATTTTGTTTGTTAGGGCTCAAAAGTGTTTGTGAATGTTACCAACTTCAGGATGAGCTTGTTTACTACTTGTTTATAGTACAGAGAGACTTAAGTGCACAAGTGTAGGATATTATTTGATTTCATTTAAATTTAAAGAACATTATAGACAACTTGTTTATTTTTTATGAATAAACACTAATCTGGACTTGAATTTGTATTATTCTTTTTAAGCATCGGACTATTAAGGTGCACCTCACCAACTAAATTAAAACAGAGAAAATCATTTATACAGACCTTATAATGGTGACACCGCCTGTATCCATAGGTGTTGTAACACTGTAACACATAGATGTAAACCCTGAACTGTGCTTTTAATGTTGCAGTAAAGTGACTAGTAAACAAAAAAGTAATGAGTCTACCAGAATATCATTGCCAGGCTTCGGGCCATCTTTTTTAAATTTCTTTTAACCTCTTTCTTCTGCTGCCTATAAAGTCCAACCATCGATTTATTCATTGTGTTTAACCATTGTTGTTTAACAGTGGTTTGTGTCCAGACTTTGATGAATTGCTGCTGGTAATTTGCTGATGAAGCTTCATGAAGCATCATTTTCAGAGCCGACTAGATCACACTCTTTGCTGTATAACCTTTCGCTTTTAGCGACTATTTGATTGGAACCTCCCATTATGTATAAGCTTAGAACTCTAAGAAATATGCCACTGTTTCATGAAGCTTCATCAATCGATCATCATTGCTCTGGGCACTATTTCCTTCCTTGTGCATGATCTTTTCCACCTGCTACAGTGCCTTCTAGAGGCCGTCAATCTATAAAAATCCATAGTTTATCCACATAATTGGTTGGGGTCAAAGCTTGGGGAGAAAAGTAGAGGCTTATAGTTAATATTACGGTTAACACAGTATTAAACTTCCCGGGAAACAACATGTTATTTTACACTTCAATACCATATTCCTGCTTGTAAGACGTCTATCCATATACCAAAAGTAAAGTACTTTTGTAAACTTGTCTAAATTATTTCTACATTATTTAAGTAATTTGGAAGAAGACATGGGATTTGCCTCAACTTTTGTAGCGATAGAACAAAGTACATAATTCCAGGTAAGTACATAAATGATTCCTCGTGATATTAACTGTTATCTCCAAGTTGTACTGGTTCATGCACAGACTTGTCATTAAGCTTCCAGACACATAATTCTGTGGTTTTGTCTTTGTCTGGATTGACATACCAGTCTGCTCATAAACATGATCACAGGCTGTTACTCACTGAAACGAACAGCTCTGGCCAGAATATTGTCGAGAACAAGCGTCTTTAGAGCTAAAACCAAACGTGTTTGATTCTAAAATGCTGGATGTTCAAACACTCTTGAGTGTGTTACACTAGTCTGACCCACATTTGGATCGCTGAGGGATGTGTGTTTGTGTGTGCGTGTATGTGTGTGCGTGTGTGTGTGTGTGTGTGTGCGTTTTCACTTAGTGACAACAGAAAATATTAAGATGACTGCAATCTAGTGTGATGCACATGATCAATACGAGGGAGACTTCATGTCTATTTATAGTCCACTCGTGCTGCTGGGACTAAAATAGAAATGAGGAATAGAGTCGTAGTTACACTTCCCTCATATTTTCTGCATGTATGTCACGTCCTCAAATCGTTGGTAGAAGAAGATCCAGAAGTATTTGGGACATAGCCGCCACTCTAGAGAGAGAGCTGAGTCAAAAAGTCAATATTTACAGTTCTTGCGTTCGTACAGTAAATACACAGCAGCTTTATTAACTCACTTATACTTATTCTATAAAATGTAGAATTTTTTATTGTTTATTTCAAGTTTGTTGGTGTTTTCACTTAATTATTGATCAAAACCTCCAGCCAGGTAACATTGTAACATCATCTTATTACGTGTTCAGCAGCAGCATGAGATGAATTAAACCAAATCTCACATCATCCCATCCCCTCTATTTTCAGCAACAGACGGATGAGCCCCCTCAGAACTGCTCGTCCTGCCACAGGCGGCGAGAGCAACACTTCATTGTGCTTTCAGTCCAGAGTCCAACGTTATGTAATTTATAGTTAACCTACATTTCTGGCAGCCTCTCAGGTTGCTGCTGTTGGGCTGCTGTGGCCCCGTTTCTCCGGCAGGCTGAGCCAGCACTGGCCCAAATACACTGATATGTACTGACAAAGTTTGACGAAGCCTGCGGCGTGTTCATTCTTCCGTGCTCCGTCGCAGGGATTCATCCTCTCTCGGGCCAAAAGCATGGATCGGCATCGGTCCGGGTCGGTCCGTTCAGGTGCTGGTGAGAAAACGGTCTGATGTGTTCTTCTGACTCATCACCATGGAAACATCTCAAGTACACATGAGTTGGCACCTTTTTTTTTTCTTTTTTTTATACCTCTGAGCCTCTGATGTCATATTTTGACAGTCGCCATGGTCGCGAGGGCAAATATAGCCCGACGGTTTCTATTTTGGAGAACAGAAAGAGTATGAATCACCATGTTTCCTTCAGCTGCAGGAGCAGGACTATTATCATCCAGATTATCGTCATCTACACAGTCATTCATACTATAAATGGCACAAAAATAGACAGATTCATACACATACCTGACTCGTTCAGTACATTCATTGTAAGTTCCAAATAATAAATCTATTGGAATCACCATAAAACCAACTCATATTCTCTTTCTAAATGTTTTTTTTTTTTAAACTTTTATTTATCCAAATCAGGACCTATCAGACCATGTTTAAAATAACCAACCCTAACCATATATCCCTCTGTATTGTACTTGATGATCCTGGTGATCGACTGGTGAAGCTTCATGATACTGTGTCATTCATTTCTAAAATTGTGCTTTTCACTTAAAAATGATGCTAGATTTAAAAAGGTTCCTAAAAGCTGAAAATTTTACCGCAAACAGTGCCATCTAGTGGTCTGTGAAAAGAGGGAAAATGCTTCATGAAGCCTCATCAACCCATCTCAACGATTACTGACGATCAAGTGAAGCTGTGTAAATATAAAACATTGAGCAACAAATGGATCTCCAGAGTAGTTACCAACCATAGTGGTACATATTACATGAGATAAAACTCAAAAATAACATCTGGATCGACAAATTCTTTTAAATAAATAAATCTAAAATAATTAATATATATGTTTTGATATAATCTGGCAAGTCCAAAACAATTTCAAATAGACAATAACAACACATTTATATTTATAATTTATATATTTTAGTGGTTCTATTTTTATTGTTATTCTATATATTATTATATATACTTCAAGATATAAAATCTATATTATTTTGTTATTGCAATTTGCTTTCCTGTGTGTCACAATTTGAGAAAGGAGAGACAGAGAGTGGGAAGGCAGCCAAGCAGCATCTCAGCATGGGGGGACAATCGGTGTTTTGTGGAGGTTAAAAAGCTTCCAAATGTAAAAAAAAAAAGTGTGTTGTAAAAAATGTTGATGTCTAGACAGGTAGCTAGTTTTCCAGGTTGTGGATAGACACAACCACACACATGCTCACACATGAAGTCAATTAACAATTTACCTTGTGTGTTTTGTGTTCTTGGAGAAAATCCACTGACAACCTGATTATAAATAAATATGGAAAACATATTTAACATGAATGATTAATGTATAAGTGTGTGTAAGCATGTTGTTGCAAACACAAATGAGTGCTGAGGCAACCATATACATTCTCGTGTGTGATTTGAAAAAGGTTGAGTCAGGGCTACATGTTCTTTATTCTTCTGTATCTCACAAAGGTGTTCTAAAATGTATTAGTAGAGAAGAGCTTTGGTTTGACTCATGATGAGTCAGAAAAAGAAAAAAATGTTACTCCCAGCAGGATATAGACATGCCTCAGTATTCAAGAATGATTCACTGGAATGTTCACTGTGGAATCCGAAGGTGTAGAATCTCAGCATGTAAACCACCCCAAAATGATTCATCCGTCAAGAATTGTATTTTAATGTCATTATTATTGATCCATTACATTCAGAACATTTGTAGTAAAGTTTAATATTTGGTATATTAGAAGTCTCTCAGATCTTTCTTGTTTCTGCATTCACACGAGTGACCACAACGTGTGTGTTCCTTTCCCCTCCTGTTGTTGTGTGCAGCTCTGAGCAACAGTGCAGCATTCTATTGGTGTTGTCGGTCACATGTGGCTGCATGTGTGTGTGTGTGTGTGTGTGTGTTGCAGCAGGGGGAAGGCGAAGGAGACCCGTGCTGCTCTCAGCTGTTCAGCCCAGGACTGACTGTTCTCTGTGTGATTGTCCACTCCCTCTCCCTCCCTCCTGTCCCTCTCTGGTCGCCCCACATTTCTACCACTGCAGCTGGAAAAACACACAAAAAACAAGAGCTCAGACTTGCTCGTGGACAGCCCTGTAGATGTGTAAAGGTTTGAGCTCATACTAGGTTTACAACTTCAGCTACAACTGCTACAACTCAGTTACACAAACATTGTTTGTTTTATTTATTCTTAGATTCTTGTCTTATGTTTATTTTGTTCAATACACTTTTTAGCATTTGAGAGTAATGCGCTCAATAGGTCTGCAGGTGGCAGCAAAGAGTCTTGCTCCTGCTTACAGTAGGAATGAACAAATAAGTCCTTCAAAATAATTATGGATCCAGATGGCAGCCCAAAACACCACAACATTCGAATAATATGATTATTGTTTCACTGACAACATTTCTGGAACATTAAATGAAATCTGTCCAAGCATTTTATTCAGTTATTTTTACAGTAAACAAATGATTGACAGATAGACTTTACAACCTCCTCGGCAGCTTTATTGGTGACAATTACCATAAAATGTATTAAAGACAGCACAAAACAAGCTATTTCTACCAAATATTATTCCTATTATACAATGTATTCATGTAATTCAGGTGGCAGGAGAAGATGAAATAAATTTTCCAGAAGCCCCTCCACAACACATTGGTACTGTGTGTCCTTGTTGCTCCTTCTGTGAAGCATCTTCAAAAGACTTGTGGATCCAGATGGTATTTCTAAAAAATCCCTTCCTTTTAAACGTTTCCTGAATATCATAGATAATGTGTTCTTGAGGTATTTTGACTAAACACTAACAGAAAAACAAAGATGATCACAGAAAATAAGGAGATTATATGAAAGGTTTCACACATTTGCAAATGCGTAATTCTATTAACTATTAAGCAAAAATGTGCAATTTTCTAAAATTTCTAACAAATCCTAAAAACACAGTCAAAGTAAAAAATACACAAACAAAACCTCATATACACATGAGATCCATTAACATTAAATTGATTCTGTTTACACGCGTGACCTTTGCTACAGTCCTGCCAAACAACAAATGCATGATTTGTTGAAATCACACAACTTCGCCAGCAGGTTGCTCATGTTGTTGTTGGTTATTCTGAGTTCAGTAGATGCCGGTTTTTGGCTTGAAAAAATTGGAAGGTTACTTGGAATCAGTTGCTCAAAGCCAAAGATTATACCAACAAAAATTACCATCAGCACGTCACTGGATAAACCTTTCCAGCAGCGACAGATCACATTCTTATCAACCCTTATCCTAACATGACCTCCTTGGCAAAAAAAAGTTGAAAAAATTGAATAAGAATGTAAAGCTAGTGCTGTGTATCTGCCTCCATCTACTGGTAGAATGTGTGATTTACGGTTATGGTTTTCCTGGTGTCTTATCAACAACAATATATCTTTCTTAAATGTAGAACAGCTTGAAAGATTATATAAGAAGGAGAGAAGTCAGATATTGTACAGCCAGTTGTGGCCTTCACAACAACAGGAACACTTTTTGCTGGATCTTTTATTTAGGTTCAGCTCCTTACAGTGGCAAATACATCCACTTTCTGTCACCTAATTCTTGCTCCTACCACATCAGGTTGCATTCTCGGATCTAAAAATACACCTGAATAAAAGAGCATAGCTTTCAGTTTCTGGAGGTTTTGATTGTAAATCTTCTATCCGGATGTGTCAAATCACAAGGTGTAAGAGGACTTTGTCCACAAGAAGTCTTGTGATTCTGAGCTTCAGAGACAGAGATGCACCGCTGACCGATTCCTCTCTTCAGGTAAATTAAATTAAATTAAACTAATTATTTCAACACCTTACATACAATAAGGTAGAAATGAATTTGAAACCATGTCTACAACTACATTTCTAGCTGTTAGATTAAGCTATTTTGTTCCTAAAAATCTTGTGAGTAAAAATAAAATAACCTAGATGTAAAATAGGACGTTTAATATCTTATTTATATACAATTGTTTCTTCCGCTGTGCAGGAAATATGAAAACAATGTAATCTAGAATAAAGTGAAACTCATAATGATTGTTAGAGTCATATGACCATGTGACAGGCTGTTGTAAAATAACTTCACTCCAGGAGAAACCTCAGCTGGAAGTCTTGCAATACATAATTGAATAAGCTTTTCCACAGTCAGTGCTTCGTTTGTGGTATTTTAAACTACGCACTTTTGTGATTTTATCATCCCTCTGTCACTCAAAATCATAGTTTCTCACACAGGTTTGGTCATGGACACCCTGAGAAGGACTCAGTCACTTAAAAACCTCTCCGAGGACGGCGAGAGGTCATGGATCACGCCGGCTTTCTATCGACGGCAGAGGAAGTCAGTGTCTCAGCTGGTGCAGCAGTAAGTCATGAATTAATCATGCTTAAGTGTTTCTGGCATCCATGTAACCTCTTTCAAAGTCATATGATTCAAGAAAAACATGTCCACGCATGTGCAAATAAGTTGCTGACAATTTGATTTTTACAGGAAGTTTATTTCATAGTTTATTATCATTGCTTGTAACAATCTTACGAGTCATGTGATGGAGGTGAAAAAAAAAAGACCTAACAATAAGCTGAAATGACCCTTGTTATAAAAGAAAATAATTCTAACAAGGTAGTTCCATGTTCAGGAAAGATAAAATTACAATATTTGTATTTCTATTAACCGCTTTTTTCCAAATGCTTTCAACCCTGTGGCTTATAAAAGGATGCAGCTAATAATGTGTCGATTGGCACTGGTTAACAGCCTCCAGGAGGCGCTCTCGTATGACTTAAAGAGAGGGACGATAGAACACGTGTGTCAACTCAAGGCTAAGGGGTCAAATCTGACCTGTCAATCATTTATGTGGCATCTTGGTGGTCAGACTAATGTTCAAGTTAATATGGGGAAAAACTTCCAATAAGATTAAAACTGAAGGAAAGATAATTGGAACTTTTTGTGAAGGAGAACAAGCACATACAATTAAGATAAATTGACCCCCCAAGACTAAAAAGACAATTTAAAAAAAAACTCATAGTTTGGTAAATATACCTGTTCATTCTGTTTCAAGAAGGAGAAAAAATAGTTAGATATAAACAGCTTATACACTTGATCTAGATTTTTTTTTCTATTTTCTTTGGTTGGTACAGCTTAAATATAAGTATGCCTTTTAATTACTACTAGCTATAAGTGATATGTGGAAGGTAACAAAGAGCTGACTTGTAATGATATATAGCCTAAGTTAAGCATTGATTTCATAGATGACACACAGTTATTTACACGTGCAGTTAAAAATATTAAAGTATTTCAAATAAATACTCAAAACATTAATTAAGGTTTTATCAATTTGTTGCAGGTACCAAAGCTGTGACGGCCTGAGAAGCCCTGAAAAAGAAAACCATGAACCACAGGTACCCTTAAATACTTCCATTCTTTGGATAAGAAAACATGGCCTTAAAGCATGTCCTTGAAGGTGTACGGACAGCTGGCGGAGCAGAGGTGGACAAGGTGTCGCTCCATGGAGCTTTTGCCCCAGAACGAGAGCTCGATCATCAGAACCATGTGTGCCCTGTTTGAGTCCAAAGCTGCTGTGAATCTCGACTCCAGCGGTCCTCCGCCAAGGACACACAACCGGTTGCCTACAGGACGAGACTGCCCTCTGGTGGAGGAAAGAAGCCATGAGCGGTTGATGCTGGTATGTTGCTCAATCTATCTCTACTCCTCTATATATTGTAAATAACAAAAGGTGTATTCATTTATAAATTATAACTTTCCTGTTACATTACTTCAGGACTAACACAACAACCTAAAAGTATGTTTTGTTCGTGTTTATTTCCACGTCCATTCAGAGAGGCAGCCGCACTGAAAGAAGACACACAACTAATGTGTTCCTGGAGTCCGATGACCGGGTTTCCAGATACTCTAACGGTGAGCAGTACTTCTTTTTTACTACTGGCCTGTCATTGAGACGTCGTTCCACACATGAGACTGATGCCACAGTTACGCCATAATAAACAACAAAATGTATACAGAAGTCAACACCAACAATATGTATAGGTATAGGTATAGGTATAGGTATAGGTATAGGTATAGGTATAGGTATAGGTATAGGTATAGGTATAGGTATATGTCAGTAAGTAATTTGTATTTATATAGCGCTTTTCCAGACCAGGGTCACAAAGCGCTTAAACAATCAAAACAATACTCAATAAAGTATATACTTTAAAGGTCAAGATAATACTGAGAACAACACAGGAGTTCCAGAAAAATCAAGGAAAAGCCATATGTATATACTGTATATGTGTGTGTGGTTGGGTAAAAAAAAGGGGAAAAAAAACGTTCTTCGTGATTCATTAATTCATTGAATGAATGTATTTAAATAATGAAATAAAAAAGATAAAGTGGAAGGTTCGAGTTCAGGATGTTTAATAATTCTTGTTACCAAGTCTCGCCACTAGATGGTGTCACTCCTCCTTTTTTCTTTAGTCCCTTATGGGGTCGCTGTTGTAAACACAGAATATTACATTATGAATGAAATAATATGAATGGAAAAATAGACGTTAATAAAATACTATAGATTGAATTGGCTTACAAGTTCCTTACAAAAGTCAAGTATCACAACAGCTCAAGTGCGTCAGATAAAATCCTCTGCTTTAAACTAGCTCCAGTGAGTCATCCCTCTCTCATTGAACTCTGATTGGAAGAAGACATATTGTCACCACTCACTACTGTCTGAGGCGAGGACTAAATAAAGCGAGGGATGCAGTCGTGTGAGTTCATAGCTATGTTGAACTCACATGCTTAAAGATAGCAGCGAGGCGGCTGCTGACCATGACGCAGACCTTGACCCGCTCAGTCCTGGAACTGATATTGTTGCCTTTGCTGAGACTCTGACGCAGTGATCTGTCACCGGCCGATTGAGACACAAGCTCGACTGTGGTGGTTCAAATATGATGTTGCGAAATAGACATTTTTATTCACTTTAATAATCAAGATTTAAACGTCTTTTACATGTTTTTCTAACTTTTTCGGGGTTATATTTGTGGTCATGTCTTCAGGATATTTTGTTTCTTAAAGATGTTCTTTTCGTGTATATACAAAACAACATGTAAACACTTGTTGAGCAGGGATATTGAACTAAAACTTTTTAGAAGGATGTCCAAACTGTGGTCCACTATGGACTGGTAACCATAAATTCTACTCAGACATGAATTTTTTTTTCTTTTCATGTGTTCGTGACTTCACTCGTTGTGCTTTGGAAATTAAAGCTGATATTATTACAAGTATACATTTATTTGTAGCTACCGAAATACAAGCTACAGATATAATATTGACATTTGTGAAACACCATTTTTCTTAAAAACCACTGGATTAGTGATATTTTCCTGATAAAGGTGTTGAAAACACACCGATATAAATGATACTTACTACATACTACACAATTTACAATTCTGCCTCACTGAGCTTCCAATCACTTTAGATCAGGGTTCACTGACAAAGAGTAGCCCTTGGGCTTGTTAAAAACTGTTTTTCTTACATCTTTTTTTATGGTTGATTTTGTGTTTCCTTTCTTGTTTCCCCATTGGTACTAATTGAGGAAAAATGTGGAGGAATATTATTTATCATCAATAATAATATATACAAAATGGCTACTAATGTGTTGATTTAAGTGTGTCCTGGTCTCGAAAAGCGCTATATAAATAAATATTACTTACTTACTTACTTAAATAGACTTCTGGGACATATTTACATTGAAATATTTAAATTAGGAAACTGCTTAAGCCCCGCCCACTGACAATGTTTTTCTGGAGATTCAATCTTGTTTACCACAACCACGCCCATTCTGCTGTGATTAGTCAATCATCAATGTTAGTCACCGCCTGTCAGCAGCCCAAGAAGTCTCCACCTTCAAGGGACTCGTTGTATGAACAAAAAGATGGGATTACAGCTGGCTGTAATAATACTTACGTCTTAATGGGATCGGCTTGTAACCTCTTGTTCGCCAAGATTTTAGACGGGAGAGAACTTTATTAAGTAATAACTTTAAAACATAACCATGATGAGGGACTTACTGCATCTTGAAGAGGAAGACTTCAACATGTGGAACATGTAAGTGAGTCACAAGAGTTGTAGTTTGACATTAGTTGCCCTTTAAGTGATTTCAATTGTGTACAAGTGTTTAATAACTGATGGTAGCCCTTTGGGTCATGCAGTGCTCTTGCAAAAAGATTGGCGACCCTGTTTTAGACCCACCCACTAGCTACTCTCATGAGGCAATGTCCTCGTTTTCAGACTCCACTAGATGCCACTTTTTGCTGTAGAATGTTTGGCTTAGAGGTAAATGCTTTAATGAAACAGCACACCATTATTTAGCAAAGAGCGCCATCTACTGAGCTCAGGAAATAATAACTGCTTCATGAAGCTTCCTCGGATCGTCTCTACTTCATGCACACGAGAGGCCAGGAACTTATATCTGCAAAATTGCCTTTGGTTTTGATGCATTACTGTGCACAAGCTACATATATTAACATGCTGTTGTAAGTACACACACTAAACTACAAACTACATTTTTTCACCTGTTTCAGGACAAAAAATAAAATCTTAACCTGTCCTTTTGATGACATGCCTTTTTCTTGTGCAAAAGTTTGTTCTTATTTCAAGATTTAGCTTTAGTGATTTCCAGCCTGCAATTTTTTCATTTTTTTAATGTTTTGTTCCAAAGAAATTACTTTTGATCACAAAGCTTGTGGGAAAAATATAGTAAATAATAATAGGGTCAATGGCAACTCTGTCACGACAACCACACACACACACACACACACATGCAGGTCCCACCCAAGGCTGTATTTAGTGGATGACAATGTGTGTGTGGGAATGAGAGATGGAGGGCTGCCCCGTTCTCTCAGTGACAAACCCAGGTGACTGACTCAGTGGAGCAGCAGCTGCCACACACTCTCAAAATAGTCCGTGGCTGAGGAGGGGGGACGACGCGGTGGGCTCAGATAAAAATCAGCTGTCTCTGAAGCTGGAGGGCTAGAACGACACAGAGGGCTGATACAGTCACACATCACTGGGGACAAACTCGGAACTCTGAATTAGTGAGTATGATTTTGCATTTCTATAAATTCTTAGTTGGATTAAAGATCTCGAAAATGACCTCAAAGTTAGAGTCGAACGGTATATATTTTTTAATGTTATAATAATTATATATAAATATATATTATTTGGTAAACTTTGGGATGACATTTTTTTAAAATACTTTTTTCCTCTGATGTAATGTGTGTTCCGTATAATGAGGAGTTGTTTGGTAAATGTACTCAAAACGAAACTTATGTCTAAAGTCGAACTACCTCAATGGAAAAACTGAAATTTAAAATATGGGGTGTGTCATGCTTTTTTGGGGTGTTCTGCTGGTGGTCTCCAGTCTGAGTGGGCTTGGAGGGGTGATGGTTTTCATTACAGTCTGTGAATGTGGCAACAAAGCAGACAGCTGATGATGGTAAAGGTAGTGATGTGGAGCAAATACCAACCGCATTTCAGCATCATTTGTTCAGCTGCCAGTGGCTGAGGCGCTGTCACATGACCGGGCCAGAGATAGACCCTTGAATCCGGGGGATTTGACCCACATCAAAGAGGGAATTACATCCCATTCGATCATGCTTGTGAATAGTTCAGGGAAATTAAAAGTTGTTTCTTGTTTGCTAAACCTTCAGTTCTCCACAACGAACGAGAGGTGACCTCTGAGCCACACTGGTCGGTCTATTCTGTCTGCTCATCCAGCTATGAAAAGCTCTAAGTCCGGACTAGAGAGCGGCGCCAGCTCGCTGCTCCGTCCTTTTGTCTGCTGAAGGCTCATTGTGTTGAACAGAGGTGTGTTGGTCAGGACCGAGCGTCGAGCCACTTCACTTCTTTATGGTTTATAACTTTTCAATGGTCCTCCTTTAAAGACTTTCCCCACAAGATGAAACATTTAGTTTCTCTATATAGTTCACACTATTGCAAATATATCCTAGAAGTTCTCATTTGGCCTGCTTGGAAAATACATGACCCATCCCTGGTCTGCGGTGTGGTCATGTTTCCTGGCATTTGTGGGGTCAGTAAGCCACATTCCTCTGGTCAGGTGTCGATGGTTTGATAGCTGGACTCACACAAACAATGTGGAAAACAATCTGCTCCAGCTGAGCTGGCAGTTGCTGTTTTTTTTTTTTTCCTGGCGGGTGTCATGGTCAGTGGATGGAAATCTCGGCCCCTGTGGACCGACCATTTTATCTTGTCAGCAAGTCAGAGAGTCGTAGCAAACTGGCAGTTGGACTGGCTAGTTAAGTCTAGAGTAAGATTTAATGCATCATACAACTTGGAAAATGAATAGAAAAATAATATAAGCTGAGACGGAAAAAGGCTACTGCAAAATAAAAACATTAATGTAAGCAGAACTTTGCAAAATGGTGTAGAAAATAGCAATTATAATAATAATAATAATAATTATGTCATGATATTAAAATTATAACCATTATGTTTGAATTAGTTCCATATAAATCATAACCAATATCGACCAAACTAGATATGAAAACACTTTTTATTCAATCAATTTGTAGTAACTTAAAAAATACTCACAAAAATAATATTGAATAGAATATAAAGAAGAAAACCCGGTTTCAATATAAAAAGTAACGAGGGTTGCATGATGACGGTGAAAGGACCATAATAGGCCCCCGTGCCGCACCCAGGTCTCACCTAGAGGGCGAGACGGAGCTACTTATATTACTATTACTGTTAGAGAGTTAAAAAATGAAACTAAGGTCCGAAAACAAATGTAATTGTTTTAATCCTCGTGTTGCTTTTGGATCCTCCACCACTGGATATGTATTTCTGGAAGCCAGGGAGCTCGTTCACCTTGACCCAGAAGCAGCACAAATGTTAAATGGTATATATCAGATCTGGGCTCATGCCACTGTATTTATGTGGCTCTAATTAAATTACCTATTTATTTTTTTAAATCTATTTCTATTATCATTACTCGTCATTAAAAATGACTTTATGGTTTTTGTTCGAGGGTTTTTTTCCTCCGCTTTTGTTATTATACAGTAGTCTGTATTTATTGCCCCTTAAGATGATTTAATAATATAAAATAGTTTTTTTTTTTTTTTAAGTAAAGTAAGCTCTATTTGAAAATAATCTTTCACAGACCACATATAAACTGCAATCAAATAACAATTCAACCATATTTAGCTTGAATTCATACTTTTCTCTCATTTATTTTTGCTGAAGTCACCTCACGACAGTCACTCTATAAATTGTGGCCCCTGAAGAAATTCAATTGCCCACCCTGCTATATATAATGTTAACAATCATGCAAACAATGAGCTCAGATCTTTTCTAAATGATTATTGACATTACGAAAAAAAAGTAACTTGTTTAATATCGAGCTGAACTTGAAACATTCAAATAACTTTTGATGTAAGTGTGATGCTCGGATCAAGAAATATTATAGCCAAATTAAACTTGAAACAGCTAAACTATTGATTTGTTGGTTACCCTTATCATCATCGATTCGGATTTATCTTGATAAGTGGTCTTTTCTGCCCTCACAGCTGACAACTCCAGTCCACTGAGGACGAAGGAACATTTTTCGGCGAGACAAAGCAGAGACGGGATCACTTCCTCCTCGTCCGTGAGAAGCAAATCAGCTGTCTATCTGTCAAGAGCAGCAGCTTTCCAGCCGACAGGAACCGCGCCACAAGCGGTGAGTTCCACACATGCTTTTCATTCCTCTCCACACTCTGAGGTCGAGGGCGGCAGTGGAAGATTGCCACCATCCTCTTTCAAAGGCAGCTACTTAACATTTGACAGGACATTCTTGACACTTCGCACATATGTACTTCATAGATAGCACTTGAGCTTATGGTCGCCTAATTAACCTATATTTTTTATTTATGATACAACAGGAATTCAGTGCAACACAACCCAAGAGCTCCAAGAATAGAACGGTAAGGTATATCTTGCACTTATTGTTGTGATTTTAAATGTGTGCAGTGCTGACTAACTGTACTAAATCCATGTTTTTCATGAGCTTATGATACCGTGTCATTCAAGTGAATTTTCAATCAACTTTGGAGAACTTTGAGGCTTCAAATATGATTAAAATTGCATTTTGTCCTTGTTCAATTAAAAAACAAACTTTTACGGTCCAAGGGGAATGCCAGTCTATTATACCAAACACTGATATCTATTGTTCAGCTGCTGGTTTTGCAAGAAAATTTGAATGAAATGTCGAAACAAGATGGAAAACAGAGTATATTTAGTTGAAAAGGAGAGGAATATCTTCACATTATTATAGAAGGTTTTTGCCAGTGATCATCAAGGTATCATCAAGCAACAACTAACTAGTTGTTGGGTATGCTTTGAGCAACGGTTTGAATGCAACCTCCCATCATTTTTAAACCAATAGCGCCATCTACTGAGCTCAGAAATAGACACTGTTTCATGATGCTTCATCAGTCAATTGATCCATCAACTAAAATAAAACATGTAACTTGTGTTTGTATGCCGACTAACCGCTGTGCAAAAGTCTGTTAACATTTGTGTGGCAGAAGATGGTTTGCAGTGAAAACATGGAGCGAACACTAAAAAGGTAAAACATTGCTCTACTTACTAAATGCATGCCATATTTTCTTATGGTCTCTGATATTAATCTTTTGCCTGACTCATGACAGTGTGATTTCTATTTGTGTTTCACCTAAAGATGGCTGACGCAGTCAAAAACGTTTCACAATCTCCCACCGAAGAGGATGACTTGCCACTCCCTCCACCGCCACTAGGGACTCTGGATTATGCCGAGCTCTCTGAGCTCAGCAGTCTTCCTGTGCCTCCACCCAAAGAAACCTACTCTACATATTACCAACAGAGACAGAAAAGTGAGCTAAAGAGGCTCTTCAAGCACATTCACCCTGACCTTCGGGAAAGCCTGGACGGCGCTGTAGATGATGACATCCTGAAAGCAGTGCAGTCTGAGAGCACTACGTCAGCAGATGCCGCCTATCAGGGGGAGGTGCAGTCAATGAAGTGGATCTTTGAGAACTGGAACCTGGATGATATTGGTGACCCCCATGAAACCAAGAAGATGCTAGATGAGGGAGACTTGGTTGGCACAGATGTGAGAGGAACCTCTTCCAAATTTGAGACCAGCACACATTTGTCAATGGAGGCATTTTCCAGGAGACAGACATCTGTTTGTGGAGATGTGAGAACTTCAACATGGCTATTTGAGACCCAGCCTATGGATTCGCTGAATAAACGAGAGACGGGAGATGATGAGCTGGTTGAAGCTGTCCTGAAGGAGCAGGTCCAGCCTGGTGATGTAAGCGGCACTCGGCAGCTTTTTGAGACCAAAGCTCTCAGTGATTTAGGTCGATGCAACTCCATTGAAGATAACTCTTTCTTGAAGCTGAGGTCTGAGATTCAGGAGCAAAAAGGAGATATTCAGAAGACAGTTAAACTATTTCATGCAGAACCTGGGTGTGCCATTAAGGATAAAAGCGGGAATTTTCACAAGATTAAAACTATCTGCAGGGAAGAGATTAACAGCGGCAACACTAGTACTGCCCGCTGGCTGTTTGAAACACACCCTTTAGACCTGATAAACAAGGAGAACAATGGAGTGAAAATCATCAGAGGGATATCTTTGGAAGATGGACACGATGGGGGAGTGGAACGAAAAAAGTGGATGTTTGAAACTCAGTCGTTTGACACAATACAAGAAATTGTGGGCCAAACCTCATTTGAAGGCACAGAGGAGGCAGACGTTACCAACAAGACGAAGCTCTTTGAAATGCAACCTTTGGCAGCTCTGAAAGGAGATGCTGAAGAAAAGACTTTGGAAAAGGAAGAAATAATTGGTGGTAATGTCCGCACTTCCCTTTGGCTTTTTGAAACCCAACCCATGGACACTCTGAGTGATGGCTGCAAAGTGGGTTGTCTGCAGAAAATCACCCTGTCATCGGATGAACAAGGAGAGGTGAAGGGCAGGAAGTTAATGTTTGAAAGCCAAGCTGAAGAGAAGAGAAGCTCACCTGAAGAAAAGGCGATTGAGAAAGGTGATGTTAAAGGTTTCAAGCAACTTTTTGAAACAATTCCACTCAGCAGAATCGCACCACCTGAAGAGCAAGCTCTAGGATCACAAAATGTCTCTGAACAACAGGCTACTCCACTGTATGCTATAGAAGATAGCTCAGGAAACTTTCATGGAGTCAAAACGGTCAGTCGTGAGGAATCTATTAAAGGGAATGTCCAGAACTACAAGTGGATGTTCGAGACACAGCCTTTGGAGGAGCTAACAGGAGGAAATGAAAATGTTGAAGTTCTTAAAGGTATCACCAGAGAGGAGGATACTTCAGGTGATGTCAAAACAGCCAAGTGGCTCTTTGAAACCCAGACAATTGATGGCATCCATTCTAAATTCAACCAAGCACAGCAGAGCTCTTCTGAGGAAGACGAGCCTCGTAAAGGCGACGTCAAAACCTGCAAATGGTTATTTGAGACAAAACCAATGGACTTACTGAATGAAAAAGAAGCAGAAGTAGATGTCAAAGAAGTCATTGACAAAGCTAACGTCAATTCAATAACCTGGCTTTTTGAATCGCAGCCACTGGGAAGCATTAAAGATGGTGAAGAGTGCAGTCTTAAGCTCTGCGGAACCATACAGGATGAGGTGAAATCTGAATTTGGTGTCCAAAGAGCCAAACATCTTTTTGAGACTGAGAACCTTGACAAAATAAGGAATGATAACACCAGCGAACAAGGCATGAGATCTGTCAGTAAAGTAGATTTCCAGTCCGGAGATGTCTCTAGAGTAAGAGAACTATTTGAGTCTCAGTCCCTTGATGAAATTGGTTCAGAAATGCCGTCAGCTACTGACCAATTCAATGTCTGTCAAGCGGAGACAGGTTCAGTAAACAAATTCACATGGTTGTTTGAGAACAATCCAAAGGCCACGCCCAAAAACATTGACATGCTCAGAGTGAGCGCAGATGAGTGTGGAGACGTGCAGAACAAAAAGTTTGTTTTTGAAACGTCTTCACTTGACAAAATTCATGATCAGCCACGTGAAGAGAATTCAGTCTATGTGGAGCCAATGAGCGATGTTGATGTGAAGTCGAGCACCATGATGTTTGAGTCACGTCCCCTTTATGCGATCAGAGACAAGGAGGGTCAGTTTCATGAGGTTACAACAGTTCAAAAAGAGGAGATCTTGAGCGGGGACGTCAGAGGAGCCAGGTGGCAATTTGAAACTAAGCCCCTTGACGCCATCAAGGCAGAGAATGAAGTTTATGTCATCAGAGCTGTTACTCAAGAAGACGTTAAGAAAGGAGATGTCAAATCGGCCAGATGGAAGTTTGAAACACAACCATTAGATACCCTTACAAGTCCAAAAGAACCCTCTGTTCGAGTTGTGGAAGAATGTGCCAGTCAAAATGTACAGTTAAATAGAGAGCTATTTGAATCACAGCAGGCAAACAAGTTTGTGAGAATGGTGAGTGTCACTGACGTTCAGCAGGGTGATGTCCGAACCTCTACCTGGCTCTTTGAGAATCACTCAATTGACCGACTTAAAGGAGATTCTGTAGAGGAGTGCCCTCTGAAAACCGTCCACAGGGAAGACAGCCAAAAAGGTGATGTTAAACGATGCACATGGCTGTTTGAATCAAAGCCGCTTGATAAGATCACAGAGCCCAAAGAAATCCAGACAGAAGTCGTTGAGGAGGGAATCCCCAGGGCTGATGTCAAGTGCACGACGTGGCTCTTTGAGACCACTCCTCTGGACAAAATAACTGTTGACAGTGTTACCAGTACCCTGTCTTATCTCTACCAGATGGACATTGTTCATTCAGGAGGCATTATAATAGAGGCAAATGAGAGCGCAAAAGTAAGCATGGCAAAGTTTCAACTTGAAAACCAAACTGGAATCCAAATTCTGAAAGAGGAGCTGATTGGTGGCAATATTAGAAGTATAATGTTGCAACTCTTGCTAAAACAAACCAATGTTAAAGTGATGCTTCTAAAGGAATTAGAAAAAGGAAAAATAGAAAAAACTGCACTTCAACTTCCTATCTATGATTCTACCATAACTTCCAAAAGGGAATCTGATCCATTGGTATGCAAGTCTTTCGAGATTATTGAGGAGCTGTTTAAGCACGAAAATAATCTGACTAAAGGAATCATAATGCAGGAGCCTATTGAGGGACCTGCTGAGATGATTGTTTATTCACTTGTCAGTGAGTCAGACACCAAAACTGATGGCAGCAATATCGAAAGAGGTGATGTCAAATCAGCTATTGGTAATTTGTTAGCAACCTCAAGCAATCAAAGCGCTGTGGCTCCATGTAGAGTGGACGAAAATGAGAAGGGAAACGTGACCTTGTATAAAAGTTGCATTGAGAAAGGTGATCTACAGTATCTAAAAAGTTTACAAATGCAGGAGTGTGAGGAGGATTCTAACAGTCCTACCAAAGAGAGTATAGAGATAATACAAGGGGACATAAGAGAGGCAAAGAAAAGCCTGTCCCTGCAAAAAGATCAAGTAGAAAGGACAGTTGTCGATGTTCTGCCAGGGGATGTAAAGAACACCAAAAAGGTTTTTTCTTCTACATCCCCTGTTAGTGTTGATAGTCATTCACTAAAAGAGGAAATTATTCCTGGAGATATAACAGCAGCCAAGCAACAACTTTCTGTCTCATCACCTGTCTTGGTGGAAAAAGAAGAAGTAGTGCCTGGTGACATCAGGGCAACTTTGCAATCATTGGAACGTGCAAAGCAGCAGAGCATGTCTGTGGAGCGAGAGATAGTGAAACCTGGAACCATCTATGACATGGACATGTCGGCCAAATGTCCTGAAACAGAGGGAACCGAGGCACAAAGAGAACTGATCATATCTGGAGATGTGAAAGCGGCTAAGAAGTCTCTTGAAATGGCAAAGCAGCAGAGTATGCACATGGAGCGGGAAGTCATTGTCCCTGGAAAACTGTACAACCTGAACGCTTCAGTACAGGAGGAAAGCTCCTCAGTCGTGGTGCAATCTTCGTCATCCTCCAGATGCCAGCAAGTCAAGACTTACCAAAAGGTCAGTAATGCTGGGAGCAAAAGCCATGCTTTCAATGATGCTTGCTGTCAGGCTGAAGTATCAAAAACTGCTGCTGTTCTCGGTAATTGTTCACCAGCGTCACTTCGATCTGTAAATAGTGACTGTAATGGTTTAACAAGTACTGAAGAGACAGAGGATATCCTTAAGGGAGACGTTAAAGCAGCAATTAGATCCTTGCAGAGTGCAGCAACAGAGCAGAGGCTATTTGATAAAGAAGACATTGTAAGAGGTAATGTACAGCTGGCATTAGAATCTCTGGAAAAATCTAGTGTTAATGTTTCTAAAGGAGATTTCAATGCTGCAATGATATACATGAATTCAGGGAGGCGCAAGAGTGCTCAAAAGCAGAGTGTTGTGGTGTCTTTGCCTTCATCTGACACAACATTGTCTCCTTCAATTTCAGTAACCTGTGAAGGACATCCTCCCATTACAACACAGAATTCATCACCCGACCATGTAGCAAAGGGAAACAGTAGATCACCCAATTCTGACGTAGCTGCTCCTCCGCTTCCTCAAAAATCAAGGCCACAGGACCAGAAGCCAGCCTTACCACCGAAGCCCTGCTGGACAAAATCAGTAGTAGTGGAGGATTCAGGATCTACAGCTGCTTTTCCCATCAAAGATGTTTCAGTTGGTGCCAAAAAACCAGATGCCGAACAAAGCACCAGAACACCATCGGATCAATGTCAAGGAAATGGAATGAATAGCAGAGTAAGTAACAAAAGCAAAAGAGGAGTATCACTGCAACTTCAATGTGATGAAAATCTCCCAAAATACTCCACTTGTGGTGAGAGCATGGAGAAAAGACCTTTCCTTGAATCAGACTGCAAAACGATGTCCAACAACAACAAGATGGAAAGAAATGTCATTATGAAAATCGATGCAGCAGAGGAGATAAAAACATGCCGAAATCAGAAAGAAGAAAATTCATACGGCGGACAGGAGACTGATTCGTCTCAACACAAATCTTTTTCCCAGATCCAGATGATAAAAGTGACAGGTGATTCTTTTGGTGAAGAAACTCAAAACTGTCCAAATTCTTCCACAAATCCTTACAAAGAGAACGATCTGCCAAAATTAGAGATGAATGCAACAAGCAACACATACCAGATGCATGACAACGAACCACAAAAGGTTGTCTTGAGAGAGAAAAAGCGAAAAGAAACAGACGATGAGCGGCGACAAAGACTCTCTGTCCACAAGGATGAGATCATGAAGGGAAACGTAAAGGCAGCCATGGAGATATTTGAGAATTTGCGGAAACGAGAAGAACTTCAAGGCATTTTGTCTCAAGTGAAAGAAATAGAAGGAGAACCCAATAACGTGGACATTAGCTCGCTGAAGACATTGTACAGCAACACACCTACTTGGGTAGGAACAGCGAACGGGAGAGACAAATATAGTAAACTGGAGGAAAAGAAAGTAGAAGTCGAAGCACCTGACGATGATCTTGAGAGCATCTCCTCAGTAGAGAGTGCGTTTGAAGACTTGGAGAAGGCCAGTAAGGAAATCATGTACCTAAAGGAGCAAACTTTAACAAGACTTATGGATCTAGAGGAGACGATTAAGAAGGCTTTGTACTCTGTCTCCAACCTAAAATCAGAATCAGACATTGCAGGATTGTCTGGTCTTTTTGACGAATCTCTAAAATCTGGGGAACAAAATCAACCAATCAACAACATACGTAAAATCAGCATCGGTTCATGTAAGGCCAAATCAAGTCAAGTGAAGGATTTGCAGGAAAGTCATTCCAGTGCTTCCAAACAAGATAAAGCGAAAAAGGGCCACAAGCCTCTTGTAAGACAGTCCTCTGCCCAGTCATCTCCATCTTTCATCTCAATTCACTCAGCCGCCAGAAAGCCGCCAAAAGAACAAACAACCCCTTTGTCGAGAAACCATCAAGAAGACCATCAAAGTGATTTAAATCAACAAACAGCTGCAACAAGTTCCTCGAAGGAGACAGTGCCACCACAACGTAAAGTCAGCGTTCTGGAGGTTAAGACGCTTCCTGAACAATCTACGGGAATAAATTGCAAGAAGACTGTTAGCGAAACTTACGAAGAGACAGATGGATTTGGCAATGTCTTTGTTTCCTCTGTGACTTCGACCTTTGTCAGCAAACAATCTGACAATAAGTCTGTGGCGCTCTTCGACGCCGCTGGTGGCCAAAGCAGATTTGAAGTCAATACTTCCCCATCATTACGGAAACCTGTTTGCCCTTTCGGAGGCAGCCTGCTGAATAACGACACCCAGAAAGGGAATGTGTTTGTAACTTTTAGCCAACCAGGAGAAAAATAATGAATGAAGTATTCCATTTGTGCATTTTAAAGTTTTGATAGAACGTTTACTAATAATTGAAGAATGATTTGTCTTAGAGATTTTATACAGTGTTGAATTCAAAACAATATTTTATTTAAGTTTAAAAATACTTGATGTTTTTTTTTATGTCTAATGTATACTGTTTAATAAACAAAAAGTTTGATTTATTTGAGTCTGAATTATAATTAATTACCTATGACATGATCACAAAACCTGGTGTATTTGCAAAAGAGTATCAGAATGTTTATTTTAAGGATTTAAATGATTCCCTTTAGGTCAAATAAATGAAGGTTATAGATATATAACATCTATTTCATAGAAATGATTGGCAGATAAAGCTTCATGAAACAGTTAAAAATTTCGTTTAAAGAACAATAGTGATCTAAACAGGGAGTGCTCAAGAAGTACTCTGGGTAAATATCGCTAGCGATTCCAGTGTAGACAGTAGACTGTATGCACTCTGAAAGCGGTCCTGATAACCCCCCGGAGCACTTTTGGAGTACTTCCGGTTTCCTGTTAGTCTTTGAACGTCGGCCACTAACCAGGGTAAAATACAGACTTGTTTTATTTTTTCCGGAACAATTCTTTTCATTGAGGCTTTAATACAAGATGGATGTAACAGGCGAGTAGTATGAAGGTATCAGGATGTTTTTGAAAGTTTTTTTTGAGAAATCTCTTTAAATGTAAAATGTCTACCCGACAATATTGGTGCTGATGAGGCCTTGACTGGTAGTTTTAATGATCTTGAAAAAGTAAAGATGACATATGTTCTCCAGCGGAGACAAAAAAAATGCTTAAATGGTGGAGAATTTTATCTCATTCATTGGTTTGTCTTTTTAATAAAATATCTAAATTTAACCAATGCTAACCACGCATTCATCACAACTGTACATCTTGTTTCTATTACTATAGTTTTCACTGCCTGAGAAGGAAACATGTTCTGCCTGCTTGACACCAGTCTATCCGGTGGAGAAAATGGTGGCCAATACACTTGTCCTGCACAGCAAATGTTTTTGCTGCAAACATTGTAGTAAGAAGCTCAGGTGAGAACTTTTTGAATAATGTCTACAATTAAATGGGGTTATGCAATACATTGTGTTTGGGTTTTGATCAATAGTACACATGTTATTATCACAACTAAAAAATGTCTTCAGCAATTATGGAAATTAATGCAAACATTGTCAACAATCTTCTTATTTAGAGCAGTTTCGCTGACCTCTGTGTCTCACAATGAAAGTTGCATATTGTAGAGCAAAAACAGTAGCCAGATAATTATACTATTGAGGTGATGCTACTTTCCTTTTAGGGGCTTAATTTTTTTTTTTCATTTATAGGTTATTGGCATTTATAGGTTCTAATAATTGAGCTTAGATCAACCAAGGTACAAGCAGCTGGGAATATCGAGGCTAATATTCATATATTTATTGTATTTTCAACATTTTTTTAAGTTACAATTTACTTTATTAGAAGTCACATTCTATCATTCAGTATGAGATCCTGATGATTGTTTATGTTGTAAATTCATTTTTTATTTGAATATCAATAAATATAATTCATATGCCAACCTGCTGTGCTTGATTCCAGCCTTCACAACTACTCAGCTCTCTACGGCGAGTTCTACTGCACGACACACTACCAGCAGCTGTTTAAAAGAAAAGGAAATTACGATGAAGGATTCGGACACAGGCAGCATAAAGACCGTTGGCTCCAGACAACTAAAGGAACAGATGAGCCGGACGGCATGGCAACCCCAAAAACAAGCAAAGGTGTGGTTAGGAGCTCTGAAGGGTCTAGAGATGTAGCCGAAGATCCGTTTTCGCGTGTAGCTAAAATGCCAGCAAGAGAGCGGATATCCAAAAGTCCTTCAGAGGTGAGGAGGAAATTAAAACTGAGCTGGCCACCTGGGAAGAAGAACACAAAAGAGTCGCTGGAAGAACCTGTGATGAAGAAGACGGTTCGCAAAAACGACAAAGCAGATGCATCTAAAAGCAATTTAAATACACCAAAACCAGCTGATAACCAACCAACAATCAACTATAAAGAACGAATGAGAGACAAACTACCTTCAACAAACACAGGCCCACAGCCTAAGAAACAAATAAACACAAAAAATGTTAAATCAACTAAGACTCCTCAAGAGGAATATGAAGACAAGTCTCCTAAAGCATGTACAGAGTCCGAGCCTGTCAGAGAAAAGCAAAATACATTTTTGAATCAAAATAAAAACCGTTTGATAAACGCATCAAAACCATCTAACAACTCAATACCCAGGAAAAATAATACGACAAAATCCAAGAAGTCTGTTCGGTTTGCTGTCAATGACGACTTCTCGTTCAAAGAACATTCTTCAGAAAAGACTCAAACTGAAGAAGAAGATCTTAATAAAAAAGATATATCCAGTAATAGATGTGATGAAAAATCTAACATCATTAAAATTGAAAACGTTCCCGATAGTTCAACTAATTTAAATGCAGAGCAAAATGGAGAAAATGAAGTAGAGCTGGATGACAATAAAAACAAAACCACTGCGAACCAATATCACACAAGTTGTAGTAACAATGATCTAGTAGACATAAAAAAGACTGATGAAATGTCAGAAGTTTCAAACCCTCAACAGAACTCAGATGTGAACGAAGAATACTTGGAACAAGAGAAGCAGACTAATGAAAATGGTGGTCTGGAGATGACCCCAGAGATTCATTTAGCCAATAAGCTAGACTGTGTGAAAGTTGAGGAGGAACCACCTGAGGCGGGAAATAGTCAAGAAATGGGAAGTGAACCTGTCAGATCAGAGAATTTAAATCTCTCTGAGAGTTCAAATAACAAGGAGAGCATCCCTGAAAATACAGAAGCGGTTAAAAAACAAGAGCAAGTTGGTGGCCAGAAGAAGAGTATTACCAGAACCAATTATCCTAAGGGTTTTGCTAAAGAATTTGAAAAGAAAAAAGGGGGTCTTGGTTCATGGTCCAAAGGAAAAAGCTCTTTTTCAAAGCTCTTCCCGTTGAGCGGAAGTGAACGAACAAACAAGACTCCGGAGCTCAAAAAAGCTGACGTTAAACCAAGTGGGGGAGTTTTGGGAAGGCTCTTCCAGTCATCGGCAGAAAAGTCTGACAGAAAAACTTCAGCCTCACAAATTAAAGATCCCAAGAAACATGATAATGACAACATCAAAGAAGAGGTAACTGTAGATATCAGTAATAAAGAGAGCAAAACAGCCCAAATACAACCAGAGGCTGACGATGTGGTAGCAATGAAGGATGAGTCTTCTGTTGCTGAGAAAACCAAAATAGGAAAAGATGAGGACAACCCACAGGCAGAACAAAACCCTGTGGATGCCATACCAACGTCTCAGACCAAAGCCATAGATGGTCCAGGACCAAAAGAATCAAATGTGTCGAAAGATCAGGTTGTTGAGAAAGGTCCTCCTTATTTAGTGGATGCTTTGATTTCTACTGATGAAATAGAAGTTCCGAATAGAACAAATAAGGAAACTTTTATATCAAGTGATGGTGCTGAGGAATCAGGTATGGAAGATGGAGATGCCAATACCGCTCAAACAGCACCAGGGTCTCCAGGGAGTAATATGGTTAAAACACTATTACAACCTACAGATCAACCCTCTAAATTGCATGTAGAAGTCACTTCAAATCATACAGAGACTGTTCTAGTAGAGCACAATCCAGCTGATAAACATCAAGGTTGGACAAGACCCATAGATGCTGCCGTTTTAACTGGCAAGTTAACTACCGCAGAAAGTGTGTCTGGTTCTCTTGATCCTGTCAGTTCAGTTGAAAGATTGAATATCCACATCATGGCCGACTCTGGTGTTGGTAACTCGACTCTTCAAGAATTTGACAACAACACCACTCAAACAACACAGGGAGTAGAATCTGACGATTATGTATCGGACAAGATTGTAACAAGTGAAGAAGTTCCAGCATCGGACCATTCTTACAACCACAAAGCTGAAGATGTTTCTTCTGATGCATCTCCAGCTAATCATCAAAAAGGAACCAAAGAAGAGTTGCCGGATAAGTTAGTTATGAATGAGCTGGCATGTACTAATTTAGCTGATGTTGGTTCTGATGACCCACCAAGTATTCAGGGTGAAGCAGATAAACAAGTTTCAACAATGAATGCAAATGATACTGATGCTGGTGCTGAAGGTACTTTAAATCTGAATGAAGAAAGACCAGAAGTGGAAGAAGAAGATGAGCACATCAAGATAAACTCTGGAACTCAGGAACCAGAACCTACAGAAGACACCACAGGGTTACTTTCTTCTGTCAAGCTTACATCAAGTGAAGACGTTGACTTAGATTGTCCTCAGGCACTTCCAATTGAGGGTCATCCAGATTCAGCAGAGTCCAGAGATACTGTGGTGCTTTCAGAAACCAACAGTTCTGTGCAGTCACTGGATCTATTTGGTGAATCAGTGATTTCCTTTAATGATGCAAGCAGTCATAAAGCCAGTGATGAACTTCATTCGTCCTTAGAAGAATCTGACGATTATGTATCAGACAAGATTGTAACAAGTGAAGAAGTTCCAGGATCCAACCATTCCTACAACCAAGAAGCCGAAGATGTTTCTTCTGATGCATCTCCAACCAATCATTTTGAAGGAGCCAAAGAAGAGTTGCCAGATAAGTTAGCTACGAATGAGCTGGCATTTACTAATTTAGCTGATGTTGGTTCTGATGACCCACCAAGTATTCAGTGTGAAGCAGATGAACAAGTTTCAACAATGAATTCAAGTGAACATATATTAAAAGAGGAGCAGGATGACAATACAACTGCCAAACGGAAACAGGAGCCAGAACCAGACCCAGTCTTTGGTGATGAAAACAAACTGAGAGACTCTACAAATCCACACAGTTTATCCGCCATACACCCAATCTGTCCTGTATCTGACCCTGATCCAAATCTCTCAAGGTCTGAAGAGTGTCTTGAGCTTATAAGTAACCATGTAGCTGTAGACTCTCTGGATCTCCTTCATGAAGATGGTTTTGCCGTAAATCATCCTTCTGATGCTGATACTGAAGGTACTTTAAATCTGAATGAAGAAAGACAAGAAGTGGTAGAAGAAGATGAGCACATCAAGATAAACTCAGGAACTCAGGAACCAGAACCTACAGAAGACACCACAGGGTTACTTTCTTCTGTAAAGCTTACATCAAG
Source organism: Callionymus lyra (assembly GCF_982586985.1). NCBI lineage: Eukaryota > Metazoa > Chordata > Actinopteri > Syngnathiformes > Callionymidae > Callionymus > Callionymus lyra. Next base: position 3,667,535 of record NC_141833.1, read on the forward strand.
TGAAGACATTGTCTTAGTTTGTCCTGAGGCACTTCCAATTGAGGGTCATCCAGATTCAGCAGAGCCCAGAGATACTGTGGTGCTTTCAGAAACCAACAGTTCTGTGCAGTCACTGGATCTATTTTGTGAATCAGTGATTTCCTTTAATGATGCAAGCAGTCATAAAGCCAGTGGTGAACTTCATAAGCCCATAGAAGAAGGAGCTTCTGTAGCCTTGTTGTCCTCAGAGCTAAACCATAACCCTCTAATAGATGAGTCAATTTGCCAATCCACAGAGATGTTGGCAGATTTTTCATGTGATCTAAATGTCTCCGCAGCAACTAAAGACATGATAACATCTTCTACAGAACCTTTAGGTTTCCTTGATTTTACAATCACTAAGAGCGACAAGCTCACAGTGAAAGATCAGCAACTGGACACGGAAAAAGTCTCTCAGAGCCCAAATGATCAGGAACTTGAATTCGACATTTTCAGCCCAAATACTTTCGTTCAAACTTCAGATTCCACTGACCAACTGCTCCCTGGATTACTTGACTTTGGGGACGCCTCAGCAGATAGTGCGCCCCCACTGCAATCGTCAAATTTGTTGGACCCTTTGGATGATTTTCTTGCATTCAATCCCTCTGCTCCTTCTGTGCAACTAAATATTTTTGCGGAAGATGTCAATGCACCCAAGCCCCCCAGTTTACAGACAAGTCATGCTGATATCTTTGCTGAGGATCTGTTTGTGTCTGAAGCGACAACTCAAGAGCAGGCGAATAAAGTTACAGACAACAGTTGGATGGACGATTTGTTGGGATAGCCAGTTAAAATCAAGTGCAATTATTTGTTAAGCAAAGAGAAATCTTAAAACCGATGTAGAATCAAATTAAAAAAGAATCAATGTGTGGATAGGTTCTTACAAACAGTCTATTATGAGCCATCAATTGTCCAGTGTTTCCGGTTGTTTGTCAACTTAATCTCCATTTTTATTCTTTTAAAATGATTTGAATAGTTGTGTCCGCGTATTTTTATTATTTTGACATTTCGTTTTTATCGAAATACAGAAGGTTTGTGTCGGAATTATTACATTACAAATCATGGCATATTCGCATGGGATTAAATGTATGTTATTCTCTGCAATTATTACAAATCACCAAAGGTCCACAGGTGATACTAATCCTGTCCGAATAGGGCTTAAAACAGATTAATAAAAAAAACAACTTCATTATTCTTCACACAAGAATAAGGATCATGGAATAAGATAGTGTCAGACCCCGTATTTTTGGGACAGTAGTGGAGTGACAACTGTACCTAGAATAGTGGACAACATTTCTGATTTTTTTTTTTTTTTTTAAAGGCTCATCATATTTAGTTTATTTATGAGGCTTTGATCAATTTATTTGAATTACTTTATTTTTTTTCAATGAGGAAAATAATCATTCTTAACAAAGGAACTTTAAGAAAATTGAAAACAGTTGGTCTATCAAATAAATTAAGTTTATTCTTATTTATATCAAATAAATAGTCTTTATTAATGGGTTTTTTTCATCAATGATCATGTTGAACAGTGTGTATTTTGTTTGATTAGATTCACAACATGGACTGTCAATAAAAGCATTTTGACCTACTGAAATGTGTCTCTTAATATATCTTTTTTTAAATAATTCAATGATACAAACATACAAATGAGGATGAAAATCTACTGATTTTTAAATTCAGCGATATTTATATTTCGCTAATCAACGTAGGTTAGGAACATTCAATTGAAAATCAGTGTAAGATATGAGTGTTTTCTTAACCAGCGGTGGGACGAAAGGGGTGATCATTTTTTTTGAGTTTAGTAGATGGTGCTTAAAAATGGTGGAGCCTCTTAAAATCAGGACAATCATGCATAAATCTTCATCAGCCCACCAGCAGTCAAGTTAGGATATCCATAATCTTTCAAACCTTTTAAAATGAATGGTTTTAATGGAATATCTGAAAAGATCTTCATCAGACAAAATAATTTTGCACTTGCAACGGAATTGTGCAATACCAAGGGCGCTACAATTAAGTGCCTAATCTGTACATGCAACACAGTAGGCATCTTAAAGAGAAAATGACACATTAGCAATTCTTATCTGGCAATTTAAGGTCATTTTTTATTTAGCCTTTAGATGAACATTCCACTACTTAGCTTCATCACTTCTGGCAGGAAACACGTTGTAAAAGTAAAGTGTATTCTGCAAATCACCAAAATGAACTATTGGCAGACGTTAAATTAAATAACACTTGATGGAGACCTACATATAAACATTATGTTTAACCAGGCCAGATCCCGTACAAGAGACTTGTAACAAACCGCCTCCTTTAGTCTCTGTGTGAGTCATGAGCGGCCAATTATCACAGGGCACAGCTCCGATCAATTCCCAACTAGTGTAAAAGAGTAATAAAAGTAATTTAATCTTGATTCGATATTAAAATAAATGGAAAGTCTTCCACAACAGAGGAATAATTCAACAAAAAACGTTTAATCATGACCTTTGGGTCCAACGCAAATGAACATTTTGTCCAATTTAAAGGGTGAATTGAACAAACTAAGGATTGGGATTATTTTCAGGCAAAAATGCAAGTCCATATAGCGACTAGTGCTTACATGTCCTCTTACCAGGCGAAGACGAAGAGAGGAGTTCCCCGAGCTGACAAAGACTGCCCTAGCAGATTCAGGTACGCAACTAGCAAGTGCTGGGTTATAAGGGAGAGCAGGCACCGGCCAGTCCACAGCTAGCTCTTCCTAGCGACACTCAAGTGCAGGGGGTCTAATTTTGCACTGCCGATTTGCATTTGCCTGGGCGGGGGAACTGTCCACAGGCCTGGGATGTTTGACCGGTACTGCCGGGGAGAGAGGTCAAGAAGGATATGGTACACAGCCTTTAACTTCGGTTAATAAATGTGTTGTGACTGAACTGACACTACTGATGCAGACCTGACCCGAGGTTCCTCCCTGTCAGAGTTGCGTTTAAAAAATATGAGCGTATTGAAAGACACAACGTAATGGATAGGCTGCCTTAGGTTGGCTAGAGATTTCCCCCAAAAAATGGACATCCTGCTAAGTTAGTCTCAGGAGAGACACAGCAGTGCCTACTGATGCTCCCCCCCCCCCCACCGAGCTTCCAGCAACTGTGAAGTCAGTCGGTATAAGTTCTTAAACGATTCTGACTAGCGTGGACCGCTGCCTCTACACAATTTGTGGAGGGCCTAGGCACCATGGAGTAGCTCAATGGAATGTATGAAACAATGGGTCCTCTAGGGCGGAGCCCAGAAAACTTGCATGTCTCCTCACCACCGGGATATGGAAGTCCACGACCGTTTGATGTCAACATCAGAAAGAAGTGAGCAGCCATAACTTAAAGTAGCTGAGGTCAAAACATGGCCTCTAGCCACAGCCATACATACATACACCAAGATAAAAAATCTGCAGCTGATACCAGCTAAATCACCTCCTTTTAGAAAAAGTGTTTGTTTGTGTTTTGCTTTTAATCAGGAGGTATTTTACTGAGAAAAATGTTGGCATATTAGCATTTTCACATTTGATGCGGGAAGATCTGCAGACACACACAGTTTGTGAGAAGAAAGTTGGATTCCGTGAATCAGATTGATGGTTACACATTAGCATTGAGGATTTAACAAGAGTAACACTGATGACAATTAAAAATAACGTGTTCGCGACAGAAACCTCAGAGAGTCATAGTCGCTATTATGGGAAGATTTGCCAAATGATACGAGAAGAGATGATTTGTTTTACAATAGCTGGTGTTTGTCCACTGAACGTGTTTTACTGTCTATTGCAGCAAATTCCGGATTATATTCAAAGGCCCACATGACACACTGTCACAGGTCAGATCCAGTGTCTGTCTGACAATAGGCCAAAAGTTCTGATGTCTCATCTTTTGTCTGCCACAAACCAGGAGAGTTGAGTTCTTCTCGTATGTCACGTTGTCCTGGGTCCAGCACTGAACTTGGTACTGACCCGAGTCAGAAACATCTATACGGGATATTTGATAGTCGTTTCTCTGCAGATTATAGTCCTGATGCTGGGAAGAGTTCCACAGAAGTTTCTTCTCCTCACCCCTCCATCTTAAGATCAAGCAGACGTCAGCAGTTTTGTCCAGGAGGGAGTTATGAGAGTTTCCTGCTTTCTGGATGATTGCGTGGATGTTGTTGGAGAAGAACGCCACCAAAGCAGGATCTCTGCAGCCATGTCTTCGTCTGTGAGTGTGAGTTTACTCTGACTTCTATTCTGTGACGATGGGTGTAACTGGTCTAGTTTATCAAGAGGATTCTCTGGATGCTTCTTCCTGTTGATTTTATCAGGTGTGAACAATAAAAAGGATATTTCACAACACTATTGCTGTCTTTTTTTGTTTTAACTTTAGTCACATTTAAAAAGATTATGCAACTTGCGGGAGGGAGTGGCAATGAAACAAGACACCAATGTTGAAAAAAATTGTGTTATCTTAATTCTTTGTGTTATCTTTCAAAAGCTTTTGCTTATGTTTTTGAATACATCATACAGAAAGTAAATCTGCTAAACATTTTCTTTGCTGGATGTGACATTTTTGAAATACTAAATTAATAATATTTTCATGAATTGACCAACTTTAACACCTGCATACTAACAATTGCTGTATTATATTGAGCAATAGCAGCTGGCCCATAGAGGGCTCGTCTGCGCCATCCCAACCACCTGGCTGTGTTTATTTTATATCTTTATCTTTATTTTATTTATTTATTTTTTAATTAGTCATGAACAATGTTGATTTAATTTGAACTCACCGATAAACTATATCTTTTGATGCATTCATGTTCTGTTTATAATCTAGGTTTGTGTCGTCATTCGTCATGTTTAAATTTTATAATAATCTTAATTAGCTCACTTTGTAGCGTGCACCATTTTTTACTTTTGAGAACCTGGGATTTTGCCTGCTAGATCCATGCTCACATTGTAATTATAGTTTGTTTATATTAGTACCGCTCAATTATTTTCTGTTATGCCTCCCCCCCGGGAAGAAAAAAACATAAGACATTGCAAAAGGAAGAAGAATGCCCATAGCTTTCTTTCTAGTGACCTGAGGGAGGTGTTTATCTTTCCCTTGAAGCTGTAGATTTAGTTCATTTAGCTTTCCAAATATGATAATATTGATGTTCAGCTTACATCTCCTCACAGATAGCAGAGAAGACTTACTTTTTAGTGGTCTGGTCTTTATAAAATTGACTACAGCAATAATGTCATTCATAACCTCACTTATTTCAAAGGAAAGGTGCCTTGATGTCAGTGCTGTGTATAACACAGTGTGTCCACTTAACTTTAGTTGAGACCTTCTTGATGTCTGCCTGAAGTCCTTTTCTCACCCCTGCCATGGTTTATGCACAATCACTGCAAACACCAATGCAATGCAATTATTGAAGCAGCATTCACAAAGGTTGATTGAAAGGATGATTGATGGCAATATTTGGAACGTTTTTGCTGAAAAAACTCAAGCGACTAATGTAGTGTAATGTCTTTAAGTGACGCCTTAATTTATTTTGTCCATGTTGTCCGCTGCCAATATTTTTAGACACAATAAACACACCGGTCTTTCCTCGTATCCCAACATAATCGCAGTGAAGCCAAGCGCTAACTTTTGTCATATTTCCTCGTCTTAGCTTTCGGGTGATTTTCGTTGGTCTCATTGTTAAATATTTTTCCATGGTGTCTCTTGAGAGTTGGTTCACTACACTTCATATCTCCCACTCTGTGCAGTGTGTGTGCATACTTGGTGCAATAACACCATAGAGCTAATACTCTCTGTGCACACTCTGACAATGAGAGCGCCACTGCCATCTACTGTGTTAAATGTGCAATTACACTTTAATTTTAGTACAGAAAAAAAACATGCACCCCACTATTTGAGAAGGACTGGTTTATAGGCAGTGTCTTTGTTTCTGTTTGCGATAAGTGTTAGTCGTATATCTGATGTTCTGGCACAGAGGAGGATTATGTGAATAGTAACCAGTTAGTTTTTATTGTTAGTTTGCTATTGTCTCAGGAAGCATTTTGTTCCTCGTCTCAAGAAGCAAAAAGCCAAGAATTCCTGTGATGACACACAAAGCACAGAAGACCGTGGTGAGAACAAATCACTTATGAATGCACAGCAGGTTGAAAAAAGGATAAAAGTAGAAAAATAAGAGTAGGAAGAAGAATGAGAAACAATCTGTGACTGTGTCTACACTCTCTGCACACAGTCTGCAGGTATTGAATTATTGGCCCGGCGACCAAGACTATTGCTCAGTGCTGCTCCTGTGCAAAACAATGAGAGAAAAAGTATAAATGAACACCAGAGCTATATCGAATATAAATGTCAAGCTTGCAGCTGTAAGATTGTATTTTAACATAAACAATGTTTTATTAATAATATTGTATTACCACAGACTCTGAAGAGATAAAGAAAGCTAGTATACAAGCGTCTAATGATCAGCGTTTCATGGAGTGTGTTTTTTTTTTTTAGCTTTTAACAAATTGGCGCCACAAACAATCTAAGAGAAACTTCCAAGAGATCCACCCGAAAGCTTTGACAGAGACTCTGGATTATCTTCTCAGACTAAACTGTTCAGGACTAGTGTGACATAGGAGTGGCTTCAAAAATATAGGTAGTGCCATTTGAACAAACCAAACTCCTGAATATTGGCTGGATTCTAAAAAAAAAATAACAGTTCATTGTAATAATATTAATTATAGGAAATTTGGTGAGACATGGAGAGAAAGAACAAGAAGCAGTTGATGAATTTTGCTTGAATGGTGGAATAGGGAACTCAGGAAATTTGACTAAAGAGCAGAAAAAGGAAAAAGAAAAATGTAAAAAATTGAAGCGTGATGGTTTGTTGTTCGGTAGTGGTGTTCGTGCGCTGCTTAAAGAAACAATATCACATCTATGATATTTCGGCCTCCGTCTGATTACGTAACTATTGCAGTGGTAAACTCTTACTCTGACTCTTGAATCTGCCCAACTGTACCCACATAAAAACAGATACTGAAGTTTAAGCCACAGTTTTGGGGATCACATACATTAAGCTGAAAGGTAATATATAAACTGGGGACAATGATTTAAAGTCTAAAAGGAACACAACACAACTGTGTTGAAGGTGTGAGTTCCGGGAATAAGGCGGACCAAAATGCGTGGTGGAATCACCAATCAACAGACAAAAACGTTTACACACACGTTTATTAAAAGTACTACTATGACAAAATAAACAAGAGTCCCACGAAGAATTGTTCCAGAATCAGTTCTACGTCATTTGGTGCTCCGCCCTCTATCTGCTTTGCTACTGGTTTACCCTCAAGGCCTGGCCTCCTTCTGAGAAAGCTTAATGAACTCGTCACCCAGCTGGGTGGAATAGGGAACTCAGGAAAGTTGACTAAAGAGCAGAAAAAGGAAAAAGAAAAATGTAAAGAATTTAAGCGTAATGGTTTGTTGTTCAGTAGTGATGTTTGTGCGCTGCTTAAAGAAACAAGATCACACCTATTATATTTTGGACTCCGTCTGATTATGTAACCATTGCAGTGGTAAACTCTTACTCTGACTCTTGAATCTGCCCAACTGTACCCACAGTTGAGAGAAAATAAAAATAAGATACTGAAATTCAAGCCACAGTTTTGGGGATCACATACATTAAGCTGAAAGGTTATATATAAACTGAGGACAATGATTTCAAGTCTGAAGGCGACACAACACAACTGTGTTGAAGGTGTGAGGTCCGGGAATGAGGCGGACAAAATGCGTAGTGGAATCACCAATCAACAGACAAAAAACATTTACACACACGTTTATTTTTAAGTACTACTATGACAAAATAAACAAGTCCCACGAGTTCCACGAAGAATAGTTCCAGAATCAGTTCTACGTCTGGCGCATTTGGTGCTCCGCCTTCTATCTGCTTTGCTACTGGTTTACCCTTACCCTTACCTTCTGAGAAAGCTTAATGAACTCGCCACCTAGCTGGGTGGAATAGGGAACTCAGGAAACTTGACTAAAGAGCAGAAAAAGGAAAAAGAAAAATGTAAAGAATTGAAGCACGATGGTTTGTTGTTCGGTAGTGATGTTCGTGCGCTGCTTGAAGAAACAAGATCACACCTATGATATTCCGGGGCCGGCGGGGGCCTTGTGATGCTGCTGTCATTGGTGCGAAGCCCTCTAACCACGTCACGCAGCTGTCGCCTTTTCTCAGCTGAGTTTTCAGTAGGGGATTCCCCACCTCTTATAGGAAGTGGCCTGCATCCAGCTGGGTGGCGAGTTCACTAAGCTTTCTCAGACGAGGCTGGGCCTCGAGGGTAAACCAGTAGCGAAGCAGTTAGAGGGCACCGAACCCATTTGTAGAACCTGAAGTTATGAAACTAATAACTCGGGGGTTTCCATATCACAGTCCAATTTAAAGCACACCACTAACCGGGCAGACAACAAACTAAGAAAGACTGGAAAACAAAAATAGCATCAGGTAAACACACAAGCTAATAATCACAGCAAAAAGCAGGCATAGGCACAAGGTGAACTAAGAACAATATAAATAGGAAATACAGGAATTCGAACGAGGATAACACATGACATACCATGGAGCGTAATTTATAATCTGGCGCAGAGGTTTGAAAAAAACTGAAACAAGCAGAACAAAACAGGAAGTGTGATACAATAAAATTACAAGACATGACAGAAGGTGACCTAAAAGTTTCTCAGACCTAGAAGTATCCACAAGTTGGTAAATAGCTGTGATTCTTCCTCTTCAAGTGGATTCTGTATTTTCCCTTTCTGCCCTGATGCCTTATTATCTATGTGTTTTGACCTCAATATGAATTTAAATCAATAAATGTTGATCTTATCGAACAAAAGATTGTAGCTACTAAAATATTGGTGAATATCAAAATTCTTCAATTCCCCTTCAATTTCCAGCTCTTCACTTTTTAGAGACAAATTTGTTCTCCTCACCTTTCATGAATGAGACCCATTGTGTATTTGTGTGTGTGAGCATGAAGAACAGGACTAACAATGAGTTAAGGAAGAAAGTTTCACTTTATTAACATTGATGAGTAAACAAGAGTCACACTGATGGCGATCAAACACTGAAGTAAAAACAACATGTTCGCGACGGACACCTCAGAGAGTCTCTGACTGCAGGTCTGCTGATGCTGGAGACAGATCGGACATCTCCACTTCCTCCACAGGTACTGGGAGCTGCTCTCTTCTCCTGGTCCTCCAGAACACAGCAACAACAACAACACACTTCGTCAAGATCACAACACTGAGCAGGACAGACCTCACTAGATGGTGGTCAACCTCTCTGAAAATCACAAGGGTCTTATATGAGAACACACAACTGTAGTCTTTCTCAACCGCACACCAGAACTCTCCGCTGTCTTCCAGAGAGACGTCAGTGATCACCAGGCTCATGTCAGAGATGTGGATTCTGTCTTTTTTTCTACGTATTCGTACAGGGGATACTCTTCTTTCAGTTCCGATGGTCCTCATGAACCAGTGAATCGCACCAGTTCGATCCCCATCACCACATTCTAGAGTCACGTTTACTCCTCGGGTGACAAACACAACAGCAGGCGGGTCAGGCTCAGGGCACACTTGCAGGAAGTACTGTTCACGGTACAGATCACTGTGATCACAGATGTATTCACCTGTGTGGTTCAGGGTCAGTGATGGAAACATCAGTGTGTAGTTGAAACTCTTTTCATCTTCCATCACTAAATTAAACATGCTCCACACATGTTTGTTAACATTGATCTCAGAGCAGTTCAGCTCCAGACTCTCTCCCACCCAGCGGTGAATAAAGTGTAGTTGGACGTCAACACTGAACCTTGTCAGAAGCTCACACTTCTGATGGTTCTTCTTCAGACAGTAAAAATCAAGGTCATAATAATTTTTGCCAAACGTTACCAGAAGAGATGGTTTGTTCTTTAACAGCTGGTGTTTGTACATTGAAGACATTTCATCATCTAATAAAGAAAATTCCCAATTTCCTATATTATGGTTATAATATTTAACGGCCCACATGACACTCTGGTTTGGTCCCACTCTGTCACAGGTCAGGTCCAGCGTCTGTCCAACCTCGGCGTACAACTTCTGATGTCTCATCTTTTGTCTTCCACAAACCAGGAGAGTTGAGTTCTTCTCGTACGTTACGTCGTTCTGGGTCGAGCACTGGACTTGGTACTGACCCGAGTCAAAAACATTCAAATGGGATAATTGAAAGTCGGTGTTTCTCTGCAGATTATAGTCCTGATGCTGGGAAGAGTTCCACAGAAGTTTCTTCTCCTCGCCGCTCCATCTTGAGATCAAGCAGACGTCAGCAGTTTTGTCCATGAGGAAGTGATGAGGACGTCCTTCTATGTTGAGGATTTCAGCGTGGATGTTGTTGGAGAAGAGCGCCACCAATAGCAGGATCTCTGCAGCCATGTCTTTGTCTGTGAGTGTGAGTGTGAGTTTAGTCCGACTTCTGTTTAATAACCTCATCTCTTCACCATCAGCAGCTTCTCACGTATGATGGGCGGAACTGGAATAGTTTATCAGGAGGATACTCTGCATCATACTTCCTGCTTTATTAGGTGTGAAGAGTAAAAGGAAATTAATGTGTTTGTGCGTGCGTTCATGGGAGTTTTTAAAATCAGCAGTAGATGATGGTGTTGTGCGTGTTCATATGTAAATGTCAGGAGTCATTAAGACTAATTACATTTAAGTGTATTTGACTTCTATTTATGCACTGTTCTATTGGCAAATGATACACAATTTTTTTATCTTATGACCTGAGGTATCCCTGAGATATCATTTCATCATTTTATTTGCTGTTTATGTCTCTTTAAGATGACTTCAGTTTACTGTGTGCTCTTTTCCTAATACTAAAATATATTTTGTATAAAATTCACTTCAACAATGTCTACAATGTAACTAGTGTGAAAACCTCACTCTCTTGACTCACATACATGTCATCATGACGATGTTTTGAGGTTGTTGCTTGATAAAGTTCTTTAAAAAAAAATAAAAAAATAAGCTCCAATTCTCATCCAGCAAGCTCATTCACGATGCTTGACCAATCACAGCACAGTGATGTGGTTATGATAAACACGTCCAGAAAAATGAACCACACTACTTCATGGTGCTCCACCCTCTCAGGTCCTGTCTTGTCGCCGAGAAAACTCATTCAACTTGCCACCCAGCTGGTTGCAGCCATTGGCTTTGTATGGTTGCCAGACCACAGCAATTAAATAGAGAAGCTTGTGGAGCTTTGGGACAGTCCAGGAAGACAAGGTTTTTGGACCTCAGCTACTTGAACAAGTTATAGCTACTTCTTTAAGCTCTTGACGAAGACGTACGCTTACACTCTTCTAACTGCTCTTCGTCCTGTCTTATCTGCCAAAGACTCACTGTACATTTCTTCCTAAATCTCAAAATCATCAACTATGGATCCTGTCAGCTAGTCTCTCAATGCAATGGATGAAGAAGAGCTGGCGAAGGGGAGCCCTCATGTCCTGATGGAATGCACGTGACATATACGATGTATACACGATGGATTCCTGGGGCAGGTGGAAGATCATGTGTCTGTCGGTTCTTTGCAGAGGACGTGGAAGACATCTACCTATTTGGATTTATGATAACTGGATTTCTGCGGTTTGGAGATGGTGGATATCTGGTGTATTGCAAAGTTCAACAAGTAATTGTAACCTTGGAAGCTCCAGAGGCCACGGACCACCTGCAGGCAGAGACTGGGACAATGACTGGGAGATATTTCATGGACTCGTGCTCCTACGACTGATGCCTACGTTGTTCTCTTCTCCTTCCTATCTGTCTGTGTGTGTGCTTCTGTGTTCAGAGGTGTGTTTTTTTGTATCCCAGTACTGCGCCCCCTTCAGGAGCAGAGTAGGGATGCCTGTTTTTTCTCCACCTGCCCCCACCTTTCCTCATGTGATTTAAGTGCAAGACAAGTTTTTGGCTCTGTCATGACTGCCTCTGTGATTTTTGTCCCTTTTTCACTGCACCACTTGTGAATTTATCTGTGAGTTTTCTCTCAAAGATTAATAATGTATCTTTCATTCAGTCATTCATTCAAACTTCTGCTGAACGGTGTGCATCCAGGAGACTGCATGACATCACTTAATCTGTTGTGGAATATCCTAGTAATGATAAGACGTGGGAATTTTCTGCACTCAGCCCTAGAGGACCAGGGGTTTCATTACACGCAGCTTCCTTTGAGCTACTCCCTGGGGCACAGACCCTGCACAAAGTGTGTAGAGCCAGGCCTGAAGATCTGGGCCTTTTTGTTGGACTGGTTGATTCTCACTGAGTCAGAAGCAGACAACAGGGTTCACACTCACCATCTTAAACATTCTGAGATTCATTACGTTCAGAATCCAGACTGCTTTGATTCCACTTCCACAGTAAGTCTACCAAGAGGTGCTTATAAACATGTAGGAGAGATGGGCGTGTACCCTAGGCATGGCATTCAGGCCATTGATGAGAGCCCGAAAGGGAACATCAGAAGGCACTGTTGTGTCCCTCCAGGGGATTGTTTCATGGGCCATGACGTAGAATCCTACATAATCCAGGTTTTATGAATGGTGCGAAGCCCTCCAGCCACATACCCCGGATGTCTGCCCTTACTTAGATGAGTCTCAATAGAAGGAAGTGCAGATGGTATCGCCCACCCTATATGAGAAGGGAGTTGCAGATGAGACAGGGCATCAAGGATTAACCAATAGCAACGCTCGGTAAAAGGGCTTCCTTCATAGAACCTGCGTTACGTTGCAGGGTTTTGTCTAATGTAAATATTTTAATTGAAGGAGTTTTGTGCAATCCGACATATACCAATGAGAACAGAGGTCCAAGATCAACTTAAGAGACACTTAAATTAACAAACAAGTTGCCCACACACATTTGTTTCCTGGCCTTCAGGTTACCTTGACCCAGAGACAACCCCAGGGTTAAATATAGATGATCAAAGATAAAGATGATCCGTGTCATGATGTTTTTGCTTTTTATTTAAATTGTTAGTTGTATTTGTAGAGAGCTTTGTGACCCTGGTCTGGAAAAGTGCTCTTCAAATATAAACAATCATGTGAAGAATTTTGCAGCTGAGCCATTTTTATTGGCATCATTTGGCAACCTGATAAGATCACAGCTACATTTAAGCTGTGACGTAACCAAATGGGCAGAAAATGATGCGTAAGAGAACTGGAGGTGTGTTGTTGTTCTTAGAGTGTGGCACTTAAGGGTTGGAATTATTTAAGAGTAATCTTTTCCTTTTTAGAGTTATTGACAAAAAGTATACTCATTGTAATGTAGGGACTGGAGCTCAGTTGTTGTCGATTTCATCTTTGGCCATAAATACACATTTAAAGCAGCTCTGGGTAGTTTTGGGTACCTTGGTTTGACACATCAAATTAAAACTAGTTGAATGTCTAATATGCCGTAACTTGAGGTGTTTTGTGTGATTTTTATTTTCACTGTAAAAATTCTTGGGGATGGTGTTAACCTGCTACATGTTATCATGCTACATATCGCGCTGGTTTCGCTGTAAACTAGAGACTTAATCACCTTTTCTTACTGGTTTAATCGGAATTGTTGTCTAATGTTGATGTTAACAGTTAACATGCATTTAATCAAACATATCTTATTAAGTTAAAAAAACAAACAAAGTACGCTAAAGTACAAAAATCTTTACTAGATGTTTATATAGAATAGAATAGAATAGAAAAGCTTTATTCATCCCCAGAGGGGAAACACACTTTCACAACAGCGCAGTTTAAACAAAAATAAAGTGCAAGGAAAAATAAATAATAAAAGAGATAATACAAAATAAAATAAAACGATCTTAAGAATATACAATTATTTACAAAATTAGAAATTTAACACTATTAACAAAATAAAATAGAATAAAAATAAAATAAAATAGAAATAAAAACGGAGAATAAAATAAAAAACTCACGAGAAGAAAAACACACTACGGATTAGCATCAGGATATTTAAAGTAGAGAGTTAAATATCCTGACACCAGTTGGGATGAAGGACCTTCTTTAACGCTCCGTCCTGCACTGGGGGTGCCTGAGCCTACCACTGAAGGAGCTGGCCAGCTCCTCCACGGTCAGGTGCAGTGGGTGAAGAGCGTTGTCCCTGATGGAGGATAGTCTGGAGAGTGTCCTCCTCTCTCCCACCTCCTCCACCGAGTCCAGCGAGCGGCCCAGGACAGAGCCGGCCCTCGTGACCAGCCTGTTCAGTCTCTTCCTGTCCCGGTCCGTGCTGCCTGCTCCCCAGCAGACCACAGCGTAGTGGATAGCAGAGGCTACCACGGAGTCATAAAAGGTCCTTAAAAGTGGTCTGCACACTCGAAGGACCTCAGTCTCCCCAGGAGGTGGAGGCGACTTCGGCCCTTCTTATACACGGCGTTGATGTGTGTGGACCAGTTCAGTGAACACCCAGGTATTTGAAGCTGTCCACTAGCTCAATGTCCGAGCCCTGGATGCTCACCGGTTGATGTGGTGGGGACTTTTTCCTGAAGTCAATCACCATCTCCCTTGTCTTACCGGTGTTTAAGCAAAGGTAGTTGCTCTCACACCAGTCAACAAAGTCCTTGATGACTGACCTGTACTCCAGCTCGCCCCCCCCAGACACGCAGCCCACAATGGCCGAGTCGTCAGAAAACTTCTGGAGGTGACAGCTGCTGGAGTCATAGGTAAAGTCCGCCGTGTAGAGGGAAAGAAGGAAAAGTGACAGCACTGTCCCTTGAGGCACCCCGGTGCTGCAGATGGTCACCTCAGACCTGCAGTCCTGCAGCCTCACATACTGCGGCCTGTTGGTGAGGTAGTCCATCGTCCATGCTGCCAGCTGTGTCCCAACTCCTGCGTCCTCCATCTTCTTCCTTAGCAGCGCCGCACAAATTGAGGTTCTAGTCTGCTGACCGCTTCATTTTCTGAATATGATTGTGCTCATAAACCAAATGACTTTCCACTTATCAAACTCTGAGATAACATCAAATGAACTGCTCCGTGTAAGATGATCTATGGTCAGTTTATTGTCCAAGAATAGAACAACAACAAGTGATTCAGACACAGGAATTCACTTCTTTTGAGTCTCAGATGATCTTCGTTGGTTCTACAAGACCTTTCTATTGTGTGTCAATCTACCGTCCGCCTGGTCCTGCGGCGGTGTTCTTGAAAGACTTTAGTGACTTCTTATCTTCCATTATTCAGATGGAATCTGTTCTTATTCTTGGAGACTTTAATCTTCATGTTGATGACGTCACATCTTGTTCTGCTAAAGAACTTTTAACTTTAACTGAAGCCTTTAATTTTGAGCAACATGTTTCTGAACCCACTCATCAAAAAGACCACATTTTAGACTTAGTTTTTACTCTTGGCCTGAACATTTCTAATGTATCTGTACATGATGTCCATCTGAGTGATCATTCTCTTGTCTTGTTCAACCTGGACTTCATCCCTGAACCTAAGCCTTTGAAAGTTAGGTCTCAGAGGCGTGTCATCTCAGCCGATACTGCAGACAGTTTTTCTGCTATGTTTGACCGTCTTTCCTTTGATGACTGTCCAGATGTGGACAGTTTGATTCACTGTTACACTGATCATTGTGTTGAAATAATGGATCAAGTGGCACCTGTTAAATCGAACTTGAAAATTCAGAAAAAACGGTGCCCTTGGACAAATGAAGATCTCCTGAGTCTGAAGAGACTTTGTCGAAAGACTGAGCGCCTCTGGAAGTCTACTAAACTTGAGGTGCACAGACTTCACCTCAGGGATCTGTTGACTTCTTACAATGAGATGGTAGAAACTGCTAGATCTGATTACATCAGAAAACTGGTAGCAGCAAATAGGAAAAACCCCAAAGTTTTGTTTGACACGATTAATTCTCTCGTGTCTCCTGCTCCTCAAATCACGCCGGTCTTCTGTGAAGCTGACAGCAATGCATTGTTGAGATTTTTCATTGACAAAATTAAATTGATCAAAGAGAAAATCTCTCCCCCTTTGTTGGGAACCCCTACTGTCTCTGAGCCCATCTCCTCCTCTTGGTCATCCTTCACTGCTGTATCATTGGGTGATATTTCAGCACTAGTGAACAAGATGAAACCCTCCTCTTGCTCAGATGACGTCCTTCCTTGTAGGCTTTTTATCAAAGTATTTGATGTAATTGGCCCCCGGGTTACCAATATGGTGAACCTCTCCCTTTCCACAGGGGTTTTTCCCAATGCATTTAAACATGCCATTGTGGAGCCTCTGCTCAAAAAACCAGGCTTAGACCCAACTGACCTCAGTAATTTCAGGCCTATTTCTAAGCTCCCTTTCTTGTCCAAGATCTTGGAGAAGGTGGTGTCCGAGCAGCTGTCTTTGTTCCTGGATCAGAGCGACATCCATGAGAAGTTTCAGTCTGGCTTCCGTAAACATCACTCTACGGAGACAGCTTTATTGAAAGTGTCCAGTGACATCATGATGTCGGCTGACTCTGGTAAAATCACTGTTCTGGTTCTCTTGGATCTGTCGTCAGCCTTTGACACAGTTGATCACCAGATCCTGCTGAGAAGACTAAGGGATGAAGTGGGACTGTCTGGGTCTGTGTTAGAATGGTTCTCATCTTACCTTTCTGGGCGCAGTTTTAGTGTATCTGCCAATCAAATGAGGTCTGAATCGGCAGATCTGTTGTGTGGAGTCCCTCAAGGTTCTGTTCTGGGTCCTTTATTGTTTTTGCTGTACTTGATTCCCCTTGGTAAAATCATTCAGAGATTTCCAGATGTTTCTTATCACATTTTTGCTGATGACATCCAGCTCTACTGCTCTTTTGACCCAACTGAGCCCCAAAGGCTGAACAGCTTAGTCAATTGTTTGCTAGAAATCAAACAATGGCTGAGTGAAAACACTTTACAGCTTAATGTGGACAAAACTGAAACTCTGGTGATTGCTCCTGATGATAAGATTCCAGGGTTGAGTCAGTACTTGGGTGACTTAGGTCAGTCTGTCAAACTGAGCCTGAGAAACCTGGGTGTTGTATTTGATAAAGACATGTCTCTTGTTCAACACTGCAGAAAACTGACCAGAAACTGTTTCCTTCAACTGAGAAAAATCTCTAAACTTAGGAAAATGTTGTCACAACATGATCTGGAGCTTGTAATCCATGCGTTTGTTTCTTCTCGTCTGGACTATTGTAACAGTTTGTTTTCATGTCTTAACAAGAAGGAGCTGTCTCGTCTGCAGTTGATTCAGAACTCTGCAGCGAGAATTCTGACCCGCTCAAGTAGGAGAACTCACATTTCTCCGATCCTTAAAACTCTTCACTGGCTTCCAGTTTCTTTCAGGATCAACTTTAAAATTCTGGTTCTTACTTTCAGAGCTATTCATGGTCAGGCTCCTCCTTACATCACTGATCTGATCCAGCCTTACACCCCAGCTCGGTCTCTGAGGTCTGTGGATCAGAATCTACTTATGGTTCCACGCACACGGCTCAGGACCAGAGGAGAGAAATCTTTTCAGGCTGTTGCTCCTAAGCTTTGGAACAATCTTCCTCTCTCTTTGCGCTTGATAGAGTCTACTGACTCCTTCAAGAAACATCTTAAGACGTTTCTATTTGTTCAGGCTTTTCCTTGAATTTCTCGAACTCCTGTGTTGTTCTCGGTGTTGTCTTGATCTTTGAAGTATGTACTGTTTTGAGTATTGTTTTGATTGTTAAAGCGCTTTGTGACCCTGGTCTCGAAAAGCGCTATATAAATAAATATTACTTACTTACTTACTTACTTACTTACAATAGTTCTCAAGCCAATGTTTGTGTCAGCAGCACATGTGCATAAGAAAATATTTACTTTGTATCTTCGAGTTAATTAGCATTAGCATTGGAACATTATGACTTGGTTTAATGATAATAGTAATTGATCTGACTTGAGAACATCTACAGTCTGCATAAAAAATAAACCTTTTTGATGGTTAAATTGAACATTTTGTGAGTTTGCTTTTAAGTAGAGACTAAGTATAATGTGACTGTTAAATGGACAGGTGGTGGGCAATTGCACAATGTTTGGGTGGGATGCTAACAATGCTAACTTAAATGCATAAAAGTAAAGCATGTCTCTCAACTATTATTATTAATATTTTTCTGTTCCATTCATTTATTCTTTACCCATTTAACAATATTTTTCAATTTTGACTTTTTGTGGGATTGTACTTATTTTTATTGTTTGAATCAGGAAAATTGTCCTATATATATATTATAGTCCTTAAAGATGTGACTTAAAATATTTACAACTAAAACTTAATGTATAAAAGACATAAGTTCAAAACTCACATGACCTCATGTAGAAAATCATTTATTTTCCACGTTTCTTTAGTCATAAAGTAAATCATTAACATTTAATTTCAGGTGTGTCAGTGGTTATCATTGTAGAAGGCACATAAAAAGATTTGTATGAAGGCTATTATATGGATAAATCTTTCACCAAGGTGGACTAAATCTCCCGAACATGGCGGACTTTGGTGAGCTACTCAGGAGTGTTGGTGACTTTGGAATTTTCCAGCACCTTCTCCTGATCGCACTCTGTATACCGATTTTTTTTCAATCCTTTTCCATGTCAAGTATCATTTTCATTGAGGAGGATCCGGAGCGACACTGTAACACAGACTGGATCCTCAGAATAGACCCGAAGCTGAGTCCAGGTGAGCAGCTGAACCTGACCGTGCCCCGGGAGCAGGATGGGAGCTTCAGTCGGTGTCAGATGTTTGCTCCTGTGGACTGGAACATCAGCGACATCAGAGAATATAGACTCAACGAGACCACCGAATGTCAGAGTGGATGGGTGTACCAGAGCTCTCTCTACTCAGCTACCATGGTCACTGATGTAAGTGATGGGTCCAGCTCACCAGACTTCAATCTAATTTAAATTCGCATTTATTTTTTGTTTTCCACAGTTTAATTTAGTATGTGGCAACACTGCACTGAGGGCTGCAGTGCAAACATCTTTAATGGCTGGTGTGCTTATTGGAGCCATCACTTTTGGACCCCTGGCTAATTCGTAAGTGGATGATTTTTTTAACGAACTGTAGTTTGCTACCATTATATTTTAATTATTTCTGAAATGGTGATCATTTAATAAATTCAAGGTAGTGATCCTAATCTGGGTCTATGACGGATTAAATGGTATTGTCTATGGGAACCCATCTACCCTCCTCTTATGTATGATAAAAAAAAAACTATTATAACCATGAATCCAAGCTCAAAAATACAAAGACAAAATATTTTTAAGGCCGTTACAACACAACAACAATGGGGTAGAAATGGGCTGGTGAAGCTTTATGATACAGTTTTATTTGTTTACAAGTTCAGTGTAATACTTTACTACTTGTAACTTGTAATACTTACTGGTTTAAAAAGATGGTAGGGTCTGCCTAAAGTCAAAGATTATACAGCAAAGATTGCTATCCAGTGTACTCAGTGGAAAATACAAAGAGAGCCTTGCCTTTTTGGCTTAGCTCTCTTTTTACCCCCACAGATCGCTGCTCAAGTCCTCCAGTCCAAGACTCCATGATACTTGAGCTCAGATTTAGAGTTGCAGATTAGTATCCTGACAAGCATTCATCACAAGAGGGTGAACTGTTAATAAAGTCAAACACGACGTCTGCCCGGTTCTTATCCTTCAATTTGTGGAGAAAAAGGAACAATCCAGTGTGTTCAGTAATTCACCAATTACAAGCAAAAGAAATACAAGCTTCCTTCACCATCGACTGGGCTCCCTTCTTCCTGCGACTCAACAAATTAACAGTCCAGGACAGAATGGCGTCGAGCTGTAGAAAGCTTGCTCTATTTAAATCCAATTCCCTGCCCAGGAGGTCGGGTCTACCGGCAAAATTGTTCTTTCAAGTTTTCTGATTCCTCGGTGTCCCGCTGGGAGAGCTTGCCTGTTGACTCTCTCTAACCTAATAAGTTCCCGGGTGGAGGTCACACTTGTTGTGGGTGTTGTTTCCTGTTTTATCGCTTCCCCCCTGGGGTCTCGGGTTGCAGGGAGACAGATATGTTTATTCTACCGGTGATTTGAGTCTAATCCTGAATTGAGCTGGTACAACTCACCAACCTGCGACACCAAAAAGATTCTTGAGTCACCCGGAGTTTCCTAAATAAACAATATTTAAGGCTAACTTAATGGCTACTCCACATGTCAAAAAAAATGTGCATTTGTATGCAACGCGATATAATTCATCTTGCTTTTTATGTCAGTTACTTGATTATTCTACTTGTTCCTTCGAAAAGTCAGTCAGTACTTCATATAAAAACACTGTTTCGGTGCTCACAGACTCTCTTTGACGGTTGTCCAGACAAAATTACGTAAAAAAAGAGCATTGTTTATTTAATATCTAGAGTATTCTACTGTTCAAAATTAAATCAAACATTACATAACATACAAAACATAAATATTGTGTTGAAATGTATTTTGCTTGAACAAAACAAAAGTTTTTCAAATTTGTATCAATAAATCAATTTTCTTTCTTCTCCACAGGTTTGGTCGCAGACGAGCCCTTCAAGTTCCTGTGACTTTCATTTACTCATTCTCAATTGCCACCGCCCTGTCCCCGAACATCTATGTTTATATTGTGTCCTTGTTCATGTTGGGAATTGGAGGTGGAGGATTCATAGCCAACAGCGTTATCTTATGTGGGTATGCATTGATCTGTGCGGTTGCTCAAGTTAAGCATCTGTTTTCTTGATAATAACCAGTTGGGTTATTACATTAATAGCAATGAGTTTCAAGAATACAATGCTTTTAAGCTGTAACGACAAATTTAAGAAATACAGTTCCACATGTCAAAGACTCAATGCAACTGTCACTAAAATTTTTCCACGCTTGACAATCAGGCCAGATGTGACTGCGAATTTACTCACTATTCAGTGTATTCACGAAACAGTGAATTAAGTTTTGTGAATGTATTGCAAAACTATAAGTGATAAGCTGAAGAAGCGTCATTAAACATTACATTATACATATTGTCAATAATGCTTATACTAATTGTAGTACTTCTAAAACCATGATACTTTTTAAAAGTAGTATGTCTGGTTTATCTTTCAACTTGTATTATCAATACATATGCTGTAATAACAATGCTTCAATTGTATTCATTATCCTGAAAGAAGTGAATTTTAATTTTGCAGCTGCTGAATGGATCGGTGTGACGAAGAGATCCCGTGCAGCGTGTGCCGTCAGTCTTTCCGATGCTATGGGTCAGTGTGTCCTGGCTGGTGTGGTCTACCTTACACGGAACTGGAGACTGACTCAGCTCGTCACTGTTTTCCCTTACACTATCGTTCTTATCTACATCTGGTAATCAGCTTGTCTACATTGAATGATTCACAGTCAATGTTTCACGGTCGACTGTCACCCTCAGGTTTATCCCAGAGTCTGGCAGGTGGCTTCTGAACAGAGGGAGGACCGAGGAGGCCAAAAAGCTCCTTGTGAAGGTGGCCACCATCAACAAACGCACTGTTCCTCAATCTCTGCTGGACACGGTGAGAATCTTCAGTCAAGTTCAACATCATTATTGTTTAAAAAGACTCTTATTGTAGCAACGAGTCACGTGAAGATGAACATTCCTGCATAGTTGACTGAATAATTTATATATTTTTCTCCACAGATCGAACTGAATCAGGCTTCAAAGAGAGAAAACGTGGCAGCTATGTTTAGGTCGCCTCTCTTGAGAAGGTTTTTCGCAATCATTCTTCTGGCAAGGTCAGAGGAAATCAGACATATTTTTGATCGCTAATATTTGCCTTTCTTAATGGTTGTGCTTTTTTTCTTTTCTTTTCAGTTTTTCAATGCAGCTTTCTTTGTTCATGCTCTACTTATATATGCCAACGTTGGGCCTGAATGTCTTCCTCACCCAGTTATTATTTGCAGCGTCAGAAATTCCTGTGCACCTCCTTTGCATGTGGCTAGTAGAGGTTGTCGGGAGGAAATATTTGTTTATCGGAGGTTATCTGACAGGGGGCTGCTTCAGCTTGCTCATGTTGACTGTTCCTGCAGGTGAAAATCAGTTGTTCCCTTTGGCAAAATCGCTCATGATGTTATGTTTTCACTTTTATTCTGGTTTTATTTGGTTCTCTTACTCCCTTTTCCCCCCCTTTCCCATTTCCCCCAGTTTACTAATGGCAGAGTTTGATCCAGCACCCAAACTGTCCCTTTATATACAAGGCCAAACCCAAGTGCAGCCGACAACTTTTCCAATTGGAAAAAAACAACATACTTAATAAATAACAGGTCTAAGCAATACAAAACCAAATACAAAACAAAGAAAACCAGGGTCCAAAATCTCTAAGTGTCGATAAACCAATATATCCTCA
Source organism: Callionymus lyra (assembly GCF_982586985.1). Taxonomy (NCBI): domain Eukaryota; kingdom Metazoa; phylum Chordata; class Actinopteri; order Syngnathiformes; family Callionymidae; genus Callionymus; species Callionymus lyra. The sequence continues at coordinate 3,689,899 of NC_141833.1, forward strand.
GAAACAGGGAATAAAAGGTAACAACAGGGAATCTGGAAAATATAAAATAAAACATGGAGGTCAAAACACTTGCTAGTGAAGAAAAAACTAAAGCCCCGAGGTAAATGGGAAAAACACAAGAATAATCAATAGAAGGGAACATGAACTACAAACCAGCCTAAGGAAATCTTTGATCTGGCACACAGGACTGGTTGAAGTAGGTATCGTGATTGCTCATGAGGTCCAGTCGTGTACCATTAGTAAACTGGGGGAAATGAGAGGAACAGGTAGTGAGAGAAAAAAATAAAACCACAATAAAATGAATACATTAACATGTGATCTAGAATGTGTCTAAATCAAGTGTTTTATTTTGAAGGATATCCTGTCGCTGTGACTGTTTTGGCAGTCATCGGGCGTTTATCTCTGGTCTGCACCGTATCCTTATGTAACATCTACGTACAAGAATTATTCCCTACATCCGTAAGGTAGGTTTTACTTTTGTCCTCATTTTTAACATGTACCGTAAACATTAACTTCACTCACATGCCTGCAGTGATCTTAAGTTCCTCCTGGTGGACTGATGAAGCTTCACAAAACAGTGTGAATATGTTCCGCTCAGTAGATGGCACTCTTGACTTCAAAATGATGGGAAGTTTCATTAAAATAGTTGCTCAGAGATTATGCAGTACCGAATGCCATCTAGTGGACTTGTAAGATGAGGACAATAAGCTTCATCAGCCAATCAGTACCTCCTGGTAAAAAAAACAACTTCATAAAGCAGTGTTGTCATTTTCAGAGCCCATTAAATTCACTGTATACTGTAGTCTACCTAATAAAAGGACCAAACACGACGTCTGCACACAGACATCGGTCACTTCTGCCCCGAGTCTTATCCTTTGATTTGTGGAGAAATGAACAATCCAGAGTACGTTCGTGTCGTTTATTTGCCACCTCCAAAACCAAGAAAACTCAATCTCCTTCATGTTCGAACGGGATCCTTCTTCCAGCGACTCAAAAAATTGACAGTCCCGGACAGAATGGCCCCTAGCTGTAGGAAGCTCGCTGTATTTAAGTCAAATTCCCCGCCCAGGAGGTCGGGTCTTCCGGCAAAATTGTTCTTTCAAGTTCACTGTGTCACCGGTCCCCCGCTGAGAGAACTCCTATTTTGTCACCTGCTAATCTAATTATTTAAATGTTCTTGGGCGGAGGTCACATACGTAGTATAAGTATAACATCATTCTGAGCAAAGGCTTATTTAATCATGGCAATACTTTATTTAGCTTCATCATTCCATCACTTGAATAACCATCGCAAAATGTACTAAATATTACAAGAGTTGATGCATTTTTTATTGAGTTTTGTCTTTTTTTCTCAGGCAATCAGTTGCTGGACTCATGGCCATTGCAGGGCGGATGGGACCAATCCTATCTCCTTTTCTTAACCTGCTCCGCACTTATCAGTGGTTCGTTCCCACCACGGTCTTCGGTACGTTGTGTGTCATCACAGGAATACTTGGCTTTTTGCTTCCTGAGACGAAGAACAAAGAACTTCCTGAGACCATATCTGAGGCCGAGGCAGTCAGGTGAGATTACCTAGTACAGCACTTTATCTGTTACGATATATGTGTTTGAATAATTGAAAATATATATTTTTTTGTCTTTTAGAATGGTCACATACAGCAAAGAAAAAGAGATGTCAACCAAAATGTAGCAGAATTACCTTAACTTACCTTACCTTAACTTTTGTATGAGCCCCCCTAAAACATACGCACAATGTTTTTAAATGAAAGAAAATATGCTTTAAAAAATATATATTGGTGTCTTGTTGCATTGCTTACTTACTCATCACCCTCTCGCAGGTTGCATACAAACTGTAAAAAAAAAAAAGTAAAAAAAAACTGTAACTACATGTAAGATGTGGTTTATCAGAAAGTGATTCCAGAATGGAATAATTGGCAAGATGTCCCGACCTACCCCAAGTTCGTCTCAAAAATTTTGTAATCATCTTAGGTAGTGACCAACCACCACAAATGTTGACAGTTGGACAGTGGTTCTGGCTGGGTGTGGTTTTTCCAAAACAATCTCGGTCAAGTCATTGTTAAAATTAGCTATTGAACAAAGACTACGTCTTTTAGGTTTTTAAATACAAATCAAATAATAAATTAAGAAGCTTTTTCAGATGCACATATTATTTTTCTTTAACTCTTCACACCCGATGAAACCAACAGGAAATATCATCCAGAGCATCCTCCTGATAAACTAGTCCTGTTCCACCATTCGTACGTGAGAAGCTGCTGATGATCTGTATCATGAACATAACTTCCTGTATGTGTGTCCTTTCTGATTTGTTCTTTACCGGAATTAAAAATGCGATTCTACAAAACAGAACTGAAAGAAGAGGCTCACATGGAAGCCTGTATTAGACGATGTTGTGAACATCATTTCACATCAACATAATTTCTTTTTCCTTTTATAACTTGTCATCAAAATGCAGGGAAATGTCTGCAGGCAGGACATTAGGTGGAGCCCATGGCAGAATATTCCAGCCATGGATGAAGGTCATACCACTGCAACCCAAAAGCTTGTTTCTAGCTCCTTATGACTGTATTTATTCAGTTGACTTGCTTCATCATTTCTAGACTTGCTGACATCGGTTGAAAGATATACTGTATAGTGGGAAGTATAAGCAAACATGTATTTTCCTGTGTAGACATTTTACAATTTGTTTAAATGAGGCAACATATACATACACACATAGGCAAATAATCACATGGCAGAAATAACTATTTAAACAACAGTAGCATGATTTGTAAATGTTACAAACAACTTTAAGATTTCAGACATGATCATGTGAATCTTTTTTATACTTTAGTGTTTGATTGTGATCAGTGTGACTCTTGATTGCCCTTTAAATGTCAATAAAGTGTAACCATTAATCTAAATTATAGACTCAAACTGTCCTTTCTGTTGCTCATTCTTAGTCTTGACCATCATGCTCACACACATGTAAAGATATGCACATCTTCCTGACTTTGAATGTGAAAATGTTATTGCTATGTTCTGTATTGTCTTCTGTTTGTATTTTGTTTGTGTCTCTTTTATGTGTTTTTGTGTATGAAACATGTCTCTCTTGAAAATGAGACCCTGGGTCTCAATGAGAAATGTTCTGTAAAAATAAAGGTTGATAAAAAAAATGTGACGAATCCTTTTCAGGAATCATATCATGGATTAATTTGTTAAAACAGACGAATAATGAAACATAGAGGTCAAGTTAGTGTTGCGCCCTCTACAGAGACAAAGCCTGAAGGTACACAGATGGGGTAAGAAATGTGTTAAATAAAGGACTTTGCTAATATTTTTAATATTTTGTCTCTGCTTCCTGTTTGAACAGATATTCTTACTCCAAGTCCTACAGGGTTGTGGTCCTACACACACACACGTAAACATGTGCACACACACACACATAAAACTCTATCTTTAATTTCCATTGACTCGTCACATCTGATAAAGCTAACAGGAAATAGCATGCAGAGCATCCCTCTGACGAACTCTGATCCTCAAGTTAGATGTGTCACTGCAAATTGCAGAGTTGTCAAGTTTTAGAAATTGTGAGTGAGATTTTTGTGAAACAAAACTTTTTTAATGACGATTTATACCTAAAGACTGAATTCCTCACCTACATAAAATAGCACCAAAGCATCATAAACAGAATAATCTTAGATAATGTCTTGTGTGTGAGATAGTTAAAATATAATGATTTAATTATTAATTTCTCTAAATTATAAATTTGAATGGTATTATATTTGTGGGATAGTAGTCCGTATCCTCTAAGAGATGTTGGCGCCGTTGATTGTAACGTAATTATATATTGATAATTATAGATTTATAAGACCATAAATTTGATTTTGACAATTCTGAATGTGCAACATAGCTCAAATTTGATGTTTTAATTATAAATGTCTCTAGAACTCTACATCAAATTGTTATAATATTTTATAAAAACTAGCGTTTTTTAATCTAAATCGTTTCAAAAACCAGATGTTTATTTCCTACAACTTTCTAGCCTTTGAGGAATTTACCGCGAAATTAAGCGAGAAAGATGTCAAATTTAAGTGAGGCTCATTTGAGGAGAAACCTAAACGACAGATAAAAGGCTGATATGATTGGATTAGATCTGTGATATACGTTGGTGGAGGTAACAAAAGCATAGACGAGCGTCTCAGCAGCATCAAGGGAAGGAAATGCCGTATTTTCAATGTTACACAGGTAAGAGTAATCAGTCTGTGAGTTTTATTTTATGTTTGAGTTAAATATTTCCTGATCAACTCAGTGACAAATATAATCGTGAGGGTGGCTTGTGTTTCTAGTAATACTAAAATGTAAATAAATAGAAAATAACAAGGTTTATTAAGTATAGGTACATTATTTGTTGTGTTTTAACAGGAAATAAGGAAGAATAGAACAGTAGTACAACAACGGGGGGAAAACAGATTTGGGGATCAAACTCATAACTCAATATATCAAGTTATGACCTGACATCTACAGTTTAGTTGCATGAATAGCTCCTGGCTTCTGTAGATGTTGCTGCTTCTTCAGATTGGACTTGTTTCTGGAAGAGAGAAGGAACATTGGATTATTAGATGAGTCAAATAAAGCTTTCCCTGACTTGATCCAAACTCCACCCCTTTTTTACTAACCTGTCTTAACTATTCTCTAAAAACATAAAACCAAAAGACAGAAACTTAAAGATCTTCGACTCAGCACTCAGATTCAGTCTTGCCTTCCACAAGTGTAAAAAGGGGTTCAAAAATCTAAGACATGTCGAACCTGGCCTGGATAAAACTCACCTACCCTAATTTTCCTTATTCTAAAAAAACACACTCCTTTCTCTGGTATTTCCAAATAAATACTTTCTTGCCTATAACTTTCACCATTACTAAATTGCCTTTGAAATATTTCTGTATATTCCTACTTTATACCTTTTAATCCAACAAGAATCCGCCCAATTATGATTATTGCTTTACTGCTTATATTCTATCTTTTATTCTGACCAACTGTTTTGGTGTTTTTTTACTGCTGTTATATTGTGTTTAACTGCTTTGCCAAATGTCTTTGTGACTTCTTGGGTGCAAAATGGTAGGACGGAGAGGCAGATGCATAGACATAGAACAGATGATCAGACAGACAGAAAGATGGTCTCTGAATCATTGAACCGTGTAAACAGACAACAAGGAGGTTTCACCTTATGTCTTCAGCTTCTGCAGTGGAGTCAGGCAGCTCCAGTCGTCTGGTCTCAGGAAGTAAGAAGCACAAAGCACCTCCGAGCATCATCATACTGCTGAAGCCAACGATTGGAATGGATCGATGATACACGGCGAACATGTTGAGGACCGGAGACAGTAGTCCTCCGGTTCTGCACGCAATATTGTAAAGACCCGTGGCTGTCTGTCTGCAAACAAGCAGATCATTTCTCGTGTTATTAAAGTTTTGCTCCACACCGTCAGGATCTGGGATAGATCATTTTCCCATATTTAAGAAATATATTCTATATATTTTTAGTACGACTCAGAATCATTTTAGGCACTTACCGAAACGATGTTGGGAATAACTCCTGAACATAAACGCTATTGACCGATCCAGCCCAGTTAGTGAAGAAACGGCCAGAGGTCGCCAAGACGGTGACAGCGACTACATCACCTACAATAAAAAAAAAGTTGCAGCAAAACAGCCAAACCAAAGAGATAAGATATTTTATCATTAGCTTGTAGAATTTGAAACTTTTTCTTAGTTGATGGGTTGATGAAGGTTCATGGATTATTGTCCTCAATTTTAGAGCCCACTAGATGACTCGTTGGGGTATTATCTTTGCCTTTGAGCAACTAGTTAAATGAAACCTTTTTTAAGCAAACAGCACAGTCTACTTAGGAAACGTTTCATACTCTCATCCTAGAAGTTTTCTTAGTTACGGATGAGACATGAAACGTTTTCCTAGAACAAGGTCCAGTTAACTCGCTTTCAACCACTAGGATAACCATGACCTGGATGAATGAGAACATTCAAAGACTGTTTCGTGAAGCTTCATCAGCCCATCACTGTGTCAAACTTTGTATGAAACGAATGAATAAGATAATGAAGGTTAATGAATGTGGCGCATTCAGAGGGCTCTGAAAAAAATCATAATTACACTACTATTATTCTTATAAAATGCATGGTTTACCTGGAGAAACGGCGAGCATGAGGAAGCACAAGAGGCCTCCGCTCAAAAGTGTAGCTATCACGGACACCTTTCGACCCAGAGCTTCCAACAGCCAGATGCAGAGTAAATGTGACGGGATTTCACTCAGTCCAAATATCAGCTGCGTGGTGAATATGTCCATCCCAAAGTTTCCAATGTTTAATGACAGACAGAAGTATGTGAGATTCAGTGCAAACCTGCAAAGTTGAGCAGATGATTACATTTTTGATTCTTTCGACTTCACATTGCAGCAAGACTGATCTTGTTTATCTTGAAGGTAAAATGATCTTTGATAATGAGCAGATCGTTTCAAAAATATCAAACAAACTTTTGTAATAGATAAAATGGTGAGAAGCTGATTGAGAAGTGCAGTTGGAACTTACCCTGTAAATAAAACCGTGAAAAAAAAGGTTCTCATCACAGGTGACTTGATAAGGGCCAGCGAGCTTTGTTTACCGACCAATTCTTTCACAGCAATCTACAAAAAAAACAAAAAAATGTTCTTATTGCCAGCATATCGTAAATGACTTAAGAGCAAAAACACAAGTTTTACAATGACATTAGAAGGACCTATGATCCCTTGTGCATCCAAGCCCCTAAAACACTAAAATGTTACATGTCAATGAAGATATTTTTGTTTGTTTGTTTGTTCTTTGTTTGTTTTGAACCTGTTGTCTGATCAAAATCTCTACTAGGATTCTTGAATTCCGCAAATTTATATTTTATAATTAAATAATTGGTCAATTTATTTAAGATGAATGTATAAAATGGAAATATTCCTGGAATTGGAAGAATCAATTTTTCCAAAATGAATGTGTTCGAAAAGGAGACGATGCTGTAATTACAAAACCTTTGCCCTAGGCATGAATCCATTAAACCCATCTTTATAGTTTTAAAAGTAAAAGTTACAAAAGGGTTATATGTATATAACAGTGACATCGCAAGATTGTCCGAACCGAACAAAAATTATCTGTTTCTTGACCTTTTCATGATGTAACAGATGTTATGTGCAGGGTGGTCTGGATTAACCATTGACCTGAGATAGTTGTTTGTGGTGCTGTGTAAAAGCTCTGCACCTTCTCCAGCATAGATTCAGGAACAGGACGCTTGTTGATGGCAGCCGCCTTCACCAGCAGAGCCTTGGCCTCTTCGGTCTGCCCTCTGTTCAGCAGCCAGCGTGCAGATTCTGGTATAAAACTGAATGGAACACAGACCTGTCAGCGTCTGCGCTCACAAAAGCTGCACAAAAAATGTAGGTAGTCACCAAATGTAAACCGCCGCCACAGCAAAAGGCACCGCAGAGATGATCTGAAACAGTCTCCAGTCTCTGACCACATAGACAAGACCAGCCAGGACACACTGACCCAACGCTGCTGCCAGTTGAGTCAAACATGCTCCCCAAGATCTTTTAGAAGCTCCGGTCCACTCTGTGACTAGATGGGAGATATTTTAACACGTCAACAAAAAACGCTCAAACTGGCTCTGGATAATGTTTTGCAAGTGCAAGAGATCATTGATAAACACGGTCTTTTGATCATCTGGACACTGAAGCACCAAGCATGTATGACAGAGGTCCGGTGGAGATGACCACGACATTTGCATTACCCAGAATAACTCCGTTTACTCGATAACCTCCGTAGCCGATGCCCAGAAAAAAGAAGGATGCCAGATATAGGTAGAAATTGGGACACAGTCCTGTCGTCAGCATGAACACCAGGTTCACGAAAACTGGAATCTGAGCCGCACATTTGCGACCAAACCTGGAGGAAGAAAAACAATTCGATATAATGAATAAAAAAATAAGCTAAAAAGCTAAAAAATAAGTTGTTTTGAGAGTTTCATACGATTCAGCAAATGGTCCAAAGAGGAGAGAGCCGGTTAAGATGCCAGCCAAGAGGACCGTTTGTGACACTTGTAATAAATGAGCATGCTCACAAACCAGATCAAACTGAAAATATATATATTTTCTTATTAATTTACACCTGATTTTTCTTTTTGGGCTAATAAATCAAGCTTACATCAGTCACTATGGTAGCGGTGTAGAGGGAGCTCTGGTACACCCATCCACTCTGACACCGGGTGGTCTCGTTGAGTCCATATTCTCTGATGTCGCTGATGTTCCAGTCCACAGGAGCGAACATCCGACAGCGACTGAAGCTCCCATCCTGCTCCCGGGGCACAGTCAGGTTCAGCTGCTCACCTGGACTCAGGTTCGGGTCTACTCTGAGGATCCAGTCTGTGTTACAGTGTCGCTCCGGATCTGACTCCACAAATATGACACTGGCAAAGTGAAAAGGCAAAAAGGTTGACGGGAAGCAAATGGCAAAAAGTAGTATCTTTTGAAATCTGCCAAAATCTCCAACTTGTTTTAAGATCTCTGCAAAGTCTGCCATGATGAGTGGAGCGAAGGAAACTGAGTGATGCTTGACAATGAACTTTCAACACAACTGGTTAATGGTTAAACCCTCAGCTGGCTGCATGACAGGAACCCCTCAGAGAGAAAGAAACACGCTAAGATAAAGATAATAAAAGGACGTAATCACATTATAAAAGAAAATGTAAAAAAAAAACTAAATACACAGGTTTTAAAAAACCTTACACCTTATGAAAATCTCCTTTAATAATTTTTTTTCATGTTGTATTAACCAAAATGTTTTCATTTTGACCATCCATATCAATGGTTCACAACTGGCATGGGTTTTGGGCCCCCATCTCCCTGGTATGAAAAACTGTTTTTTTCTAAATAAATAAATGAATCTAAAAGTATAGTACAATATAAATTGAGATGAAAGCCGTCAAAAATAGGACACAATTGTTGACACCCTTAACCACTTGTTCCCACCAGTTTGTTTCAGTCATATTTTTTAGAAACCTGCAATTGTTTGAAATTTGAAACAAATTGTGGAATAATGTTAATTTATTTTTTAATTAATGAAAACGTATTAAGCACATGTTTAATGTGTTAATGCTATGTAATGAACTTTAGCTCTGCCCTGCTAACTGGCTGAGGATTCCTGAACACGTCTGGATTAATCTATTTATTTATTTCTAAAATATGACTTAATCTGAGATTTAAAAAAAATCTAAGTTTGGGACTTTCTGGAGTGTTTTCGAGTCACAGGGTTGGACAGTTAGGGTTGGAAGTATCCTGTAGACTGAGGACTCTTGTGTATGATTGTATTTTCCATGTGTTGCTGCCGCAGTTTGTGACAGTACTGTTTGATGGTACTGAACTCAAGGTGGACTCAGCGTTGGACATCATTTTTGAACTGGTGAGGTAAGTTGTTTTAATGGACAGGGACAGCCTGTATATGAAGTTAAAATATATTAGAACTAAAATATTTTTATCTTAACTAACCAACTAGTTCAGATACTGTCGGACGAACGTAGCCAGGAATGACTTGATTACGATCTATATTCATGTTTTCAGATTGTACCAATACTGAACACATAATAAGCCACACCTTTCAAAACACTGACTAAACACTGACTGGAGCAACTCTCAGCTAATCCATAGTCATAGTTTTACAGATTACATCATGACTGCATAAACCTTTACAATAGACGGCCTGTATTGTTATGCAACAAGGTCACTTTTAACAGAAGGAGAGAGAGGGAGGAGGGAGGTCATGAACTCATTGTAATTTTTTTTTACCAACAATTACACTCAAATACTTTGAAAAAGAAAATCTATATGCTAGCGATATTCCTCAGTGATGTCACGTCAAAAAATACTCAAAAAACAGAATAATCCCAAACCCCGAAGAGAGGGAGGATGTGAGAGAGGAAACTGAAGTGGATTATTAACTAACTAACTATTGTTAAAAAGAGCTTCCTTGTTGATTAAAATGTTTGTGTTGGTTGGAGGTCTTCTTTTGCCCCCTTCAATTTGCAATTTACAAAATTATAGAAATATTAAATTAAATACAATTTCAGCGAAATTGGCTACATATGGATTATCATGGGGGGTGTCCATGGGCAGGCGCAAATTGACGCAGTGTCTAGTGCGATCGCTCACAGCAAGAAGGTTGCTGGTTCGCTTCCAGGTTGACAGGGAGCCAACGTGTGGCCTTTCTGTGTGGAGTTTGTAAGTAAGTAAGTAAGTAATATTTATTTATATAGCGCTTTTCCAGACCAGGGTCACAAAGCGCTTAAACAAACAAAACAATACTCAAAAAAGTATATACACAAAGATCAAGATAATACTGAGAACAACACAGGAGTTCCAGGAAAATCAAGGAAATGCCTGAACAAATAGAAACGTCTTAAGATGTTTCTTAAAGGAGTCAGTAGACTCCATCAAGCGCAAAGAGAGAGGAAGATTGTTCCAAAGCTTAGGAGCAACAGCCTGAAAAGATTTCTCTCCTCTGGTCCTGAACCGTGTGTGTGGAACCATCAGTAGATTCTGATCCACAGACCTCAGAGCCCAAGCTGGGGTGTAAGGCTGGATCAGATCAGTGATGTAAGGAGGAGTCTGACCATGAATAGATCTGAAAGTAAGAACCAGAATTTTAAAGTTGATCCTGACAGAAACTGGAAGCCAGTGAAGAGTTTTAAGGATCGGAGAAATGTGAGTTCTTCTACTAGAGCGGGTTAGAATTCTCGCTGCAGAGTTCTGAATCAACTGCAGACGAGACAGCTCCTTCTTGTTAAGACATGAAAACAAACTGTTACAATAGTCCAGACGAGAAGAAACAAACGCATGGATTACAAGCTCAAGATCATGTTCCGACAACATTTTCCTAAGTTTAGAGATTTTTCTCAGTTGAAGGAAACAGTTTCTGGTCAGTTTTCTGCAGTGTTTGTATGTTCTTCTCATTCATCTTGTCTGTTGCGTGTACCAATTGATTGATTGGGAACTTGGGGGAAATTTTCCTGCGACAGACTCCTTTCCAGGGTGTCCCCTGCCTCTCGTCCGAAGAAGCTGGTATCCATTTTTCATCAATTAAAGAAAAAATTGTCTGGCAATTGGATACCATCTAGTGACCAGTAGGTAAAGTTTAAGAGTGACTTTACGGGTTTAGACCTTGGTCAGGGTCCTCAAGTCTGCCCTCTTATCAACACCCTTACAGTTTTTTATCGTTACCATGCTCCCCTTACGATGTCTCAAGTGACCTCAAGTGGCAAATACTATCTTTTCAGCAGTGAGAGCCACTGTAATGCTAACTGATGTGCTAAGCTAGCACATAAACCAGATGAGAATTGAATCAAAAGTTAATTGAACTTTACAACTCAAAAATCTGAACTCTTCAGTTTTGTCAGTCTTTATTGTAGAAAATACATGAATACATAGTAAGATAAGCATTATACATAAGAAATCCAGGTTGTCATCAGAACATTCTTCAATAATGAATACACAAGTTGGTTTTAAAAACCATGTGCTTTTTGTGAAATGATGTTTGGTGCTGATTCTATGTGTGACTTGGTTTTGCAGAATGACTTCCATTCTTACAAAACTTCTCCAGCTGCTGCTGAAAGAATTGTCTTGAAACAGAAAATCAACGTTGACTCAAAATGATATCAATCTGATCTTAAAATTGACGACTGATGAGTTGTTTGAATTTTCATGAAATTGATATTTGAATGTGTTGCGATGAGAAGGTCAGAAGGTGACGCAAAAAGGCCCTGAAAACAAATGTGTTTTAGGTATCCCTTGTAAGTAAGTAAGTAATTTTTATTTGTATAGCGCTTTTCCAGACCAGGGTCACAAAGCGCTTAAACAATCAAAACAATATTCAATAAAGTATATACTTTAAAGATCAAGATAATACTGAGAAAGTCCCTGGCTTCAAGAAAGACATGCAGTTGATGATTTCCTTGACCTTGACCTAGAGACCCTGACCCTGAGATTATACAAGGGTCAACAAGCTAAATTTAATTTTAAAATGTTGATAATAAGTGGAAAAGTTGAAAAAGGTGGGGAAGTTTTTTTGTTTTTTTTTACATTTTCTTTTGTTTTTTTTACATTTTTATTCCCCATATTCAAACATATTCATTACATTTTATTAAACAAAAACAAATGTTACCTGTGACTAACTTGTTTTAAATAATAATTACACTCAATATGCCATTTTTGTGTAGTGTTGCTCTGTTCTACAGTGAAAATGTGAAGGTGAAAAGGTTGATAAACTCTGGGAAGGATTTTCAAGGCTTCAAGGATTGTGTTCTATACACAACAGCGAGTAACCTTAAAATCCAAATCATATTTTCTTCTGGAAAAAGATTCCCGTTTATCACATCCTGCCCCGGCCGGGGCACTAGGAAAATCGCCCTTCAGTCACATGGCAATATAAATGCAATCAGAAAGGTGTCGCTGTTTCCTGAAGGAGGATCTCGTTCAGCATCAATTTAAGATTAGAAGAAGAAAAATAGCTTGTTGTAAATATGTCTAGAAATATAATTTAGATTAAAAAAAAAAAGGTTTCATGTGACTGCAGATCCGTCACAGATTCAATAAGTTCTAAGCTAAGCTAATAAGTTGTCAGGAGTCGCCACAGTCTCCATGGCCTTGGCTCCGTCCTCGACTTCAGTCTAAAACAAAAGTGATGCAACTTTTAACTTCACTTCTTCTGTCAGATCCACTTATTCCTCTACATACCTGCACGCCCTGCATCTCTTCATCCATTTGGAAGACATCCTTCGGGGCGACAGGCAGAAGAGGAAGCGAATCACGCCCCACAGTAGGTTTTCCACTAAAAGCAAAATGACAATCATCAGTGAAATGATGTTCCATTAACATTTTTACTTTTGGATCGTCCGCTCTCACCTGAGGCTTTCAGCCTCTTCGGTGGAGTCGGGCAGCTCTCGGCGTCGGGTCTCGGGGAGCAGGTAGCACAGAGCGCCGCTCAGTGTGGTCAAGCTGCTGTAGCAGACGATGGGGAGGGACCAGTGGTACGCGGCCATCATGTTGACCGCTGGAGCCAGCGAGCCGCCGACTCTGCTGCTGATGGAGCCAAGGCCAGAAGCGGTTTGCCTGGAAAGATCGAACAGCATCTTACAAGTCTGCGCCGTCTTAAAGAGCTACTTCTATTTTCTTTTGAAATTATGGTTGAAATCAAAACAATGTTTTCCTGTTTTAATGGGATGTGGCCACAAACAGATTGAAAATAACCTTTTATGTTGTGCGTTGATTGTTAGCCTGAATTATGGGATTTGTCTCACCGGAATGATGTCGGGAAAAGCTCATTAATGTAGATGTTACAGATGGAGCCGGACCAGTTCGCCAGGAAACGTCCACAGGTAGCCAGGAAAGCCACGGTGAGAGATTTACCTTGGAGAGAGGATAAAGACAGCGAGAGTGAGACAGAACCAAAATAGTGATGGAATGACGAAGCTTCACTATAAAGTTTCTTTATTTTCTGAGCTCAGCAATGCTTTATTTATCAGCCTAAAAAGTATGGGATGTTTTTTCTCATTTTTGTTTTCAGTTTAATGATGTGTCAGGGTAAATATAAACTGAAGATTTAAAATTTAAGAGTTCAAAAGAATGTAGCAGGGCAATTTTTTGTAAAGTTAAACTAGGATCTTGTTTTACTACGATACGAGAATGGGTTATTGTGTGCTGCAATGTAGCGTGACTAACCAAACAGAAGCATCATGTAGCAGAAGAGGCCTCCTGTCAGCAAAGTTCCCACCAGTGAGAACCTTCTTCCAACGACTTCCAAGAGCCAGATGCACAGGAAGTGAATCGGGAGCTCGGTCAGACCAAAGATGAACTGAGTCAAAAAGATGTTCAGGCCCAAATTCGCCATGTTGAAGGAGACGGAGTAGTAGGTGATGTTAAGGGACAACCTGCAGAACAGCATGTTTTATTATTTCCATCTTAAGGAACTTGACTTTTAATTTAAAAGATTTAGTTACCAAGCAAATATGATGATGAAGAAATTCTTCCTCAGTACTGGTGATTTGAAAAGAGTGACGATTCCGCGCTTCTCCACTCTTTCTTGGACCTCAATCTGCGATGCAAATCTGACTTTATTACCAGAAACATGCACTCAATTTCTGTTTTATTGATAACATTACGAGTGACTATTGATACATGACAACAATTGTCTATGTCGAGTTAACTCAAAAAAAGAAATGTGAGGATTATTAAAACATTATCAGAAAGAAACAAGTTTTCCATGACATTTGAAAGTTAATATTTATATACAGGCTTGTCTTTACAATAATATTAAACCTGTCCAGGTTCAGGTATCACGTTATCATCCCATGAAATTGAAAAAGCAGTATTGATTATAAAATACTTAATTTGATCTACATTCTATTTTAAGATTCACAATTTATATCAATAAATATGTGATGACTTGAGCGAAAGGTCTCCATGTGTTAAAAGTCACATTAGATGGCAATCTTTACTTTAAAATGATGGGATGTTTAACAAAAAAGGTTTGGCCAAATATTATGTAAGAGTGCCATCTACTGGTCTCTGAAAATAAGACAAGACTGAAATATATTGAAATATACTAACTATACTATTTGTGGGTTTGGATATATGGAAACAGATATGGAAATAAACCCCAGATATCATCACTGTTAAGCATCAATGTTAATTAGAAAGGTTCATTTATTGTACTAAAATATGTGACTTCAATTTTTTTAAGAAATAGTTGTGCTTTGTAACACAAAAAGGACGGTGATGACAAAAAGACATTAATTGTTAAATAAAAAACAAGTTACATGAAAAAAAAAAGTTGAATAAAATTCAATTTCTTTTCAAAGAAGCTTTTGGTTGGATGTGACAAACATTTCTAGATGATCAGTTTTACCAGTTGGGTTTTTGGTATTGAGTTTGCAGAATAAAGAATAAGAATAAAAATGTGGATTGTATGAAGGAAATAATACATTTAGGATTTATATTTTTCTCTTAAAATTGGAATCATAATATTTTCTTTTTATATTTCTATTATATTTATGTGTGTCAGCTGCATTGATGCTTGTTGAATATGAGCAGGTCAGCACCGATGACAGTAGGGCCTCAGGGACAGGACGTTTGTTGTAGCCAGCCACTTTCACCAGCAGTGCCTTGGCCTCCTCGATCCGTCCTCTGTTCAGCAGCCAGCGTGCAGACTCTGGGATGAACCTGAAACAAAGCATCTCAGTGAATCACCTGCAAAATGGTAATCTAAAGTGGAAACTCACCAGATGTAGATGGATACCACCGCCAGAGGAACTGCGGTGATGATCCGGATCATCTTCCAGTCTCTGACCATGTACATCAGGCCGGCCAGGGAACACTGTCCCAGAGCGCTGAAGATCTGAGTAACACAGGTTCCCCAGGAGCGCTTGGACACTCCCAGCCACTCTGTGGCTACAAACACACACAGCAATACAACATTTTTTATTAAATAATAAATATGGCTTGGCTGTAGTGATGGTATAATGAAGCTTCATGAAGCACTGTACTCATAGTCCACTAGATGGCACTCTCTTTTTAAGCCAAGTGCACCATCTACTGAGTTCTGACAATAATGACACCTTTTCATAAAGCTTTATTTGCCCATCCTTATTTATACGCGTGAAAATGGGGCAAAATAAATGATGCTATTTAAATAACTTTATTTAATATTTACCCTTTAACCTCTAAAGATGATTCCATACAAATGGATGAAAATCTAACCAAAAAGTAATCCCAGCTTGGTTAGCCTAACCAATCATATATACTTTATTATAACGTTATATGTATGTTTTAGGTATGTTATTTAAAAAATGTACTATTTACTATATATACTATATTATGCATAATGCTGGCCTTTTAAAAGGACAAAAAAACAAATGATGAGTTCAGAGCCTCACGAAACAGTGACATCATTTGTTGATACAAAGATGAAGGGCGGTTTAATTCAATGGTTGTTTAAAGAGTGCAACTAGTGGATTATGACAATAAGGACAACGCTTCATAAAGCCAACGTCACCAAAAGTCGGTTTGTAGCTTTGATAGACTGTATTACATATTAAGTGTAAAGTAAAGGTAAGTACAATGAATCAAAGCATCATGTTTTCTCAATAATACTTTACCCAGGATGACGCTGTTGACCCGGTATCCTCCATATCCAATTCCGATAAGGAACTGGGCTACAAAGTACACGTACAAGTTGCGAATGAGAGCCGGTGCGACGGTGAACACCAGCATCAGGAGGACTGGTATCTGCATGGCACGTCTACGGCCGTGTCTGTCAGAAGCCGAAAACAATCACAATGAGTTTTTTGATTTGACTGAAAATAAACGTATCAAAAGGACACTTACGATTCGGCCAACGGTCCAAACAAGACAGAGCCGCTGAGGATTCCAACCATGAAGGTCGTTTGTGCGACTTGCACCATAAAGGAGCGTGAGCACACCATGTCAAACTGCAGGGAAGAGAAGTGTTAAAACAACTGTGTTGATTGGTTTGTCAATGATGTCAATCTCACGTCAGTGACTATGGTGGAGGTGTAGAGAAAGCTCTGGTACACCCATCCACTCTGACACTCGGTGGTGTCGCTGAGTCCATGTTCTCTGATGTCGCTGATGTTCCAGTCCACAGGAGCAAACATCCGACAGCGACTGAAGCTCCCATCCTGCTCCCGGGGCACAGTCAGTTCCAGCTGCTCTCTTGGACTCAGCTTAGGATCTGCGATGAGGATCCAGTCAGTGTTACAGTGTCGCTTGGGGTCCAACTGGATAAAGAACACGCTGGCAAATTGAAAAACTAAAATCAAGTTTGGCAGGCAAAGGGCGAATAAGATCAGCTTCTGGAATCTTCCAAACTCTCCGACAGCCCTGAGGATCTTTCCAAAGTCCGCCATTCTGAGTCGTATTCTTTTTCTCCTTCTTCTTCTTCTTCTTCTTCTTCTTCTTTGTCTCCTTCTTCTTCTTCTTATCGGTATCAAAATCTGAAACACCTAAGAGCTTGCACCAAGCTTACATTTATAGTTTCAGTTTGAAAGCTGTTTTTTGAGGTGTGACCTGATCAAAGTCCATCAAAGTCTTTGGAAAATGTTTTTCGTTCAGTTACTTAGTTCTACAGCTGCTTCACATAAGAAAGCATCAACCTTTTAACCTTCCTATTGTCTTAGGTTCAAGGTCTTAATGTCCCTTTGCTTACAGAAAAACATACGCAAATGCAGGTCGTTCACCTTGACCCAGAGAAAAAACAAGGGTTAAAGTGAAAAAAAAGTCTCTTTACACTTCCTTTTCCAGCTTTTTAATTGTTTTGAGCAACCATTTTAATAAAACCTCCCACCATTTTAAAGCCAAAAGTGCCACCACACTGTTTCATGAAGCTTCATAAGCCACCATGCTTTATTTATAGGTTTTGCTTGTGCCATAGTTCGACATAGAGATACTTGAATAAAAAAAATGAGTATTTATCACAGAAGGAAGTTTAATCAAAAACATCAAATCACATTAAAAAATAAAGTTCTGAAGGTCATAGCCAGAGTGAAGAAGGAAAACTAGAGTTTGGTTGATTTTGGTACATAAAGATAAGCCAGGTGGGATGAATTCTCCATCTTCTTGGTGTTTCTGAAATGCAATAAATAGTTTTCTGATGAATTGTTCTCGAGCTTTGAAATACAAAATTAAAGAAACACAGTGGAATTCTTCCACGAAAATGATTACCTGGCCCCTTCTGCCTCAGTGGTGTTGTCCGGGAGTTCCTTTCTCCTGGTTTCCGGAAGTAAAAACACCACAGCGCCACTTACAATGGATAGGCAGCTGAAGATAATGATGGGTGCTGACCGATGGTACACAGCTAGCATGTTGACGGCGGGAGACAGAAGTCCTGCTACTCTAAAGGAAATGGAACCCAAGCCCACGGCTGTCTGCCTGAAATACAGGTTTT
This sequence comes from Callionymus lyra, assembly GCF_982586985.1. Lineage (NCBI taxonomy): Eukaryota > Metazoa > Chordata > Actinopteri > Syngnathiformes > Callionymidae > Callionymus > Callionymus lyra. The sequence continues at coordinate 3,707,937 of NC_141833.1, forward strand.
TAGAATAGTCGCCATGAGGGAAAATATTGATCAAATCTGACAACCAGCTAGAGATGGGCTGATGAAGCTTCATATAGCATTTTATTTTTCGACCAGTAGATCTTGTAGATTAAAATAAATGTTTTTCTGTGCTTTAAAACAGTAGGTTAAAGCCATAGGTAAGACAGTGAAGAGTGACATCTAGTGGACTCTGAGGATGATGCTTCATGAAGCCTCACTAGCCCATCTTTACACAAGCACAACACATTCATGTCTCTCGTAAACGTGTAAAGTTTCAAACCTGACAGAAGTGGGAAACAGCTCCTGAATGTAAACCATACAAACCGACCCGCCCCAGTTTAGGAAGAACTTCCCGGCAGTTACGAGCGCTGTGATCGCCACAGCATTTTCTGCAAATGAAGATGTAGCTTTCAGAATATCAACTCAGTGATGTTCTCTGGAGGAGGTTCACCTTGTGGAAACGCCAGAGTCAAGAGGCAGACCAACCCTGCCGCCAGCAGGGTCAGGATCAGGGACAGTTTTCTCCCGATGACCTCCAGAAAGAGGATGCAGAGCAGGTGAGCTGGTGTTTCGCAAGCTCCGAACAGCAACTGCACCACGAAAATGCTCAGACCGAACTTCCCCACATTCAGAGTGAGGCAGAAGTATCCCAAGTTAAGAGAAAACCTAGTCAGAACATCCAATTATTCTTAAGAACATACAATCACAGTTGTGAAAGTGAGTCACTCACCAGGCAAAACATATTATGACCAAGTATTTCATCAGTATCCTTGAGTTAAATAGAGCTCTAATTCTTCCCTTTTGGATTGATCCTACTTCCTTCACCTGGAAAGAGGAAGGACATGCTGTAGAAGTAAGTACGCAATGGACATGAGTCACTCAAACTTTGGACCGGGTCTATCTTTCTGAACATGTAAGTGTCCTGCATTGCTAGCATTAAGACAATACAGTACATCACAAACTAGTGTTGGAGTGATGAAGCTTCATGAAGCATCATCCTCATTCTCAGAGCCCACTAGTCAGTCTTTCCCCAATAATCTTTGCCTGTGAGCAACTATTTAAAAAAAAACATCCCAGCATTCTATAGCCAAGAGCGCCATCTACTGAACTTAGAGAATGTTGACACTGTTTCGTGAAGCTTCATCAACCCATCACTACCACAAACCCCAGGAAGTTGATCTATGACAAGACAACCGCTGACCTCCGCCAGAGAAGCCTCTGAAATCTTCTTTTTATTGATTTCAGCAACTTTTCTGATCAACGTTTTTGCTTCTTCAGTCCTTCCTCGCTCCAGCAGCCACCTGGCGGACTCGGGGATGAACCTAATAGAACCAAATTTGAGTAACAACAAACCGACAACACAATGCCCAAGATACATTCTTGAGAAAAATACTCTGCCGATGGTATTTAAAACCCCATCAGCAGAAAGCTAGAGTCGGCAGAAGTCCAGGGAATCAAAATACTACCTGATTGGAACCATAGCAGTGAAAACAAAAATGCAAATTTGAATCCCTCTTTTTTAATTAACACAAGCAATATTAATGATAAAGGACAACTAATGTATTGATTTGAGCGTCTCTTAAATTGATCTTATACGTCTATTGTACTCATCAGTATGTGTCTGTTTGTACAAAACTCTCTTTTCATTGAAATATTTACATTAGAAAGTGAGCCTAAGCCCCGCCCACTGAAAAAAGGCTTCACTTTACTGGAGATAAAAATCTTGTTTACAATAACCACGCCCACTCTACTGTGATTGGTCAAACATCAAGGTTTGTCACTGCACGTCATCAATTCCCTAAATCTCCACCTTCAAGGGACTTGTTGTATAAACAAAGCGGGGCATGATTACAGCTTGCAGGAGGAGTAAAGCCCATTATTATGTCATAATGGACTCTGCTCTTGTAACCTTTATAAAGTATCTTCAAAACATTACATCTTCAAAGGATTGGTCTTAAGAACACTTTTTCCTGGTGCTTGTTTTGTCTTAGTGGCCTATGATCTTGTTCTTTGAACAACATAGCAATACCGAAGAAAGCAATATCTTGAAGTGCCATGCTGAGGAGACTTTATGAAGCATTGTCCTCCTTTTCAGATCCCACTAGATGGTGCTCTTTGCTGTATAATTTTTGGCTTTAAGCATATTTTTTTAAAGGATCTTCTAACAATTTCTAGGCGAAGAGAACCTGAAACTGAATCAACCTGGGTTCTAATTCTGGAAATACTTTATTTGATTGTTTCTGCCTAGTAAAATCATTTGAATTTAGATAGATAAACTTTATTTGTGGCATTTAGATCCTTCAGGGAGGTTTGCACTGACTCTATGCTTTGTGTTTGTCATTGTTTTTGTGAATCTCTATGACGCCAGTGCTTCTAACAATTTTGGAAGTCAATTAAAATGGCAGTTTATCACTCTGAAGAACACAAATCTAGGATAAAAAGTAAACCTATAATTTAGGAACAGGATGGCATTTACGAACCATATATATATGAAAACAACAGCCTGCAGGCCAGCAATGACAAACTGTGTGATCCGCCAGTCACGGATAAAATAGACGATTCCAGCCATGGCACACTGACCCAAACAGGCGAACATTTGACCCACGCAGGTGGCAAAGGAGCGTTTAGTGACTCCGATCCACTCGGTACCTGTGAGGAAGGAGAGAGACTAAAGTTCAACAACGATCTGCTGCAGGTGAGATGAAGTGACAACAGTTCTTACCTAACACTGTGGCATTGATTCGATATCCTCCAATCGCAGATCCAATGATGAACTGAGCCACCAAGTAGATGTAGAGGTTTGGAGACACAGCAGACACGATGACAAATAACAGCATAAGCACCGTGGGGATCTGTGTGGTTCTCAGGCGGCCGTACCTGAAGCAAGGAAATGGAGGTTTGTACTTAATAGCAAAAGTGTTTTGGATCTACACTTTTCTTTCATTTTAAAAAATTGTTTGCGTTTAACACGATAGGGAATTGTTGCTATCCACCTGAACACCAAACTTTATGACATTCACATGCCAACCGATCATGACCACGTACACCAGGGTTGTCACACTTGCAGGCCAAACTAAATGTATATTTTCCTAAAAAGTAACTACGGTTTTGATATTGTCTTTCATCCTTTGAGCGGCAAGTAATCTTAATTATCTCTGTGTTTGTCCTTTTTAACCAAACAAATCCTTTTCCTTCAACATTCATTCTATTCCAGCTACTTCGGGAAAGAAGCGGGGGACACCCTGGACAGGACGCCAGTCTGTCACATGACACACAAAGACACACAATTATTCACGCACAAACCTATGGACAATATCAGTTTTACTCATATGGTTGATATCCACAATCTCTGTCTCTTATCTGACTTCTTCATAGGTCACCATATCAACATATACTTTGATTTGAACTCCAGGACAACCATCTTTGGGAACACATAAAACGACCTGGTCCCCCAGACGTGTGGTTTACACTGCTGCAATTACACGGTCCTGCTGGTATGAGCTGTTCAGTCATGGTGATGCTTTACCTATTCCTGACCTTCTCTTTCTTAAGTGCCTGGTAACTTGATTCATAAGGTTCTTTCTATGAAAACCATCCGGCCATTTGTCCTCTAACACATAAACATGAGCTTTAACTCTGATATTCTCAGTAATCAGTTACCTAGTATACAATTTGAATAAAAAAAAAAGGTTGCAAAATAGAGGGACCATTGATGTTTTCTTACGATTCAGCAGGAGCTCCAAACATTAATGATCCAGCAAGAAAACCAGCCATTATGATTGTCTGTGTCACTCCAGCCATGTTGGATTTGTCACACACCAGATCGAACTGTAGAAAGAAGCAGAGGTTGAGCCTCAGCGACACACAATGATGCAGCAGGACTCACGTCAGTCACGATGGTGGAGGTGTAGAGAGAGCTCAGGTACACCCATCCACTCTGACACGCCGTGGTCTCGTTGAGTCCATATTCTCTGATGTCGCTGATGTTCCAGTCCACAGGAGCGAACATCCGACAGCGACTGAAGCTCCCATCCTGCTCCCGGGGCACAGTCAGGTTCAGCTGCTCACCTGGACTCAGCTTTCCATCTGCCCTGAGGATCCAGTCTGTGTTACAGTGTCGCTCCGGATCTGTTTCAACAAATAGAAAACTACAAAAATAAAGGGGTAGGATGAAATTAGGAAAAGCTAGTCCGAGAAGAATGAGCTTCTGGAATAATCCGAAATCTCCGATGATCTTCAGGATTTCCCCGAAAGCCATGTTGTTCCTGTTCAGGCGAGCGGTGCTCAAGGACTGATTTAGACTCTGGCAAAAGTGCAAATCAATGTTTGACAACCTGTCTGTGGTCAGTAACTAAATGTGAAGAAGGATCACATATCAGGGACAAATATAAACCATGTGTGATAATACCTGACCTGCCAAAAATGATGTGAGCAGGGCCTCCCCTCGGTGTGCATGTTTACCTTCTCGTCGTCTCACTGCAGAAACATCAATATTGAACTTCTGAAATGTCTTAAGCTAACAATAAAAGCTTGAGTGGAAAGTGAAGGTGAAAATGTGTCAAAAAACTTGTTGTGTCACTGTTTTATTTGTGGGGGCACAGGTGCTCCACAGTTTTCTTGTTGAAAGTGCACTATTGTTGTTATGATCCTCAAGTCTTTTGGACGATTGTTTTGCAGATGCTTCTCGTCAACTTTCTCTATCACCAACATGTCATCCAGATATAGATCTAAATGTTCTTGAGAAAATTCACACGTGTATGGTGATGTTTTTAGGGAAGTTCACGGAACTCAAACAGAGAAATCCAAGAGCCAAGTAGAACAAAACAAAAGTTAATTTACAGGAGAAGCTAGACAATGGTCAACAGGATGGCTCGCTTTACTATAATTGATAATTGATCATGTTTGCGACACCCAGGAGAATACACCATGAGGGGAAGTATTTTTGCAATGACTCTGCAAAAAAATGTTTAACATGAAGTCAGTAACTGGGTGTGAAAGAAAAGCGCAGGCAAATGTAAGTAAGTAAGTAAGTAAGTAAGTAATATTTATTTATATAGCGCTTTTCGAGACCAGGGTCACAAAGCGCTTAGACAATCAAAACAATACTCAAAAAAGTACATACTTTAAAGATCAAGATAATACTGAGAACAACACAGGAGTTCGAGAAATTCAAGGAAAAGCCTGAACAAATAGAAACGTCTTAAGGTGTTTCTTAAAGGAGTCAGTAGACTCCATCAAGCGCAAAGAGAGAGGAAGATCGTTCCAAATCTTAGGAGCAACAGCCTGAAAAGATTTCTCTCCTCTGGTCCTGAGCCGTGTGCGTGGAACCATAAGTAGATTCTGATCCACAGACCTCAGAGCCAGAGCTGGGGTGTAAGGCTGGATCAAATCAGTGATGTAAGGAGGAGCCTGACCATGAATAGATCTGAAAGTAAGAACCAGAATTTTTAAGTTGATCCTGAAAGAAACTGGAAGCCAGTGATGAGTTTTAAGGATCGGAGAAATGTGAGTTCTTCTACTTGAGCGGGTCAGAATTCTCGCTGCAGAGTTCTGAATCAACTGCAGACGAGACAGATCCTTCTTGTTAAGACATGAAAACAAACTGTTCCAAACGAGAAGAAACAAACGCATGGATTACAAGCTCTAGATCATGTTCCGACAACATTTTCCTAAGTTTAGAGATTTTTCTCAGTTGAAGGAAACAGTTTCTGGTCAGTTTTCTGCAGTGTTGAACTAGAGACATGTCTTTATCAAATACAACACCCAGGTTTCTCAGGCTCAGTTTGACAGACTAACCTAAGTCACCCAAGTATTGACTCAACCCTGGAATCTTATCATCAGGAGCAATCACCAGAGTTTCAGTTTTGTCCACATTTAGCTGTAAAGTGTTTTCACTCAGCCATTGTTTGATTTCTAGCAAACAATTGACTAAGCTGTTCAGCCTTTGGGGCTCAGTTGAATGTATGGTTGTCAATAATTGAGCTGCAGCTGTTTGGCCAGTTAAGAAGGTCTCCTGATATCAAGATTCGGAATCCATTTCTTCCTCACAATTTAACAGATTAGCTTTGAAAGAGAAAAATCTTATAATTGCAAGATGAAATATTAGAAGTCCTTGTGGATTAATGTTAAGAAGATATTGAGAAGTTAACTAGTCACTTATTTGCAACAGAAAGAAAAAAAAAGTAGTTGAGCAGTGACTAAGCAGAATTGGAAAGTACTCTGGTCAGAACTGGACTTGAGTTAATGTAGATTTTATCCCTTACATTTTAAGAACCTTCCTTTTGAATACTGGAAATATAATTGATATTATTGATAAGTGAATGATTGTGAATGTTTTGAAATATTAGTTTTACCTTTAATTTAAAGCAGCTCTGGGTAGTTTTGGGTAATATTTTTGTACTGAAAAAACTTGTGATGACACATCAACTTAAAACTAGTTGAATGACTCGTATACTGTGACTTGAGGGTGTTGTATGATTTTTATTTTCACTGTAAAACTTGGGGATGGTGTGAACAGCTGGTTGTGGTGGGGGGGAGGGGCAAATTAAGGTACAAAAAGTTAAAGTTATGTTATTTACAAAGCCGTCATAACATATTTCATTATCCACAATCTGATGTATTACCTCATGGGTATCCATCCTTCATTCAGCCAATGGAAGTCTGGAAACAGAAAATTCATCCAACTGCTGCAAACCAGGACGTTTAGCAAGTGCTCATGGGAAATGTGGTCCCCCGTAGGGCTAAACATTACCACTTTAGTCCACTGGCGTCGCTCTACTAAAAATCGCATAGAATCGCTTTAATAGAAGCCAAAAACCTTTTTTTATTATTATTATTTTTATGATAAAATGGAGATTTCAACTAATGAAAAACTCCAACCATCCTGACTCACTCACATGTTTCAAGTGTTGAAGTCTTCCTCTCTAAGATGCAGTAAGTTTCCCAGCGAACGAGAAGTTACGAGAGCGGACCTAATTATGACGTAATAACGGACTTCACTCCTCCTCCAGCCCGCTTTGTTTATACAACGAGTTCCTTGGAGGTAGAGTCTTCCGGGATTGATGACACACAAACCTCGATGCTTAACCAATCACAGCAGAGTTGGTGTGGTCATGGTAAACACGATTTAATCTCCAGAAAAACAAAGTGTTTTCAGTGGGCGGGGCTTTAGCACATTTTCTAATGTAAATATTTCAATGAAAAGAGAGTTTTGTACAAACAGACACATACTGATCAGTTAAATAGAGGTCCAACATCTATTTTAGAGACATTCAAATCAACACATTAGTTGCTCTTTAAAAAGTTGCTAAAAGACAAAGATTATACCTGAAGATAGTTGTTTAAACCCTGAGCCTGGAAAATAATCGTTTCATGAAGCTTTATCAGCACATCACTACTAAGAGTTTAAGCAGGTAGGATCAGCGCTAAATTCATGAGACAATTCTGGAGTGTAATGATTTACCTAGCTCAGTAGATGGCACTGTTGTCTGGAAAAACAGTTTCTCTAAGCTAAAGAAAAAGTACCATCTAGTGGGCTCTTCAAATGAGGACGATGCTTGGTGAGGTTTTATCCACTCATCACTACAGTAAGTCAAGTCCTCTCTAGCGTTGGACTTCTTTCCTTTGTGATTCTACTTCATCTTTGGAGCTTTAGTGACACTTATTTGCATCAAAACACATCTTGTAACTTACCAGATAATGATAAATCAAACAGTAAATGCAATGAAATAAAAACAACAAGAGAGAGAGCAAAGTAAAACTAATTGTTTATTTTTCATACATTGGCCTTCAGAAGTGAAAAATGCATCAAGTTAATAGTGACAAATCTCTAAGGTGCTGATAGAACAAATCAAGTGAGTGTTTAGTGATGCGGGCACGACTCCTGCAGTGGAAATGATTACAAAACAAACTGTGGAGAGACGAGTCAGCATCAGTATTTACAAGAGAATGGATCTAAACATGGACATGGTCAAAGTCAAATGGAAAAATAAGTGTGACGGTGCCTGGAGGGGGAATCAAACGTACGTTCACAACATCTGAACAAACACGATTTACATTAGAACTGAGCGCAGCAGCAGCATACAACCGCACTGGGGGAGACCAGGGGGGGTTGGAAAGCACAAGAGAACATAAAAACAACTTTGAGATTTTGGTTCACCAAGAGGACCAGATGCCAGCAAGCTTTTTACACAGAAACACAGCAGGTAACAGCAGCTACAGCCAGCTGAGTGGAATGTTTTTCTCTTAGAACATCACACCCTCGCTATCTGGTCTTCAGAGGATGCATCCTTTACACCTGTATTTTAAGCTTAACAGCAAAGATACGGCCCTGAAATATTTTTTAACGAAGAATAATGTAACCCTTGTCCCCTCAATAACTTCACCTCAAATGTAATGTGCACTTAAATCCCCGCATTTCTACCCATTTACAGTTTGTTTTAAGGAAACTGTAGCAGTAACTGACCAGTAAACTTTGCATATACACAGTAACTTGGTTGATCTTTTGACAAGTAGTTTGTATTTTTAATAATAATCAATTTGATCAGAAATATACATTTTATTTTCGCTTTATTGCTTTCAAATGCACAATTATGTGTACGCTCACTAAAACTCTATTGTCAATACTCACTTTAAAAGGTAATAAAACGTAAACTGTCATTATTGTATCGTTTCCAACAATCTGGGAAAATCTAGGATCCAAATTTGAATCAATACCAGGTGGTTTTATCCAACTTTTTTTTTTAAAGTGGGTCGAACTGTAGTTTGAATAAACGGTCCAGCACTCAGGATTTCTTCCATGCTTGAACAGACTGGGATCTAAAGTGTTCTGATGCTGACCTGGGACTACACTGGAAGCACTGTACGAAGAAGAAAGGATCAGGCAAGTGATCACATGGTGCGAACAGACAACTATTGCATAGAATGAATGATCAGGAACGATGATTTGAATAGTCAAAAGTAGAAACGTCATCAGTGTAGCTCTTTGGTTTGGACCACTGATGCTTCAGACAAAAGTCTAGTTTGATCAAGAATAGATAAGTAAGTCGATTGCATCTCCTCTGATATGATTTCAACGGTTACAGCCCATAATCACGGATTAACAGCCATCAAATAGCACTGGGGGCAACTACAGCTAAGGCTTGATCCCACTCCTCAGGTTAAGATCAAGTGCCAGTTAGAGATGGCACAACACTCTTGTGGCACAGTTTTCTTATCAAAGGCAAATCTTCCAGTTCCGACAGGACACGGCGGATTGTGCTTACCAATGAAAAAAGATCAACGTATGGAGTCGTCATGTATGATTGCATCTCTTCTCCCATTCATAAGCGCACTGTAAACGTTTCTGTGATCGGCAAAGACTTGTCGAGTCCTGCGGTAGAATCACACCCCTGCTGGCTTCCTCGTCCCCCTCCTCTCTTTGGCAGTAGTGGTACCTTAGAATCAGACTCAAGCACAGCTCTGCGGAAGCTCGCCTGGTCTTAGATGATGCTCAGCTGTGCAAAGCCGATGAGTTTAATGTCGTCGGGGATCTCGGACTCCTCCACACCAGAGGCCTGAGGACCAGGAAACAGACGTCAGACCAGGTTCACCTTCAAACCACTTTTCTAGGTCGATCTTACCAGTTTGAATGTCACATTGTTGTTACTGTGAGGGTCATCCACAATCTTTTGCAAATTGGCAGCAACTAAAATTAGAGGAGAAAAAAAGCATTATCAAGATTCTCAATGCAAAACTCAATGCAAAAGATGAAAATAAATGAAACAAGAGCAGAAATTGATATGTAAATATCTCCAGTTAGAATCTGATAACAAAGGTGAGGTCAATATATTTACAAATTATTTTCAACTGCTTGGTTTCAAATAATAAACATTACATTCTGAGAAATCGTACTTTTAAAAGACGCCCTAATGAATGTTTATGAATCTTATGATCTCTACGTTATGGAAGCACAATAGTCATAGTGCAATGAAGTGAAAGTTTATTTTCTACTTTCAATGATAATATTACTTGTTAACCTCCATTCGAGTGTACCAAGAGTACACAAGCTTTAATAGAGAGTAAATGTCAGAATGGGCTATATGTTGCATAATTAAGTCTTATACACCCACGGAGTCTTTAGCAAACTGTTTGTTTCATATATACGTATAAGATCGGATCCGAGTTTTCTGCATTGCTCATGAATCCAGAACAGGTTTTCAGTAGCCAAGAGCTTTATGTGCAAAACTGAACGTAGATTTATTTCTGCTTCATGAATGACACTACATGTTTATCTTGTCTGTTAAACACAGTACAGTTTAGATGTTTGACAAATGTAAGCAGAAGTTTTTTTATAGATCCGTGCTCAAAAATATAAATCGAAATAGATTAACCAATGTATTCATTTGTGAAGTTGTCCTGAGATTGGAGACCAGACACACTGGTGGATTTAAGCATCTGTAACTGTGCATCATGCAACTATTCATCTTCCCATGCATGAGTCCAGTTAGAAGCTACTTACCAATGACCAAGTCTCTACCATCAACCAGTCCAGCCGAGACCAACTCCTGAGAGACTCCGTCAGCGGAGTCTGACAACGGTAGAGAGGAACATGAGACCGGACATTTATACTGAGAAAGAAAAGTGCACAAATCCTACCTCTGCCTGACATGAACTCAAACTTGATGTCGTTCAGCTCCTTCTTAGTGTTCCGCAATCTCAGGACCAGGCGGATGGGGATGCTTTCATCGCTTGCTTCCACTACCTGTAACTGTATTTCAATAGAGCTTTAATAAAAGTGAACATTTGAAAACCTATTTGTGACCCATTTTAAATTACTTAAATTCAAATACCCTTTCTATGTTATTTTTCCTTAAGATATGGTGATATGCTAGAAACTACTTAAAAGAACATCCAGGTTGTTTGAACAGATATTTCACCTGTGCAATCGGAGCATGTAAGGGGCTCGCTGGTTGAGCCTGTGGCACCGTGTCTTGTCCAGCTTGGGCCACAAAGATCTCACCCACTGAGACTGGAGGCAGGAGGGACCCGGGGGAGCCCTCTGTTGGTGGGAAAAGCTAGGAAGTATGACAGCAAGTTAGTGATGCTGTAGTTGGCACCACATGCTCGTAAGAAAAAAGAAGAAGAAGAAGAGAGACATGCAGATCCCCTTCCCCCAGCCAGACATTATAATGAATCAAGATTTCTCAGTCATGTCCACTACTTTTGGACTCACCTCATTGTTCTGGGATCCGTCCCTCACCCTGGGTGACTGTAGAATGGACATGACAGATTGTCAAAATTAAAACCATGCAGTACTTTCTTTCACCCAAAGAACAAACTTCAGTAAGACAGGATTAGGAACAGGTTCACATCCGTCACAATTGAGAGGAAAGCTGGATAAACATCCCACAACCAGATTGATTTAGGGCCACGCTGGAATATCATCGTCACTTTATTTGATTTGACGGTTTCCATTTGCATGCCAACACAGCTTGGTTAAACCACAACACTGCACCAGACTGACATGGAAATAGTACAGTAGTGATGGACTGATGAAGCTTCATGAAGCAGGGTCGTCATTTTCCAAGCACAGTAGATGGCGCTCTTTGCTTAAATATTAATGGAAGTTTGAATGAGTTGATCAAAGCCCAAGATTATACAGCAAAGAGTGACACATATTGGGCTCTGAAAATGAGGAAAATGCTTATTTTTCATCTGCACATCACTGCTGTATAGATCATCCATTAGAAACCACATACAATGATTTGATTGGGTGGTTTCCTGGTATGTGGGCTCAAAATCAGCCCCCAAAAACATCTAATTTACATTGATCATTATTGCATAAATAAATATTGTTGCAGGGGTTCATGTAAATGAAGATTTTTTAATGTGAAATTATTCAATCATTGTGTCATCTCAGGTATTAGTAATAGTACATTTTAATAGATTAGGTTCACATAATGTTAATGAAATCTTTTTTTTTTCTTTTTTTTTATTAAGATATGAGAATTTGTGATTTTTAGATGAGATGTATACAAAAACATTGTTATAAATTGTAATTTTAAAAAGCAAAAGAATTTGGAAAACAGAGAGTGTTATGTGAATATATTTCCAAGCCAATTTTGACAGGTTCAATTGTCCCTCCATATTTTCAAATTTTAGAAACATGATTTACAAAAAGAAAACGCATGGCACCATTTCAAATAAAAATGACATGACAACTGTATCATGCATGTTTTCTCACCCGCAGAGCTGCCACAGCAGCTTTTCCCTCCTCACTCTCCTCATCCAGCTCATCGTCACTCCATTCCCATCCACCATCCTCCGTCTTGTGGAGGCGGCCACTTGATCCCGGCACCCGTCTAACCTGCGCAGTTTAGTGACATCAAAACACTTTTAGCTTTATCTCACTCATGAATGGAAGCAGAGATCACTATATTAACAGGCACTGAACCTTTTTCGATCGCTCAGATATAGAAGGTCCTTTTTGGAGGAGCCTTTCGAACAAGTAGTCATTGCTCTAGAAGAGAGAAAAGTGTGAGACAACATATATTGCACAGATTAAAACTAATAATGTCATTCACAGCTAAGAGATTTGTGACTTAATTTAGAATAGTTCTACCATTAAACCAAAAGTCTTTCAGATTCTTTCGATTCTTGCAATGTACTGTGGCTGACAACACTTTCCTAAATGCATTTCCTTACATGACTACACAACCTTTCTGTACCTTTTTTATTGTGTCAAAACGCTTAAAAAAAAAACATAAACCCTAAATATTGAAGTGACCCAGTCAACCAGGGGGCAGAATATTTTAAGGACTGACTACCATCAAGAGTTACATCTGTAACCTTCTTCGCTTTTTGCCAAAAAAAAGAAAATGGCAAAAAAAATGTGATAAAGACTCACCTTGGCTTTTGTGAAGAATTTGTGCTTGAGTAACTCGGCTGCCGTTGGCCTAAAAAGAAATAGTTTTAAATAAGAGATGCAAAAAAAGAAGAAACAATCAAAACAAAACAAAATAATGGAAAAAGGGAACATTTCAGAATTTACCTTTTTTCAGGATCTCTTTGTAAACATAAGGAGAGCATCTTCCTGAATGACTTGCCATACTTCTTTACCATCTCCTTGTCAGTGATGCCAGTCTCCAGGCAGGGCGGGTCGTTCTGCAGGGTTAGCATCAACACCTGAACAGAAAGAAATCAACACTCAGTCATGACAGTCTGAAAAAGTCCTTCAAGTCATTCAATTATCAGATATTTTATAAAAGGCAGCTGGATTATTAATTTTAACTTGTTTACTCCCAAATGACTGAGCATTTACTGTAGTGATATTTCTCATTTAAATGATTCTTGAAAAACAATAAAAAGGTTCTTCTGAAACAATTGTTCAGGGTTTATTGAAATCTGTTTGCATTTAAATGTAAACAAATCTTTATCGTAAAATAGTTGTGCTTGCCAGGTTTCATGGAGTTTGTAGATCAGAGACAATTATTATAGTGCAGAGAGTGCCATCTACTGGCCTTTTAAAATTATGACACTGAATCATGATTCAGCTGCAAGAAAATATTTGTCTGATGTACGATGAATACCTATTATAAATTTCATTTATTCAGTATAATATTCTTTTAAAAAATAAAGCTTTTGTATTGTTTAGATGATTGCAATTTTTACTTTGAAAGCAACAAAATTCAAAAAAGTAATGTGTTGCTCTTTGACTTCATTTATGGGGCCTTGTCTTCAAATATATTTTAAAGCTAAAAAGCCACACTTTTGTTGTTGTACAGATTTTAAAATATGTTACTAGTCCAACTCTATCTCATTTTGTTTGGAACATGTGTTTTTGTGGGTATTTATTAATGAAAAATATTTCTTATTTCAATATTTTATTAATAGTTGTATTAATAAAAACATATTATTGATACTGAAACTTTATTAATTATTATTTACATTACATTTTAAATGATATAATAAACAATTACAATTCTGGCTTTTTTTAAATGTCAACAGATAACATTTGTTTCCTAACCACATGTTTTGCTTAAAGTGAGTCTTTAAGTTTTTATTTTTTAAAAAGTCAATCACAACAGTCCCTTTATATAATGTTTCCCCATAAGAAATATATATATACAAGTATATGGACTACTTTGGGTCATTCTTTTTCTTTAATTCTTAGGACTAAGGGTGGTAAAATATACGAGTTTCACCTTCATTGGAGGGTATTTATGATATGGAGCAGCCCCTGTTGCCAACTCAATAGCTGTGATCCCAAAGCTCCAGATGTCAGCTTTAAAGTCATAGCCGTTAGTCTGTGAATTGAAACAGAGCCTTGTTTAAAATCATCCTCAATGGGGAAAAAAAGAACACATGCGGAATCATAAGAGGATCTGACCTGTTCCATGACCTCTGGGGCCATCCAGCAAGGCGTCCCCACAAAAGTCTTCCGGACCTTGTTTCTAGTCATGTCTCCTCCAGCTGCTAGAAAGGCACTCACACCAAAATCTGAAAGACAATAAACAGTTTTATTTTATCCCCATTGTTAAACCTGAGAACAAAAAAAATTAAATTAATGAAAAAGTTTCAAAACCATGAATGACCAATAAAAAAACAAAAACCAAATAATGGAGTTTATTAACTTGAATTATTTAACCCATTTCAATGTAATGTTTGATCACATAAAAAGCCAAGGGGGAAGTTCAATGTTGTCACTTCACTTCTTCCCCCTCCTGTGTTTTGGCATTTATACTGAATATTGTGGAAAAACTATACATGGAAGCACAATGCATTATTGTATACATACACTGTTGAATTAATGTACTGACCAAAAACATTGTTAGACAAAGGAAACAAATGGAGAGAGGAAGTTACTGTACCAGCAATTTGCACAGAGCCATCGTCCCCAAGAAGGATATTTCCAGCCTTTAGATCACTGCAGAAGAGGAGCAGAAAAAACATGAACCTTCAAAAGGTAAAGACTGTAACAAAAGCTTGTCACCATCTTCAAACTTCAGGGGAGAACAAACATACAATTCAAACAAGTAGCTCTTTGATCTGCCGAGAGAGTTAAGAGACTGGTTGTCAGGTGGCTTTTCGATATCGAAGTCAAACCAGTCTCATGATTGGAACTGAGGGCCACATGTAGCTTAATGGAGGCTTTTACATTATTTACATTTAATCCCACTTACAGGTGGGACTAATGCATATTTTTAAATGTTCAACTCTTGTTCTGCATGGTGTGGAAGTCTTGAGGTGTCCATGACAAATTTATTTATTGGATTACCACAATTTGGTTAAAAAAAAGAAGAGAAATTAGCCTTATCTAATGTCTTATCTTGAGAAATCTAGTCTAGATCAAATAAATAATCGTGCCTCAGAACCCTAAAATATGCGTCACCCTTCCTTACCGATGAATCTGTCCATTTTTATGAAGATATTCTAGCCCCTCGAGTACATCTTTGAGGATTGTGGCAATGCAGGGCTCATCCAAGACCCCATTCTTATGATCACCACGGGAGATGGTGTGTTTGATGATGTCCAGAACTGAGCCTATTAGAGAAGACATGGTCAAGTTATACAAGTCAAATTTTATTAAAAATAGCAATCAAGGGTAAGAAATGTGCTTATGAAAACAAAAAGCAACCATGTAAGAAAACAGAAAAAGCAAAGAAAACGGTGACATCTTAGGCACAGACCAAACACGCATATTTAAGAGTGTAAAATATCTGCCTCAGCATATGATAAACTAAAAAAAAACAACTTTCCTCCACTCAGCAGCTTCATCACCAGCCACAGTTCGTCCTTCACCACAAAGGAAGTATAGTAGGAAACTATGTTGGGATGATGGCACTGACTCATTGCTTGGATCTCTTTCTGCAGAGTGACAGAAGTGACGAAACATGATTGAAGTTTATTGGCAAGTCAAGACCACGAAACCACCCTGGCTTAATGTTGCAGCTATAATTTTGCAAGTTAAAATCCATAAGCACAACAACAATAATGATGATAAATATTTATATATATAAATTATTATTTATCCCAATGTGAGGAGGTATAGAATAATGTCCTTACATGAAAAGTTAACATGTCATCTTTATTTTGTAGAAGTATCCAAAAAGCTTAAATCTTTCTGTGACATTTATATCTGTAAATAACCAGCAACTTACCCGAAGCTCCTCCATGCTTGTTTGACATTTTTCTAGATTGATGCGTTTTATTGCAACCTTTTCCTTGCTGGGTTTGCAATATGCTGCCTGGACCACAGCAGTGGCGCCACTTCCTGAGAAAAGAAAAAAAACCAACTTCAGCTAAAGCATCGTTATTTATTAAACCATTTAACGCCATAGATGTAAACTCATTGAGCAAACTTAACCAGTTTAGGCTGATCTATTGTTTTTGACAGGCAAGGCTGGTGGTAGCGGTGTGTTTAGATAAGTTGCGACTGAATATTTGTGTCATTCCTGTCGTTATCTGCAGTGCCCGACACGCGCACGAGTGACGTGCATGGTTTACAGGGAACAACACCCACTGATGAGTGCTCGCGTCACAGACTAGCCTGCGTCTAGTAGTTGAAGCTAATGCTTCAGAAAAACCAACTCGTCTTAACTTATTAACTATCTCAGAGGCCAGTTGACAGCGATACTACGATGGAAACGTCCGAACAATACGACGCCCAATGTGCCAGTATGTGTATCGTGTTCGGACTCCCTCCATGGCGTCTGCAGTACAGGAAGAATGCTAGTTATCTTGCAGTAGTTAGCAACCAGTAGACAGAAAGGGGAGGCTAGCACGCAGCTGCTAGCATGCTAAGCTACTCACCAATAACCTCATTCAGGACGTAGTCGTCTTTGTCGATGGACCAGACCTGAGGGCTCTGCTCTTCTGCCATATTGCCGTTTCCTTAATCCCGTAAACAATATGTGGAGTCGACGATGAAGCGTTTTATTCGCCGCTTGTTAGCCTCTCCATTCAGTTCCTCCAGTTCCGTTGATGACAACTCCTGCCGCTCCTGTCAACACAACTTCCCGCGACTGACGCTGCGTGTGACGTAGGCAGAGGAGGAGCCTGTAGACTGGCACAAATATGACGACATTTTGAGTGGGTCAGTTTGCACACTGATGGAGCTTGTAGATTACAAACCCTGATGCGATACTTACTTAGTTACGATAGATAATAACTGGAGCATTGAACGCACACTTTACAGAAGAAAAAAATGTTCTTATTTATGTTAGTTTGCTATTTTTGTTCGTTTACATTTTAATAGTTAAACTACTTCTTAGTGTTACATTTCTTACATTTTCCTGCAATTATATCCATTTTCATTGCTGCTGCTATGAGTTTTAATGTGTTTTGATATTTTAGATCAGGGGTCACCAACCTTTTTGCAACTGCAAGCTACTCAAAAGGAACCTTATGACCCCAAGGGCGACCATCTTTTTGTTATCAATATATATTCACCTCTGAATTAACTTATTACATATTATTATGGATGATAAATGATATTCAGTTTTTTTAGATGTATAAGTGCCGTGACGTTGAGTGTCCAGATATTTTAAAAAAGAAAAACAGTTCAAGAAGAAGATATCATGACATTGTTGTATTACAATTCTGGTGCAGATGGATTCTATTATGAAGGTAGTTTTATTTTTTTATTATTTCATATACCATTTCTATATTGACTCTTGCTGATTGGAACAATTGTTCAATGTAATAATAAAGAAATAAAACTACCTTCATGTTCTATTTCATTCTGATGTATAGATCCAAGATATCAAGTCAAGAAGAAATTTTGCTTGAACCATTGACAAAAAGGCAGAGTTTTTGAGAGACATCTTGCGAGGTAAAGGATGAGGAATTTGATGTTGCATACAATCTTGTTTTGAGCAGTTGTTGACAAACAAATATGCAGGTGATTGTAGAGGACTGCTGGAATGGTGTAAAGGGAAGTCTTATAGTGTTTCCTGCTTTTGAGACGTTAAAAAAAAGGTCTCACTCGTGTACAGTGTGATTAAAGAGCTTATCTGCATAGTTTTAAAAATGCAACCAGACCGCTTTTTAATAAAGGTTTCCTGGTTTTAGTATTGAAGCTTACATACACCAGCAGAGAGTATATACTGAAATGATGACATCTCTTGCTCTTAAGATTGATATCAGGTGAAGCCTGAAATGGTCACAAGCTTCTAAACAGTATGTGTTTTTCAAAAAATGATAGTTAGGGACACTTATTGTGTGACAAAACCAATATGATGGACACAGGCAGGCAAAAGGAGTACTTGGTTGTGTTGAAAGGAAGTGGAATTTTCACCCAAAAATGTATACACAAAAAAAGAGTAGATGGTAGATGATACATCCCCGAACACAATGGTGTGTTTCTGTATTCCAAATAAAGTAGCTTCTTACTTCAAAATAAGTGGGTCAGGAAGTATTTGTGTGTGTTATAAGATGGACAGCACTAAAGACTTCATATGTTGTCGCTGGTAAGAAAAGATAGTTGGATCTGTCGCAACATGTTAAACAGATTTTGAGGACATGTCGAAACAGAGACTAGAAAGACTAGAAACTCATTCTACTGAGAATGAGAGTGCTGAGACACACAATGCGTCTTAAAGTCACACACATAAACATGTTTTTAAAATACACATTGTTTAAAAAGGAATGGGTGACAATATACTATATATATGTGTGCTTTTGTATCAATGTTAGTATAAAAGTATCAGGTAAAGATACAATATGTTTAACTATGTATGCCCCTTTAAGTGATCCTTTCAACAATATTGAACCGGTAATATACATCCCAATCCCCAAGAGAGATGTTGATTATAGAGGCTGTGTTGTTATTATAATATTGATTCCATTTTATTGGTGCAGGCAGACTTCCATGAGTTTGATAGTGGTGACCTCAGCATTTGTTTTCATCTAGTCATGCTGTGTCAACTTTCCGTGACTGAAAATAGAAAGCTAGCACTGTGGTCCTCACATTGCTATACTCATTTTTTGAAGAGGTTTAATTTCAATAAAATAGTTTCTCTGACATAAAGATCAACCAGTCTATACAATATACATGCACATGTCTGGATATCTTCTTACTTCCAATGCCATGTTTAAACAATAGATTTTTGTCTACCTTGGTATTAACTGATGGTGCACAGAATAACAAGTGCTTATTTTATTTAATAGTATATTAGCAGTGCATCAGTCTCAGCATTGGTCTAGTGCCTTGAAAGTTTACCCAATGTTGTTTGCCTTCCCAGGCCACCTGATAATCCTCCAGCATTCCCTGTGTATTCTCCCAGGTCTCCTACTAATAGGATATTCCCTGAACACCCCACCAGATTCCCAAGACACCTTAAATTGGTGCCCCTAAACATGGAGGAGAAGCAGCTCTACTATGAGCCTCTCCCTCTTTTTTTCACCCTGTATCTAAGGAAAATACCCTGTATCATTTTTTGGTCATTAACCACCGTTTATAAGGGTAGGATTTTGTGCATTTTGCCTAAGCTCTATTCCTACAATTAAAGATTGGTGCCACGCCTGCCAGTCTATCTGCCGCTCCACTCTTCCCTTATTTGTGAACAAGACCCTGAGATACTTGAACTTCTCCACTTGGGGGAGCATTTCGTTCTCAACCCGGAGATAGCTCCCTACCTTAGAGAACCATCGACTCGACTTGAAAGTGATCATTTTCATCCCTGTCGCTTCCCACTCGGTCACATAGCACTCCAGCAGGAGCTGAAGGTCATGGTCTGATAAAGTTAGCGGAACCATGTTTTCTGCAAACAGCACTGACCCAATCCTAACACCACCAAACTGGCTGTGTATAAACATTTGGTGCATAATATTTATAACCAGATTCGTGTAGCACTGCAGGAGTCCAACCCTCACTAGAAATGAGTCTGACTTACTATGCGGTTTAAGTATACAGACAACAGGCCACCCTTATCAGGATATCTGATACCACATATCCCTGGAGAACCCCTCCCATGACTACCTAAGGGACACGTTTAATGCTTCCTCCAAATCCACAAAAAAACAGATAGACAGGTTGACCAAACTCCAATGCACCATTGAAGATGCTGCCGAGGTTACAGAGCTGATCTATAGTTCCACGATTCCGGCGTAAGCCTCATTGAAACCCCTTTTTTTTAAAAGGGGGAATCACAACCCCAGTAGAGATGTCCACCATGTCCATGCAACGTTGTGTCAGCCATGACAACATCCAAGGCCTTGAGAAACTCTGGGTGGTTCTCACACCTCCAATCAGCCACCTCAAAAACTGAGGCAGGGAAGATAGCCCATTTGCACTCAATGACCCCCGCCTCCCCCAGGACATTGTCACAGGTCCCTCAGAGGTGGGAGTTGAAGCACCTTCTGACAGAAGCCCCTGCCAGACATTCCCACCATACCCACGCTGGGTCTGCCAAGTCCGACGACATCCTCCCCCACCGTCGGAGCAAACAAACCACAAGGTGGGGATCAGTTGACAGCCTTTGCCCCTTCTCTTCGCCCAAGTGTCCAAGACATATGGCAGCAAGTCCGGCAACACAACAACAAAGTCACTGAATTGCTATCTTCTCTTTTTTATTTTCTCTTTTTTCTGCCTAATTTGTGTCTATTTCTCTTGATGCTGTGTTTAGTTTAAATATTTTGTTTTTACAGATGCTTCTTTTGGTCGACTGCATTTCCTGTTACATGTCTTTGTATGTATTTAAAAAATATATATATATATTGAGTTAACTTGACAATCATCACATTGTATTGCAAATGTTTAAACAAAATGTACATTTATAATATACACTTAATAATATTTGGAGTGTGCCCTGATACAGACTGGCGTCCTCCAGGGTGTTCCCCACGTCGAAGAAGCTGCTACATTTTTTTGTTTTTCCATCATCCTGAGGCATATTTATTTCCATTTTGTTTACTCAATAATGTGCCCCAGGGGAAATAGTGTTGCTGGCCCTTGCTCTACACAAATGAATGCACCTCAGAGAAGTTTCAAGCTACAGAAGATTCAAAATGAAGGAATATAAGATTCACACATCAAGTGGAAACTCATGACTCTTTGCTTAATAAACCGGTCATACAACGTTTTCATAATTTGGTCATTACAATACATTTTAAAGAGAAAATAACTTCCCTTTATGCCACTTTTAACATGTCTTTTAACCTTCCAACTGTCATATTCATTGATTTCTGCAAACACAACTGAACAGCAAATAGTATTCCGTTACCAATGTGAGTCAAGTGAATAAACAGCCACAATTTCCAGGCCTGACACTGTGCAGATAGTGAGAGAGTGATGGGGCCCGGAAGCTCACCCCTGGATGCTGCATTATAGCTCACTCAGCCTGCTGCTGACAGTGCGGCGTGAGTAAGCCTGGCTTGAAAGGGAAGTGCTGAGAGCCACAAGAGAGCTTGGCTGGATGTGTTGCTATTATCCCGGCAAGGCTTTGGCGGCAACAAGAAAACAAAGGTTTAATCGGTGTCGTTCAAAACACAGATTGGCTGGAGCCAAAAACTATGATCATATTCCAAGCAGAAGACACATGGCCTGCAAAATGGTAGTGAAAATACAACAAATTAAATTAGAATTTCAGATATAAAGACGTAATGGTGGCATTCATTTAAGGGGATGTTTTTTGGGGGGTATGATAAAGTAGAAACTTATTTAAAGATGCACTAAATTTGGTGGAAATCACGCGACAAATCGACTGTGTAGAAAGAAAGGTGTAACCTGAGTGACATCAGCGCTGCAGCAGCTTGTCAAACCGGTGTGTGTTAGCGTGTAATCTAGAGACACCCTCCACACACACACTCTCACACACACACACACGGAAACACACAGCGAGAGGAGGGTCACATCAGCACATGCCCGAGGGAAGTAAGTGCAACTTTCAATGAAACTCTTCTCTCAGTAGAGCGAGTGCAAACTCGAAAACAAACTTATATCAGGATGGGAACGAACGGAATCGATAAAAGACAAGGTAGGACGTGCACTCCTTATTTGTCACCACTTTTCCTGGTGATAACAGATACACTTGACAGTTCGGATGAAATCCAAATTTGACTTGATGATTTTTAGTTTCCAAAAAAAGAGAGGATTTTCAAGTGGAAAGCTGCTCTGAAAAGAGGCGCGGCTCTCGTGTCACCTTCCAGCAAACAGAAACAGACAAACTGCGCCCGATGTTGCCAACGATTGGCATCAAAAAATGTTTTAAATCTTAAAATAACTCTTGATATCTTCAAGAAACTTGTGATTGTGACGTATATTTGCATTTGAGGTGTAGGAGCGCTCATTTGTTTATTCTTGTTTTCTGACATTCAATACTAAAAGCTACCGATAGAGGTCACCCTTTGTACGCGCTTAATATATGTATTATTATAGTTTGTTATCTTTTCACGCGTATTTACTAACAACTTAAGGGAATCTATAGTGAAACCCAAATGTATCTGTGTGAATTTGAAGCCCAGAGGAGTCGATTTTTCTTTTAAAAAAGGAGCTTTAGTAAAGCACTAAATAAATCTGTATCACGATAAATAAATTAACCAGAGAAAAAAACGACTTTACTTATCAGTCCAAGTATGTATTCTATCTAAGATGAGTTTTTTTCTCAACTATTTCCTCATTGCGAGGGAGTCGATACAGAAAGCGAAATCTCAGGTGATGTGGGTAGCAGAAGTGAGTCAAAGAGAGTATCTCTGAAGCTGGATGATGTGGTGACTGATGGATGTGAAAAACCTGTTTCTAAATAGCCTTTCAATAACCAAACCAGCTTGAGGTGGAAGCAGCTGTCAGAGTATTGGGGGCTGGGCTGACAACACCCACCCGTATCACCGCAGCATTGATAGTTATGGAGGGGAACACAACCATTCCAGGTCAAATAGCAAACAAGATTGCATTTGTATTACCATCTATCGTTTTATAATTTATATTTCTTCAGAAGTTTTTATTTGTTTTTGGGGTTGATATTTAACATTACTATCTTGGAAGTTAAAAATAAAACATTTCCTGATTCTGAAGCAGGTATGTAAGGTATGAAGCCTCATGAAGTATGTTTCCCCCCCTAAGACTTAGATGCCATTTATCTGTTAAAATATACAATATTTCCTCAACTACAAGATGAGGAGTAGTAAAATTTGACATTTAAAAAAATACTTTTTTTTTTAAACAGAATGGACATTCAATTCTTGTCGGAACTCCAATTCATAAATGTTTTTAAATGAAGAGCTTTGACTTTTGGCTATCCTCAATAATGTAACATTAGTAAAAAAAAAAAAAGTACATGTTCCAAAATGTAGTTGCTGGGAGAAGCTTTAAGGAAACATATAAGACATGGCATTAGTTCACGTTACAATTTAATGTGTCACTGTATTTGCAGAGGTAATATATGCCTATTCAGTATTAAACAAAGAACTCCAGAGTGCCATAAAGTACAGGTGGTAATGTGTTCAAAATACACATGTATTGTAAAGTGAGCTGATTTATTCAAGTTGACTGTATTTCTATTTTATTCTCTCTACAGATGAACTATATGGCTGATATGGCTATAAATAGGTTGATAGATTTTGTTATCTATATCTCAGTAGTTTGTTGACCTGTTGAAGTACAGAGCAAGGCCTCAGATCATTCATTCTGTATTGTCATTTGCATTTAATTTGAATACATGTTACTTCACTTTGATTTTATATTAATTCAATTCAACTGAAGGGGAATCAGAACCGAATGCGGCCATTTAGGGAATTTATTCCATAACAATAAAATACTTCAGTATAATGTAACGTTTAATAAAGAATGTTTTAAGTAAATGTTTGAATGGACAGGTGGAAATGATTATAGTTTTATATACAATTATTTTAACGTTAAAGTATTTTGTTTTTAGAATATGAACAACATAGATAGTTAAGTAATGACAATTTAGACTGTTTTTTGAGTCTTTTGGCCATCAAATTAGTTTTATGATAAAACTAACTAACAGGAAGCTGCAATTAACACTCGCTTTCAAGCGTGACAAGCTTTTTTTTCTGGAAGAACATAAGAAGTGATTCTCTCACTGCATTTAAAAAAAGTTGCTATACTTACAGACTTTGCAAAACTATAAAATAGCATGAATGTGACATTAAATATGTTCAGCCCTGGTTGTTTTTAAATGCATGGCTGTGTAGCAACAATCACAATTTTGTTTGGATGCCATTTAGTATATAAAACAAATGAGAAAAAAAGGATAAATTAAATAAAGAATTACAAGTTAAAACGCTTTTTTTTCTTTTTCTTTTATTTTGTTAACCGGAACTAGACAGCACCTTAATTGATGGCACTTTTACTTTAGTCAAACGTTTTTTGAACGTGTGAGAGCTTGACAACTGAGGATACAATGTAGAATTTTAAGGACTCGTCTCAGCCAAACAGAGCAGGTCGAAAGCTCGCGGGTTTTATCTTGTTCTGTCAGGACAAAAACGAACGACTGCAATCATCTCAGTATGTTTCCTGAAGACGTTCATTCACACGTAAGCAGGAGCTGATATCAAACAAGGGCGTGCTTCGCTGACTTCCTGCTGTGCAGATGCGTTTTACGACAAAAGGGTCATAATGTCTCTGACGTGAACTTTGAGTGGAGCTGATCCACACTTACACACGGGGCACCTGAACGCAGCATGGCTTGCTTGCAGCCTAACAGGAACATGAGCACGTCTGATGAGAAGATTTACAAAACCAGACTAAAGTTTATAGAAACCAACGCTAAAATACTAGGTAGGCACATATTCCATTTATATATATTTTTAAATTGAAATTCAAGTGATAAGATTAAGTGTTCAATGATCGCCTGTTTTCCTAGTTGAATACTTTTTGTTAGTAGAGAAAAATGTAAGGGTTTGTTGTGAACCATTGCAAGTTTTATTTTTATTTATTTAAACGCTTTTAAACTTGTCAAAGAAAAGGCATATTTTCTCTCTCGGTAAAAAATGTTTTTCTGGAACAAAAGGTAGTTTATGTTCGACTCCATGAAAGGAGAAAGATGGTTCTGAATGCAAACTAGTATTTGTGACTGTGTGTTCCCAGGTATGGAAGGAGACCCAGACCTTCAGTTCCTCCTCCATGGCGGAGACCTCCTCAAGGTCCGCTCCACATCCTGGAAGAAAACCAGATTCTTCAGGCTCCAGGAGGACTGCAAGACTATGTGGCACGAATCCAAGAAGTTTTTCAAACCAAACCAAACGTGTGAGTCTTCCAGCACAAATGTTGTGAAGAACATCTTTGTCCATCATAAAATGATAGTTATTTGACAAACAGTGTCGTGGAATAACTTGATGAAGGGAAGTCTTGCTTCTAACAAAAGCAAAGCCACCCTGTATTATCTGTGTTGAACCATAAACATTGACCAACCCTTTTATAAGGCTATAAACTCCTCTGCTGAAATGGCTGCCATGTTATCAGATGTGACATTGTTGCCTTAGGGTTTTACTGGATGTGTTTCATAGTCAGGAGAAAACTGCTTTTTCTTGGATAATGTCCATAAACCTGCAAGTAATGACCGGTGTTGTGCTGCTGATGAACTGGCAATTCTTTCTGAAAATGACAAATTTAACTCTTGCGATCTAAACCACAATTTGGAACCTTCTGTTTACCAAGCGGGCAGGTCTCTACAGCTTCTTTCCGGGATACGGAAGGTTTTTTGTTTTTTTCTTCTGCAGAGCGTACCTAAGTGACTGAGTCAGTCGTGTAAAAAGCACATTCTTTCCACTTCAGTTTCCATCGAGGACGTCTCCGCGCTGCGACTGGGCCGCCAGTCCGAAGGCCTGAAGAAGTACACGGAGGAGCAGGTGGACGGCCGCTGCTTCTGCATCGTCTTCAAGGGCCGCCGCAAGAACCTGGATCTGATCGCCAGCTCGGAGGAGGAGGCCAAGCGCTGGGTCAGCAGTCTACAGAAAATCAAGAGCAACAGCAGCAACCTGGACCAACAGCAGAAGACTGAGCAGTATCCTTGACCAGAGTTAAACTGGAAAAAAAGATGTTTAAATTACAAAAACAAGAAGATTAATTTCAGTATCAATATCAGGGTTTTAGGAGTGCTGGAGCTTACCCTAGCTACTTCTGGCGAGAGCCTGTCAAAGAGGTCTATGGACAAAGTTTCCCGTATGATTTTTGGCTGTGGGAGGAAACCAGAACCAGGAGAACGTAAACCCATACAAGCATGTGGAAAGCAAGCCTGTTATTCTTAAACATTGCCAAGACAATCAATGTATTATCATTAAGATTAGTCCGTGTGTGTCCTTGAATTCAAAAGGTGCGAGATAATGGGGAGGCAGCCAAGCAGCCTGTAAGCAGGGGATGAGAAAAGGACTTTATTTTTGCACAAGTAACAAAATGCAAGTTGAGAAGTATCAGAAAATGGCAACTTATAACAATTTATTGGTTGTATTTAGGCACCTCATGTCTTTGTGTGAATTTCCAACATCACACCAAGTACTTTGTGTTCCTTAAGCGTTTCCCAGCTGGATCTTCAACGCTCTTAGAAAGGCAGACAAGAACAAGGATGACAAGCTGTCCCTGTCGGAGGTCGAGAACTTCATGCGTCTCATCAACATCAAGGTGGACGATGAATACGCTGAAGTCCTCTTTAAGGTGAGTCTGACTGTCAAGATATTGTTTGTTAAAAATGACGACCTCTGACCCTTGAACATCGTCCTCCAAGCAATGTGACAAGTCCAATTCCGGCTACTTGTCGGGAGTCGAGCTGGAGCATTTCTACGACCTCCTGACCCATCGCGACGAGATCGACGTCATTTTTGGAGAGTACGCCAAATCCGGCGGTTTCATGAGTTCCCAAAACCTTACGGAGTTTCTGACGGCGCAGCAAAGGGAGCAGGTCACTCCTGCCGACGTCAAGGAGATCATCAACCAGTTCGAGCCGGACGACAGAGGTCAGAATCTTGACTTGGACTTGGTCAAAGAACTCGCAACAGTTCTATTGGTGCAATTTTTTTTTTCCAGACCCGCATAAATCAGTAAAGTTTTCTTAAATCTGATTGAAATATCTTAAAACTGTTCCGGATTTTAGCTCTCGAATAGGAAGATGGTGCCGGGGCCACCAATGTGGGGCCCTTCTTGTTACAAGTGTAATCTAACACAATAATAAAGTGTTAGTGTTTGGAAAAAAGGAATAGATATTTGTATATATATGTATATTATAGTGTTGTTTTACTGACTATCTAAATCTAAAGGTGTAATCTTCTCTCCCCTTTCAGCCAAGAGTAAAAACCTGCTGTCCAAAGACGGCTTCCTCATGTACCTGCACCACCAGAACGCGCTGATCCTCAATCCGGAACACAGGGACGTGCACCAGGACATGAGTCGACCCCTCAACGACTACTTTATCTCCTCCTCGCACAACACCTACTTGTTGGAAGACCAGCTCAAAGGGCCCAGTAGCACGGAGGCCTACGTCAGGTAACCACTGACCATGACGTGTATAACATTTAGACTTACCCTCGGACTAGGTTGGCATTTATGAATATGGATTTTAGTATAGAGCTGATGAAGCTTCACGAAACGGTGTCAGTCATTTCCGAGTCCAGTAGGTGGTGCTCTTGGCTTAAAAATAATGGAAAGTTTTTATTAAAATAGTTGCTCAAAGATAAAGGTTATGCAAGATTGACCTGTGGTGGGCTCTAAAAATTGAGGATTGTTTCATGAAGCTTCATCAACACAAAACTAGTTTAATAAACGAATCAAGTTATTAGTTAGTTATTAAACTAGCTCCCCATGGTTAACGAACAAACAAAAAACACTAACAAAAAGGACGTTTTAATTTCAACGAACTAACACAGTAATCAAGTAAAATTGGCAAATAAATGTTGTTGTTTTTTAAGGGAGAGAAGGAAGACTCATTTTTTAGAAAATGTCATTAAGCTTGATAAAAAAAGATAATTTAGACATCAGTAGCTTGTTGTGTTAAAGGATGTATTGATTAATATAATGTGAGATTAAAAAAAAAAGGAACGACACAAACGTATGCACACAAAGAAATGGAAAAACAAAAAAAAAAGTCTTAAAATGCAATAAAAAGCAGACAATTAACAGTATGTGCTACAAAAACGAAATCAAACATTGCAAAAGAAAGTACACTTTCAATTAGGGATCACATACTGATCGTTTGCTCATTCTTATGTGGGATTGAAGCGTTTATTTACCGTTAAACCCATGTTTAATTCAGTAATACTATTAACAAAGTACACGTTTAATTACATCGTTATCCCGGCTGTTCAAAATGTTCCCAGAATAAAAAAACAAAACAAGAGTGTTGTTTGGACTTACAATTATAAAAATCATCTGACAACAATGAACAACATCTATTCAGTAAAACTAACGGCTCTCAAATTGGATTGTCAGCATGTCATGAGTTCAGCTTCCACGCTCACTTCCACAGGGCCTTGCTCAAGGGCTGTCGCTGCGTGGAGCTGGACTGTTGGGACGGATCCGACGACGAGCCGGAGATCTACCACGGCTACACACTCACGTCCAAGATCCTCTTCAAAGACGCCATCAAAGCCATCAAGGAGTACGCGTTCAAGGTGCTTCCATCACGTCACGCTCACGCCACTGTGTTCCCGTCACTGATCTTCTGCTCCTAGACGACTGACTATCCCGTCATCCTGTCGCTGGAGAACCACTGCAGCATCACGCAGCAGGAGCTCATGGCTCACCACATGAAGTCCATCCTGGGCAGTGCTCTCGTCACCACACCCCTCGGAGACACCATGCCCTCCAACTTTCCCTCACCTGAGGTCTGTTCGTCGTCATCTTGTCCCGATGAAAGGTTAACAAGTGTCTGCTTTGTTTTCTCCAGGAGCTGAGGGGAAAGTTCCTGATAAAGGCGAAGAGATTAAACAAACTTGAAGCCATGTTCGATGCAGCGGCGCCTGCTGATGATGTCACAGACGTCTCAGAGGAAGATGAATCAGACGACGATGAGGATGAGGATGAGGAGAACCAGGAGGAAAGACGCAAGGTGAGGATTATACTTCATGAAGCTTCATCAGTTACATCCTGAGCCACAGTTCCAACATCTTGTTTTAATGTGCCAACGCAGAAGAAAAAGAAGCTGAAACTAGCAAAGGTTCTGTCCGACATGGTCATCTACTGCAAGAGCGTCCATTTTTATGGCTTCGAGGACGCCAGGAAGTACCTGAGCTTCTATGAGATGTCCTCATTCAAGGAGGGGAAGGCCATGAAGCTGGCAGAGAAGTCCGGTGAGTCCCACATATGACGTAATCTCCCATTTACATGTATTACGTGACCCAGTTTGGAAGTAGCAGTTTTTTTTTTATTTTATTATTTAAAACAAGTTGCTTTAATCAAAGGATAACATTTCTATAGAGAAGTGACTTTAATAAAATTTAAATAAAGGTTTTAATTGAAAGAAGTAGCTGCAATCAAACAAGAAAGGTCCCTTGAATAAAAATGAAAAGTTATTTTAATCAAAAATATTTTAAATAAGAAAAGTTGCTCCTAACTAAAATAATCTTCTTGCTAATCAAACAATAGAAAATTCAATAAAAAAAATCCTTGGAAAATTGGATTTAATTAAAAAAATGTCTTCAATCAAAAAATGTTTAAATAAAATAAGTTGATTCAATGAAAACAAATGTTTTAATTTTAAAAAGTGCCTACGAAGGTCAATTAAACAAAAGGTTGCTTGAATAAAAATAAAAACATTTTCAATTAAAACGTTAGAGCAATAAGTTATGTTTTTTTCTTCAAGTGAAACGTTTTGAAGTCTTAGTTTTTTATTAAAAAAATGTTGTTGTTTTTATAATTGATCAAAACAACTTTTTTAAAATGAACCACAAGTAACAAATCTAACTTCAAAACCAGCTTCACAGTCAAATGAGGAACAGCGAGCCTTCGTTGTCCACAGTGAAGATTAAAGTTGTCTCAACACAAGACCAGTATTCATCTGAAATCATATTTTCTGAGCAAATATTCAATAAGCCTATTAACTATAACCAGCATCCTGTGATGTCTCCTCTTCTAATCTTGCCAGCCAACGACTACATCCGCCACAACGTGGACAAGCTGAGCCGCATCTACCCGGCCGGCTCCAGGACCGACTCCTCCAACTACAACCCGGTGCCTCTGTGGAACAGCGGGTGTCAGATAGGTGTGTAATGGTGGCGGCAACGGGTGATATAATCCTCCTGCGACAGTAGAATTAAACTATTGTTGAAGCAGGATGATCTTTGTGCCGACTTGAACATAAGTGTTGTAAATTTCACAATCTCTGCTTTATTATTAGCTGTGTAAGATAATATCCGTACACTTAAATATCTCAATTTACCAACAGCACTTTTAATTATTTGTATTTTATTAATTTTTCAAATCATCAGTTTTTTTCAATCATAGTACTTAAATGGTTTATATTTCAATTAATTGTGTATAAAATAAAATACTATTTTTCTTTTAAAATCAACATAGTAAATATTCATTGACCCATCGCTAGCAGAAGGGATTAAGTCCTCCGCTGCGAAAAGAACCAAAAAAATCCTGTGAGATCCCGACGCTAACTGAGGACGAGAGGATACAGTCGACTACAGCAGCGTTTAAAGCCGAAATTTGAACATATTTTGGTTTCAAAATAAATGAAAGTAGTTACGACTTCGTCAAGAGTCATGTGGTCTGTAAATTCTGCAACACCAGAGTCAAGTACTTTTGACTACTGCAAATGTATCCTTGTTCCTACAGTATCACAATATATCGTATCGTTGACCCAGTATCATGATGCGTATCGAATCGCCAGATTATTACCAATACACAACTCTAATCATAAAATCATGAAAATTTGACAATAATCAATATAAGATTATCTCTTTAATAAATGTACAATTAATGTATTAAATATACATATATATCTTCACATGAAATCTCTTTCTTCCTCAGTGGCCCTGAACTTCCAGACGACATGTGCAGACATGGACGTAAACCAGGGTAAATTCATGGTGAACGGGAAGAGCGGCTACATCCTGAAACCGGCCTTCATGAGGGATCAAAACAGCGAGTTCGATCCCATCACTCTGACCAGAGGAGAATGGCTGAAGCCCAAGTCACTCCACATCATGGTGCGTCTCCTCTTCCTCACCTGCCTACACCCGTGTCTGCTGCCTGCTGCTGTAGCTGTCGTGTCTCCATCAGATCATTTCAGCTCAGCAGCTTCCCAAGGTCAACATGAAGAAGTCGTCCATCCTGGACCCGCAGGTGAAGGTGGAGATCTACGGCGTTCCAGCGGACGTGTCGGAGAACGAGACCAACAGTGTTGACAACAACGGTACCGACCCGATCACTTCACCTCCTTATGTGTACTAGAGACGATATATGGCCTCATATTACCTTCAATCACACTGGCTCATAAGTTTATGCTGATCCTATATCCTATCAGTTTATATTTTCATAATTTGCTAATAAAACTTTCAGGACTTAATTTTCATGATTTTAACTTCCTTCCATTTGTATGTTTTCAGTCGATTATTGTATAACTTTAATCTCATAAAAAGTGTATTCAACTTTAATCTCATAGTAAAGTATTTTCTGGAAACTTAAATTTCACGATAGAGAACTTTTGAAGGATTTTAATTCAAATAATTAGACTTTTTTTTTTTATTCGCATTGAAAAGTGCAAAGTGTATGTTTATTTTTATTTGTGTTACTATGTTTTTAAGCATTATTTTTTTAAATAACAATTCAATAATTTCAGAATTGAGAGGTACGATTTGTTTCATTAAATAATTTAATTAATTTTTTGTCATTGAAAGGTTCCATTTCTTATCATTTATTTTTAATTTTCTAAATTCAGTATTTTTTTTATAATTTGTTTTTATTTAAATTCTGCATACAAGTGTTGGTATTATAGTGTCACTAGACAAAACTAAATTTAAAAGGATATTACTTTAAAAATAGTAATGAGGTTTTTTAAGTATTGTAATTCGAATATATAACTGTGTAAAGAAAAATGTATTAAAAAAAGGTGATTTTTGTACTTAACTATTAAAATTAAAATAAATTAAACCATCTAATTTACTAATGCATGAATTACCTTTTACTTAATTACTGTACTTACTTTTACTTTAATTTCACTTTACAAATAACTATTACTTACTACTTACTTTCTATATAGAAATTGTTGAACTCAGTTATTAAAATAATTATTGAATGCTTTTAAAAGAATAAATCAATTTAAAAAAGCTGTTTAATCTTACCATTAAATAATCAGAATATTCTTCCATAAATTAGTTTTCTGTGTCGATTCTATCAAATGTGTTGGTCAAGTATTTGACTTGTATGTCAAAAAATGACAACTGATTAACAGGTTTCAACCCGGAGTGGAACAAGCAGTTCCAGTTTGACGTCTACGTTCCAGAGCTGGCCTTCGTCCGCTTCCTGGTGGAGGACCACGACTCCACGTCGTCAAACGAGTTCGTGGCCCAGTACACGCTTCCCTTCAACAGCCTGCAGATGGGTGAGTGAGGAGCAGACGAACCGTCGACTCAGCAGGTTCTCTCATCGGATCTCTCTCCGACAGGATACCGACATGTTCCTCTGCTCAACAAGAATGGTGACGTCCTTCCATCATCCCGACTCTTCGTACACGTCATGGTCCTGGATGCTGAGTAGAAGGCACACACCAGCGCCCTCTGTTGGACACCGGAGATCATGTCAGATTTTTCTTTTTAATGTTTTAGTAAAACCACTGGGAGCAGATGAATTCTCTTCTTGTAGAGTGACTTTGCCACTTTAGATAATTCAAAGATTTATATTAAGATTATAGTTGTGTTTTGTATACACATGTGTGAGGTACACACTACACGACACTACAGATGCAACACTGGCTCACTCTTGCTGCTCCTCATTTAATGTATTTTAAAAACTTTTATCCAAGCTTTAACGAAATCTGGATCAATGCATGTCACGGATGACCTTTTTTTATTTTTTATTTGAATGAGATTTTCTCTCAGAAGTCTGTCTTTCATTTCAACGTCTAAAGTGTAAGGAAGACTTGTGGTCCTGACAGATGGGTCGAGGTTGGATGAAAACTGGCAGACGGAGCGACTCAATATGACAAGCAAACAAGGTTCACAAGATGTTTTTGTGCAACAGATCCATCAGTCCCCATCACTGCCTGTTCAGCTCTTTACTCACAATGACCACAAATAAACATCAAGACTGTCTGACTGTGTCGTGTTTTACTGTTCATGTAGTGCTAATGTTCGAAACAACTTTTTTCTTTATTCAATCTCATCCTATTTTATACATCAGTTTCAGTAAACGATTAAAAAACGTATTTGTATTAGTAATTTGTATCTTGTATACATCATTAGAAATGTACAATCCTAAAATGTTGACCTGTAACCACACGTTTTCAATACTTAAAACATTTTTATTTGTTCAGGCTTTTCCTTGATTTTCTGGAACTCCTGTGTTGTTCTCAGTATCATCTTGACCTTTAAAGTATATATTTTAGTTAGTATTGATTTGATTGTTTAAGCGCTTTGTGACCCTGGTCTGGCAAAGCGCTATATAAATACAAATTACTTACTTACTTACTAACCAAATGAGAAACTCATTTTTTAGCTAATCACACCAGCTATTTTGTTGGGAATTTAAAGGATTATTAGTGACCATTATTTAATGTGCTCATTATTCTTTCTACTTATAAAAAAAGCAAAAACTAAATAAAATGGCACGACCTGCTAAAAAATGCGCTGACTCAGCAGGTTAATCTAAAACAACATGGTCTCATGTAGAGTTTCTATTTAACACCATTTTTTTTTTAGTAAACTTAAATAGCGTCTCAACATGGCAAGAGTCACGTGCTTATTTGACTTTAAAGAAAATAATCTCCATCAACCTTTCAGAACCTTTTATTCAATTATTACAACATTTTCCTCTTCATGAACGCCCCGGTATAAAATTCCTCTTCCACTGATTTAGATCATACTTGCGTTTGTTTATTTTTTTGGTGTATTATAAATGAAATATTATATAAATATTTTTTCTCCCTTTCCGCGTGTCATATAAACATAACGTATGTCATGTGAACTGCGATGCCAGAGTTCCACATTTAAGATCCACGTGTTTGTTATTTTCACATTACATTTAAGACCCTCATTCACTATTATGGCTCCTTCTCTTCCTCTTTTGTTTGTTCAGTTGTTCACAACCATCAGGACTTTTTCTTGTGTCATCCATGTTTTTGGCAGAGCGTCAACTTTAAACGGATCTTTATTTGTTCGGAATATTCCGCCAGTTTGAAAACTGCAGTTCAAAGTTCGAAATATAAATGCATTTATTATAAAGACTCGTGTGTGGAGCGCCATCTACGGGCCTTCGAATGAAAACGCCATTTAAAATTTAAATTGTTCAAATCAGCATTAACCTGTTCGTTTGACCAACAGAATATATCAGGAGTCCGCTTTTCTTGTTCAAAAACTACGTTTTAAAGGTGATCATTATCAAATGAATGAATTTTAAACCTGCCAGCCATGCTCTAAAAGCATGTTATAAAGTACCTCTCATAAATACTGACAATAATTCTAGAAATATTAAAAATGTTTAAATTATTCGCACTCATTCAACTGATTTTATTTCTCAATTCATTCAATCGTCCCACCTTACACAAAAAAATAAAGAACAAACATTCGAATATCAATGAAGCTTTTTATTACAGAAAGAAGAAACAAATAAGGTCGCCTATGTCGACAAGATGATGCCCAAACTCCAGAAGCCTCCCCCAAAAAAAAGATTTTACAAGTTTTTAAAGGAGAAAGAAAGTTAAGCGGAACAAATCAGTGACGACAGGATTCAAATATTCAAAGAAGCAGTGAGTAAAATCAAAACCAAACATGTGACCAGAACAGAAAGATGCTGGTGTGAGCGACCCGGAGCCCAGATAGAGAGAACCGAGCCGGAATAAGTATCTCCACCCAGAACAATGTGA
Organism: Callionymus lyra; assembly: GCF_982586985.1. Classification (NCBI taxonomy): domain Eukaryota; kingdom Metazoa; phylum Chordata; class Actinopteri; order Syngnathiformes; family Callionymidae; genus Callionymus; species Callionymus lyra. The sequence goes on from NC_141833.1 coordinate 3,742,895, forward strand.
GGAAACAAAAAGGGATCTCTGAATAATAAAGGAACTTTCACCCAAGAAAATACTGACGATATAGGTAGAAAAATATCAAAACATTTTCAGAAGTCCATTCGGTAGAAAAGGACATTGCACTGCCCGAACCAAAACCAGACGTTCAAATGCTTTATCGCGCCTACGACGTGTGAGGGAGCAGCAGAGGTCAACCAAACCAGTCCGACGGTGAGACGGCGCCGACTCACTTCTTTGAGGAAGGGGGGTGGGGTGAGGGGGGGAGAGTCTTGGATCTCCATGGGCAGTAAGGCATCAACGCCAGAATGAGTCCTGGTCCGAGACAAGTAGGACCACCTGGATCCAAAACTTCCTTTGGACTGATCACAGCAGCTGGGTAGGGCTGACCTCGCACGCTGTGACCTTTAACCTCTTCCAGGAGCCACCGTCAGGTGAGGAGTCGACCCAGTCGCACTTTGAGACCCCAATAACTGTTTAGAAGTCATTTATAACAGTGTCCTATTGACAGAGATTCTTATTTTTACAGGCTCATTATTTGGCAACAGGGTCACACATCTTTTTTTAATTCATCACAACATTAACCATGTTTTTAACCAATATTACTCAAATCTGTTTTAAGGAACATTGTACAAAAACTGGACTGAATTATTTCCCCCTTTAGATCGATACAATTTACTTTTTTTTTTTTACAATGCATATTGTCTTTTGCAATAATGTTGGTTTTCTCCAGAACTTGCGTTCAATTTAACACGTACTAAAACCGACCGTAAAAGTGATGTGCAAGCATGAATCGATCACGACTGTCGTACGACCTGGTGACACCGTTATAAACACGTTCATAAACCTTCACTGAGGAGCTGTGGGCTCAAACATTGACTTGAATAACACGATGAGCGACTCAGTTCAAAGCTTCATTGGGACCAATTCAAGAGGTCTGGTCCGGTCCCACTGCCCACCTCTCGTCCCCACATTATTGCCGTGAGAGCAGAAGTTACAGCATTTGGTTGCTTGGCTCTTCAAACATAGGCACTGAGGTGAAGAGTCTGGGAGGGAAGAAACCACACTCACACACACACACACTCACTCACACGGCAAGAGAAAGACACACAACATGTCTCCTGGTTCCGAACCAGAGAGACTTGTGCACGTGTCACACTACACTGGACGCCTGGGTTCTGGCGGACCCGAGAACCCGAGCGACACTTCAGCGACTGGGAAGTGGATCTTTTGTGGATGAAACCCCACTGAGCATGTGCAGAGCAAGACAAGCTGAATTGGATTAAAAGCGGAAATTTCACATGTGTATCAACGGGTTAAAAATAAAAATCAAGATATGACGCTTCTTAAAAATCACATTTGGCAACTTGCAGTGGCCGCAGCAGGTGAGGTCATTTCATGATGTCATTTGTTGTGTTTGAGCTTGTCACCATGGTAGCACAACAACATTATGGTTTAAATTGTAAATTTGACTCAACCATAATAGAAATTGAGTGTGCGACAGCATCACCCAGTAAACGTGCATGTATTTATCACCAAATCCCGTAACCGGTCCGTTTATTTGTTGGCACATTTTCAGAAAATAGGTTTTGGCGAATTATTGTCAACTCCACTCCAGAATATGCAAGCTCCCATCTCATGATGCTAGTGTTAGCATGTAGTGTTTTACCTCCTAGCTGCTGCGTGATAACCTCATGTGATACTGAAGACGAATTGGGGTTAAAAACCTCATTTAGACGAATAGGTTGCCAAATATGAATAAAAATGCTGAGTTAGCTTAAAACATAAGCACGTGGCTCTCTTTGTGATAGTTGCGTTGATATCGACTCGGGCGAGAGGGTCGGAGCTGGGAGGAACAAACGGCGAGTAGAAAATGATTCACACAAGGCACTTGATCCAGTAAGAAAGCAGAACCAGAGTCTGTCCACCAGCAGAGACCTGCATAGCAACAAGAGGACTTTTCTCTGCACACCAGTCTGTGATTATTGAAGTTGTTTTTGGCTTTGAGCACTTTTTTTTTTTCACCTAATATTAAAACTTTGTTGGCTTGACAATAAAAACCAGAGGTGGTTCCTCTAAATGTCTAGTCCTGGGTGTGACTCTGGATTCGTCCAGACGTGGAGCTTCACACTCCTGTGAGAGTAAATCCGATGGCACTCAAAAGGCAGCCGGACGTTGGGTCAGGAGTGGGGCAGGAGAAGATTCCACAGTGAGACGTCGGGGCACCCTCCTTGTGAGGGGAGGATAAGAGTGGCACATGAAGGGGGTTCTGCCTGAGTCTGAGAGAGTTGCGGGTGTCCAGAGGTTGGAGGCAGGTGGCGATTACTTGGTGCTCATCCTGCTACCTTCCCCGGAGGTTCTGCAGGACTCCATAGACCTCCTCCTCTTTGCTGAGACCCTCGAAGAAAGGCAGCAGGTCCAGGAGCTCGGTGTCGTTCATGTCATCAAACCAGGACTGGACGGGCACCTGAGGGGACAGAATTGGTCATCCAAACTGGACCAGAAGGAGAGGGATCAAATGATCTATAAGACACTTGTACCACTCACAGCATTCTCCGGGTGAAAGATGTAGGACGCGGGTGAGTTGTCCACTATGATGACATTGCTGAGCTCTCGTCCCAGTCGACTGAGGTCTTTCACGTAGTTCCCTCTGTGGAAAACGCAGGATTCTCTGAAGAGTCGAGCTCTGAACACGCCCCACTGGTCCAGGAGGTCGGCCACAGGGTCAGCATACTATCCAGAGACAACAGAGATGAGTAAATGGCTGCACACTTGTGAAGTTAGCGTGAAACTACAGACTAGGACGCTTCACTCGGGTACACAGCCTCTTCTACTGCTGTTGTATCTGGTGATGTGTTGATGAAGCTTCATGAAGCATTGTCCTCATTTTCAGATTCCACTAGATGTCAATCTTGTTATTTAATCTTTCGCTTAGCACAAATATTTCAATGAAACTTCTCATCAGTTTGAGGCAAGAGCGACATCTACTGAGCAAAAATGATGACAAGGTTTCATGAAGCTTCATCAATACATCACTAGTTGTAACTGGGACTGCTAACTTAATGGTGGTTAAGACATCTTTCCTAGTTAAAGACTGAAGCTAATTATCAGGGTTGACACCTGGAGATGGTCTCAGGAAGAATTTCCATATAGATACGACTTCAGTATTGGTTAGTGGTGCAGTAAATGTTGTAAATTGTATTTTTTTGACAATGCAAATACAAGTTTGTAAGTGTAGCTCAAACTCCAAAAATATACAGTGGTGACCACCGTATTTTACTTGGCTATTCAGGCATGGTAATGTGCGAGTCTATTAATGAAAAGTTGTCTAGAAACTTAAAAAACAAACAATTACTAATAAATAATAAAAATGTCATATTGAAATGGTGTCATAAATTAAGAAAATGTAACTGTAGCTAAGGAAATCTACTACGCAAATCATTAACGTTCAAAATTAACAGACAATAAATACATTTTTTTTAAATGTTAAATATTGTTGCTTTAACAGCTTTTACACTATTAAATAAAGAATTAATATTTGACCACAGTGTTGCAGCCCGCGTTCTAACATACACTACCACCATCTCCGCATTTCTACTTTGTGAAACTCACCATTATGGCTTGTGGAAGAGACATGATGTAGCACAGGAAGTGGTAAAGGCTTAGCCAGGAAGTGGAGAAAAAGCAATCAAAACGGGTCAACTTTTCGAGTAACCTACCTTAGCCAGACTCGCGGTGAAGAGCACACATTCGAAAAGTTCGCCCATCTTCTGGAGAAACTCATCAACGTGAGGTCGCTTCAGCACATACACCTGCAAGAAACACACACATCGAGTTTAACAAGATCACTTTAAGAGTATTTATTGCACTCAGAGTATTTAGACATAAGACTCTTGGTGGCATTATTTAAAAAATAAAAGATTCTTATTTATAATTGTTGAAATATAAAGACGACATGTTAATGGTTAAACGATACTTGGGGTATATAAACAAATAAATAAAGAGATGTATAAATATAGTCGGGGTAAAGGTTTCAATGCCATTTATCTGTAGTTGCTCAGTGACTGCAGCCCTGTGCAAGTAATCATGAACAGGCCAAACAACATACACACAGCCTATCCTGGATTACTTGAACTGGATCACAGACATTCTTCTTCAGGTTCTTGCAAACACTTTCAACAAAAAATTAGAAACATGTCATGTTGTCGGTTACCTGATGAACTGTACCGTCTATCTCCACAGGAACAATAAAGTCTGCGTTGCTGATGGGCTGTGAGAAGAACAGGTCACATATTATTAGTCTGTAATTATTAAATATGTCCCACCAGTGAAGAATATGTAAATACACTTTTATATATATATAAAAGAAAATCTCTTCTCATTGTTGTATAAGAACTGATCAACAGGAGGTAAAAGCAGGGGACTTATGCTCATGATGAAATCATATGAGTGGAAATATTTTTTTGCCGCTGCATAACAAAGCTGCTTAGCATGGTTAATAATATTATGCAAGGACATTGGATTAGCTTGTTTTGCTTGATAGATCATTGATGTTGAATCAACAACAACAGTTAAGGCACGTATTAGGGATCAGAGTGCGAGAATGTCTTAGTACTGCAAAAGTAAAAATTCTGAGAAATACTCACGATCTAGAATTCATGCCAATGTCACCTTAAGGTAAATCTACAGTGTATTCATTTGCATTTATAATATATACTCATACATTGTCTCCTATGGTTTTATTACCAAAGTATACTTTAAGATTTGAAAAAAGGAAAGAAGATTTTTCTCAATATTTTATGATTAAAAAAGAAAAACAATAGCTTATGTAAATTGAGGAGAACAACAAACAAAAACATCCCATATTAAATCATACAATTCATGACTTTCTATTGGCCACACTCTATAATCCCGCCTGGTCTCACCTTGAAAGAGCTGTGTACGAGTGTTTCATCCAAGTCGATCACAACGCACTTTTTACCATAGTCGGATATTTGCATCTCTGGTAGGAGGTGTTTGGCTGGTGGCTGTGAGAAGGGAAAAGAGAAGAATTTTCCTTACTGATCAATGCATTTCAAATCTAAATTACGAGTCTTGTTTTATCTTCCAATAATTGGCATGGATCGCTTTATAGTTATTGCATGCATTCCACCCATGGTGTGGCAGTTACAAAACAGAAATCTATTAAATGTTTTGTGTAGTAACAAAAATATTTGGTACTTTGATGTATGATCATTATAAAACATCCAAACAGGTTACACTTGTTACAGAATTATGGATTCTGACCTACTAACCATTTTAAGTGTAGAATATGTGTTATATTGTTGTATATTGCTATATTTAAACTTAAACCCAAGACGGTGGGTTTAGATGAAACACTGATTCTTAGAATGTTGCCGCAAATTATGTATAAATAAATAAAATGTACACGTTTTTTATAAAGCCAAAATTCATCTTTCTATTCCAATATGTACTCATCAGTAAGCATCTATGAGGAGTTATATATGAGGATTGCTTAAATGTTCTCTGGTGCAATAAAAGAGAAAACATTATGGACTTATTGCTACTCCTAGTAAATGATTATGGTTACAGCCTCAATTTCTGTGAATATGAAACTCAAGGCAAAAAACAAAAAGGTGAGATGAATGTGGTGTCATTACAGCTTGAGGTCACAGGTTGAAGATGACTTTTTTTCAAGCCATGCAGATGTTAGCAAATGTCAAGCAACTTGCACAAACAAGAAGCCCCAAAATGGAAATCCATTTCGCCATGATGACACCAAGATTTGAAATGACATGACAAATGAACTTGGGTGAACCAACAACTGTGCATAACGTTTACTGCCCACAGATAGATGTATGGTTGCACATGCAGTGTCTGCAGTGTCTTTGTCACATGGTTATAGCACATGATATCACTTGTTTGCATAACATATTTTTTCACGAATGAAATAAAAAATTAGTCATAGTCATCCTTTCGCTTTATCAAGGGTATCCTTATGCATTATACTTCAACTGCAAAAATGTGTTTTTAAATATTTACTATTTTAATTTCTTTATGGTTTTATGGTCTGCTTTTTGTTTAATTAGCTTTTATACATTTTACCTCGCAAAAGGTTCGATTATCGCAAAAAACTATTATATTCCAAACGGTCAAAAGAAAAAAAAGATGAAATCTTTGGTATTATAGGCCCAATTTTAAACAATTGTAAAAAAAAAAAACATGGCGATGATGGCATATTATCAGGTTAAATGGCAGCCGATACATGATTCATTATGTGTTTAGCTTCACACCGTCTTAAAATGCAATACAAACCACTGACACCCATGCTGTCCGTGCACACAGGGCAACTCTACTCAAGGAGCTGCGACGGCCTGGACTGAACCACAGTGTGGCAGCAGAGCTAAAGTTCTTAGAGGAGCCAACACAGACACAAAAGCCTGCATGCAAAGAGAAGGAAAGACAGACAGGAAGAGATGAAGAGAGAAAAAGGGCGATACATACACAAGGAACAGGGATGACTTCGACCTGGTCACACTAAAACACAAGAAATAGAAATGTACCATCCAAAACAAACAAACAAAAAACAATGGATGAAGAGGCATTATGAGAGTTTATATACATTATACCTATTGTATATGTATAAAGACAGATATAAAAAAACAAAACAGTAAAGTAGACAAACAAGTAGCAGCTGCTCACCTTTGGAGGAGATCCATTCTCCTCGATCGGCGGAGGCAGGGAGCTGGTGTTTGTGTTTGAAGCTGGAGACTCAACATTGTAGTTGCGGAAGCAGCAGAAGAATGTGCTGAAGATGCTCCGACTCCTTTGCTTCTTTAAGCTGTTGTTGGACTGTGATGCTGTCAATGCAAAAGCAAGAAAAGAAAATATGTTACAGTGCATTTCAGTTGCAACACATGTGGTGTTTCAGAATTGAAGCATTATTGTGAATGGAAAATACTTTGGACAAGTCATCGGTGTATCACAAGACACACAAATATACAAATAACTTCTGTTTAAAGGTTTCAGAACATGAGAGCTGAACAAAAATGGGAACCCAGGAAGGAGTAGGCAAAACCATCGGAGCACGGTAACATGTCTTGAAATGTTGTTTATACTATCCTCTGCCCTCCCTCCTATATCTCATCTGACAGGTGAGGGAGGTACTGTAGTAGCAAACAAGAAATAAGGGGAGGAACACAAACCACAAACTTCAGAAAGCTGCATTCCTCCTCTATGCTATCAGTCATTTATCTACAACCCCTCAGACTCGAACAAGCAGAAGAAGTGGAAGCTAAAAGCATGCTAGAATTTTAATGAAGTGAGCTTAAGTGTAACACAATGTACTCATTAGTTTTTGCCTGGATTAACTGTTTTAATAATAATTTAATGGCAAACTATTTAAATAATGGTTCATAATTTGCTTTGAGCAACAAACATTACTCAGTAATATTTCTCAGATACAATAATACTTAAATAATACTGCAAAAGATATGTGTTGACAAAACATCTGATCCATATCCCAGACACAGTTTCAAACTTCTGAACAGATTTCGGTACAGCAATATTAAATTCAAAGTAGGAATGCAACCCTATTGCACAACCACTGTCACAGGTCACCATTGTTTCGAAGTTGTTATTCTCTTAATAGCTTCTTAAAAACAGCTACACTTGTATCGACACATGTCCATCATCAAACACTTTACCTCTGAACTCAAGTTCGGCATGACAGCTAAGTAGGACAATACAGTCTGCTTCCTGTGAATCATCAACATAAATGCCAGCTTGACTATTAAGAAAAAACAGATTGAAGTTTAGAAAACATCCTTACCAACTGAACCGTCTACAGAAATTTGCCAAAACAGAATATTTAGCTGGGATTGTATAGAAAACTGAATTTAATTAATCACAGTACAAACATGTCAACACTAATGTTATTTTTCTCTCAAGGTAAATCTTACGCGAGCTCTTAGTGTCTCCGCACTGACACACATTTCCTGTGTCTGTGGGCATTTGCGATTTACCCTGCTGAGAGACTGGGAGCTTCCACTACAAACATGCATCAAGTAAAAAGTTAATAAAAAAAAATTGGAACAATTTCTCAGAGCTTCAATAAAAGAGGGATTTTTCAGAAAATTATGGAGGTATTTTGATGACTATTGAGCTTCAGTTGCTACATTAGCATTAGCACCTTAGTCGAAATTACGGTGAGTAGAAAATAACCAGCATTTGAATAACGAGTGAAATATCACTTTAAAGTTGCATCCAGTTCATGACATAACTGCAACAAATAATTGACATAATAGCGAACAATTAAAGTGCCGGTGAAACCATTTTCAGCCTTCTACTTTATTTTTGACAGACAAATGTGCATGACTATAGGTAAAGTCAACAGGGAAAGTTTCTTCCACCATCTCATTTACTAGCAAGTAAAAATACAGAAAAGTAAGCACGGATCTGGGCAAGTTCTTACTTTGAATAAGTCAGGGTTATTGAAAATAAATCTGATGATTATTAGATATTTGCAGCTGTACCCTGCAGGGCAGTATGGGGGTACATAATGTAAATTGCTGCCTAAATTGTTTGTGTGGATATAGTGTTTCAGAAAATAAAAAAACATTATGATGGGGCTTACATTACAAACAATTCAAAAGTTTTCCCTCCCCAAATCAGGGTTCATCAACCTCTTTAAACATCTCATTCTTTTATTCTGTACCGCCACCAATGCAATCCTTATGTTGCGTTTACAATACTGGCAACAAAAAGTTTTTTGACTCTTTAATTATTATGCAAGCTTTTTAATGGTTTGGGGAGCACAGAAATGAAAAGGTGTGTTGTGATAATAAATGCTTAATTAATTTAAAAATCTTCTCCTATTTCTGATACATAATCTTCCTTCCTTGCTTCGCTTTGTCTTTTGCAATTGGTGGCATTTTGTAAGGCCTCAGAAATGGGTCAGATTGGATTTGCTGAGAAGAGATGCTTTACATACATGCACTCTTTTAATTAAAAAATAAATAAATGAATTAATGAAACTATGAATAAAAAAAACCCCCACACTTTTCACTATTCCAAATGGTAAAACTTACTCTTACTAATCTAATCATGTTGTCAGGTAAGTTATGTTAAAGTTGAACATTTGAAATAGGGTTTAAGCATTTGTTTTTGAGGGAGTGTTATGTAATTCAAGACTTATGTGTATGGATTTAAAACACAAGATTTTAATTAAATCACGGACATTTAAGATATAAATTTCAAACAATGGAATTTAATTTTTTTTTCTTACATGGTTCCTACAACTTAAGACAATATATTCAAGTAGTTTAGGCCAAGGCTTGTGAAACTGTAACAAAACTGAAACTGTAACAAATATAACTAACAGCTCTGTGCTTCAGAGAGATGTATGTTCTGTATTGTACTCTCCTCACAAGTAAAGTTATTTAGACCTTAGTGTCTGTTTTTGAGCCTCAGCTCCAAGTCAGTTTCCTAACCAGCCTATTCTTTTCAGATTTTTTTTAAGGATTCACAGGAACCCTACTTTATGACCCTGTGGTTGCCCTGGCTATTTCAAGGAAGTCTAAAAATAGTTACCAAAGATTTAATGAGGATTGGCCATTACAAAGATTTAAGTTAAAGAACACATTATAGTGGTTAGAATATTTAACTCAACATGGAATTTGGACATTGGATTTGTGCGTTGGTTGGCGAATGCTTTAAATAGGTTCATATTCAATATGTTTACTTATCAAGGCCATCACCTGTTTTGACACAACTTTTCCAGCCATTATTTTTCTGAATAATACCTATACATTCCTCTGAAATTACTAGGACTATATACCACAATTTATCCATCGTCACTCATTTACCTCAACAAGTAGTCTTTGTCAACAACAGTGACTCGTCAAACTTTACACATGGCTTATACGCCAATGCATTTAACGTGAGGTCTAATGTTTTTGAAGACAGAATTACGTGCAAGAATAAAAAGAGTAATCATGGTCATCTCCAGTGGTTAAATGTGGACTGGAGGTCAGTGCTAGCCTGGCCAACAGACTTCTGGTCTATATTTAGGGGGGCAGCCCAGCAGTGTGAAAGGCAGGCACATGTTGTAATACAGCCAGAGAAGAACTCTGTGAGCAATAGGTTGTCAATTTCGGTCCAGACGGTTTGGAGCCGCTTCAACAAGTGGAGAGTTACCTGCCAAATTCCTGTACAACAGCTGCTGGGATGTACTTCTATATCCCCGGATTTGAGACATATAAGAGCAAAGAGATCACTGCTAACTTAGTTAAACACAGACAGAATAAATGAATGATTGTGTCATTGAAAAGTTCTAATGCTTTCAACATGTTTTCTAAGTTGATCAATCTTCGGGTGCTATTAATGTGTGACAGGCCATTTGGGGCAAAAAAAGCTAGTTTTCTAGCAAAGTGTATGAGAATTTTCTTTTTACTATGAAATGAAAATGATCATGGATTTATTTAGACATTCATCCCTAAAATACAAAGTGGATACATTCTTCTTTTTAAATGCACTAGTACTCAAGTTGCCACAAAATACCAATTCTAAATGGCTGATTATGTGCTGCCAAACCAGTCTCACTCAGTTCTCAGTGGCGTGAGCAGATGGAATGGTGACTCCTGGCACGCAAATTATTTCCTCGATGTTGAATTGTAAAAGAATACAAACTCTGCCACTTATTGTCATTACACCTCATTCACAGACTGCATTGGGACTGATAAATGACAAACAAACACAAAAACACAGTCAATACAGGCCTGAACTGCTGCTTGCAGCGTAAAAAAGATGGTGGTGTTTGACTAGGCCAGCCGGATCACCGAGAACCCACCAGCAATGGTGAAAGTGCCAGGCACGCAACATCAACAAGCTAAAAATAAAACATGTTTTATCTTATTACTCGATCAACAAATGGAATAATAATAAGCAAATGTTGTTCCTTAATACGTTGAGTGACAACAAGTTAATGCCAGGCGTTCATCAAAACTTGCAAGTATTAAACGGGTAAACGACATTTAATTTCCAGAAAACATTTTCAGTTGGTGGGGCTTAAGTACATTTTCTAATGTAAATATTTAAAATAAAAGGGAGTTTTGTACAAACAGACACATACTGATGAGTATAGAGGTCCAAGACCCATTTAAGAGACACTTAAATCAACACATTAGTTGCCCTTTAAATATTATTTTTTAAATAACTCCTCCATACTCTTCATTCAAGTGAGAAAGTGGAAGCATGCCACCATATTTCTGTAGAATTCTAATAAACTGCAGAGATTGGGTTTCTTCGGGATGATTGCCAAAATTCACAAAAGCAAGTTTTTTCCTGTAGAATTTAAATTATTAAGATGTCACCGTGTGTTTTATTATTCTCCAATAACAAAAAAAAATGTCCATCCTGAGTTTGGTTGAATTAATAATACATCTTAAGAAAGTCCTACAATTCAGTGACAGTAAGGCCAACATTTGACAATGTGATATTCAATTACATTTTGCCTACACTCCCTATAGAGTCACAACTTAACTAGTTGTAAAAGTCTTATCGTACCATGCTCTTCCATCTTATCTGAGATTTCAAAGTATAATGACTTAATTGGGTGTTTAGCATCTTGTGTCACAGCGTTATCAGTTGTGTACTCTTCTTTGAGTTCCAGTATTTCTCATCAGAGGTTGCTACAGCAAGATAGACTCATTCATTTAATAACATAATTGTATTAAAATAATTCAGTAATGTAATCTAGAAAACATTTAAAACAACCACAACAAGGATTACACTTATGGGGCAAAAAGCATAAGCTGCTAGATGAAGGTTTGTGTTCATGTAGTGTTGGAATTATGGGGAATGGTGGGAACTATTAAATATAATCATTATCAACAACTGCTTTACACAGAAATACAATAACTCACATCGTCACTGAGTAAATTCATAGGTAAACAGAACATTTGTCCAAATGTATAAGAAAAACAACCTCAAACTAAACCATATTATTTAATAGAAAACAATAAATACAGTTTAAGGATCATCTTACATTCTGAAAATACTGAAATAATCTATTAAAACCAAGGCTTTTGCTTTTTCTTCATTTAGTAGTTTTTTTGGAACAATGTAATAGTTAAGTGTCGCATAATGGCTTGAATGACAAGAACATTAGTTCATAATAGTGACGCATTAGTACAGATACTACAAAATCCATTTTACCCCAGCTAGCCTTAAAAAAAACACACATTTTGAAGATATAATGAAGTGAATGCAAGACCAAAGGATAACCCTCAACTTTCCTGAATGTGGAATGTGGATATCTCATGATGCCTACGGACCTTTCAAAATACATAAGAACCAACATCATAGAAGGCGGCATTGTTCTGCTTGAAAGACTTAAGAGCTCAGGTTACTAATAGACTGACAATGGAGATGGACACTGATATTGATACACATCCCGTGGGTATTGATGACCCGGAAACTGTCCCACTGGACCCATAACCTCAACAAATCTGGGATATCTGTAACAAAATATTTGCTTTACGCCATTATTTTCGAAATTACAAACATGTTACCTCTCACTCCATAAACTTGAACCTTTTTAAAATGACGTCAGTGTTTGAATCTAGCTTCACTGTTTGACAAATACACGTTGTGAAACATCAGCCGTGTATGATTCAACAGAAGCAAAGTTCAATTTGGAATCCATTACACTGCAATAATTCAGCTTCATCGGTCAACTCTACAAACACTTTTATTTCATACATTGTTAGACCACATGACAATACTTTTTAGAAGCATGAATAAAACCACAGACCACAAAAAACTTTGACATGGAATAACGGTTAACATTTACGGAAACTTAACTACCACAAATACCCTGGAAAAAGTCGCTCAACATCTGAAGGATATTAGCACAGGCAGGCAGACTACCTTATATCAGAAAATCCGGATCAGAACAAACGTATATACTTGAGCATGTCCAACAATGAAAGAGAAACCTAACTTGCACCCAAAAAAAATCAGCAATGAAACTCAGATATTGTCAAAAAAAAAGTGAAAGCGACATTTAACGAAATATTTAATTCACAAAATATAAGACTAATAAGAAGTAGGAAAATTAATCAAAAATAAGTGTTTTATGGAAAGTATTTTAAAATTACTAGGTTACCATCATTTCGATACACACAGACTACTTAGGGGGAAAAAGAATAAAAGCACATATGACTGGAATGTTACAACACATTTAAAATATAACGTTGGAGATGCTGTTGGAATAACTCTCAACGTTGAGCAATAATGCATGAAATATATGAGAAGGATCGAGTTTTGCTATGAAAATATAAGTAACTTGGTTTGTTGGAAGCCAATACTGGGCGCATTAAAAGTCATTGCGTTGCAACTCAATGCAAACGAATCAGTGAAGTGCACAAACAAAGTCAGACCAGCATATATCGCTAACTTGTTGCAGAACTGCATGAGTCTATGAATGATCCGATTCTAGAATGACAAACGTCTGAAACTCTACCAGTGTCATTCACTAGTGGAGCTGCTAGCAGGTTAGCTCCAAAGGCTAACAACGATTCTCCACACTTTTAGTGACTTTTCCTTACCTTTCTCCTGGTTGAAGGATATCGCTTCCTCCTCCTTGGGATTGGAAACCTGGGTTATGATGGACATGTGGTCCATTGAGACGGATGGTTATTCCTTTTTGTTACCCCCACAGTTTTATCCCGACTAGCGCGCTCGCTGTGCTAGCTACGGTTAGCTAGCGGAGGATGACCAGTCACTAGTCCCGGGTGAAAAGCGTTCGAACAGCGGGAGTAGCCCGCCAGCTAGCACGGTGGATGGAGGCCAGAGAGAGGCTGTCATTCATGCCCCCGCGTTCAATACCATGCCTGGACCTGACTCTCGACGCGAAGTCTGTGTAAACAACAACAGTAACGTTGGTTTTAGCTGAAGTCCAGTTAGCAAAGCGCTGCAGTTAGCGTGTCCCGCGGTCACGCACGGAACGAGTCGCGTAAAAGGAGTCGAAGAAGTCTAATGGCGGTCCTGGAATGATGAGCTTTTCGTAAAGTCGCCTCTTGCTAAGCAACACTTCTCACTGGAGTTCTACACTGACACCGTCCCTGTGCAACATGGAGGCTCCAGCGTTGAGTTGAAGCGGGGGCGCTGGAGTGGGCGGGGCCTGGCGGGGATGGGCGGGGCCTAGTGAGTGGGTGGCTGAGAGTGGAAGCTGCTGCGTGGTGTGGGAGGAGATGGAATGTATCAAGGGAAAGTATTTGACTTACCAGGCTTTCAATTGTAATACGTTTCCTGTACGACCCCAGTGTTTAAATGTACAATCCTCTTTAAAAAAACAGAGATTAAAACATTTAAACTGCCAAGTGCATGTATTTTGATATTGCATTCATGTTTAAATCACTGTCTTCTTCTAAACTCTGTAAAGTAATAACAATATTTGCTTTGTAAACATTATCACACATGTCATGTTAAACAAATCCAAATATCCATATGGTATATCAGCACCAAAGCACTTGTATAGATGTGCAAACTTAACAAAGTAGTAGTTAAGTAGTAGTTTATTATTTAAATCTTATGAGCTTTAAAAAAGTAAGTTTTGGGCTAAACTTTTTAATTGTAAAAAACTAACTAAAAACGAACTAACTAAAAACTAAAATCAGATTAATATTGAATGTGATTATAATATTGGTCGAAAATTAGTAATATAAAATGGAAACAACTTGTAATATTATATAAACAATCATAGGAGTTGTGAGAGTTATGTTTGTTTCTGTATAATTATTTGTAATTATTAAATTAATACAACAAATATTATTATTATGGTGTGCTATTTCATTCAATTAGGTAAGGTTAGGTAGAACTTTATTGAAATTGTTTTTTCCCACTTAGCCACAGCAATACAGAATTTTTTCATAAAAAAAATAAAATAAGAACAAGAACAAAGAGAAATAAAGAGAAAGAACAAGATGATACAATCTAAGTCTAAGATAAAGAACATAGATCAAAGAAAAATAACAAACTCAGAATTGTACAATGTAATAGCCCGAGGAATGAATGAGTCCTTGAGTCTATTTGTTTTGCAACTGGGAAGGAACATTCGTGGACTTTATGAAACATATATACATATCATAATTCACAAATTATGAACATACATTTCGAAGATCGTTTGTATAAATTAGTTACTACTTGGGAAAACATATATGAATGAAAAAGGTTATCTTCTGAAGTCTTTTTTTAAAAAGGTGATTTAATTTACATTTGAAATAGAAAGAAAATTAAGTATCATTAAAATGTTTAAAAGTGCATAAGTAAATGTTGATATATGGACTGTTTAAATATTCTAACAGAAACTTTCAACCGTCAGAAAAAATATTATTTGACCTTGCAGTTTTGTAAGAAGAATTATTTATTCTTGTAGTCTTCAGTGACAGGATGTGATGTGTCTTATTATTTACTGCTTCACCAACGTAGTCAAAAAAATGGAGATTATGGAAACGGCACACATTGTATTCAGTGGATTTAAAAAAAAGATTATTTAAACAAAAGAAATGATTGTCAACAAAGATGAGCTGTAACATGAAGGTAAGACAAAATAAAAAAACATTTAAATAATAAGACAAAACTAGAGAAATAACATTCAAAACGTTATCTATGGATATTAAAAATCATAATGATTAATTAATAATTGTTTAAGCATTATTATTATACATGTTCTTATAATATAAATCAGAGAAGAACTATGTACAAAATATGGACATACTATTTTATTTTATTTTATTTTAAGTGTAATGAATTGCTATGAAGTAGTGAGGAGAAAACCACCAGAAAACAAAGAACCTTAAAAAAAATAGATATAATGTCATATAGAATAATAATTATTTAGATGAAAAATGACATGCATTTCTACGTGATAAGATGAATATTTAAACTAATTGTTGCCACTTAAATCAAAGGATTGCATGAGAACAGGAGAGCACTTTGTTTTCCTAATGGAAAAAAACATAAAACTAATAAGTGTGTATTGCATATAAAACATAGTAAAGTACAATGAGTAATGGAGATTAGCTTTTTGCAAGATTCTGATTTGTAAATTGTAATCACAAAAGTTGTTAGGCCTATAATGACATGGAACTAACGCGTCTTTTTCATATGGCTCTCTCTAGCGGTTAGCGTTTGGTACTACAAGCGCAACAGCAATATATTTGTTTTTATTCCAAGTTGGAAAAAAAGTTTTCATTCAGTAGCTTTTTAGGTTCATCATTAGTAAAACAGTCGTTACTCATTCACGTCACTTCACTTTATCCTACTTTCATTTAATTTTATTTTCCATTTTTTTTAATTCCAAGCTTCTTTTCTTTCCTTTTTTCATCTGGCGGGAACGTTTACAATTTGTTTTTGGAAGTTTGTGAGTTGATTTCTACACTATTTTGTCATCAAACTATTTCATTTTGTCAGTGTGACCAAGTCTAATTTAAGTGACAAAGGAATACATTTTTGGTTATATTAGTGGGCGAGGAATATAAATTGTCAAACGGAATATTGGCAATGGCTCTGTTGAAGGAGTGAGTGACAAAAAAAAGAAAGAAAAAAGTAGCTGTATCTGTTCTAAAATATCTGAGTGGAAATGTATTCGTGCACTGGCCACTCGATTGATCTAGAAAACTGGGTCAGTTGAACAGCAATCCATATAGACACAAAATGGAAAACAATAAATATTTAAATTCAGTTTAACAAAGGATTTAAAAAAGTGTTCACGCTCTCAGTGTCGGACCACCCCTCAGAGTGCTGCAGTGGAGGAAGATATATATATATATACACCCCCTCTCCACAGCCCCCTCCTCCTCCTAGAAAGTCTGCATCGTCCTAACTGGCTGAAGCTGGTGATCGCAGGCAGCAGCGAGCCCCTGCAGGACGGATGAAGTAGAGACCACCACCACTGCCAGCCCAGATTCCCTCAATTTTCTTCTCAACCTAAAGAAGTCCAACTCTTCCTTTGTCATCTAGGCTTTGTGAGGCAAATACAAGGTTTGTGAGCTTGTTTGTTTGTGTGTTTGTGTTAACATCTTCAACTCAGACCAGTTTGTTTTCAACGTTGGACCTTAGTTAATATGCAGGGGGCTGAGCAGGGGTCTTTGTTATTCCAACTTCTTCTGATTCGACCCAAAGTCTTGAAGCTCACGCAGTAGACGCAGGTGCAACTTTCTCCATCAGCTCTAATCTCTGTCGCTGCTCACTTCCTGCACCATTCTTTGTGGGTGTTATTGCTCTGCTTGAGTGCAGTGTCTCCAGATCACATAGCAGTGCAGCTGCTTTGCGGCTCTCCAGAGCAACTGCACTGCTATAATAGGAAGTAGAGGTAAAGTTGCACCGCTGACACCGCTCTTTCTCTGCACAACTATTTCAGTCCCTGTCCCGTCACTCCTTCTGACTCTCTGGACATATGTCAAAAAGTAACAATCCGCCACATGAAGGGATGCTGTTGACATGTAGTTGATTGACAATAATGTTTCAGAACAAAAAACAAAAATAATCACTGGATGTTATTCAGTTATGAGATTTTTGTTGTGATAAAATGCTTTATTGGCAAAAAACAAAGTTCACTTCCTAAAATCACTTATTAAAAATTTAAAACTGTAATTATTGAGAGGGATAATATTTAGTTTTACTGAAAAGTGATAGATTTATTGCACCTACTTATCATCAGCTGTTCCAATTGGTCATTTATTAAATTAACAATTGGAATGTTTAAGCTAACATTAGAGTGTTAGTCACATACATATTATTTTTAACAAAAAAAAACAAAGAACAAGCTCATGTAGTTACCATATTTGTCTCGAAGTAAATAAAATAAACATGGAAACAGGCTTTGATAAATCATTATCAAATAAACTATATATCTAAAAGGTCAATAGTTTTGTTGTTCTTTTGTTTTGGGAATAACATTTATTATTTCAAATATCTTTCATTCAATTTCAGATCTGCAATGGAATTGTGATGAAGCTTCATGAGACATTAGCATCATTTTCCAAAACTCAGTTGATTGAACTGTGTGTTTAAATGACACGAAGTTTCAATAAATTACTGCAGTTGCTCACAGTCAAAGATTATAC
Organism: Callionymus lyra; assembly: GCF_982586985.1. Taxonomy (NCBI): domain Eukaryota; kingdom Metazoa; phylum Chordata; class Actinopteri; order Syngnathiformes; family Callionymidae; genus Callionymus; species Callionymus lyra. The sequence continues at coordinate 3,761,020 of NC_141833.1, forward strand.
AGCAAAGAGTGTCATCTAGTTTAATCTGAAAAACAGGCCAAGCTTCATTTAGCTCATCTCTAAATTTAAAACACACGGTTTAGGTTTATAATTCACCTACTTTTTCACAGAATAATTATCATTAAACTATATGTTGTGTTTGCGTAGGTCCCAAATGAAGTTTAATTCATTGTTAATGAAGCTTCACAAATCATCATACCTTTTTTCAGTGTCCACAAGATGGCACTCTTTGCAGTATAATATTTGAGGCTTTGAGGAACTATTTCAGCGAAACACCCATGATCTTTAAACAAGATCTTCAGTAGTGTGGCCCTGTGGAGTTTTCTGAAATTAAGTTTTTTCTTTGACTACATTCATCATCCAAAAGTCGAAAGTCGCCATTTATTGATAAAGCATTATATGACAATACATTTAATGATATATAAAATAGTTTTCTCTATGAAACTCCCCCTTTTGTCCAACTGCTTCAAGGCTGAGCGGCAGCTTTTATTTATCTGGCTTTAACAGACAATGTTACATAACTACCTCACTTATGTAATTTACAACCCAATTCTTAACCACCAAGGACCCTCAGATCCTTGCTTAGAGACTATTACGGGGACTGCATCTTAATCAGGGCGCCTCCTTATAATAGTCTGACATCATCCGACTCATTAACTCAATTTCAACCCCATGTGGGAACATTTTACTTCCATCAATGTCTTTAACTTTTATAACTACTACAGTATTGTGTTAAGTAAAGATTGAAAAAGGTTCTCACTATAACATTAGTATTTTTTAATGTCACAGAGTAAGAATGCATGTTTGCAATTGGACGGGTCAACAGTTTAACTGACACCAGAAACAGCAGATGATATTCAAGCCATGGTATCAGTTAGTTTAACATTCAACGCTGTAACACATAAAGGATAGTGTTTGGATGATGAAGCTTCATTAAAACAGTTTTATTATTCTTCAGGATGAGAATATGGCGCTCTTGGATTAAAAAAAATGTGGGGTTTAATTCAAATAGTTGCTAAAAGCATGAGTGTCTTAGTCTTTTTAGTAGTCTTTGAAAATATATGTTAGTTTCATGAAGTCTTACCCGCACATCAATATTTTTACATGTACATAATTATGAAAATATTATTTTTTATTTATTTTAAATGATTGCATGAATTAAGACTCTGGAGTTCTAGGATGAAATTCAGATCTGGATCATTAACACAGAAGCGGTTTTAGTTCAGATAAAATATCAAGTGCACTTGATAAATAAAATGCTTACTTTACAAGAGAAAAAGTGACTTTTCAATACAAATAAATATAAATTCAAGTCAACAATACAAAGGAGTCGAAATATTTGCATGAGTCCAATAGTCCAGAACATTCATTAAACTGGCAATAAAACACAAAAGAAGTGAAAACGAAACTGAATTCCAAGCTGAAGACACTTGAAAAATACATACTTGGGCACCACGGATGATCTAAAGAAAGAAAAAGCTGGAGCCTCTTGAGGGGATTGATGTGTCAGTCGATGAATATCCTTTTTCTGGTGAAGCTCACGCAGATGGTGGAGCTGAAATGGGGAACAAAATAAAAACATAATAACGTATAACATGACCTTTGACCAGTGGTGTCCAAATTCTCTTTACAGTTCATGAAGTGAAAACGATCTCAATCAGAACTTTAATAGAACTATTTCAATACGATATTATGAACCTCCTAATCTATAAACAGGAAAAAAAAGTTGGCAGTATTGAGGATTTAACATCAACACCTAGCAACTTAACTATGTGGGTATTTTTTTACTCGTGTGATCTTGTTATTAAAACGCTTATGTCACATTTTAAAAGTTTGCACTTTAGATGTTAAATGTCAACAGCATTTTTAAAATATAGTGATGGACCTTTTAAAAATATAAATAGTACCTGATAATCTTCACTCTGGCTCGGGAATGTCTACTTCAGCAAGTCCATGTTTCAGGAGAAATAGATGAGAGGGTTAGAGGGATATATGTCTCTGAATTTACTGCAATATTTCACAATAATGTGTTTGAATTGTTGCATCATTGTGTTGTGATTTTAAATTATTTATAAGCGTTGAGGAATTTTCCAATTTAACGTTTCATAATCAATAAATAAAACAGGTTGGTTTAAATAAGCATAACAGAAAGCATCATTTAAAAAAGCTATTCTAGAAGTGATGAACTCTCTCACACAGAAGTGCACGTTATATCCAGTAACTCAGAATAACCACTGCACACAACTGTGATGGTGTCTCCTGCTCATCAGGTTCAGGTTTCACACAAATGCTCTTGAGTTTCAGTCTGCACTAACTTCATCTGCTTTCTCTCTCGACCTGTCAAGCTTCCAGTGAGAAGACACATCATGGGGGTCAAGTCTGCCCTGCCCAGATATGAGCTGTATCTCTACACAGTTGTGCTGACCGGGGCCTTGATATGGGCTGGCAGTTGGATATTTGAAGCTTCAATCGGTAAGTGGTGGAACATCGAGCACCACACACTGCAGACGAGTGATTCCTTACATTCTCTTCTTTTGTTAAAGTGCTTTAGATGATTGAATTTGACTTTCATTTGAAAGGTTAGGTAACTATGGATACAAAAGGTTGAATGTTCACACTGGCGAACTCTTCTCTCTTAGCCTCCAATGGACCGATTGTGCTCCAGCACTGTGTCTGATGGTGTCTGTCACAGTCAGATATTTAGATTCTATCTACATTTCTTCAACATTAGGCCTGGCTGTGACCAGTAAAAGATGATGAAGCTTCATGAAGCGTTGTCCTCATTTTTATAGCACACTAAATGACACACTTTTGCTTTATAAACTCTGGCTACAAGCAGCTATAGTTGCAAAACCTACCATACATTTTAAGGCAAGAGCGCCATCTACTGAGTTCAAAAATTATGACACTGCTTTATGAAGCTTCATCAGTCCATCACTAGCAGGAGAGAGATCCTCTGTCTTAACCAGCTGACCATTGGCAACATTTTATTTTTTATCAATTCACTTGATTATAAAATAAGACTGATTCTTTTGATGTAAATAAAACATTAACGTACATAATGATAGTCTAAAAGGACAGCTTTCCAAAATAAAAGTCTGTATTTTTGGGCGCTAATCTATATTCTATGAAAATTGGTACAGTGACAAATAAATTATTAGAGATATAAATATTGCTTGATTTAAAAGTACGTTTTTTTAATGAATAATTGAACAAGATTATAAGAAAAAACGATGGTAAAAAGACTAAGAAAACCTCAAAATAATTTAAAATTATCAAAGACTGTCGTAACATCAAAAAAAAATAGATTATAGTAGTTAAGATGTAAATTACAGTATCTTAAATTTATATCAATGATGGTGTTCCTTTTTTAATCTCTCTCACTGTGTATGATTGCAGTAGACAGTTTTGTATTACTGTCTGTAAACAACACATATATGTAAGCCAATTCCAACTTTTAAAACCCTTTAGACCATTAAGACTTGTTAAAAAGTGCTTTTGTTTTATAGAGTCAAATGTTTTTTTGTCTTTTGGAAAATGTCAAAATGACCCTAGATAATGACGTGCTTTGCCAGCTTCCAGAGGATAATATCATGAAACTTTGTTCCCCAGCGTCCACTAGATGGCACTCTTTGCTGTATAATATTTGAGCAACTTTTATGAAGCAACATGAGCATATTGTTAAGAAACATAAGTAAGTTTGATTCTGCTCAGTAGCATTTGAGATGTGTTTTGATGTAAAAACCCAGATAAACCTTTTTTTTTCCCGAAATGCGAAACAATCTGGAAGTTTGAGAACATCTACAGTGCTGCAGTAAGGACTCACAAAATTGACAACACTAATGGCTTTAGGAATGAATATTAAATGGGAATGAGGATTCTCATCAAGCCATAAGATCGACTAAAAGACCTATTGTTCCTGACTTTCTTTATGAGTGTCATAGCATCTCAAATGAAGGGCGCCACCTAGAGTATGATGATGCTCACTTCAAATGATTCCCTCAAACACCTGCTGAGCGAGTCTTTTCTCTTCCTCAGAGAACGCGAACAACAAAGCCTTCAGACAGACTGTGAAACCAGGATGGCATTACTTTGGCAGGAAGATGGTTTGATGCTCATTTCTTCACCCATCTCTCAAGCATTGGTCACTCACTCTCTCTCCTCAACTATTCACAGGACGTGACGGACTTCGAATGGATGATGTGGTTCTCAACATTCCGCAACCACATCCTTTTTGCGCTTACTGGACACGTGATCTTTGCAAAGATCTTCACTTTGGTAGCTTCAAAGGTGCGTGTGTGTTTCCATGCTCGCAACACATGTGTACAGAGGTGGTCAGTTGACAATCAAATCCTATGTTTATGTCTTTGAGCTACTTCACAGTCAGCAGTAACAAGAAAGAAGACCTTCCCAATAATGTCTCCTTAAGTACCCTAAAGTCTAAATTTCAATTTTCTAAAAAGCCTTACAGGTAAATTATTATTAGAGATAGTTTCAATTGTAATGACTGTAAAATGATAGTAATCATTTTTACCATAATTCATTTAACCTGGTCTAGATTTCAATGTGTCTTAAAAGTGATTCTCTGTCTTGTTTCATGCTCACACGGAAGATTGAAATAGATGGATGTAAGGTAACATTAGTAAACCTCTTAATGTTCCTCCAGTCCATTCTATTAGATCACATCTTCTACTAGACCTCCATCATCAGTGTTGTTACTGACCATCATCAGTGTTGTTACTGAACATCATCAGTGTTGTTACTGACCATCATCAGTGTTGTTACTGAACATCTTCAGTGTTGTTACTAAACATTATCAGTGTTGTTACTGACCATCATCAGTGTTGTTACTGAACATCATCAGTGTTGTTACTGAACATCATCAGTGTTGTTACTGACCATCATCAGTGTTGTTACTGACCATCATCAGTGTTGTTACTGACCATCATCAGTGTTGTTATTGAACATCATCAGTGTTGTTACTGACCATCATCAGTGTTGTTACTGAACATCATCAGTGTTGTTACTGAACATCATCAGTGTTGTTACTGAACATCATCAGTGTTGTTACTGAACATCATCAGTGTTGTTACTGACCATCATCAGTGTTGTTACTGAACATCATCAGTGTTGTTACTGAACATCATCAGTGTTGTTACTGACCATCATCAGTGTTGTTACTGACCATCATCAGTGTTGTTACTGAACATCATCAGTGTTGTTACTGAACATCATCAGTGTTGTTACTGAACATCATCAGTGTTGTTACTGAACATCATCAGTGTTGTTACTGAACATCATCAGTGTTGTTACTGAACATCATCAGTGTTGTTACTGAACATCATCAGTGTTGTTACTGAACATCATCAGTGTTGTTACTGACCATCATCAGTGTTGTTATTGAACATCATCAGTGTTGTTACTGAACATCATCAGTGTTGTTACTGAACATCATCAGTGTTGTTACTGACCATCATCAGTGTTGTTACTGACCATCATCAGTGTTGTTACTGGACATTATCAGTGTTGTTACTGACCATCATCAGTGTTGTTACTGACCATCATCAGTGTTGTTATTGAACATCATCAGTGTTGTTACTGAACATCATCAGTGTTGTTACTGAACATCATCAGTGTTGTTACTGACCATCATCAGTGTTGTTACTGAACATCATCAGTGTTGTTACTGACCATCATCAGTGTTGTTACTGAACATCATCAGTGTTGTTACTGACCATCATCAGTGTTGTTATTGAACATCATCAGTGTTGTTACTGAACATCATCAGTGTTGTTACTGAACATCATCAGTGTTGTTACTGAACATCATCAGTGTTGTTACTGAACATCATCAGTGTTGTTACTGAACATCATCAGTGTTGTTACTGAACATTATCAGTGTTGTTACTGACCATCATCAGTGTTGTTACTGAACATCATCAGTGTTGTTACTGAACATCATCAGTGTTGTTACTGACCATCATCAGTGTTGTTACTGAACATCATCAGTGTTGTTACTGAACATCATCAGTGTTGTTACTGACCATCGTCAGTGTTGTTATTGAACATCATCAGTGTTGTTACTGACCATCATCAGTGTTGTTACTGACCATCATCAGTGTTGTTATTGAACATCATCAGTGTTGTTACTGACCATCATCAGTGTTGTTACTGAACATCATCAGTGTTGTTACTGACCATCATCAGTGTTGTTACTGAACATCATCAGTGTTGTTACTGACCATCATCAGTGTTGTTACTGAACATCATCAGTGTTGTTACTGACCATCATCAGTGTTGTTACTGAACATCATCTATGTTGTTACTGACCAGCATCAGTGTTGTTACTGAACATCATCAGTGTTGTTACTGAACATCATCAGTGTTGTTACTGAACATCATCAGTGTTGTTACTGAACATCATCAGTGTTGTTACTGACCATCATCAGTGTTGTTACTGAACATCATCTATGTTGTTACTGAACATCATCAGTGTTGTTACTGAACATCATCAGTGTTATTACTGAACATCATCTATGTTGTTACTGAACATCATCAGTGTTGTTACTGAACATCATCTATGTTGTTACTGAACATCATCAGTGTTGTTACTGACCATCATCTATGTTGTTACTGAACATCATCTATGTTGTTACTGAACATCATCAGTGTTGTTACTGAACATCATCTATGTTGTTACTGAACATCATCAGTGTTGTTACTGACCATCATCTATGTTGTTACTGAACATCATCAGTGTTGTTACTGAACATCATCAGTGTTGTTACTGAACATCATCAGTGTTGTTACTGAACATCATCAGTGTTGTTACTGAACATCATCAGTGTTGTTACTGAACATCATCAGTGTTGTTACTGAACATCATCTATGTTGTTACTGAACATCATCAGTGGTGTTACTGAACATCATCTTTGTTGTTACTGAACATCATCAGTGTTGTTACTGACCACGTCATCAGTGTTGTTACTGGCCATCATCAGTGTTGTTACTGACCATTATCAGTGTTGTTACTAAACATCATGAGTGTTGTTACTGAACATCATCAGTGTTGTTACTGAACATCATCAGTGTTGTTACTGACCATTATCAGTGTTGTTACTAAACATCATGAGTGTTGTTACTGACCACCATCAGTGTTGTTACTGACCACGTCATCAGTGTTGTTACTGAACATCATCAGTGTTGTTACTGAACATCATCAGTGTTGTTACTGAACATCATCAGTGTTGTTACTGAACATCATCAGTGTTGTTACTGAACATCATCAGTGTTGTTACTGAACATCATCAGTGTTGTTACTGAACATCATCAGTGTTGTTACTGAACATCATCAGTGTTGTTACTGACCATCATCAGTGTTGTTACTGAACATCATCAGTGTTGTTACTGAACATCATCAGTGTTGTTATTGAACATCATCAGTGTTGTTACTGACCATCATCAGTGTTGTTATTGAACATCATCAGTGTTGTTACTGAACATCATCAGTGTTGTTACTGACCATCATCAGTGTTGTTACTGAACATCATCAGTGTTGTTACTGAACATCATCAGTGTTGTGTTACTGAACATCATCAGTGTTGTTACTGACCATCATCAGTGTTGTTACTGAACATCATCAGTGTTGTTACTGAACATCATCAGTGTTGTTATTGAACATCATCAGTGTTGTTACTGACCATCATCTATGTTGTTATTGAACATCATCAGTGTTGTTACTGAACATCATCAGTGTTGTTACTGAACATCATCAGTGTTGTTATTGAACATCATCAGTGTTGTTACTGAACATCATCAGTGTTGTTATTGAACATCATCAGTGTTGTTACTGACCATCATCAGCGTTGTTACTGACCATCATCAGCGTTGTTACTGAACATCATCAGCGTTGTTACTGACCATCATCAGTGTTGTTACTGACCATCATCTATGTTGTTACTGAACATCATCAGTGTTGTTAATGAACATCATCAGTGTTGTTACTGAACATCATCAGTGTTGTTACTGACCATCATCAGTGTTGTTACTGAACATCATCAGTGTTGTTACTGAACATCATCAGTGTTGTTACTGAACATCATCAGTGTTGTTATTGAACATCATCAGTGTTGTTACTGACCATCATCAGCGTTGTTACTGACCATCATCAGCGTTGTTACTGAACATCATCAGCGTTGTTACTGAACATCATCAGTGTTGTTACTGACCATCATCAGTGTTGTTACTGACCATCATCAGTGTTGTTACTGAACATCATCAGTGTTGTTACTGAACATCATCAGCGTTGTTACTGAACATCATCAGTGTTGTTACTGAACATCATCAGTGTTGTTACTGAACATCATCAGTGTTGTTACTGAACATCATCAGTGTTGTTACTGAACATCATCAGTGTTGTTACTGAACATCATCAGTGTTGTTACTGAACATCATCAGTGTTGTTACTGAACATCATCAGTGTTGTTACTGAACATCATCAACGTTGTTACTGACCATCATCAGCGTTGTTACTGAACATCATCAGCGTTGTTACTGAACATCATCAGCGTTGTTACTGAACATCATCAGTGTTGTTACTGAACATCATCAGTGTTGTTACTGAACATCATCAGCGTTGTTACTGACCATCATCAGTGTTGTTACTGAACATCATCAGCGTTGTTACTGACCATCATCAGCGTTGTTACTGACCATCATCAGCGTTGTTACTGACCATCATCAGTGTTGTTACTGACCATCATCAGTGTTGTTACTGAACATCATCAGTGTTGTTACTGACCATCATCAGTGTTGTTACTGAACATCATCAGTGTTGTTACTGAACATCATCAGTGTTGTTACTGAACATCATCAGTGTTGTTACTGACCATCATCAGTGTTGTTACTGAACATCATCAGTGTTGTTACTGAACATCATCAGTGTTGTTACTGACCATCATCAGTGTTGTTACTGAACATCATCAGTGTTGTTACTGAACATCATCAGTGTTGTTACTGAACATCATCAGTGTTGTTACTGAACATCATCAGTGTTGTTACTGAACATCATCAGTGTTGTTACTGAACATCATCAGTGTTGTTACTGACCATTATCAGTGTTGTTACTGAACATCATCAGTGTTGTTACTGACCATCATCAGTGTTGTTACTGAACATCATCAGTGTTGTTACTGAACATCATCAGTGTTGTTACTGACCATCATCAGTGTTGTTACTGAACATCATCAGTGTTGTTACTGAACATCATCAGTGTTGTTACTGAACATCATCAGTGTTGTTACTGAACATCATCAGTGTTGTTACTGACCATCATCAGTGTTGTTACTGAACATTATCAGTGTTGTTACTGAACATCATCAGTGTTGTTACTGAACATCATCAGTGTTGTTACTGACCATCATCAGTGTTGTTACTGAACATCATCAGTGTTGTTACTGAACATCATCAGTGTTGTTACTGACCATCATCAGTGTTGTTACTGAACATCATCAGTGTTGTTACTGAACATCATCAGTGTTGTTACTGAACATCATCAGTGTTGTTACTGAACATCATCAGTGTTGTTACTGACCATCATCAGTGTTGTTACTGAACATCATCAGTGTTGTTACTGAACATCATCAGTGTTGTTACTGAACATCATCAGTGTTGTTACTGAACATCATCAGTGTTGTTACTGACCATCATCAGTGTTGTTACTGAACATTATCAGTGTTGTTACTGAACATCATCAGTGTTGTTACTGAACATCATCAGTGTTGTTACTGACCATCATCAGTGTTGTTACTGAACATCATCAGTGTTGTTACTGAACATCATCAGTGTTGTTACTGACCATCATCAGTGTTGTTACTGAACATCATCAGTGTTGTTACTGACCATTATCAGTGTTGTTACTGAACATCATCAGTGTTGTTACTGACCATCATCAGTGCTGTTACTGACCATTATCAGTGTTGTTACTGACCATTATCAGTGTTGTTACTGAACATCATCAGTGTTGTTACTGAACATCATCAGTGTTGTTACTGACCATTATCAGTGTTGTTACTGAACATCATCAGTGTTGTTACTGAACATCATCAGTGTTGTTACTGAACATCATCAGTGTTGTTACTGAACATCATCAGTGTTGTTACTGAACATCATCAGTGTTGTTACTGACCATCATCAGTGTTGTTACTGAACATCATCAGTGTTGTTACTGAACATCATCAGTGTTGTTACTGAACATTATCAGTGTTGTTACCATTTTAATAGCGTTGCTGACCATCATTATTGTTGTTGACCATTCATTTTATTGACCATCATTAAGGTTGTTATCAACTTTTAGATGATGCCATTACATCAGCCTGACTGTGGTCCTTCTTGTCCACAGCACAGATCCTTAATCTTTGGCCTGTATGGTAGTTTGGCAGTCCTGGTCACCATGGGATGGACCTACATGGCACTGGTTCTGTCTCATTGCATCGTCCTGTACAGCGTCGCTCTCATCAAGAGGAAGTGGTTGTGTTTGGCGGCAGGTTTGGCGACGCTGGCCTCCCTCAAGTTTGAACCGTACAACTCGTGGCAGGTGAGTCACTGATTGTTTGATTAGAAAAACACGTGAATTGGGTTGTCTGACAGGAAGCACTGGTGACTGGCTCTTTCGACCTGCAAGACATCCTCTTCTACGGCGGCTGCGGCTTCAGCATCATGAGATGCATGAGCTTTGCTTTGGAGAACTGCGAGAGGAAAGAAGGAAACTACACGTTTTTCGACCTGCTCAAGTACAACTTCTACCTCCCCTTCTTCTTCTTTGGTCCCATCATGACCTTCGACAGATATCACGATCAGGTAAAAACACGTTCAAGTCGGAGGAGATCATATGACCACACTGTAAAACACCCGATCATCAATGTGCTCCAGGTGAACAACACCAAACTGATCCGGAAAGACAGAGAACTGTGGAACATCACCACAAAGGCCTTGTTGCACCTCGCCGTCATCCTGGTGGTGGACGTCTTCTTCCACTACCTCTACATCCTGACCATCCCCAATGACATGGAGCTTGTCAAAAAGTTATCTGACTGGAGTCTTGGTGAGCTGGAAATGGGAACAAGATCAATCGTTTTCTTCTGAAATGGTGTCTTCTTTTCACTCATATATTCTGTGTTGCTCTGACAGCTGGTTTGGCTTATTCCAACCTGGTGTACGACTGGGTGAAGGCAGCTGTAATGTTCGGTGTCATCAACACCGTGGCCACCCTGGACCACTTGGACCCTCCTCAGCCGCCGAAGTGCATCACCGCCCTCTATGTCTTTGCTGAGACGTAAGTGTCAGGCTCATGTCAGGTTGATCAAGAGAAGTCGACTGCAGATGTGGATCTTTGTTTTCAGGCACTTCGACAGAGGCATCAACGACTGGCTCTGCAAGTGAGTGTGCAGAAACTGATGTGTATGTTCAAGATGCCTCAAGATTGGTGTGTCTGAGCCGCTGTGTCACAGATATGTTTACGACTACATCGGAGGAGATCATGACAAGATCTTTAAGGAGCTCCTCGCCACCATCTGCACTTTCGCCATCACCACACTCTGGCTGGGCCCATGCGAGCTGGTCTACATCTGGTCCTTCTTCAACTGCTTTGGCCTCAACTTTGAGCTCTGGGTGGCCAAGTTATTCTCTTTCCCCCCTTTTTCAACAATTGAGGTGAGAAAATAACCATGAAATAATGATAACTTTCTTTAACCTCAATTATCCATCTTACTTTATACCACTTTCTTTTTAAAAACTCATTAAGCAACTAGAAACTAGATCAAGTATACGTCGAGAAAAGTCCAATTAAAGGGTGGCGACCATCCATCCACCAGATTATCAAACTACAGGGTGGTGAGGCACAATCTCCTCAACATATATTTGGCCTACCCTGGTATCTCTGCCCATTTTGGAAAAAAAGATCAACCTCAACTGTGAGAGGAGTAATCTTACTTCAAAGGAAAGTCCAGACATCCTTGTAAACTTCCTTAAAGACTGATAAAGAGACCCTATAAATGGGGTCACTGAACCTACTCATCTGTCAAGTTTGATCGTTTCTTTACTCCTGATCCAAACCCAAAGATTGTTCAACTCTTGCAAGTGAGAACGGATCTCTACTCCCACCCAGGCATGTTTGGAGGAAATCATTTAATTTCTGCTTGTTCAAATCCAGCATAATTGAAGGTTTTGATCTGACGGAGCCAATATCACCACATCGTATCACAATATATGATTGTTTTTCTATGTTGTTTCTCTTAAACTCAATATTGCTGTAAGATAGTGATGAGGTACACACTCTGATTTCAGCGTGTTATGGGGGAGGCCATGTCGCGCAGGATCAGGGGGGTCTTCAATGCCGCCAACTTCTGGGCCATCGTTCTCTACAATGTTCTGTCCCTCAACAGTTTGGAATTTGCCAAGATGGTAGGAAGAAGACTGATTTTCAAAGGTATGTAGGTGATCCACAACAATCTTACATATTACATTTTTTATTCAACGTCTTCAACTTCTATTAAACAGTCCTTTTTTTAATAACTGCCCTACACCACTTTCTTGAAGAGGCATGTGCTCAACAAAAGCAGTTTTACCACCTTTTTTCTATTCTGATTGGACCACCAAATTTTCAAAATTCAATGTCTCACCTTTATGTGTTGATTTTGAATTTTGACTTCAGATTAAGACACCGGATTCAAGTGTTTTTTCACCCAAAAATGTACATTCAATCATTTTCTACCTACCCTCATGTTGACTAAGGGTTGGGATTATTCTAGGGAGTAATCTGTTAATTTATAGTTATAGGCAAAACGTGCAAGTCCATTTTAATGAAGTGACTGGAGCTCAGTTGTCTTTGTCTTCATCTTCGTACAAAACACTTAAAAATATTAAGTATAAGTATTGATGGACTGAAGCATTTTCAGAGCCCACTAGATGGCCCTCTTTTATGTATAATATTTGTCTTTCAGCAACTATTTTTAATAATTTCGAAGTAAAGACTTCCATCTACTGAGCTAGGACAATGATGACAGGGTTTAAATAACAGCCCACTGTTGCTTTGCAAGCAATGCAGAAGATATTCAACATTAATAGACAATGACAGTAATAAATAAAAAGGATTAGTTGACTGTTGTTTGTTTGGTTCCTGTACAGGTTTCCCAGTGTCCACCCTGTCAGTGCTGCTGGTCACCTACTGTGGAGTGCAACTCGTGAAGGAAAGAGAGCGTCGCCAGGCTCTGCTGGAGGAGGCAGAGAAGAAGGAAAAAGCTGATTAAAGAAGTTTTGGGGTTGCGGAAACAGACAAAGTGCCAGCACATGAATCGTTCACAAATCTGTGGTGCTTCTGAAGAGAGACTCAGATCAAGTCTTGCAAGTGCACCTCAGAAGATTTGTATTAGCTCACCGAGAATGTTAGCAGCGTTGCATTGAAGGGGAAACAACATTTCCTGTCATAATGTCTCATCTTTTCTACTTCATCAGTGTCTTAAAGGAGCGAAACTTGAAAAAAAAAACCAACTTGATATCAAGGCCTGCTGAGTGAGCAAATATCAAAGCTAAATGAGTAAAAAGGTGCTGAGAAAGTGTTTGCCTTGCTCTTGCTTGACTTTGCTGCCACTGAAAAAAACATGTATTGTTCTACTGACTGGGAATGTCCATAATTTGATACTGCTGAAGCTGTCTTTGCTGTCAGGCCATTTGATAGTTGGAGATTATTTGTATTAATCGTTTTTCCTTAACCTATATATAATAAATATTGAGGGTGAATGTTTGCAATAATTAAAATAAAGTATAGATTCTCCTGGAGTCTGAGAGTGACCATCAAACTCGAGTTCAACATTTTTTTTATTTGTTCATTAGTGAAGGGAAAATAATGAAGTGAATCCTTCATTTAAAATAGATAATAAACAGATTTTAATCAAATCAAAGTGTCAGTGCAAATAATATTGACAAAACACATTTTGAGGAAACTTCTATCTTATTAAGACGCTGCAAAATATTGTATTATACTGTATGTATGAATGCAGTCTTACACATTTAAAAATCGATTTAACTTACTTACTTACTAAATATATTACACAAAAATAAGAATAACGCAGTTCACCCGTGACAGTAACTTTTTTTGGGCCCCGCTGAATTCCATCTGAATTCCACCAGGGGGCGACTTGTTCGTCATAATAATCGTTGTGACCTTTTGTACGGTGGCCTGAAAGTGGAAATATAATCTGCACGCTATTGATACTAAAATACAAATTTACAAAACAATAAACTCAATGTGCTAAGAAAGCATTCGGATGATGTCTAAGAAAAGTCTACTACGGATTCATAGGTAAAACAAAACAAAAAAAATTGTGCCTACAGATTAGTATTTATCATCCCTTAATGAGTCTTGGGCTATGTATAAAATACAAATGTATACACTTGTGGAAAAAAAACCACACACACTATTCCTTCTAGGCTGTCCTGACCAAAATGGCCAGACTATGAGGTAAAGGTAATAACAGTTCTACCTGCCTGTCTGAATTGAATGCCGCATAAGTCTCTCATGAAGCATTACAAAAAATGTGCTGTAACTTGTTTAAAAGAAAAGATATAATTGTCGTATGATAGATGGAACAGAGAGACACAAATGACTCAGGATACATTTTCCTGTTAGAAAATGAAAAAAAAATTACACCTTCAAGGAACAGACCTTGTGAAATTTGATTGACAAGTTAATCTCAAATACAGCTATTTAAGCTGTTTTCTGTTTACTGCACCCAATGTTAACCAATTCCCTGATACATGAAACAATCTAATTTGATTTTACATTTTACTATCTATTTTTATTGTAAAATGTCCTGTCAAATAATTCACAATTTAACCTGACAGGAGCACAAAGCAAAACACACATTATACTATAAGATTTTTTCGTGAAGAAAATGTTTAACAAAAAAAACTGTGTTGAATGAGCCTTTTTTCTTTACTCAACGATATTCAGTATTTGTTAATATGTGTAAATATTTTTCCATAGGTTATCCGTCCTTACTTCAGCCTTAGGTCCATAATTTACAATTTTTAAAGTAATTATGATTATATGGTTATTTCACTTTTGTACGTTTACAAAAGAACACTAGATGGCGCTATCTGTTTAAATTCCTAAAACAGGAATCTAAGTTAAGGTTATTTTCTTCCATTGTCGAACCCTTAAAAGAAAAGGTCTTGGACGAGAGTAAAATGAAGCGAGAAATGAACAGAAACTGATGAACATCAAGATAAAAGTGAATAAAATAGTCTGTTATTAAAAAAGCCAGACGCTGAGAAATATCCATCTTCATAAAAAGGTGATTTTCAATTGCTAATCACATGTAAAGTGAACAGACAGACTTAAAGGGAGATGGAGATTATTCTCTGAAGAACAGACAGGCAGGTAGATATTAGTAATGTCAGAATGTCGAAGGACGATTCAGCGATACATAATTATATTGTATTATATTATTTTATATTATATTATATATTATATATGATGATGTTAATCAATTAAAAACATTGCAAATTAAAAATACAAGACTTGTGTCATGAATACAAACTTAACCAACCTTCATTCATTTTCTTGTAAAAGTTATGGGCCATAATAAACTTTTAAATATAAAGAAACAGTCATTTTATTTCCTCATGGTGTAGAACACACAATAATCAAGTATAGGATGTTTATTCCTTTAAGTAACAAATCGTAACAACTTGGTTTATAGATATAATAAGTAAAATGAGTCACATTTTCCTATACATAAACTCTTTCAAATAGAGTATTATTTCATAAGTTTCGCAATCGTGGTGATCGAAGAGTCTTAAAATAAAATGTGTGTCGTGTATCTCCAGAATAACACTGGTCGTGATTCAGGGATTATAGACCCGGTCATGTGTTACTTTTTCCAGATGCTTCTATAAGCGACCTGATGTCACTCTGAGCTGATATTTACCTTCTATTTATCTACATGCTACAGATATAAGTCCGATTTTTCAGAGAACAACCAAAACTTTTCCTAAAGTGAACCACTTTCAGCTGTTTTCGGGGGTTTGTCCTGGTTTCCTACACGCCATCACAGATTCCTATGTCTTTGTGAGGGTCCGGTCTATAAATACCCGGCTCACTTCAGGAGTGACAGCCACGGACAGCTGCGGCGAGCAGCCGGAGCAGATGATAGTAGGTGGGTGAGTGCGTAAATGCAGACAGTCCTTCCATGTGGGGAGTAAGTCCCTCTTTTACGCCGCTCGCGCAAAATGGCTGCCCTGAACATCGACCCGGTGGAGCAGCCTCGGATGTACCAGCAGACTCTGCTTCAGGATGGACTCTGTGACCTGCTGGAGAATGACAAGTTTGTGGACTGCATACTCAAAGTCCAGGAGAAGGAGTTTCCCTGCCATCGTCTGGTGCTGGCGGCTAGCAGCCCCTTCTTCAAGGCCATGTTCCTCTCTGAGCTGGAAGAGAGCAAGAGGCGAGAGATTGTCCTCAAGGATGTGGACCCGAGCACCATGGGAATGATCCTACGTTACTTGTACACCTCTGATATCAACTTGACGGAGCAGAACGTCCAGGATATCTTCATGGTGTCTAACATGTACCAGATCCCATCGATCTTCTCCGTGTGCGTGTCCTACCTTCAGGAGAAGCTGGTGCTGGGGAACTGCCTTGCCATCTACAGACTGGGGCTTCTTCTGGATTGTCCTCGACTGGCTCTGACGGCTCAGGAGTTCATATGCGAGCGCTATCAGGTTGTGGTGAGGGACCAGGACTTTCTTCAGCTGGCACCGAGCGAGCTGGCCATCATCATCACCTCAGACGCCTTGAACGTGGAGCGAGAAGAAGTGGTGTTCGAGTCCCTCATGGAATGGGTTCGACACGATGAGAAAAACCGAGTGAAGGAACTGCCAAAACTGTTGCACTGCGTCCGCTTTCGGTTGATGCCAGGGGATTACTTCAAAGAAAAAGTTGAGCGCCACCAGCTCATCCGTTTCAGCCAGGAGATCAAGAAGGATCTGGATCTGGTCAAGGATGCCCACAAGGGACGACTCCCGAAGCCCAAGAAACAGAGTGGAGATGGTTCCACGGCTGGCGAGGGCGGTGAAGACGAAGAAGAGGAAGGTTATTTGCCGGGGATACTCAACAACAACCCCCGCTTTGGGATGTTCGAGTATGACTTGATACTCATGATCAGTGACACAGGGACCGTCGCTTATGATCCCGTGGGAAACGAGTGCTTCGTGGCGTCAGACTCTACCGAGATTCCTAAAAACCACTGCAGCCTGGTGACCTCCCAGAACCAGGTGTTCGTGGTGGGCGGTCTTCTCTACAATGAAGAGGATAAGGATGAACCGTTCAGCTCCTACTTTCTTCAGGTAATGTCTCACTTCTGAAGGTCATACCATCCGAGCATCTCAGGAACCAGGCCTTCTCTTCCTCAGTTCGACCCAGTGAGTTCGGAATGGTTGGGAATGCCGGCACAACCGAACCCTCGCTGCTTGTTCGGTCTGACTGAAGCCGAGAACTCCATCTTTGTGGTCGGCGGGAAAGAACTGAAGGACGGAGAGCACGCGCTGGACTCGGTCATGATCTATGACAGACAGTAAGTGCTCACCTTCATTCTTAAACAAGTGATATTTCATGACTTAAAATGTTGACTCAGAAAACACCAGTGTTTTTTACACTTGTCAAAAACTCTTGACAATGTGTTATCTCAGGGTCAAGGAGACCCAAAGGCCCGAAAACAAATGCAATAGTTTTATCCCTTGTGTTGCTTCTGGGTCAAGGTTAATGTTGACTCTAGTCTAAAAGATTCCTGTTATTTGTGTCAAAATACATACAAGTATCCTACATCTACTCGACAATGTTATGACATTAATCCACCTGTATCAGCCTTAAACACTATTTTTTTCTTCTTCACATTGTTTCAATATCGCAAGAAAATATGAAAATGACAAATATTGACTTTTTTTGGCAGGCTCTAAATTAGGACTGAATCTTTAAGCAAAATGAGTTTAAAAAAAAAATTCCGGCCAAATCAAGTGAGTTGGTCGTCCACATTTGGCCCCCAGGCCTCAAGTTTGTTATGTGTTATATATGTTTGTTAGCATTTGTTCTTCAGTATATTTCTTGTCCTCAGGTCTTTCAAATGGGGGGAGTCGGACCCTCTTCCATACAAGGTCTATGGCCACGGCACAGTCTCTCACAAGGGGCTCGTCTATGTCATCGGGGGAAAGTCAGAGAGCAAGTATGTATAAAATGTTTGATTTATTTGTGGTTAAAGTCTTCCACATTTGTTTTGTTAATAATGTAAAGTAGAAAACAGAGACAAGAATTTGTCCATATCACACCTATATTGCGTATACTGTGTATTCTTAAATGTTTTCGATTGTTTTTTTTTTAAGAATTCAAAATGTCATTGCTAGTAATGAGCTCAATGTGACAGCTGGTGGCAGTAGTGTTCTAGTAAATAACAGACACAAATAACACAGTAGGAGGAAAATGAAATCTCTCTCAGGCAGTGACAAATCCTTCAAAAGGTTTGTGGATTCCGATGGTATCTATCACACAAAGGAAATGGAATGATCTTTGTATTACATTTTATTGAATATGAATGAGTTATTTATCTAAAAGACGTACGTACACATGAAGTTCATGAACATTAGAGCTGAAAATGGCATTACTTCCTTTGTTGAAGCCATTATATAAAGCCTTTTAATTTTACGGTTGATCATAGAAACCAGATAAAATGCTCCCATGAAGTGTTATCAGACAGTAGGTTGATGAGTTGTAAAGTGTGATAGCATCACATGCTGCTTTTGGTATTTTTGTTCGAACAGAACTTTGTCGGTCGTGTAGGTACAAGAATGCCTTGAGTGATCAATCTGCTTGAGGATTTGCGCAGACGATTTTCTTTCACAAAAAAAAAATGTTGTTGGGATTTAATTGCATCTGCTAACAGTGCTGCTTACTAACAAAAGATTGCTTCGCAACAGTGAGGAATCAATTGTGAATTGGACTTATGTTCAAAATGTCTTTGAAATGTCATAAGGGTTGGTAATTGGTGTTGATGAAAATGATTCTCTATGCTGCTAAACCCAGTCCTTTTCCAAAGTATGTGCCTAAGAGTTCTGGGTAAATTTAAGATTATGAATCGCATGGTTGAATTAAAACTAATCAACTCATTTTGGTTCATAGTTACTAAAATTCCTAAGCAACACAAAGTGCTAATTCAGTGAACCGATCACATAACCATCAGGTAGTCCTTCAAAAATATGTCTCCAGATCCTTTCTGCCCTTTTATCCACCCCATAATTTTAAATCCTTTGTTGGGTATCCACAATGATTCATCTGGTATATTCTCTTACCACATTATAATTATTTAATTATAATCAGACAATTCTCCTCATCCAACCATTCATGCTTATCTCCTGTTGGGTCATGGGGGCAACCAACCGGAGCAAAGAGGCCTAGACTAAGCTCTAGAAAGAAAACTTTTCCAGCTCTTCTGGGACAACACTGAGGTGTTCCGAGGTCAAGCAGGAGACATAGTCTCTCCAATGTGTCCTGGGTCTGCCCTGAGGTCTCCTCCCAGTAGGATATGGCAACAACACCTCCCGAAAGAGATATCCAGGAGACATTCCTAAAAGTGCCTGATCTAACTCAACTGGCTATGGAGGACCTGTGGATTTTAACTAGACGCTCTGGGAGAGTCATAGACCCTACGGAGAAAACTTTTGCCCACTTGTTTTCTTAATCTTGTTCTTACGATCACTATTCAAAGTTTGTTACCAAAGATGAAAGGAACTTAGATCGACGTTACTAGTGATATTCCGATGAAGCTTCATGTAACTTCATTTTCAGAGCCCACAAGATGTCACTATATTATTGAAACTTAATTTTTAAACCATAAGTGCTTTCTACTGAGATCAGAAAATGACTACACATTTTGATATGGCTTTTTCATCACAACACCAGTAAAAACTGCCTATAATTAGATTCAAAAAATTCACCAAAACACTGCATCGATATCTTCATCGCAGAAAGTGTATGAGGAGAGTCTGCGTCTACAACCCCACCAAGTTCGAGTGGAAGGACCTGGCTCTCTTAAAGACAGCCCGCTCCCTGTTTGGTGTGACAGTCCACAAAGACCAGATATTTGTGGTGACAGGAGTCACAGACGGAGGGTTGACCAGCTCGGCCGAGGTGTACGACATTAACAGCAATACGTGAGTGTTAAATAATAGCGCTGCTATTGATGTTCCCATCATAGACGCCCTAATTTATTTGTGTGTCCAGGTGGTCCGAGTTCACAGACTTCCCTCAGGAGCGCAGCTCCCTCAGTCTCATGTCTATGGGTGGGATATTGTACGCTGTGGGGGGTTTTGCCATGGTGTCCACTGAAACCAGTAAAGAGCCTGTTCCAACAGAGATGACGGACATCTGGAGGTAAATCAATGTTATATTTCTGGATATTCAATTGGTTGATACCACTGGTATGTAACTAAAGTTTGTGTATAAGGCGATAGTTCACCCAAAATTCAACTTTCGCTCATTTTGTACTCACCCTTCTGTTGACTAATGGAGCTCCCAATATCTGACACACATTGCCTGAGTCAGTGTGCGACATTCACTTCCCCTACAAACAATCTTAAAGCATATTGATTCTTTTCAATGTACAATTACATTTTTCTTGTCCGGGCTTCAATACAAGAAGACAATTGCTAATACAAGACATCTTTGAAAGTTTTTAGGTATCTTTTTTAGACAAATCAATTTGCCCTGCTGACATATGGAAATACATACATTTCTACCTTAAGTCCAAAAAAACATGGATTACTCTGAAAATTTTTACGAAGGTGAGAAGAAAATGAGTGACATTTGAATTGTAGGTAAACGATCCTATTAAGTAGATGAGGAAACAAATCATGTAAAACATTCAAACATTCAAACAAACAACAATTGCTGCACCCAGGAAGCTTCGTGTAGCATTGTCCTCATGTTTGGAGCCCACTAGATGTTACTGTTTTCTCTGATAGTTGCTCCTCATAAAACCATAACCCTAACCCATTTTGAAGCCAGGAGCGCCATCTAGTAAACAAAAAAAAGAAATGAAACTGCTTCTGAAGCTTCATGAGACCATCACTACAAACTATATATGCCTTCACTGGGACAATTTCCATGACTATGTCCAATCCAAATGGAATCTTTTCAGTCGTAAATAATTGTGATCTTCACACAAACAACTGTGCCAAGAGAATCCTTTGAGGTTCACATACTGTAAGTGAGTAAGTTTGCAGATGTGTAATTTATTCATAGGCTATACGATATCACTTATGCCGCTCAATTTCAAAGTAAAGATTACCTAAGAAGTACTAAATCCTCTTTTTCTTTTTCGATTATTTAACTTTCCTTAAACATTTATTTTTAAATCCAGTCTTCAATTTGAGATTTTCTCGCTAACAAACAAAGTGATGGATTAAATATTTTTCTTTAAATTTATTTATTTTATTTCTGTGTTACGAATACAGCTTCGTTACCATATACCTACTAGCAGATGATGCTTTGTACAGAAAACATGTCATTCATATCAATAACTGTCTGACTTAAATAATTATACTGATGATAGAACTGGCAGATGCTAAAAAGTACACAACATTTTTTTTAACTTTTAAAAAAAAAGTCACAATGAAACAAGCTTTTTGTGACAAGCTCCTATTAGTTTAAAAGGGTAAAGCTGCTTAGTGTTGCTGCTATTTCTAAATACTTTTTTCCTCTGTTTTCATTTGGTGTTGAACTGTGGAAAAGGTAGACTGTTTGTACTTTAAACTTCTAAAGACGTTACTAGTAACATTATGTCCATTTTCCCTGAATCAAATGCGGCTCTATTTGATAAAGTTTGGACACATCTAGAATATATGGATTCTCTGGTTGGCTTTACTGATCTGCAGGAAGCTCTGCTACCAACTGAATTATCAGTGATGTGCTGATGAAGCTTCACGAGGCATTGGCCTCATTTTCAGTGTCCACTAGATGGCACTCTTTCTATAAAAAAAATGAAACAATCCATCATTTTTAAACCAGTCTACTGAGCTCAGAACATTATGACACTGTTTCACAGAGTTTAATGAAATCATTACCACTCATTTGAAAGCGTTTTCTTCCACCTAAATATAATTCATTTTTTCCTAAATCAGGCTTTGAGAATTAGAAAAGCAGTGATGAAGTCGCCATTTGTTTCCGTCCACAGATACGAAGAGTCAGAGAAGAGCTGGAATGGGATTCTCAGAGAGATCAGTTACGCTGAAGGAGCTACTGTTCTGCCAGTGCATCTCAACACTCTGCGTCTCAAAAAGTTGTAGGTCACGTGAGACTGAAGCGTGAGGAAATAATTGGACTGGTGAAGGACTGTGAACATGCTCTGGGGAGAAGCTAAGCATTATGTCGCGGCAGTGTGAGGCAAATGCAGGCTCGTTCTCTGCTAACATAGCACATCTTACACTATGTATTTTATAATAAAAAAAAAACCTCATTCATTTCTACTTCTGTTTGTTAATAGTTATCTGCTTAGTTTAGCACTGGATGTTTTCTACATTCCTCATCCACAACCCCATGTAGAATTTGGCAACATTCATTGGTGTGCTTACAGAATAGAATAAAATGTGTTCCTCATTCTGTCTTGGTCATTTTTCTCGCAACTCCGACTTATAACTATGAATTACAAGCTTCATCAGATTGCATTATTATAATATATACAATATCTAAAGGTCCGACTTGCTCCATTTGAATATATATGTCTTTATCTGACCTGGAAAGGTTTAATTTACTAAATATTTGTGCTACAATACAACAATACACATTTTATACCATACATTTTGTTATGGTAACAGTTAGCGTGCATTACCATGAGAGAGTCTTTTGATATGGTGTTGAAGAGAATGACATGGGCAGAAAAGGCCTCATTGGACTTTTATATCTTAAATTCTTATTAAAGATGGTGAGTTTTACCACTGCCCACCCTAGGTTTCATTCATCCTAGCATAACCAGGATCTTTACAGCCTCAGACAAGGGAAGACATGAACTAGTTTTGTTCACGAGCCATTAAGTGAAACCCAGAAGAGTGGAAGAAGAAGAAGCCTTTGTCCTTCTTGAGGTAAGAATTCTAACTGTAGAACCCCTGCCTAAAACTTTCAAGCGTTTATGAAATCTATCAAGTTTTCAAAAAGACAATTCAATGAAGGGGGAAAAAAGAAATGACATATATATACGTGAGCTTTGGATGCAGAGCGAGTTGTTTCTGTGTGGAGTTGCATGTTCTTCTCACATCGCCTCCTAGTTCCAGTCTTGAAGTCTAAAGATTGAGGTTAACTAATGATTCTAAATCGTCCTCAAGTGTAACTTATTTTTATTTGACATTGACAGTATATGCATGTATATGTACGGTTTACATAAATACAGTATATTGTGAGTGTTTCAAAAAGATAAAAGTTGAAAGTGCAAGTGACTTTAATCATATCGACAAAAACACAACAATGATGTAGCATCATTTGTACATTGGAAACAAGGGGCATGACCAACATCACAAATATAACTGTAAACACTGATTTCCAGTTGACGTCTGCGCCGCGGTCACCATCATAAACCTAAATCATAAATCTTATTTACACCATTTACAGGGTTGTGTGGGAGGACCAGGTCAGTTGTTACGGAGACATGTCGAGGTATTACGTGTTAAAGACGCAGTGATGTCAGGAGGTAACAGCTGTGAACAACTTCCCATTATTTCAGAGCCAGGTCTGACCAAAGGTTCTCAGGGTTAAGGTTGAAATCTATTTCACTTCGATGTCCAGACTTCTATGACTAGATATTAAATTCGCTTTAGTTAACTTAATATTCACTATATTTTTTAACAAATTACGTCACTCTGTGAGCCCACTCTTTTTTGTTATATCTTTAACTTTGAGCAACTATTTCCCTTTATTTTAAGCTAAGAGTGTACATCTACTGAGCTCAGAAAATAATGACAGTGTTTCAAAAAGCTTCACCGCTCCATCACTACCATTGGATAAGCTATGTTAGATCCAAGCTTTCAGATCCTAAAACAACAATTAAAATAAAGAAAAAGTGTGTGTAATGTATCTATATTTTTTTTAGGTATATAAACACTTTATTGTTAAGGAATGTTTTATCTTTAATACATCTGTAGCCTAAGGTGATCTTTAATTATATTTTTCTAGATACTTCATTTTTTTAAAATTATTTCACCCCAACAAATGTGGGGCTTTATGGAAGAATACATCCGATTTATGCTAAAATCTAGCTTTAAGACTCTCTGTGGATCTGTGACATCATATGTCAGGTAATGACCATATTTGGTCTCTAATAGGACCTGATTACATACTTTTAAAAAATGGTCTGGGTGTTTTTTTTTTTAAAGCTTCATGATGCATCGTTCCCAAGTAGGTAGCTTGAAAAAACATTTGATTTTGTCTTCCACTTAAGTTACAGACCCTCATAAACTGAAACAGAACATGTGAGCAGAAGAAAGGAAGTGGTCTATCTAAACATCAGGTTGACTAAGAGATTAAAGTTTTTCATCTAATCCTCATAATATTTACTTGAATTTGCCAAACAGATTAGCAATTATTATGTTTTAGTTCCAGTCTTAGTTGCTGATCAAACCCCCAGATATAAACAGTGAACCTGCAGCCTTCTCACAATCAATGAATGAGTCATAATTGTACACATTTGCTCATGGGTTTACATATTCCTGTAAGTGTGTTTGCAGCGTTTTCAAACAGACTGAACTCAACTTACATCCCCGGTCATACATACCCTTGAAGTACTTGCCAGCTGTAGCTGCCTCTGCCCTCAAAGAAAATGCTCTTGAAGTTTAAGTCAAAGTTAAACTGCCGTCATTTGCAGCCCCCAAAAGAATGTCCCGTGGCCCGTCATTAAAGTCCAAAATTCAGAATGGTTCGGTACTTGATTTCTCTCATACGAATACGACAAGCATATTCTGTAGATTTCCACTCCATCTAGACCTTAGGTAGCCACTGTCACTGTCGTTACCATAGCAACTGAATTCAACAGCATCACCTATTGACTTACATTATACTTTGCGATATCATCTTTGAGAAACAAATTTAATGAAACCTTTAATCTTATAGCTTCATCTACTGAGCTAGGACAAATTGATTCCACCGTTTCATGAAGCTTCATCAGCACTCCTAGCTAATTGGTCGGAAAGTGAAAGTCCATTAGGTACTACACATATACGCAGAAATTAACTGGTGGGAGGATCGACAGGGAGAAAGTTCGGAGCAAGATTTAGGGCTGCCGCGATGCAAACTCAGACAATTGATTTTCAAGAACGTGCAGATGTAATGCGATCCTGAGAGTGTCTTGGAAATACTTAATGGAACTCCTAGACTGGTATAAATCCATCAAATTCACAATGGATCCACCAGATTTGTGGCATTAAAGACCAGTAACAAGAGCATGTGATGACGTCTGAAAAAAAAATGTATCTTCGAGATTAATTCACCTGATTGTCAACCGGTTGTTAAATCCTACATCAGTGTGTCCGGACACAACTCGGCAGAGTTGAGATTTTCACGAAGCAGACCCCTCTAGCTTCTTGTTGTGTGGCGGCCGATGCTGGTCCCCTCAGCAACACAGGCCATTAGGGTAAGTGCCCGAGGCCCGGTTGTGTTACACTCCATTTTACTAAACATGATTCTTTGGACTCGTCGTCTTCTTCTGCCTCCGTGACTTCGCTGCAGACTGATGCGTGTCCCTATCCCGGTCCCCCTCTTTGCAGTACTCGGCAGCACCACCAGGGGTGCAGCAACGCTTCATTAGAAGCTACTGTTTGGTTCTGATTTCAGGATTCAAGAGGTGGCAGGAATGGATGGAATCACAACAGACAAAGCTTCACTACCAAATGTTGAACTGTGTGATAAACGCACGTTCGCAGACACCCAAGTTTCTCCTCAGATGGCAGAGAGGTGGTCCTGACAAGAGGACGCCCGGCGCGTGCCCGGACTGCACTTGGTCAACATGGTGATCTGGGTGCTGAAGTTGTTCCCATTACTGGCGATGGACGGGTGCTGGTACTTTGTGTCTGAACCCAGGAAGCGCAGCAACATCCATCTGCGCCACTTACGCTTAATCTCCGCCTGTACCTGCGAGGACATGAGCAAACAGGATGGAGCACCGGTCATTACCAGGGTGTGAGTCACAAGAGCTGGAGATTTGGTGACATAAGAGCTCAGCAAACACCTCAGGCCGCCTTCTGGTAAGTGTACTCACCTCTCCGTTCAGAAAGCAGTACAAGACGGCAACAACAAAACCCTAGAAGAGAGCCGGAACAGTTAGTGTTGCGAGTGAAACTCTTAGATTAAGTCTAAGGACACTTTGAGAAATATGGAAATATACCAGCAGCATAGTATAACCTCTTATACTCAAAAACATCAAGGCCGCTCTATGACACTGCTGCCTCTTGTGACCAGTCCATTTCAAGAGATCTAAATATCAAATGTTTGAAATTGTGTAGTCATAACATTCTATAATAATTTTGTCATTTAACCAAAGATATAGGTAAAGAATTCAAGTTTCCTATCATAGAACACAAACTATTCTATAAATGTACTTATTCTATAAACATAATAACGCCTTTTATATGTTGTAAAAGTGAAAATATTTAAACATTAGATTTTTTAAATTAATTAAATCATGATGTTGCTTCTGCAGTTTTTACATACAACTATTGGCTGGCTATTACAACGGAAGAGAATCACTCAAACTCTTCTCAAGCACACCATTTATTTGATTACTCCTTCTGGTAGTTAGATTGAATGGAGGCTGAAAAGTGCAAAACAAAAATATTTACAATCCATTTTAACTAATTTTAAACCACTGAAACAAATTAATTTGTTGCAAAACTAAATTTGTAAAAAATATACATAGTAATTTGTTAATTTGGTTTCAATAAACAGTACATTTGTTTGAGTATTTGTGATTTTCTTTCAATAATAATTTATGTATATTGTTTCAGAGTTTGTTTTGGTTTTGCACTTGCCAGCCAACATAAGATGTTGTTAATGGGAGAACTTCTGAGCCTTATGAGTATAACATAAAATTAGTTTATCTAAACTTAATAAACCAAAACCTTATTTTTCCTAATTGTAGTGAACCCAATGTCAACACTGCTTATCTGCTAACAACTGTACTTTTCCATTCCACAGGAGTCGAGGTGATTAAGTGCACTTGTCTGATATGAACCTGAATATTTGAATTCAGTTGAGGAATTGTACCTGAAATGAACCCAGAATGAGGTCGAACACCATCTGGACACGGGAGTGGATGTGGTCTGGGTGAAAGACAAAGACGAGATAGTTGATACCAAACAGGGGTATCAACAGCAACGTGGATTTAGCCAGTCTCCTGCGATTCAGAGTAGAGATTGCAACGTCATCATAAAAATACAAACTCATACGCACGAGGCATGTGGAAGCGTACTCACGAGTATTGGTTGGATTCTTTCCTTCCGATGTCGGGACAGTTCATCTTTTGTCGCAAGATGCGGATTATACAAATGAAGAGGAAAAAGTTAACCTGTTGGAAAAGGAAGAGAGAAAAACTGCAACTCAGATATCTATATAAAGGAAATCAGACCTGATGAATGGATACACGCCTTAAGAATATAAAAACCGGCCGATCCGGAAAAGGTCTTAAGTCGCAGCAGAACAGTCAGCTACAACTGACTTTAAGTTGTTGAATATTTTGGTTCTGAGAATCTATCAAATGGACACCAATGGTCGTACACACAGACATTTGATAAATGAATAGATAAGAGCACCACAAGCTGTTACTCACGAGGATGGTGATCACGATGGGTATTTTGACGATCCACCACGCTTTACCATCTATGAACTGCCAGCAGCTGTAAGAGAGATCAAAACATTCAATAGATGTTTGAGGAAAAAAGGAGAAGAACTTCAGTATCTGGAGCACAGGGGTGTTTCTGGATACAAATACCTGTATATCTTTAATGATTAAAAATATTATGCAGTAGTGTAGGCTGATGAAGCTTCATGAAAGAGTTTGGTCATTTTTAATTTTTTTTATTCAGTAGATGGCGCTCTTTTCTTGCACTCTTCTGTTTTTTCATTAAAAAAGTTTCTCAATGAAAAAGATTATACAACAAACAGTGCCATCGAGTGGACTCGCAATGTAAGAACAATGGTTAGTTCTAGCTGGTTTATTTTTCAATGTTGAAATATCTGGAACGTTGTGTCATTAAAGGCAACATTTTTTTATTTATTTAACGGTCTCTTAAATAGATGTTGTACGTCTATTGTACTCATCATTATGTGTCTGTTTGTACAAAAATCTATTTTAATAAAGATAGCTACACTAGAATATGCACTTAAGCCCCGCCCACTGAAAATATATTTTTTGGAAGCTGAAGTCTTGTTTACCATAACCACGCCCACTATGCTGTGATTGGTCAAGCATTGAATTTTGTCCCCAGGCGTCAACAATTCTGGAAGTTTCCAGTGCCAAGAGAGTCATGTATAAAGAAAGAAGCAACATGTTCTTCACTGCAGTAGGAGTAGCAAAGCCCATTATTACGTCATAATGGATTACTCTCTTGTAACCTCTCATTCGCCGAGATTTAAGGTGAGGAGAACTTTATAAAGTAACTTCAAATCATCGTCATGGATTTACTGCATCTTGGAGAAGAAGACTACAACATTTGAAACATGTGAGTGAGTCAGGAGACTTGAGTTTTCACATTAGTTGACCTTTAAATAAAAAGTCTGATCTTTGTCTGAAGTGATTTGTTTTTTTTAGATGTTACGTAAACATGGTCATTGAAGATACAAGTAGGATACCGCCCACTTACCCTGAGCCTTCTTGATGGCCTATTCCTTTTAATTTAATGTAGCTTATTTTAGGGTGACATGGGGAAACATAAAATATATACTGATAGCTTACTCACCCAGGGTCATTTAAATAAGCTTTGGTTATCCCCCAAGCTGAGATGAAGATGGCTGGAGCACCTGCAGGTCACAAACACATGGGAGGTCACTAACAATGTTATCTGGGAAAGCAGCGACAGTTTCCCCCTAATTTAAAATAAGATAAAAGACAGACAGTATCATTCGAGCCAGTGTTTCAATGCTGCGTCACACTGACCTCCTCTCTTCCTAAATGTATTCCTCAAGCGCAAAATCTGTGCTTCGAAGCTTGTGGAATGAGCAACAAGTGTATGGGCTTTAGCTTGCTTAGTTTTGAGATTCTTCGGGACTTTCCTTGAGAGAAATTGGTATCCCAGAATGCCTTGCAAATCATGAATGAAATCTAAGGCGGCTAACACCACGAAAACTTCAAGCTACAAAAGCAAGTATTTTCTTTGTTAATATAGATGTAAAAATGACGGTTATCTTAGTTCAATGTCATTTAATAAATTACATACCTCTTTGAAAATTAACTTTAATTTTATTTTATGATCTTAAGCTGGGTGCGGACGATGCAGCACTGAGCTTCAAATTCTATTTGTTAAATGTGTTTTGACTCCAGAAAAGTATTCATAATTATATTAGGATTTTACATTTTTGTCCTGATAACTTTCTAGTCAGTTTCAGGAACATCCATAACTGTTAAGCCCTCTTGTTCATGATTAATTTGTATGAATGTAACACAAGCAGCTAAACTATGTTGAGAAACATGTAATTTTCTAGGCATTCAAAATGAGTAACAATGTCAAACAATGAACACAAGTGATCAGCCGATGAAGCTTCATGGAGCAGTTGTGAGACCATTATGGGGCGCTCTTGGAAAACATATATGTAAGTAAGTAAGTAATTGATATTTATAGAGCGCTTTTTTAGACCAGGGTCACAAAGAGCTTAAACAATTGAAAAAAAAAATACATACTAAAAAGATCCAGAAAATATGGGAGGTTTCTTTAAATCAATTGCTCAAATCCAAAGATTACACAGTATAGCGTGCCATCTCGTGGTCTCTGAGAATAATGAAAATGCTTCATGAAGCTTCGTCAGCCAATAAATATTGAACACAGTCTTGTCATACAGTCTTCACTGACTTTATCACTGGAAAAAGAAGGTTCTTGTTCACAGAACAGCACCGATGATTCATAAGTCCTTGAAGGCTGCTTTGTGGGTCACTGTGTTCAATCGCTGTCGTCAGTCAAGAGGCAACGGCAGCCGAACTTATCGGCCTTCGATAGCATCTGTTATTTTCTTAAACACTTTTGTTAACGCAAAATGAAGTGATGGAATCTTCACTCAATGTCTGACCTCAAAATAGTTATAACAGAAGTTACATGAGCCTGTAACTAGACTCATCAAGACCACTGTTTCACTCATATTTGCTCAATAAATAAGCCTGTTAACTAGTACAAATGAGTAAAAGACAAACTCTGTATTGGATCATCTTGTCGTTGAGAAACTAATGAAGGGCTCCTGCTGACACCGCATTATTTTGAGATTCATTATTCATGCACTGAACGTTTGTTTCTTTGCTGCTTTTGATAACAATGCCCACAATAAACAGCTCTATTTTCTAAGAGCTTCCTTTATGAATCAACTGTGTTTGGTCATCAGGATCTTCCTACCTTTCTTTTTAAAAAGTGCAGTCAGAGAGAGTGCTTTGTGTAGTTCATTCTGTTTTTATTTTCCCAAATAGACAAGTGAACACATAAGCTCCTTGTTGCATGTTACTGAAAAGCGAGTGGCAGCTGCCTGATAATGCGACGCTCATTCATATGTAGACAGACAGACTCAGCGTTCGGCTTCATTATCTGCCTGCGGACGATCGCATAACCATGTGTGTCGTAGTAAAGACAAAACATACTGTTGAATCATCACAACAGCAACGGCTGCAGGAATAGCTGTGTTTACCGAAACCTTCCTCTTCAACGTACCCCAGCCAATCAGGATGTACCACCAGAAGTACTTCCTCTCGGAGAAGAAGGAGACGGCCAGCAGAGCGTGGAGATACAAGCCTTCTACCAGCAGCCAGAAGAAACTGGCCATGATACCGTACTGGAAGAAGACCATCACAACCTTGCAGCCCACCTGAGGAGGCAACACAGTGGTCAGTGAGAGGCAGGAGCAACACATCTGACCATATAGATCTCTGGATTAGAGATGATTACAGGTTTAATGGGATGAGGTCAAGAAAATTGCAAATCTGCAACGTGTTTCAAACATCTCCAGCTCTGGCATTGTTCATGTAGAAACACCATTCAAACTTTAAAATGTAGATAAAAGTCTTTATTATCAACGTGGAATTTGACTCTTTTGTAGCTTTCATAGTTTTTCCGTCCTAGGGCAAAGCGCACAGCCCACTGTAACGATTTTCGGGGGGGGGGGGGGGGGGGGGGGGATTGTCTAGTTTTAACATACAGTCTCACTGTCTAGACATCAAAATCTAACCACCCAAGACTAAAGCATGTGACACAAATGACCAAAAATGAAACATCCACGCTGACTCAAGACAAAGCAGCGCGTTGAAAGGCATGGTATCACCCATTTCAAATGTTTATGAAACTCTTGTTGGCCACATTAAAGGACAAAGGACAGTTTGGCACGTATGCATTTATATGGGAGGCCAGGGGACGCTGGGGGGCTTCGCAAAATGTATGTAATGTGATATAATTAAAAGGATTTTTTACCAATTGCCCTGAATATGAAATACTCAAACTGCTTTGACCTTCAGATTCTCAAGTTTCTTTAATACATCTAAACACAATAACATCCTGAATGTGACAATAACACAGATTCTTGATGGATTTTTCGTGAAGCATTTGTTGCATTTTGCAAAAGGGGGGCCATAAAGTAATGATATTTGGGGAGCCTTGGCCTACTGTGTTATTATTTATTCTTATATGATCCTTATTATTACTGTTACAAGAGTTCGATTTACAAATTTTTTAGATCCTCGATTCTGTTGTTATCTATGAAAGTGGGTTCAACTTGGGCACCTTCCGTGGGAAGCGAACCTACAACCGCATTGCTGCGAGGTGATTGTTTCAACCACTGCACCACCATGTGCCCTCATTTGTCATAAATATTTATGTATTTTTGGAAAAAATGTCTACAATGTAGTGGTTTTTCTATGGTTTTGATTTGTTTTGAAGGTTTCACGATTCACTTCTACTCGCTCACTGCTGCTGGTTATTAGTAAGGTGGCCAAAAAGGGTCAATTAAAAAAAGGTACAACATACAATCGTATCACAAAAATAAAAAAGTTTAACGTTACTTTTGCATATACAGTACTATATCTACACAAAAAATAACTCCGGAAATTAGTGATGTGTTGATGAAGCTTCATGAAGCATCGTCCTTATTTTAAGAATCTACTAGATGGCACTCTCCGCTATATAATCTTTGACTTGAGGAAATTCTGCTTATATCACAAATTATTTTTGAGCCGAGAGCGCCACCTACTGAGCTTGCAAAAGATCACACTGTCTCATGAAGCTTCACGCCTTAAAATCTCTCTGACTGCTTGGATTTGACTTGCTATAATGTGCAGTAATGTAGAATCGTCTTGCTCTGGACATTCCATTTCTCACTTTAAGTATTTCCTCTCTTGTTTTTGGAAAACTCTAGGGTGTGCCAGATATTCTGCAGCTGTGTTTGTGTTATCTGGATCCTCTCACAGGACCATCCAAACTGACTCATTAATGACCAGCATGTACAGATACAGTCCATATATTCTCTCAGTCGCCAAAAGTATTCCATTCGTCTCCCGAGTTGAAGCAACATCCTTTTCCAAATAAGATAATAGCTGTTATCATTCTAATGTGTCAAAAGTTTCCATTTTGATTTATTGACAAAGCTCTTTGCTGTCGAGTCTTCGGCAAACAGGAACTCTGTCAACTTCCTGCTGCGGCGATGAAAGGAGAAGCGTCATCTCAGGAGTGGATGAGGCTTCGGCAAACACGGCTACACCCAGGAGCGCTCGCTCGCTGAGCAAACTCCGTCCAGTTGAGTGTACCATTTGAAAAGATGCCATCCAGAACATAAACTCTCAGCCGTCCGTCATGCAGATGAGATAAGAGTCTTTACGACGCCGCGGCCAATCAATGAAGTGCGAGGCTAATAAACCGGAGCGTGAGAGCAGAGAGACAAGATTTACTCACAGAAGACTGACAATCGTCCGTTTCCCCGACGCCGTACAGGACGACATCCTTGATGAAGACGGTCACCGCTTTGAGAATGAAGGAAAGAAACAGATGCATGTGGATAAAGTTTCGTGTGCAGTGCAGCTTTCTGTGGAAGAACACAAATCCTCTGTGAGACACTTATGAACGCTAGAGGCACCGGAAGAATAGTGTTGACGATTCCTGCGACAAGCAGTTATACAAATAGTCAACTTGATAAATACTCAACCTGCCCTTCAACTTTACACGCGGATCATTGACAGTGTCGTAGTTGCCATAGTTACATCCATTCTACCGACAGTTGTGTAGTTAAAGAGTGTACATATATCCGCTGAATATTCCTCCGAAACGTTAGTAACTTAGTCAGGTGGACTGAACAGATAATCATAATTTTCAAGAGCTATCAAATGGTTTAACTGTGTCAGCGGTTTTCAAATTTACCTGTCCAGACAAGTACACCTAGAGTCCTCTAGGGGCGCTAGAGGACTCCAGGGAGGCCGGAAAAAAAAGTGAATCCGATAAAAAAAGGAAACATCCGTTTAGCTAAATATCTAAATGCGAAGAGAAAAATGTATCAATGCTTAGTAGTTCTAGGAAAAATAAGAGAAAATACAGAGTCTGCGGCCAGCAAAAAAGAAATGGAGGCATGATCCAGATCTTGAATATTGTTTAATTAAATGTTATGTATTTTATTTTTTATTATTATTATTTATTTATTTGGCTTTTTATGGTGATGTTTCTTATTTTAGTTAAATGCATTGTATTTTATTTAATTAATCTCTTTTTATTCCATTTATATTATTTCATCTTTAAATTCTGTGTTTGTAACAGTAATACAACGCTGGAAATAAAGTTTTCTGATTCCCAAACTCTATTTGTGCAATTCCACTAATCAGCCTAAATATGTATGATTTTGTAGCATTAAGGTTTGTTTTTTCAATATGTTCAAAAAAAAGTTACAAACACACAGAGAAAAAAACACACATACAGTAAATGTAAAAACATACGCATATGTTAAAATGTGTATTAAAAAAAATGTTAAAAACATGCTAAAATGAATTATACATTTTTAAATATAGATAACCTTCAGGGTCAAGGTAAACAACCTCCACCACTGCATATGTATTTTTGGAAGCCAGTGAGGTCGTATTATATATATTTACTGTATATATATGTATGTATATATATATTTTTTATACCACACATTCAATATATATATATATATATATATATATATATATATATATATATATATAGTATATACTGTAACTTTGTGCAACAAGATTGTATTCTCAGCTCACTACTCACCTTCGATTGAACAAACTATAAGGCCTTTTTTTAACACATTTTTTAACTTTGTTTCCTGTTCAAATTTGAGCAATTTCTCTGAAGGAGATTAAACGTAAAAATTGAGGCTGTATCTTTAAGCAGTCGTTGCCAAACTAAATATATATTTAAGAAACTGTAACAGGAAGTAATTAAGAGTCTGATTCGTGGAAGCTCAATCTATCTAAATGATCTCCTGCTTGTCCTCCTTCACCAAACACATCATATTTCCTTCCTTATCATCTCGATCTCTGGATTTTTGCATTGATCATCTATTTTATTAGTTTATCCTGAACGCTAGCATCCTTATAGGTGATTATATATATACAAGAAGATAAAATAACTGGGCCGAATCTTGGCTTCCTCTAAAAACCCACAGCTACTATGAGTTTCTCTTCGCCTCTGTCAGTTTGAACCTGCTCAAGAACACATGCTGAGCATCTCGGGGAGTATTGTTACTGTGTTTTACACTGGACGAAGCTTCATGAAGCATTGTCCCCCTTTTCACATCCCACTGGATTGTTCTCTACGCTGTATAGTGTATATATCTTAGGTTTTGATAATAAAATGTCCATCCTTTTTAAGTCAACCATTTAACTCTTCTTATCTCAGGGTCAAGATGACCCGTATGCATGAAAACAAATGTTAAAACTTTTTAAAGACTTTAAAAAGAAAAAGAAATGTTGTTGTTTTCACTTACGAGTGTAAAATTAAGATTTTGTTTCATTTTGAAATAGGTGTTTTGTCTTTTTTCAGAATGTGGTAAACTATTGTATGCCCAACCAAAGGGTCATGAAGAGTACAAGTGTGAGGTAACTGTGGCTGGAGAAGAAGTCAAAGAAACAAGAACAGTGGTTTGACGGCGAGATGGATTGATTAGCAGGGTCGGATTATTGTCAGCAACAGCTTCCAGATCAGTGCAGGCAGCAGCTGTCTCAAACCACCCAACATAAACAGCATCCACTCACATCCTGTGTCTGCAGCTATAACGTGCACTTTTTACCACACAAAAAAGTAAACACATGGAGCGATGCTTGACCCCAAAAAGCATCAATGGCAAAAGAATGTTTTTTATTAGTCAACACTCTTGCACGCAGCCTACACCCGGACGCACAGATGAACACACACAGTCCCGTCCAAAACGAAGGTCAAAGACGAGAACAACACAGTAGCTTGTTTGAGAAACGCCAACACAGCAAATATAATTTCTGTGGCTTCTGAAAAACACCTCAATAAAAAACAAAGCGCGTGGGGTTTTTATCGCTCTAGACATGGAGGAAGGTGTTTAATTGTCATCGTGCACACACTTAAGGTAGCATTAAGACGGAGTTACTCACCGGAAAACACACAAAATGATGATGGCTGCCGTCAGAGATATGATAGACACGCTGTGACCTATGGTGTAACCCACTTTCACGGCGGCGAAGAAGACTCCCTGAAAGAAGCCAATAAAAAAGTTCTTATTTTTATAATCTGACTTAAATCTAAACACGCATGATCACCTGGTTTGATAAAATGTCAGATCGACTCAAACTACTTGTTGTTGTACAACAAGAACATCTTCAAAAAGCTCAAGATAAAAATATATATGAATGTCACATAGACAGTTTTTACGTATTTATTTTGGTCCATTTTAGTTTTACTCATTCCATCCAAAGAACTAAAGACAATGGGTTAACAACACTTTAGTATAATATGAAGAAGAAGCAAAAAAGTTTGTTTTCTTATTTTTGTCAATTATTAGTCAAAGATTCAAATATTTAAATTAATCTCAGAATTTAAAAGAGCAACCAATGTGTTGATTAAAGTGTGTGTTAAATAGATCTTGGACCTCTACTGTACTCATCAGTATGTGTCTGTTTGTACAAAACTCTCTTTTAATTTAAATGTTTACATTAGAAAATGTGCTTAAGCTACGCCCAATGAAAACACTTCTTTACTCTGCTGTGATTGGTCAAGCATCAATGCTTGTCACCATGACAACATGTCATTAATCAAGGGAAGTCTACTACTCCAAGGGACTTGTTGTAAAAAAAACAAAGCGGGGCGTGATTACAGCCGGCTGGAGGAGGATTAAAGCCATTATTACATCATAACGGACACCGCTCTCGTAACTTCTCATTTGCTTAGGTTTTAGACGGGGGAAAATCGAATAAGGTAATAACTTCAAAACATCTTCATGATGAACACTAACACTAACACTAATACACTAACATCACACAATACAATAAAACCAGGAGGTTTAAAGAAAGCATTTTAATGAAACCTCCCAAACGATTAATGATCTATTGGCTTCTGATCTCATCAAACGAAGACACTTCTTAGTACATGATACCCACCGTGTTTTCATCCAGAGTGCTGTTCGGATCATATCCACAGTCAATGATGTAGGAGTCGATGCTGATTGGAGTCCACCCACCCGCAGTACAAATCTTCGAGAGGTTTCCTGATGGGAAGAGCCACAAAGATGAATATTCCTGAAGCCATTTAAATAATTTTTTAGCCTGAATCTCTGAGTTGGCGATGTCTGCTGTGCCAAACAAAACCAATATATCTTACATAAACACTCTAAACATTGGGAGAAATGCTTGGAACAACAGAGGAGAATTTATCATTTTGGCAAAGAGCTGCTCTCATTGTTGCCATCAGTATTAATCTCTGTTACTGCTTTATGAAGCTTCAAGACAAACGTTTGCCATGTCTGGTCTGCAGATGAACTAGAGAAAAGTCTCATAAAAACTCTTGAGTTGGGGACCAGAGCATATAGATGAATATTAGGAATTCTCCTGGTTAAAGTGGGCTTGAAAATATAATTTAATTTTCAATTATGCAAAGTGTTGTTTTTTTTTAGTCTAGAAGGGAGGAGACCATGTATAGACCCAAGACTAGAAAATCTGCATTGTAATAGTTAGCTAAAGCTGGGGAGACTCGCTCTAATTTTGAATATCCAATATTGAACTATGTATTTTTCTGGTCTGGCTGCAGCGCCCGAGTTTTTCTATGAAGCATGTGTTTGCTCTGACAATGGGTCTATTGGGACTCAGTGACACACATGCTATGCCATATGGAAACCACATAACTTACTCAGAACAGATACTTATTGGATTAATGATGACTCAATGCAGTTTGGTTATACAACACAAGGTCTTCTTAAAAATGAATAATTTAGGAGAATAGTTTATTAGGGAGGAGACCATAATTGCATTTAATAATAAATATTTTCCTTGAAGTTCGTCTCAAGAATAATAATGAAAAGCAGGATTTCTTATTATGCAACCAGGCTGCTATTTAGCTCACAGTAAAGACTTCTTGACTACATCATTTTTTATAGTATGTTTACTTTAGTTATCAATGGAGCCTATCCTAACTGCTTAGGGTGGACACTATGAGCACTCACACGTACAGACAATTTAGAATTCTCAATCAACCTCTGTATTATTTTGGAGTATGGGAGAAAACCGGAGGAAACAACCCACACAAGCACTTTGGGAAACATACAAACTACACTCCACACAAGCTGACCGCAAAGCTGCAACCTCGCTGTTGTAAACCAAAAAACTGCGACCCTTTTGATGCGAGTCCGGAGTAAGTGTGGGCCGAGCCAGTGACTTCATGTGCATAAAATGTATGCTGGTAACGTAATAAAAATCACATCAAATCTTACTATTTGTATAGATCAAAAATGTGCCCTCCAGCCTGGTTAGTTTGAGAACTCATGTATTTGAAGCTCAATTGTATTTCCTCTGAGGAAAAAGTCTGCATGTGATTGCATCCAATAAATAAAAGAGGAAATGGTTAAATACTTAAAAGTGCTTGTCCTGCAGCAACTTTCAGATCTCTGAGTGGTTGGAGAGTGACCAACAATCTGGTCTAAGAATAAATTCTCTGATCGTGGCTCGGAACAGAAATACCTGAGGTGCGTGTTGCAGAAGATGGAGGCTTAGTTCAGTCAAACAACACGACAAGACACAAAAGCGTCGATAAGCCGGAGCTCTTTCAGCCATGCCACCATTGGATTTGGATGTTTGAGGAAGAGCGAGAAGAATGCTTTCATCGTACCCCGAAAACATGAGCGTCGGGCTTATCGCTGTCATTCACGACGATATGGAGAGATCTATCAAGATAATCACCCAATCCCAGATTAGAAAGGCTATTTATGTTTCTTTATTATGTCTTCCAGCAAGACTTTAATCACACGATTACATGTTCAATCAGTATTCAAGACATGACGACGTCATTATAAACAAGGGAGTAATCCATCAGGAAAGTTCTGTGTTCATCTATGAAGATGTTTAGGGATTGGTTCTCATCACTTATAATGATAGAAAGTTGTATTTATTTTTAAACAAAGTCTTAACAGTTAGCAAGAACTTATTAGCTGAAAGAAAAAACTTCGGAGCTGAGGTCGATAAAGACCCTTCTCACCACAGAGAAAAGAACCCACCACTCAAACATCTGGTATCAAAAGGTTAAAGGTATAAACTTCTCTGCTACTACTGTATTAATACACACATCCATGTATCATGGCAGAGTGACAGCAGAAGGTCAGCGAGGGGTTGATCCACAGACATTATTCATGTGTTTTTGTAAGACCAGCTCAGGAAGAGTTCATGAGAATGGCACCCTCTCTCTCTCATCTAATTTACGACCGGCTCCCTCGATCTCTGACGCCATGTTTCGTAATTCCAGGGTCATAAATTGAATAGCCCGGGAAGTGTCAATAGTCGGAGCCTTGCACAACTGGTTTTTGGATTGAATATGCGAGTGACTGTTTGCTTTTCGACTGCCTCTAGTGGAAATATTTGTTTCTTAATCCCCAATAGACTGCACAGGTACTTGAGGATCACAAGGAGAACAACAGGCCCTGAAGGTCTGGAGAAGGTCTGAGCCTGGATAAATCCTTCGTTAGATCATTCGTCTGAGGCCCAGCCTGGTTTGCCCATGTTCCTTTCACTAAGACTAGAGGACCTTTCTAAACCTAAAATATACCTCCTCGACCCTAATTTATCTTCTGATCCATCTCTACTCCCGGAGGAGGGTTTGAACCGCTCAGGTCACGCTATCTTCCATCTGGGTCACATCACTGCTTTTCCAGAAAACAGGAGTCTCCAGCAAAGAGCTGCTCACATGTTTCGAGATGAAGCAACGTCTCAATTCTGCTCGAGTCGTGGAAATGGGGAAGTTACAAGATGGATCACCGGGGCAGAGTCCGCTTCCCCTCCATTTACACTGACGGGGAGAGCATGTGACGGTGTGTTGAAAGGAAAAGAAGATCAACAAATGTACTAGGACGGCAGATTCAAACACCAAAGACCTCACTTCCCATGTGTGCACAGAAACCAGCAGACAATCAAAATAATAAAACTACTTCCATAATTCAAGTATTGTTTTGACTACCTGCAAACAAATAAACGTAACTGCTCGCACAAACCTAATTCATGACCACGGGATCTAACACATGACAACAGTCTTCCTGTTGCTAGGCAATTTGGAGTAGACAACAGCAACACATTTTGTAACTCTACTCACGGAAGATCATTTATTTTAAGTCAATTTATTGAAGCCATTTTTGTATTTTCCATCCATTTTCTACTGCTTTTTCCCAATTTCCCTAAGTTTCCAAGAAACCATCTACATCCAGGAATGTTTTAAGGGAATCCTCAATACCTGGCTTTCGTCGCGCTGTCCTGTTAATGAAAATAAGCAAATAAAATAGAAAATGTTACTTTAAAACATTATGAACCATATGAACAAAACAACTCTCATGACACCATGGTGCTAAAATAGGTTGTCGTTCATTACACATTGTTTTAGGTTTACTACCAAAGATTGCTCAAAACTAACCAATCAGTGATGTTACAAAATGAGTACAGTAGCGATGAAGCTTCATGAAGCGTCATCCTTATTCATAGAGCCCACTAGATGGCGCTCTTCGATGTGTAATCTTTGTCCTTAAGTAGCCAAAGAAAATAAACCTCATATACAATATTGACACTGTCTTTTTAATGAAGTTTCATCAGCACATCACTAACTAACACTTTCATTGTAGAATAACATGTAAAGAGAATTAGGTAAAATCCAAATATCATGGAAATGAGCAGCTTTGAGAACAGAGAAGGAATAGACAAATTCATTTTTACACCGAGGTCAATGAACGGTTCTTTTCATTGGGGAGTACTGTATATAACATGTGTAAGTAATAATTTCCTAAATTAGAATCATGAATTCATTTCCCTCAAAATATTACAATTAGAAAATGTATTTAAATGAATTGATGTTTACAGAGCAAGTTTCCTTTTAATTATTAGACGTAAAAATATATCGGATTAATGAGATTCATTTTTATTTTAAGAATCCGTCATATTTGTTGTGCAAGTTCATTCAGTGCTGATGTGGATCAGCAGCTCAATACTTCATTGTAATTAAACTCAGATATAAATTGTGGTAATTAAGGACGAATGCACACGCTTAACTCTACAGGGATCAATGACATCTCTAGACCATTCCGTTACATCCATATAATTAGAGAATTAGAATATAGAGTTCGCCTTCTCGACTTCACGCACTGCAGGAAGAACAAATCTCCCAAATACATCTCAAACCATCTGACGATGAGAACGCTTGTGTGATTTTTATAGTTCCTGGGTTTTAATATCATTTTTGCTCGTTTTTGAGTAAATATAAACATGTTTGTAGAACAAAGCACTATCCAGAGTTCTGTGAACCACATTGATTTTATTAGTGATCACCAATACGTGTCCCTTTTTACCATTTCCCAGCATTCAGTGTCCATTCAGAGTACAATTGTATAATCAATGCTAGAATTCAAAGTTACTTATTTAGGCTCACAGAGGTTTTCCGTATGTTTAGAGAAATGAACTAGTCAGGAAGTTCACTACGCACCGGTTAAATGTCAATATATTATCTTTCACTGACATACCTTGAGGTCGAAACCATAAAAATAAAGTAGCAAAAAGGAATGTAAAAAATTTTAGAATTTAAAAAAAAAGGGGGAGTTCCAGTTTTACTCATTTGTTATCTTTGGGATAAACGTCTTGATGCATCAAGAGTCTCAGTTACAACACATTTCACACAGCAGTAATCAATTCAAAACAACTCAAAACACACCCATTTAAGACTGCCTACTCCATCTGATTGAATTTATAGCTGTTCCTTTTCAGTGATTGTGTATTGTTGTACACCGCTGTTGATTGCAGCTTCTTTTTCAAAGTGATTGCCGTGATTGTCGTACGGTGTTTTTGAGTGCCAAAAAAGGTGCCTCAAATTAAAATGTATTATTATTATTATCATCATTATTAATTTAACAGCAATTATATGAATTATTTGTTTCTCTTTGTATGGTGTGGAATTAAATTCCTTATGATCCGGTACGGTGCGCTGGCGCGGGGTTTAGGTATCTGGCTGGACAATTATTAGTTCAAACATAGCAAACGAGGCCGTAGTGTGTAGATGCAGATCAATAATAACGGTGTGTGAAAAATGTGCAGGGTTGGCAGTTAAAGGAGATTTCCCTCGTCACAACAGACCCTGCTGGTGTCACAAACGGATCAGTCACAGAAGATCTAAAAATACAACAAGTTGATTCTTGAAATATTTTATTTGCGCATCTAAATAATGTCAGCATTTGTTGTGTTTTAGAGATTGCTTAACCTTTCTTGGACTCTTGATGGAATTAAAATCAACCTGGAAAGTTAGGCGGACTCTCACCTCTCAATGCACAATCCGTCACAAACTGCGTTGATACATGCAATTGACGTGCGCAGGTTTCTCTGAATGTTGCCAATATAACGCTCACAGATACATTTAATAGCCTCGATTTTCCACAGTCAGGCTGATGTCTTCAACCATTAAAGTTTAATGTTTGTAAGGGTCTGATTTAGTTTCGCTGATAATATACAATAATTAGCCTCCACAAACTACATCACATCTCCATTGAGGGGGGGAGACTTTGCCGACTCAAGGAAATAAGGTGGACTTTTACAACAGAGTAACAGAGGTTTGTGTGTCGAAAGAAAAGGCGCATAGACTTAATCTATAGATAAAATGAAGAACAGAAAAATACAGTAGAATATTTAAAAACTACTTTTTGGCCTTAAATAAAATATTATTTGTTTTTCTCATACTTATATTGACCCATTTAATACTCAATACTTATCTTTTCACAATAATAAACATTGTTCCGGTTTGCGTAAATCTAGCCAATCACGGAAGTCCTGACGCAATATTAACCATTTAGAAGAAACAAAATGTGGGTCTATCTGTCATTACAGCACCAATTGTCTAACGTCGCTCGGGATTCCTCACTCTTGAGCTAAACTTAAATCTGGAGAGTTCTGGCTAAACTTTAATGTAAATTCCCCAAACGCCATTTATTAGGCGGAAAACGCTTGAATTTAAATTTAGAGCATTGAATCAGCTGTGTCTTCCTTGTAAACCTTTACTATCACAGTCATACTCTATACTGTTTAAATCCACGTTTGCTAATCCTTTTTAACTTATTTATTAGTTCATTCATTTTTTCTATATCTATTGATTGTTTAAAACGAATTAATATTTGTATTTTCAGCCAATTGAAACGTCTTAGATCATTAAATAAGATTTTGAATACATAACTTTAAATGAATTGATAATTAAAACATAATTTTTCATATCACTTCAATATAGACTTGTTTGAGAATCAGTGGCAGAAGATTCACCAGTTCTATCTGTTGCTTTCACAATAGTTGTTGTCAACTGTCCAATGTTCTTAGTATGTGTATACAAAACCTCATATTTTTAGCCAATAATTGAGAAAAATGTTCTGTCGATGGGTTCCTTGGCTCCTCTGCTCAATGTTTTGATATATGACTGGATCACGCACAGTCCTAGATAACTGTTGCGCAACTTCTTCTTGCCGACCTCCTGATCCAGTATCCCAGTGATCCCAGTATCTGTTTATGATTACAGTCGCTTGCTGAAGACCTTGGTTAGTGTCATTCAGTCTTTGATGTATAACATCTGTAATACAGAAAACCCGTCTAAGGTGTAAAGTTACTGACACACTGCTGGGGT
This sequence comes from Callionymus lyra, assembly GCF_982586985.1. NCBI lineage: Eukaryota > Metazoa > Chordata > Actinopteri > Syngnathiformes > Callionymidae > Callionymus > Callionymus lyra. Next base: position 3,804,648 of record NC_141833.1, read on the forward strand.
CCAAAACTGATTCTGATTACATTTCAGGGTTGTTTTTGGTTGGACGAACCTTTTATACTGCCAGAAATCTGGGATGACATACATGTCTTAAAGTTTACTGCAGTTTGTAAATTAGGAACCATAGAACGGCTGCCTCTGTACTTGGTTCTCTTTTTCTATTGCTTATTTTGTGTATCATATCATTTCATTTTTTTATTCTGTATTAAAAAAAATGTTCTCTTTACAAAACTAGCAAAAAGAGTTTCTGATTCTGATTCTGAAATGTATTGATGGTCTGATGAAGCTTCATAAGCAGTGTCATACTCAGTAGATGGTGTTATTGGATAAAGGCGCTATATAGATAGAGATTATATATAGTAAAGGGAGGATTTGTGAAGTTGCTCAATGGCCCTAATCTAATTTAGTACAGCTTGAAAGTTCAGTTCAGCTCAGTTCAGTTTATTTGAAGAAAAAAATAGCTTTAATGTTTTAGGTAAGTTCGCTCAAAGGACATCTTTTCGTGTCATATTGTGGGCAGTCAAGCCACAAAGGAAATCATAAAAAAAAAATTAAAAATCCCTAGATGAACTAAAAAACAAGCATTGCTGTGCAGTTTGATTGAAGTTTTAATACCCTAACAAATCTTTGGTATTTTTTAACCGCAGACAAAACCTGTTTGCTATGTTTTTAAATCAATTACTGGCTGAACAGATTAGGAAACTTTCAAAAATATATCAGCAGCAAAAAATAAAACAAAACAAATGCATCTGACTTTTATGCAACGGCATTCATACGCCAACTTGTATTTCATATTCACAACTGATCTGGTTCCTACCAGCACCAGCCCAAAACTCAAGTGGTTATTATCAAGACAAACATGGGAAATGTTTCAATATCAGCTGATAAATTAAAGTTATTTCCTACTTCATTTGTCATTTTATTCTATTCAATAATAAAAATGTACCTAAAATAGAAATGAAAAACATACTGATAGTGATTTTCTCATGAATGTGTGTGTGATGATCAAGGGCAAGAATACTTGGTGTATCAATTTTTAAATGTGTCTGTCTTTGGAACAAAAGTAGAAACAGTCATTTCATTTCTAATCATACATTCTTACAGTTTAGCCTAGTAGTGTGAGAGATGTACAAACCAGTATTTGCAAATATTGTGATGACCCCGATGTTATATTTGTACACATTACTCTACGAATTGACTCTAAACACAAACTATTGGTTTCTCAAAGTAAACTGTTATGAGGCAACATTTGCTTTACATTAGTCGGCGGACTCTTGGACATTGCTTTTAGAATGTAAATCTTTGCTCTGCACTGACGTCTCTCTAAAAATATGTGGTCAACTTAACGTCCCCCACATGTTGAAATCTGCTCAAAAACATAAATAACCATTTTCTTCTCTTTGTAGTTGGAAACTTAATTCTTACGTGTGGAGACATCTCCGGAGAAGTAAAAGAGATATTTGGGGCATGGGATCGTGACCACCTCGCCGAGGTCTGCGCTGGGCCAGCAGGCGATCTTGTCCCAGATCCCACTGCAGCCTGAAGAAAAGAGAAAAGTTGAATGTCAGTGAATCGCTCATGTTAGCTGAGGTCATCTGCTGCTGTTACAACAGATGACCTCAGCTAACACACTCTGGAACAGGGGAAGCCAGCAGATATGTGGCTTCCACTTATCGGATAAACATCACTCCGGGTTTTTTTTTTAAATCTCAGATTTTAAGCATCAATGTCAAGATTGGAGTTGAGATCACAACATAAATCAAATAACTTTTACTGATCCTGTTAGCTAACATTTCAACTTAAGGTAGAATATACAAAACACAAGGTCAGAAAAGTAAAATATCAGTAAATTAATGGCATTCAGTCAAATATCAAATCAGTTCCTATTCCATCTCAGATTAACCCTTTTGTTTAATTCAGGGTCTATGTGACTCAAAGGCCAGAAAACAAATGTGTTTGTGGTATCCCTTGTGTTGCCTGTGGGTGAAGGTGAATGACCTGAGGTCACCTTGACCCTGGGATAACACAATGCTCTAAACTAAGGAGCAGAGATGTTGAATGTCAACCATAATACAGAGACTTCTAACAGTTCAACTGAGGTTGATCCCTGTTCCAAAAGGTTAAAACTATTAATACAATTAAATATTCTTTCTGTTCCTTCTGAATCTGAATAAATATCTTGTTTAATCAGCTGAAAAGTGTTCGACTCCAGCTGAACATTGTGTGAAAAACATAGTTTATTTTGGTTTATGAAATGTTCGATGAATACAATTGTGTACTCAACAAAAAAAGTGTCAAATAACTGAAAAAGTGTCTTATATTGCAGTGTCTTCAAAATAAACATTTCTCAGATGACTGCTATGCAGACTTTTGGCGTTCTTTTGATGACCTTGAAAATATAGTCACCTAAAATGTTTTTTACTTCACAGGTGTGCCTTTGGAATTTGTTACTTTATTAATGGAGTTGGTAGCATTAGTTGTGTAGTGCAGAATGAGTTGATACAGCCCTAATGTATCATTCATTTTATGAAATGAACCAATCACCTAGATAAAGATAAATGAGTGACCATCATTACTTTAAAGAAACCAAGGTCAGTCAGTCCGAGAGATTGCAAAAACTTTGAATGAGCCGGGAAGGTGTGTCCAAACTGTTGGCCTATACTGTATACACAACTGTTTATGATTCGAAGTGTACAAATGCTGAAAAATGATAACAGCTGTTAGTGTGTTATTACAGTTAAACATTTGTTGATTGTATGATTTATAGAAAGCAAAAACTACTCTCAGTCTATCATTGTTTAAATCATAGAGTTTTACTAAAGCGGATGTTAAGGACAAGATGCGATTGAAACAAAAAGACATAAAACATCAATAAAATAAACAATATGACTGACCCTTGGATAGATCTGATATAATGGAGAGGGCATGAAGAACTACACACATGGCTATATATTGTATAAATGGAAAACCAAACTGACACAATTGTGTTGTGTTTCTGCATCTTTTAAAAATGTTGTACAGCGTTGCTTGAGAAAGATTCTCCGAATGTGTTTCTGAAGACAATTTCATCCTCATGAATAATCCATCAGACACGCAGTCATTTACTACCCTCTTCTACCTCCTTCAACTCAACATGCTAAGGCGAGACTGTGCCACAGATCCTCCCGAGTATGTTATAAACAGATTTAATGCGCAAGCTGTTTGCGAAACCGTGTAATTAAATATGTAAAGTAAATATATCTGTCTTTATTTTTGCTGTGGAGGAATATTGAGTTCATACTTAACTGTAGAGAGAACACAAATATGAATTATTTTCATTATCTGAATCCGAAACTATTATTGCCAGTGTTGGAGACATCCCATCTGATTTTTTGTGGTGTCAGTAGAGAATAAAAGATTGAAATAATAATTGACACAAAATGAGAAAATAAAAAAACTGAACAAAGGACCAAGGCAGCCATTATTCCATAGTTGTTGTTATTTGTTGGGAAATAATTGTGATAGAAAAGTGTTTCCGGACGTTCTCTTGAGTAAATCTGCTGTGTACAGGGTTAGGTGGTTAGGTGGATCGGCTATTGGTAGTTATGGACTGGTGAAGCTTCATGAAGCTTCATGAAACAGTGCCATTAAGTGGACTCTAAAAATAAGGGAAATGCTTCTTGAAGCTTCATCACCAGGTGGAGTTTTGTTGGGAGTATTTTAAAAATTAAGGAAAAATCAGCTAAACTGAAGCTTCTCAGTAAGGTGCTTCCAGAAATCTATTTCAAAATGACTTCACAGTTTCACCTGATATTTTACAATCAAAGCAACCCCAAATATAAGTGATAAAAAAACATTTATAACTCAATCCAACCACAACAAAAAGGCGAATTAATATAATAGCTGGTGACACTTACCTAGAAAGACCTAAAATACATAGAAAAGACAACTATACCAAAGTAAGTTTACATTATATGTGTCTTTTATATATTCATTATTAGAATGATGCTTATACAACATATATAACTGAGGTTAGACTCTCTGTGTGGGGAGGGGTCTATAGATTGTGAGAGAGGATGTGACATCATCATGCCCCCATGCCTCAAATACCTAAACAATAAATCGTGTTTTTTTGAGCCTTCCGGTGTGATCAATATCAAACACGTATGTTCTGTTGTTCACAAATGTCAGGGAAGTGTAACCAGAGAACCAGGACCTAACAGTTCATGTATATAAAGATGATAGAAACTATATATATATTGAACAAAACTCCATCATTGCGTTTGGAAACATTGAATTCCAGTGAAAGTTAAGTCAAAGTCATGCAGTTAACTTTCAACCGTGCAGAAAAACCGCAACGCTTGAGGCTGTTCTGCTTTACGCACCTGACGTTCTGTTCTGGATGTGGGCCTCACACGCGCTCCTGTCCTCGTCGATTTCATCCACCATGTCGCACATCTGATTCTGCCCCGAAGAACCCTGGTCGAGGAGACAGGAGGTCTTAAGAGTCTTTCCCAGAGTCATCGAATCGAAACTCTCCTGACACCTTTCTCCACCTTTCGCTCTTTGTTGTCTAATATTTTATGAAAAGTAACCTCCCACCGTTTTTAACTCAAAAGCAGAAAACGATGACAATGTTTTTAGATGTTTCTATGTATCAGTCCATCACTACCTCTTGTGAAATCACATTTAAGGCACCAAAATTTAAGAGAAAAACAACTGTTTGATGCAATTATCAATGCTCATAATACTCATAATAGTGAAACTAATATCCTGTTTAATATCTTTATTTAATTCTTTAAATAAAGATAAAATACTTTAAAATACTTAACGGTTCAACTAGTAACAATGTATCATTGTCCACTAAAAGACACACAAAGTAACACCCCATAATGAAAAAAAAATTACTTAATCTCATGATGAAAATCAAACATGACGCTAGTGATGTGAAAATAACTGTAATCAACTGAATAATGCAGGATTGATGACGTATAAGAAATTATAAAATATCGACTATGCTTAAATGCATTCCTTTTTATCTGGATCAAAAACTAAAATGACATGGACAAGACTAAAACAACAATAGATTACTTTCTATCTGGTCCTGGTTGGAATTGGAAATCAATGTTCTTGACTATTAGTCCGTCTATGTAATTGATCTTGACACTCTCTGTTAGAGGTGTTAGAAAATACACATTTAGCAACATATCGGCATGTTTTTTCCCATGATAATGTATTTATATATGTTTAATTTTGTGTTGCCATAACAATTCCGGCTGCTAGATCTAGCAGTTCTTACGTCTTCTGCAGCAAAAGGAAAAATGAAATCCCAGCGATCACTGAAGGTGAGAGGATACATTCGACTCCAGCAAGTTTTTAAAAGATGATGTTTGGACACATTTTAGTTTCAAAACAAATGAAGTCAGTTACAACTTCGTCAAGAAACATACATCTGTTAATTATGCCAAAGTTCCTACAGTATCGCAACATATCGTATCGCTACCCCTTTATCGTGATACGTAAATTCTTGCCAACACCCTTATTCTCCGGTCTTTGTAGTGTCTTTGTTTTGTCTAGATGAGAGTATTTGAAACTGACAGGGCCATCCTTAAAAAATGATGCAGCGCGACGAAGACAATGTGTGGAGAGCATTGAAAAGTCAAGTGTTCCCCATCAGTGCCTCAGCAGGAGGAGATTTATTGCCGTTACTCAAGCCGATGAGTCGATTCACTCTCCCTCTCTTTCTTTCCCTCTCTCTCTCTCTCTCTGAGGGAATTAATCTCTGCGAGTGTGTGCTTATAGTTAGACACAACAAAAAAAAAAAAAATATTAGACCATACAACTTCACCAAGAAGGTGACTCCCCCATTTGGGTCATGATTCATCTGCTCCCCAGGCTACCTGGCACCTACATCACCCATCCAGCATGTCAGGCCTAATTTAGCATGATGGATCAGTGGCGCCTTCAGCTCAGCAACTTCAAGTCCCAGGAGGAAACTTCCTGCACTTGGTCATCAGGGCGCTCGTCATTATCGTCGCCACCCCCCCCCCATACCAACTAAACAAAATAACATAGTAATGGATCATCACACACATATATAACCTTTAATTTTCTTCAAACATGCTTCTCTGTTGGAGACAGAAGAGGATAAGGATGCTGGCAACCAGAAAGTACAGATAAAAGGAGACTGTTGCCATGGTGGCTGCTTGAGGAAAACCAATAGGTCTCTCTTCATTGTGTTCTCCACATTAACCTCAGTAGTGACACACAAACTCAGCCTGACACACATTCGTGAAGGAGTTTCCTTCAACTAGTAAGTACAATGTCCACAATTTGTGAACTAAATTAAGGTGAATCTAGGAGCTTTACATCGCTGTCTACAATAGAAGACAATTCACAGAGAAATACAGGTTGTTGCAGCAGAGATGTTAACTTGACATGAACATTCGAGTCCTTCTGTCATACCTGGAAAATATAGAATATACAAAAATAGAACAAATGATGTGCTCATTTTTTTTGTTTTAATTTAATTTACAGATAAAATACACACATATACAGTATATATGTGTGTCTGAAACAATAAGAGAATATGCAGTAAACATATTTGTCGGTCTTTTCTACGTTCTAAATTGTTTTTTTACACTTTGTTTTTCCTGCACCTACCCGGAAAATCTTCGCCTTCAGATGTGATCATTCACTTTCCAAACATTTCTAACATGCGTGCAGTGAGTCCCGGTCGATGGCTCGGGTTCTGCTGTCAGAAAAAAGTGAAAAGTCAACTCACCGGCTCCAGCAGCAGGAAGAAGAAGAAGCTAAAGATCGGCCTGGATACTTCCAACAGCATGATTCGTGGTGAAAGTGGAGGAATGTTTTGAAGAAGAATGTGTTTTAATTCTGAGCCTCGATCCCGCGGCAGGTCCGCGTGAGTCTGCAGAGAGTCGCGCTGGTCCTCCCACTGTGGATTACCTTGAACCACAAACGATGAAGCGTCGTGTGTCGACGTCACTGGGAGGCCGTGACGACAGAGAGGAGAAATCGTTTCTTCATTCATTTCATATCCTGTTGCTCTGACCAAGTTTTTTTTATTATTCCTTTTGGTATATAATTCTACTTCATTCTTTGCTGGAACCTTACTTGACTAAATTCATGAAACACTGTTTTATTCCTTTAGAAGAGACATTTTTTCTTTGACAAGAAAGATGAAAATGGAACCTTCAAAAGTTGATGAAGTTCACATCAGGGGGTGCAAGAGAAAGCCAACCTCCTCCCCTTTAACCTAAAATATCTTGTTCATCTATTTCTCTGTGGTCCCCAAACTACAGCCTGTGGCCCCCAGGACAATACCAGAGACATTTATTTATTTATTTTTCATATACAGTGTATGACATAAAATATAGGACCACACATTATTTGGGTTTCGGTTTGATGTTTTTTTTGTTGTTTCATTCATTACGCCTACCTACATTCCTCGCTCTTTAGGAAGGTCTGGTTTGAAAGACATCAGAAGTTTAGGGCCCAAAGTAAGTAAGTAAGTAATTTTTATTTACATAGCACATTTCCAGACCAGGGTCACAAAGCGCTTAAACAATCAAAACAATACCAAATAAAAGATATACTTTAAAGGTCAAGATAACACCGAGATAAACACATGAGTTCCAGAAAATCAAGAAAGTTAAAATTCTACGGACTTTACTTCTGTGAAGAAACCCAGACAGCGTTATTTGATTATTGTTTATTTAATAACCCTCTTATATATTTCCTGACTTTTTGGTGAAGAACTCAGAGATGGTTATTTGGTTATATGTGGCTTTCTGGATAACAATAAATGTTTACGTTTAAGTTTACTTTTTAATCCCCACCACAGAAGGGAAAAGTTACGTGGTCCTCAATAGTTTTGGGGACCCCTGCTCTATGTGCTTCCACAAACTATCTCTGGGCGTCTTTGTCAACATCAGACCACCTTCCTCTCCTCTCAACTACTCCCTGAGCCCCCAATAATCAGGTTCTGCCTTATTCATAGTACTAGAACCCTTATAATAAACATTTTTTTAAAAGCTTTTACCTTCTTTTATTACTATTGTTTTTAATAATTTGAGCCTTTTGCGTGTTATCTTACTTCATCTAGGATGTGCAGAACAGTGTGTGTGAAAGTACAAACACCCTGCATTAACTACAGTATCTTATTATAGCAAAAGTACTGCATGTCCTCTATGAAGCAACTTCTGTATTATCAGTATGTAATACAAATCTAATTGTGTAACAGAAATAGAGAAAAAAACTTCTCTTTTTCAGTTATGATGTAACCTATTTCAAAAATCTGTTTATTTTTGGTCATAAAAGTAAAAGTGTTTCTAAATGGACATGTGGCTTTAAATAAGCGTGTAGTCATGTGTTTCTCAAAAGAGGGGAATCAACAGTCATAAATTATAATAGTTAATGAATACTGTGGGAATTGGTTTGCCTTTGGCCTTTGGCGTTCCTTCTATGGACACCAAAACATCCTGGGTATGTTGAGCTGGTCAGATGGTCGCTGATGGTCACTGAGAACAAGCACACATGGACTCACCTCCATGTGTGCTTCCGTGGCTTCAACTTTACTTTGATAAACGTCAAATTTCTCTTTGCGTCAATCATGTTGAATTAACAAATTAATATCTTTATTTAAAGATATTGCCAGTGATGACGTCCAGCAATTCTTCGGTTATCAGTCTTTATTCTCTAAAGCAACCATGTTTCTTTTTGTCGCCCCCGGCAGATAAGATCCAGGTTGTGTTGAAATCACTCATCACTGAAAAAATAAAAGTCGAGCTTGTCGAGTACGTGCTGAACGTCTGTATATTTGCAGTGAAAAGTGACGAACTGGCTTCTTTTGTGTTTTGCTCAAGGCTACCTGAGGAAATAACTCAAGCACCTTTGTGTGCCATCTTACTCCCTGTTAAAACTCAAATGGAGAAGCTGCTTTCTTCAGATGCTTTTCTGAATTAACTGATTTTAAAATGGGTGTCTCAAATGAAGATTGAAACATTTCATGGATAAATGACAATAGATCTACAGAGTTTCACTTTTCATTCAAAGTTTTTTTCCCGTTCATTTCAGCTTAGAAGGCAAAATAAATACATTTCAACTGTGAATATACTTCTGTGATGTATAGAAGCCAGTGTAAGAGCAGTTTACTTACTTGTGTGCGTGTAAACGTTTTCACATATTTGAGATAGGGCAAGATAAAGAGTTCCTCAGTAGGTATGATAAAATGTTTAGAAATACAGTTAAAAAAAATTGCGACAGAGCACATTCGTGACATTTATATTTCTGACATTTCATGATAAAAGGATACATTTATTTTTCTGTTGATTAGATTTTTTTTAAGCGTTTATAAAATTTATAAAAATGTTTAATGCATTAACTCCTGCAAACACATTGACAACACACGGGTTGATAAAAAAAAAAGAAAAGGGATATACAACACTGTACGGTGTATATTTTAAAGCTTTAACAATGTAACAGTTCTAAATGTTAATGTAAAAACAATATTTATAATTCATGTTTTAGATCAAAGGTTATCTCAAGGACTTTTTATGTTCATGGCAGTGGCTTGTTTTTGTATTTTGTTTCACGTGGAACTTTGGCTTTTCTTAAAATGTAATTTTCTTTAAAAGCTGTCAAAATTAGGTTTAAACCAATTTGTAAATCTAAAGACCATTATTTTCGATCATCAATGTGCTTTTACTTATTACTTAGAGACTTGAATCGGAAACTGGAATTTTTATTCTCTAAATCTCCGATATACTTTTGTTTATTTATTCGTCTAGATGTGATGACATTATCAAACGAGTGGAACATAGTCATGATTATTTGACTTGTATTGTTTCACTATATTTGCTGCCCTCTTCTGGCCGCTCTAGTCTATGCGTCGTATTGGCTGCTGGGCGATGACGTCACACAGAACGAGGAAATGAATTAAATTGCGGTGTTCTTCCTCATTGATCCCAGGGTTTGGTTTCACTTTGGCGTGCGACTTGATACAGGTAATTTTTTATAGATTTATGAGACAAAAGAAATCTATAGCACATGTATTTTTTATTTGCCTCAACTAAAGCGTGTTGTCAGTGTCGCAGGAATGGGCGACATTAACCCTCTGGTGTTGATCAGCGTTGGATCCAGCGTCGCCTTTTCTGGTCTCTTTTACCATTTATATCGGGAAAAGAAACGGGAGCTGACAAAGCTGAAGGCAAGTGCATGATAGATATTTTGAGCGTGAAGTGGTAAATAAACAAAGAGTTTTCCAACGAAAATCCCTTTCTATTTGTTACAAAAAACTTAATTTCTCTACAATATTTTTGTATTTGTGTAAGCTACAGTCAACTCATACTTCTTATCAGTTATACTGTCACATTAAGTATGTAAGTAAGTAATTTATCATTTATATAATTAACAATACTTAATAATCGTGTGCTTGGAACCATCAGTAGATTCTGATCCACAGACCTCAGAGCCCGAGCTGGGGTGTAAGGCTGGATCAGATCACTGATGTAAGGAGGAGCCTGACCATGATCTGAAAGTAAGAACCAGAATTTTAAAGTTGATCCTGAAAGTAACTGGAAGCCAGTGAAGAGTTTAGGGATCGGAGTAATGCGAGTTCTTCTACTAGAGCGGGTCAGAATTCTTGCTGCTGAGTTTTTTTGTATTAACTGCAGACAATTGACTAAGCTGCTCAGCTTCTGGGGCTCAGTTGGATTACTTCAATATCAATCATAATTTAGTACTTTAAAACATATTAACTTTTGTGATGATTCTTCCTCATGTATGTTTCAGGAAATTCCATTTGTTAATCCAGATGAGCAGCTTTTGAAAATACTGAAACAGTCCAATCAGAAGAGGCTTCACTATGTGGCTGTTGAAGGTTAATATTATTATTATTATTGTTTTCGTCACATGGTCCATATGTGACGTCAAAGCCTCTTTGATAAAGGTGTGGTGCAAGCTGATGGAGAGCCTCTGGCCAGTAAGTACAACCCAAAATGCTTTGGCGTGATTCAGAAGTTGACGGATAAGGAACACTGGATGTCCTGGAACTCTTTAACCAGATCATGGTACGATTCAAAAATGTTTATTACCAGATTTGTATCTGATTTTTTTTTTAAATGTTTTATCCAGGAACTCTTCTAAAACGATCAGTAAAGAAACCAACAACTCGGTCGACTTCAGCCTGGTCAGCCCTGGAGCCTACATAACCGACGTGAAGATAAAGGTGAAGAGCCCACAGGAGGCATCCGGGGGGTTTCTGGAGAGTGTTCACCACAAGGTCCGACGTGCCAAATGGAGCTTCGGGAACTTGATGCTGCAGGGACTAGCGAGTGAAAAGCCGGAGTCCTTGGTGGAAAGCGAGGAGATGCTGCGGGTGGGCAGCACGCTGACTGGGTTTGGGGAGGTGGTCCTCGACGGAGACGCGGTGATGAGGCTTCAGCCTCCCTTGGATGGCCGGATGTACGTCCTGGTGCCTTCGGACTACAGAAGCTTTATTGATCGACACGAGAGCACGGCTAGCATGTGGAAGATGCTGACTGTAGCTAGTGGAGCCACTGCAGCCACGCTGCTCGCCGGGATATTCGTCAACATGATTGGGAGTCACGATAAAAGATCAAAATAAAAAAACAATTACACGCTGATTAGGCCGTGCTGTTACCATGACAACATCTGACAACCTTTTAAATTAAACACCACTCTTTCCTTCTCCAATTAAAGGTGGTTTGGAACAAAGAAATCCGTTCTCCTTAATGTTTGTCTTCATGATTTAATTGCATTCTATTCAATTATCAATCACTTCATTCACGATGTGCAGATATTGGATTAAAACGTTGTAGCTGGTCTTCCTCTCTGGTGCATGACACACCGACTACCATGATTGTGGTTGTTACGACAAAAACCTGACGCCCTTTGGTTGTGAAGATGCATTTAATGCCAAAAGAGATTATTAAGCTTTAAATAGTCTGAGATTTTTATTGGAAGTTAGTATTTTTAAAGCTGATGGGATCGAGAATTCTTGTTCATTTTTGACACGTCAATCACTCCGCCTCATCATCTGAGGTCTCCTCAGCCTCCTCAAGCCACTGGATGAACTTCTGAAGCTGATGGAGAAAAGAACAAAACCTGTTATAAACATGTGAGTACATAGTGTTAATATAATGTGGACTATAAAAGCTATTGAAGACATGTTTGAGCCACTTTTGCGTTTGTTTTCAATGTTTTCTGTTTCTATGGTTACTGAGCAACAACACGAGAGTTCAATGAGTTCTTCTAATATACTTTCAAAAACACAGCTTGTTACAGTTTAATAATTTGTGATGGATTATGCTGCTCCAACAGGTTCAGCATTTTCTGTTAGGGGTGTGTATTGGCAAGAATTTGGTGATCTGATTAAGTATCAAGATACGATGTATAATGTTACTGTAGGAAGGATAAATTTGAAGACAAAGTCGTAACTGATTTCATTTGTTTTGAAACCAAAAATATGCCCAAACATCAGCTTTAAAAGCAGCGTTATATATATACATATATTTATTTTTTTCAATTCAGTAGATAGCTGTTAAATATATCAAGACTGTATTGTGAAAAGATATTGCGATATTTAAGTGTATTGATGGTCTTGTAAACCGATCTCTAAGACCTACCCCTTGGTTTTTGCGTAGCCGTCTTCCATTGTCAGCAGTGGCTCCCTGAGAGAACCAGCGGAGGATAATCTCCTCCTCCAGGATCTCCAGCTGGTACATCTCCATGAGGATCTGCGTTAAACACACACACACACACACACACACACACAGATGTTTGTCAATGAAAACGTTAGTGATGGGAAAATAATGGAATGTTTCACCAAAACAGTTTGGTGGAAGAAAGAAGTCGGACCTTGACCATCGCAGCCCAGTGATTTTCCTGCTCCAGGAAGTGATCCTCAAAAGCTGACAGGCAATCCAGATGGTCCTGCGCCCGCTTGACGTAGTTCTTGAACACTGGAGCCCATCGCTTTAGCAGCTGAGGAAGAGAGCCGTGTTAGAGCACTAGACCGACTCCTCCCACTGAAAAAAACACATACTGGTAAAAGAAGAGCCACGTATTGAGAGGTGGTGATCTGTGCACTCTGCTGCTGGAAGGGGAACTCCAGCGTGACTTTAGTTAATATCTGCATCACTTCCTTCAGGGAGATGTTGTAGGCGTATCTGCAGGAAGAAACTCGGTGTGAAGAAGTGTCCGGACCAGTCCAAAAGAAACACACCAGCACTTACTTGACAGAGTTGATCTCCAGGACTAGATTGTCGCAGGTGATGTTCTCCTCCAGACCTCTCTGCAACGTGGCCAGCACCTCTGCATGGAAGGCTGCAGAGAAGACGAGATTAGGGATGAAAAAAATCTCACCCAAAGCCATTAGAGCAGGATGAGTGAAGACTTGACTCACTATCCAAATCGTCCATCTCAGGTGAAGGGATCAGAGGGTCATCAGGTCCATCTGGCTCGCTGTCTTCACTCTCGCTCTCAGGATCAGGATTTAGATCCAGACCTGAAGCAGCAAGAGTATGGTTCCAGGATCATCAAAGTTGTCTTGATCATCTCTCCTGCTCACCCCAGAGACACTGCATCAGCTCCTCCTCCTCGGTGTCATCAAGACTGCCGACCTTCCAGATGTAACCCTGACCTTCAGCTCCCACCTCGGCCGGGTTAAACACTGCGGGGAGTAAACGACTGATGAGAAGATGGAGATGTGACCACGCAACATTTCTGGTCAACACCAACCTTTCTGTTTGGTTTTGTCTTTGCTCTGGTCCACGGCACCATCGTCACTGAGGAACTCCTCGTCATCCTCTTCCTCCTCCTCCTCTGGATTGTGCATTGACACCACAGTTCCTTCTGGTAGAGAGATGTTTGGTCCAATCACAACCTGAAAAAGTTTAATTGAATTTTTTATTCACTGTCCTCCCAGCTGTAAGAATCGATGAGCAGTCTTTAATGCTTGCTCTGCGTCATGTTGCCTTGTAGTCAGTGAAGCTTCATGAAACGTTGTCCTCATTTTCTGAGCTGAGTAGATGGCGCTCATTTAAAGTGATACGTTTCATTAAAAAAGTTGTTCCAAGTCAAATATTATACAGCAAAGAGTGCCATCTAGTGGTCTCCGAAAATAAGGAAAATGCTTCATGAAGATTCATCAACCCATCACTAGTAAACATAAGAAACTAAAAAAGGTTGTTCTCACATTGAAGGCTAGGACACACTGTTTGTTGAGCTTCACTCCCTCTTTGACCTGGACATTGTCGCAGACCACCGACTGGCTGATGGTTACACCACTTGCAATGTGTACATTATTCCAGATGTAGGCGTGGTCCAGGACCACATTGTCACCTTTTTTAAAAGCACAAGTGAATAGTTTAGACTTCAAACGGTGAAAAATGCTTCATAAATAAGTCAAGCCAGGACGTACCGATGGTGCAGTTGTTACCGATGACACTGTTGGAGATGAAGCAGTTGGCTCCAATGCTGGTGTCGCGGCCAATCAGAACGTTCTCCTCCATCTGACTGCCATGACCCAAGCTGACCCCTGTCCCTCGATACACATTGTGGCGCGAGAACGTGCAACTTTGACCAGCCTGGTCAGCAAAGTTAGACTCCGGGGTGATGGGGTAGACCCACCGCCTGACCAGATCTGACGAAACTGTGTCGTACATGAGCAGGTTGGACACGCGTGCACCGTAGCCATCCGTGGTGACGTGCAAGTGGATCTGATTTCCTAGGATCTGAGGGAATAGAAGTGACTGTAAGCAAATTGTAATTCCTTAAACATTTTCAGACTACTTTTTCATCTTGGTTACCTCGTCGCTAACCAAGATGCCTCTTACGAAGTCATCTCTGCTTTGATAATCAAAGTTGTCTTGAAATAGTTCTGCAACCTGTATGGAGGAAAATGGAGCAGTGAGATAACAAAACAAGTTTGTCTTCTGAGTCACCACATAGTTACTATCAACACTTACATGATACATGATGAACACTCACATTTGCAATACATTTTTCCTTGTTTATATCAGTAAAACGGGTATAAATGATTCAAAAAAGGATGAAAACTGTCCGGATTATCCTCAAGATATGTAATCAAGCTCAGACTCATGTAAGAAAAAAAACGAATAGCAGTTTTTCTGGTAGATATTGCACTTTCAATTTCATTCCTCATTTGCTTCAGGTTCAAAAACACTAATAAAGTATAAAAGCCTAAGTTATGAATTGAATTAAAAATAATTTAGTATAATCATGAGGTTCATTTTATACAACTAAAGAACTTTACTTAAATCTTTTGGTGATTGACAATGTAATTTGTAAATTATGGTACATTCATGTTTAATTTAAAACCTCAAATCACAACAAATTAATATTGTAATTAGCAAATCATAGGTAATATGATGAAAAAAGTGTTTGGATGTTATTATCATCAACACTGGGGATGAAATAAACACACAATGATGTTTTTGATGTTTCCTAAAGATGGAGAACTCGGCAGTAAACCAACAGCAGCGACCCAAGACTGTAAAAGGCATTTGTTGATCAAGTACAAGGCTTAATTGCAACAACATAATTTGCTATTTCACTCATTTTCATTAACTGTGGTGAAATAATGGTGGGTTATTCATACTGAGTAGCGATAAATTATTCAGCCATACTTCATATCAAAGCTACTTTGTACCAAATCACATTTGAAGTTCCTAAACAAACTCACCTGTGGTGAGCAGATACTTAAATGGCAGTCCAGGAGGTCGTGTCTGATTTCAAACTCCTCACTTCCACTGTGGAAAATATTCTGTTGAAAGAAAGGGAGAGAAATTAATAAAAGTATAAATGAAAACAAAGAAAATTGTAACTTTTTACACTAAAACTTTTATAAAAACTGACTGAAATGAAGAGTAAAGTGAGAACTGAATGATTTTATTTATTTAGTTTGTGTTTCATTGCTTAGAGCCTCTTATTAGGATCTATCTTTAATTTGTGTCTTTCTACTGCTGAATAATATAATTCTTAAATAAAAGTTGTGAAAAAGCATTGATTACCACAGGAAACTTCATCTTCTTCAACCCTTGAGTATTCTGGTAGTGAAGAATACGCTGACTATTGCTGTCGACGGCGACAATGACATCATCCTCTTGACATCTAGATTTGTGACCAGGCGAGGATTCTTTGAAGAGCATCGTCATCACCGAAACGTTTTTGTCCAACTTTCGACGGACCCTGAGATAAATACACAAAAACTTTGTTGTCCCCAACCATAACTTTTGAAATGAAATCAAAACTTTTCATCCGATTTTAAAAATATTATTCAAATTGGGTCTCACCTGTGATCCTGCAGAGCTTGACTGATGTCAATATTTGAAACCACATCCCCATAAACCAGCAAGAAATCAGAGCGAACCAGGGACTTGGAATCAACATCCCTGAGTACATCCCCTAGCGACCGGTACGTTTCTGAGGTGATGATGTGGACCGTGTTGGGAGACATAGGTCGACACCACTTGGACTTCCTGTCAGACATAAAGTGTATAAATAAATTCAGCTCTCAGCGTAAATTGGATTATCCGATTATGCTTCAATGGACGAAGATTAAACAAATAAAGACATATTTGAAAACATTTTTAAAAGGAATATGACAACAATTTCAAGTTTGGCACCAGAGGGAATCACTCACTTTCTTGCAATTTAACTTATGAACTTGGATTTTGAGTTTTTCTTGCCGTCAGATAATGTCAATCTTGAAATTTTAGGTATGATTATTTTTTACATATATTTAAGGGAACTAAACATAATAAGTCAATGTTTTAAAAAAAAAGACAATCCTTGATGGAATCAGAAAAATGTACAGGTTTATACAAGTTTGTCACTTACAGTAAATGTTCCTTGATCTTGCTTGACATCCAGCAACAGAAGACAAATGTTTCCTGAACTCCAGTTGAAGTGAGGAACTCTAATGTGTAGTCAATCATGGCAACATTACCCAGTGGCAGTAACGCCTGTCGCCAAAAAAAAAAGGGAAAACAAATTAACAGGGATGGAGACAATAAAGACAATAGATGCACAGGAAAAACAGAAGTATCAAAATACAACAGGATGTTATTGTAAAAACCTAAATTAAGTTGAATTTATTCAATTCACTTTGTAGAATAAATTGTTGACTACCACAATATTTAATTTAACTGTACAATTTGATTTTCTAATCTATGTTAATCTTTGTATCCTTTGTCGTTGTTATTTTTATTTGATCTATGTTCTTTATCTTTAGACTTAGATTGTATCATCTTGTTCTTTCTATTTATTTCTCTATGTTCTTGTTCTTATTTTATTTTGATTATTTTTTATGAAAAATTACTGTATTTGCTGCGGATAATTTTTGGAAAAAAAAACAATTTCAATAGTTCTACCTACCTACCTTCCTACCTACAATGTTTTATTGAGGATTATATTGATCTTCAAGAACGTAAAGTGGTTAAAAATTCATTTAGAATATATATTAAAAAAAAGTTTTATCATCATGGGATAGATGTTTCAGAAATAAATACGAAATTACACAATAACAAATGATGACACTTGTCGGTAATAGAAAATATATAAAATGTAAATATATACAAATTGTTTATTTATACTAGGTTAACTTTTAATGTTGGTTGATTTAAATTTTCAGATCTAAAGGTCAGAAAGTAGAATGAAATGACGTGTGTCATCGGTGTGTTTACAGCATGGAGCCGTTAGCTTCCAAGCTAACGTCAACGTCTCCTACCCGCGGCTGGTCCTTGGTAACGGGAAAAAACCTCCG
Source organism: Callionymus lyra (assembly GCF_982586985.1). Lineage (NCBI taxonomy): Eukaryota > Metazoa > Chordata > Actinopteri > Syngnathiformes > Callionymidae > Callionymus > Callionymus lyra. The sequence continues at coordinate 3,822,454 of NC_141833.1, forward strand.
GTTGAAGCTGTCTGCCACTAAAACAGCCTGTAACTGCGGCTCTTCTTCCTCCTGCTCAGAACCCCCTTTTCTGCCTGGAAGTCCTGAGCCAGACCGACTCTGTTTGCTGCCTTTCGTCGCCATATTTTCTCTGCTCCGAACGCAATCTACGGTAGCCAAGGCAGGACAGTTCAGAAGCAGAGTTGAGAAGCATGACTTTTTGGTCATGTGATCTGAAACTCCGAATAAAGACGCGATAAGCGTAGTGAAAATAGATTAAAAAAAAACAAAAAACAGAAATAATAGCAAACGGGAAGAGAGTTGAGGTTGTTTTTCCCCCCAAATTCCCTGTGGTGCTTTAATGAAATACATACAAAGTACAGGTTGAAATAAAAGAAATATATATATATATATATATATATATATATATAACACTGCAAGGAAAAACTTGTCATTTCATTTTTTTTGTTTTAAACAGGTTTGTATTCAAAGATCTTTTATCCATTCTTTTCAATTTTAATATGAATTCAATTAAATCCATTAAGAATAAAATATATTTACATCTGTTGATGTAACTTCATCCTCACAAAAAAAGAGTGACATCAAAAACGTAATCCCAATTTTTAATATGTATTAGTTTATTGCAGAAAAAACAATGGCAGAACATGCGAGTAAGAATGTTAAACTTTCAGAGGCAAAAACATCAGGATCTTGTCCTTTTAATAGTTTAGACAAAAACCTTCATCAATTACTCTGCGGAGCTCGACACCTCTTCACAATGTTCTACTCAAAGTTAAGACAGGTATGCGTTTTACTGGTGATGAATTGTTATCTTCTCAGCATGTTTCAGCACGGTGTTGCATCTCAGTGTTTTGGACTTCCAGGAAGATGGAATTCCATCCAATCCAATCTGTCAAAACTAGAAGTTAAATCTAAATTCTACCAAACATCATCATCCACAATTAAAAACAGATATACCTGTGCCCCCAAACAGGCCCCGATGAAGGACCCCCTGCTGCAGGTGCACCCACCACAGCTCATGGTGTCTCTGATGGCCGGCTCATACTGGCTGGCTGTCAAAACTCCATGAAGAGCTGCTTGGAATGCACCAGGCAAACCTGTAGGGGGAGACAGAAAACGTTAAAAGGAAAGAGAATGTAGTTCAGCAAAAAATCTATCCCAAAAGTAAGTGAATCTTTACCTCATGTATTTGGAAATACAGTCGGGATTACTTCTTGAGGTGTTTTCTGTAAATTCTTCTGTACTTCTCGAATGTGACCTAAGAGAGACACATAGATACTCTTGCTAAAATCAGTCCAATTCAAATATTAATCAAACATCACAAACGAGTCTTGTGACTACAGAGTTGTAATAGAACATGGTCATGTACCAGCCACTGCTTTGTCCAGATCTTGTGGCTGCTTTCTGTTCGGGTCATTAAGCTGATCTAGCACAGCATCAAGGGCTTTAGGATCAGGACCGTGTAGGATGAAGTGCTCCAGGAATCTGAAATGGAATCATTGACATCATAATATCAAACACGGCAATTACAATAGACAAGATATGAACAAACTAAACAAACATACTCTTCATTATGATACATATTAACCTGATAGTATTGTAGCTTAAACATATATAAGTCACTATGGATACCTGAAGGTGATGTCACTTTTTAAATGTTAATTGTTTATGTTTGTACACTGACCATTTGAAAGCAAAAATGTGAGATAAAATTCTTGATAAAAATAAATAAATCACAATGTGAGCACCTCGCAGCTGCCAGGGTCTCTGCCACACACTCATCATTATTCTGAGTGACCCGAATTGCCTGTTCAACTTTCTCCAGCATCTCTGGCATTCCCGCATAAAAAGCCACAATCGGTGCAAGTTTGGCAATTCCGTCCACCTGACAGTCAGAGGAACAACCTGCAAAAGAGTATTTTTCTCAAAAAAGTATCTCTTTTGCTTTTAAAGTATAAGACTTACCAGTTTCTTCTTTGCCCAAATCAATGTTCTTCAGGAAGCTCTTCAGACTTCCATGTCTCCACGGTCCATCTATAGGCAACTGGGGTCTCGGCCCTGGTTCGTTAATAGACTTATTAGTGTTAAAGAACATTAAAGTCGTCACACGCAGCCTTTGGTTAATGGTTCCTACCTCCTCGATCTCTGTACGGGTCATTGACAGGAGTGTCATACTCTGATCCGGGGCCAAAGAATTTTAGTGTTCTCTGCTTCAGATCCTCAACATTTAGACCTGCACAAAGATCACACAAGGAAAGGTCACATGATTGAGTAGTCGACAGACTATTGAGCACATTTACCAAGATAGTCAATGCAAACATAACCAAGGGTCGGATACACACTAAAAGATTTGTGCGTTTCTGAGATGTAGCAGGGCGGGTTTGTACTCTCAAAAGTGCATGAAGCCACTCGGCACGACACACAAATTCGCATGAACACAATAATCTTTCAACAACTCAGTGAAAAAGATCAGTTTATGTTATGAATTAATGCTTAACCAAAACTTTGGTTGTATTAAAGGCCATTTCGATTGTTTTCAAAAGTAGTGTTTCTGGCTCCCACTTGTGTTAGAACAGTGTAAGTGCAATGCTTTAAATTGTCGTTATTGACAAGAAGTTCATGATAAATCAATGTGTATCACAATATTTTAAAAGGATATAATGATGATATTCTACACAATGAACTTAAATAAATATACACAAATATAGAAAATTCAATGTACCGAGGAGTAAAAATGATTTAAAGACGACACTCACCTCCACACTCGGACAAGGACTCCAGCAGGACGTAGGCCTGATCTCCATAGCAGCTCTGCTCACCCGTCTGCCTCTTGTAGAAAGGGTTTGCAGACTCGCTGTGAAATTCTGGGTTTGGATTTTGTGCAAGGATTCCCTGCAACTTCTTGAGGTCATACACCCAGTGAAGAGGTACCGCTACAAGTACATGAGATCGAAAGTCATAGCCTATTAGTCATATATGATACAATACAATTTATTCATTTAAATATACTTTTACAACATTAATTTCTTAATGTATCTCTACATTTCTGACTTTGTCACCAAACTCTCCACATGAGCTTTACTCGAGAACATACACATCTGTAATCTTGTCCTTCTGTTCTTGTCCATCACACCTGATGATTTTACTCCAGATACTACTGTTATATCAGAGATCCAACCTTACAACTGTCTCCATCATGTTTGTCTGCTCCTCTATTGATGTCAGATATGAAAAAAAACACTAAGCACAAAGGGACTTTCAGGTCCCCCTGTACAATAACCCTATATAATGGTCAAAGAAAGGATAAATACATGTACATGAATACCTGCTGCATCTGCCACCGCTGACCCCACCACTGCTCCTATGGCTCTTTTGGTCAGAGCTGCAGTCATCTAGATGACAACAATATAAATAAACAGAAACACATTGGTACAAAGGTCGCTTTGACAGTTTAAGTAAACGCTGGGAAAACAAACAAATCTGGACAATTGACTCGTGGTTATAAAACAACGACACATTGTTTGACTACTTATCTGAATCTATGAAAACATTTTTCACTCAAACCCTTTAAATTGACTGAAATTTAACCCATTTCTAGTTACCTTGCAGTCCGACTACAAGCGAACTTCAGCTCGAACTTCTTCACTAAGAGTAGTTCTGAGCACTGTTTGACTCACTAGCGCCCCTCAGTGAACAGAGTCGAAACAGCAGCTTAAGTACTAAAAGAGAAGGTGGTAAATATCTGTGATTCTCACCAGATATTAGTGGATTTATTTGAACTTTTATTGATTCTTAGCCAACTTCTACCCTAGTAACTCTGGAAACAAGTTGACCTTTCCAGAGTGACTTTATAACTGGGGAAAAAATGTCATAATGACGGTTGTCTGGTTGAATATAAGTTGAAAATAAGTACATGTCAAAACAAAATGTCAGGTTGACAACAACAACTCATCTTTTGAGAAGATAAACACTTCAGGACTACAGTATGTGGCGAGTTTAGTTCTCAAAACAGTTCTTAAAAATTATCATAAACATAAGAATCTTTCAACAACTCTGTTTACATGAAGAGCAGTTTCTATTATTAATGATAGGCCCAAATTGATGGTAAAATCCCATTTAAACATATAGACTAAGCTAATTTAATGGCACTTCTTTTTAATATTCTAAAGTAAAAATAGAACACATGCCATATATTTTTAAACGGCTAATAAAATACATCTATTGCAAAAAAAGGCATTTTTATGCCATAAAATATGACATTTTTGATTGAAAATTGAAAAATGTGATTTTTGAAAAATCTAATATAATACCCGTCAAAAAATCCAAATAAAAGACTGAAAGTGGAACTAAATGGTCAGTTCTATAGTATTCTTTCATACTATATATAAAGAGTCAGAAGGCTGCACTTTGCCCAGGTCTGCATTAGGGTTTGGTTATTTACGTGTTTTACAATTTTAATTGAGCTCTGAAGTCCACTTTAAGGTAATGAGACATGCTTTTGAGCTGTTTCAAAACAAGGTGTTGAAGGAAAGATTAGGATCCAAGATCTTGTTCCACCCCATAGACCTTCCAAACAAAGCATCTTCCTCATCAGTTTATCAAGTCTCTCGTCATATGACGTTCCTTAAGAGGCTTAGTGACACTTGTAGTGAGTCTTCTTATGTCCAACCTTGCTACTGAAATAAAGGGTGTGCTGGGTGTCCGGGTTCAGGGGGTGTATCGCGACACCACGAATCCTGTATCTATAAATAGCTTTACCTCTTCCCTTTCAATCGGTAAGGTAATATTATAGCAGATTATGGCCGAAAACTGTACTTGAGTGAAACGTCACTAGTAAATTTCGGTTCTTAAAATCGTCACTCTCGCACCTGGATGAAGTCTCTTATCGACCGGAGGACCGGGTGTCTTGCCTTAATGTCCCAGACTGACCCAGTGCCACATTCTAGAGCGGTGCCCTTGCCAGCGGCAGCAAATAAGACACCAGCGCTCCCTCCTCATAAGTACTTCTCAGTCCTTGCGTCCATTATTTTTAGCTGAGATGCATCTACTCTTAATATGGGAAAAGATTGCTTCATATTCGACGCTGCCTCTAAATCCATCAGCTTCTGTCAGATGGCGTCTCTGCACACTGAAGTTCTTACAGCATATGTCTACACACCTTTTATCATAAGTTTGTCTGTTTATTAAAGAAAAGAAAATACAATATTTTACATAATTGCATTAGGTCTTCAGATCGGACAACTAAATGTCACCAATGACTGGAATAAATCCTTAATCAGCCAAATATGGCAGCGTTTGGCATGCAATGCATTGTCTACCATAGTTTCACGCTAGCTTTTAGCTACAATTAAATCAAAAGGCTAGTGCAGGATGTTCTTGCCTATTATTGCCTTTTCTGTAAATGGCACAATGGCCCCATCGTTAGATTCGATTTTAAACGTATCGCCACAAAAGGTATGCATTTCTAAGACTGAACTGACTCCCTGCAACTTTTTTCCCTCATATCAAGCCTTGGTCCTTCAGAATTCTGGCCTGGTACCTCAGAAGCCCCTCTGCCCTCCCTTTCCTTAGCCTGCCATGCTCAATTACACCCCACATAGACACCCGCCAACACCCAAGACAAACTTAGCCCAGCCCCTCAAACACCCTGCACCTCACAAAAAGTTGCCCATGGGTTTTTTTTAATAGGTGGGCGCAGGAGTTGGTCTGGCTCTCTTCTGGGTGACGCGGATCGGAAGGGGTACTTCACACAAACTTGTCTGTTTCCCTGCCGTCTGAAACTGCATACACGTGTACGGTGTCTCAGAGCGGAGCCATGAAGTGGACCTGGGTGCTGGTGGCAGTTTTGCTGTCCTTTGCCGGGATTTCCTACGGCAAGGAGAGCCTGGACGTCCCTGAGTACGATGGAAAGGACAGAGTCCATGACCTCAATGCAAAGAACTATAGGTCTGTGATGAAGAAGTACGATGTCATGGTTGTGTACTACCATGACCATCCTGGATCCAGCCGCGTCGCCCAGAAACAATTTGAAATTGAGGAGTTGTCTCTTGAGGTGGGTTGGCAATGATGGTGGAATGAACTGTAAGTTAAAAGGCTCTTCATGAGTGTGACACAGACGTCAAACGTGAGATGATTTGAGAAAGCTGAAGATGCATGAAAATCATTATGGGATGCACATTAAGACGGATGAGTGTGGTGCACCTGCGGCAAAGCGCTGAGTCGTGAGGACTAGAGAAATCATTATCTCTGGCTAAGTATGTGTGGTATCTGAGTGTGAGCTGCTGGACTTTGCACACCACCCTCTGCATGCCCGTCATTCGCCAGGCCTCTTACAGCTGCCCACTCAGAGGTTTCGCCGCATTCCTCACCGTCAGCCATGACATCATCACTCTGCATTAAATGGGAGTCTGAAACAGCTTAGTGAGGTCAACGCTCAGGTTACAAAAATACTGGCTATCAAACATTACATACCAATGAAACACTCCCAGGAGGAGATATTACGTTTCTCCTAAATCAATCTGATAATTGACTCCGCCATTCACTCCGAAAGCACAACGATACCTCTTATTTTAGTTCTTCTTTATTTCTATACTGACCTGTGATCTTTGCTTTTGTTTAACTGGAAATTGATCATGATTGATACTTTGATATAAGGGATTCGCCATATTCAAATATAGGTCTCTTTAAATATTTAAACTTTTTTTTTTTTTTACAAATTTTACCTAAATACCAAAGTAGATTAATGATAATAATAGTAATTTAAAACAGTTTTTTTTTCTTAAAGGTCAACAATGAAACTTGTATATGGTTATATGTAGCCTGAAAGAATGGAGATTAAGATAATTGAATAAAGCATTCATCTCAAACCTTCAGGTCAGATATGTCTAAAGTCAGGGACCATGAGCGACCTTGGATCAGTTTTAATTTTCTTCTGTCATGAAATGTATTTTTGGGATGTCTTAAAGGATGTTTTAAATCTCCTTGAAGACAAGTCACCTAGTCACCTGTGGAAATATGTCTCTGTGTCATGAGGAAAAGATGCTGCGCAGTTTTGAGATTTCAGGGAACAATCCTAACAAAAATGCAGCTTGGTCACATCACCTTGAAAATCACCTACCTTTAAAGCTCGTTAAACCCATGAGTGTAATATTGAAATTATGACTCACAAGGTCCTAAAGTGACATTAGTAAGTGCTTTATCTGCACACCATAAGCAGAACACTTTGACTGAATATGAAATATTTTGTTATTATTTTTCTGTCCCCCTGGTTTAAGAAAGTGAAGTATAACAATCTACCCAACCTTCTTCATCACATCATATCTGTGCTTTTGTCTGGATACTGTTGACTTTTGTCAATCTTAAGTTGAGAAGGACTTCTAAATTTAATTATTTGATTCTTTGAAAAGTAATCCAACAACCTTCTACTTATAAGCACAAGAAAAGGATCTGATTTGTATTAAATGACAGAGCAAATGTCAACATCAAGTATCTTTGATAGCCAATCTCCTCATGGGAGATGCTATCTTGATAATGTTGCATGAGCTGTTTTTTCTCTCTGAATGTTAAAGTGCAATTTATTATTTTTCAATTATATTTATTTATTTATATTATTATGTTTCTTTTCTAAAAATGTATTTTATTGTAACCTTTTCTGCTTTTCTTTATCATGAACTTTTCAATTTACATGATGTTTAATATATTGATGTTTTATGGCAAATTACATGGCACATTAATTCATTATCCTTTTATTTTATTCCTAAATAATAATGATTATTTTACATATACATAAGAATGTCGTGTATCGCGTTATCATGATTTGATTTGATTTTTTTTTTCAACTTTCTATAACTTATTGTTTACATTGTCTTCATTTTTATACTTTTTAAACCTTTGTTTTCTAATTAGTCCCCTGGTAAAACATCGCCCACATTTTCAGAGTGACACTGGACATCCCTGGATGACACTCAACACCTCAGTGACAGTGGTGCTTCTATAAAAAAAAAGGGATCGGTGACTGGTTGAAGTTGGAATGTAAAGCCACATGGCGATTAATATCCTTGCCACGTATGTTTTGTTTGTCAATCACAGTGGAGTCTTGAATATCGGCTCCACTCCACTAAACAACAAGGTACTAGTGAGTAGTAATGGCGTCACAGTCAACTCTTCCTGTCGTTCTTGACATGTTCTAGACAGCCGGTCTGTGAGAAGCTGCTCTGGCTCCGGTAGTGCCGGCTCAGCTCTACGCTTGCAGTACTGTACGTGTCAGCGGATCCTTGAGCGCTCGGCATCACTGCCACCTCACCAAAATAGTCCCTGGGCTGGTGTGGCTATGAGCTATAATTATCTGTTTTTGTGGCAGGTCATTTATCTTCCAAAATAAACTGCATTCATCATCTAAAGATACATATTATTATGTTATAAGCTTCATTCAATTAAATTGAATTTGCAAGAAAGAAAAAGAAGAATATATCGGACAATTATTAATTTTGACAACAATTTTAGATTTTAAATACAAGTCATAAAGGACGAGGAAATTCAGACACACAAAAAATCCCATAAAATCCCATAGTTTCCATCACATTTTTGTAATGAACTAGTTGTTTTTAATTTTTAGACAAATGTAATTTTCTTTCCCTTTTTATTATCTGTTTTTTTATCATTTTTTTATTAGCCTGAATAATTGGAAGATAATCTGATCAAGGCGTTCCCATTCAGCAGAATTCAAAATTGGTTAACGTGATTTTTCGGACTTATTAGTGGTTTACTTTTAATAATAATGAAGTTGCAAATACATGAATAATAATATTTTATTATTATCTTTGTATCTTTCTGCTTTCATTACAATGTTATTAGATTGATAATAAATAAAGTGCAACCCATTTATTTTATACTTTTCCTCATCCTTCGTAAATTTGTATTTATTATAGCATTTCTTAATTTAAGACATTTTTATGTAACTTTAAATTTACGAAAGCGTCACTAACACGTGCGTGGACGATTGTCTGTAAGTCATTGTGTGTGTGAGTGTGTATCTGTGTGCTTTTCACACTTCAAACAGAGCGAGACCATCATCCAAACTTTCTCTTCCGCCTCATTGGTGGATCAAACTGTCACTCATATGGTTCAGGTTTCATACAGATTTAGAAAGTGTGTAAGCAGCGCTCTTCTTTTATGGTAATGAAACCACAGTGAGACAACATTGTCAAATTCAGTGTCTGTAGAGTGTTCCGTTGACGGTTGCTTTGGCAGGGATTTTATAGTGACTTTCATGTAGATGTTTTAAAGACTGGCTAAAGTGTCCTTTTGTGTTGCAGCTTGCAGCCCAGGTCCTAGATGAATTTGAGGATGACGACATTGGAGTTGGTCTCCTCGATGCGAAGCACGACAAGGCTGTTGCCAAGAAACTTGGTAAATTCCAGATGAACAAAACATGTGAGGAAATGTGTTATATTCTCATGGTGGATTTCTTCCAGGTCTTGACGAGTCTGACAGCATCTTCATCTTCACTGATGATGAAGTCATCGAGTACGACGGAGAGCTGGCGGCCGACACTCTTGTGGAGTTCATCTATGATGTTCGTGAGGATATAATCTCCCAGTTAATAGCTCCCAGTTTGTAGATATAATTCTATCATTCCATTCATCCTACTGACCAACCTTTGCTATTTCTCACATTTCCTTTCACACTTTCCGTCTGCTGCTGTCATTTCACTTTAGGTTCTTGATGACCCTGTGGAAATCCTCGACAATAGTAGGGAACTGAGGGGCTTTGAAAACATTGACGAGGACATCAAACTGGTGGGCTACTTTAAGAGTCACAAGTCAGAACGTAAGAATCTGCACTGTGATGGCATGACTACATAAAATATCTACAGTCACATGGTTTTATATAAAACGTCTAACTCACAGAGATGAAGCTTCATGAAGGGTCATCATTTTCTGAGCCCAGTAGATGGCGCTCTAGGCTTACAAATAATGAGAGTTTTCATTCAAATAATTGATGAATGAACGAAGATGATGTAGCAAAGAGTGACATCTAGTGGGCTCT